>NC_082344.1:57898362-58501528 GCF_027477595.1 Haemorhous mexicanus
ATAGCTTGAAGACAGATGCCTGCAATCATTGCTGGCCATCATATCTCCCACTTACAGGCAATTTAGGCTCCTTTTCATGACATTAAGAGATGAAAAATCACTTCATTTTTTTATGCCATAAGGTATTTATCTCATTCTATACGTACGTTTTCAGACTACAGGAGGGGTCTTTTTGGATTTATCTTCATGCTGAAAGTGTTGCCTGAACTATTCCTGTATTTTATAAATAAAATTGATAACAGTGACTAATGTCAGGACTTTTCTCCCTTAACAAGCACTCTAACTCACTGTGTTACTTTCAGTTTGACTAGTCAAATAGTTCACTGATTGTGGAAACTAGTCTGTAAACTAGTTAACTAGATAGCTAGACCATTGTTTTGGGAGATAAATTATGAGCTGGATATTTTTAGACACAGAGAAAATAAACTTACATCTCCTGGCTGTCTACTAATTAATGGAAACCTGTTAAGACAAGCAACATTTCTTTCATTAAACACTTTTTTCTTCCTTAATGGAGAAGGGCTTTCATGCTGACTAAATAGGGTTTCTTGGAATGTAGACTGAATGATTCATTGTTGATAGCACTTTACCAAGTTAGAATATAAAGAAGAGAGTTGAACAAAAACCAGTGTCTTTATTTTTTCCTATAGGAAAATATAGCAAATACCTTCAAAAAGCAGACGATTTTAGATGAACTATAAGCAAGTTAGTGTACAGATATGTTTTCTGAAACAAGATTGGAGAACTGTTAAATACTAAGATTCTCCTGGTTGTCTAACTCAGAATCAGTGGAAACGAGTTTCCTGCATTCATTGCTATATTCACTGGACTATTCTTTAGGCATTCCTGAAGAGAAAGGGTACAAGAAAACAGACTTCTGTTCTGTGATTGAAACATTTACCTGGGTTAAAATTTGTTTCTTCCTGAGGATTTGTTTTACGAGGAACTGAGCTGATTAGCCCAAAATATCTAATTTTACAGGAAAATTCTAATCATGTTAAAGAACATGCCCACTCCTTGAGGAAAAGGTGCTCCCTAGAGCATTTACCTTTTAAGAATACTGAAACCATAACTTTTGTAAAGGTATGCAAATGTAAAGATATGCTTGCATATATATTTTAGCCTTTCAAGTTCAATTCAAGTCTTGCCCACTGTTTGGAAGTATTTCGATGGGAAAATATTCCATTGTGTAAGATTTTCACTGTAAGCTTGTAAAGAAAATTGTGAGGAAGGAGATAATCCTGTGGTTGCCAACTTGCTTACACAGGGAATGTTTAAAATCTTAAAATCTATAGTAATACAAGGTTGGATTTTTGGTTTGTTTCTCCCCAGCTTACTAAGAAGTACTGTGATAAAGTAGTTCTTCCTGCTTGTTATGACAGAGTTAAAAGAAACAGGGATCCATCTTGCTATTTCTAGAAATTTCATTGCAAATATGAGGACAAGTATTTGATTATACTTTTGTATAATTGATTAAAATAAAATAGAACAAAGACTGAAAAATCCTACCATCCGTATGAGTGTCACTACACATTTCAGATTCAACACCTACCTGCTTAAATATATCATTAATAAGAACAGCCACAGGATCATAGAATATGCTGAGCTGGAAGGGACCCAGCTCAGGATCAATATCAAGTCTGACTCCTGTGCCTGCACAGGACACCCCAAAGATCACACCCTGTGCCTGAGAGCATTGTCCAAATGATTCTTTTGGACTCTGTGGTCAGGCTGGTACTGTGACCACTGCCCTGGGAAGCCTGTCCTGGTGTTCAGCCACTTTTTGAGTGAAAAACCTCTTCCTGATATCTAGCCTAAACCTCCCCTGACTCAGCTTCAGCCCATTCCCTTGGGCCCTGCCACTGATCATGAGAGTGAAGAGATCAGTACCTGCCCCTCCACTTCCCCTCAAGAGGATATTGAAGACTGCAATTAGGTTGCCCCTGAAAAATTTATAATTTTGCATAAAAAAACTACAAAGGTAAGAGAACTATATGCAGAAACTACCACAGCTTAGATCAGAATAAATCACATTTTAATTTTCATTATAATTTTTTTTTTTAAATTTCATTTACTCTCTTACAAAGCTTGCAGAAGAATTTTTGACCACAATACTCTTAAAACGGATCTTATGTCCTTCATTTTTCCCTCTAGCTTTTGGAATTCTGTAAATATCTGTAAGTACGTGATCAAACGAAACAGTCAAAACAGGACAAAATCCATACAGCAGAGTAACAGTGCTGTCAATGAGATTCAGCTCCAGATAGGATATCCTAATAATTTTCATAAGCAAGTGTTATTAGATTTTCAATAAATCTTCTGCTTGAAAACTGTTAATTCCAAGCATGAAGGAATGTGAATGGACATAGGTTAAATTTTTTGGTGTTTTTTTTTTCATTTTATATCTGCTTTTGAAGTGCTGTAATTAACTTTTAACAGGAACGCTTTTTTTTTTTTGCACACAGTTTTTGACTGTGAATGGGTGGTGCCAAGGGAAGTTCTGTACAGTAAAATAGAGAATATGTAGCAATTGAGAAAAACAGATTGTAAAGTATGTTCTTCCACACTGTGAAATCCTAATGATGACAGATTGCTGTCATCATTAGAGACTGAGCTCTGCTATTTGGCAAAATGATTACACAGCTCTGACAAATAACCTGGAAATATTTCAGCACAGATTATTTGAGGCAGTAATATATTTCACAACAAAAATATTTGTGTATATATTAGAACATATAAAGCATCTCAGGCTACATAGCTCCATGTAAGATTTCAGCTGTGCCGATCTGTCAATTTTCTTTAGCTACACAAGAAACTATTAAAATCTCCCTCCAGCAAACTTCACTTTTCTCACTGATACTACTTTTACCAAGACTCATGCATCCTGATCTTGCTCAGCATCAGTTCTTCCTTTTCTATTTTCTCACCACCCACTTCCCTTCTTACTTTCAGACATTCATCTTATAACTTTGCTGCTGTAGGTGTATGGCTGAATCATACGGAAAAGTGAGTTATTTTTAACCCATTGTCTACACATTTGTGCCCTGTTTAATTGTGAATTTGTGATGTTTTAAAAAAAGCAGTCACCTTTATAAATTTGAAAAGGATGAGGACCACTATATGTGTTTAAGTTTTTTCAACCTTACCGAACCTCTAATTTTTTCTTCCTTCTGATTTCCTTCTCCCTTCATACCATCTGTTTCCAGTTTTAAAGGATTTTTTTTGCATGTTTTAATTAGTTAGGATTTTATTTCTTTTACTTGAATGTTTTTACCAACACTTACCTCAGTAATACTGCTTCTGTTATGACAGAAATATTTTTTCTCATTCTTCATTATGAAGAACTACTGTCACCATTTCACTGCTATGACTGTTTCCTACCCACAGTTTCCTAGATATTACTTTACACAACTTAGAAGAAGTCATGAAAAACATTTTATTTTTTACAAAATGTTCCAAATTTCCAATGTTAATAACAATTTTATTTGATTTATTGAATTTCATAATATTATTCATCTATCCTTTGTTTCCTCAGAACCAAAACCAGATATTTAGTTTTGCATTTTCTTTGGCACTGTTGCAATAAGAATGGGACTTTCATGGAGTAGTGCAAACTAAATAGGAAATTTTTTTAGGTATTTTTCAACTCCCCACATGTGAACAAAGAAAAAGAAGATCAGAAAAAATGTCTAACCAAAACTGAGTTACAGATGGTTACCATCCTAGTAGTAAGAGATGCCTCTGCCTGAATCAAGGTGCAAATAAGACATGCGTGGAAGTCAACAAAATAGATTTTATTTACTGGTAAATGTGAGGCAGAGAGCTAGAAAGAAAAATAAGAGAGCAGAAGGAGAGATAGGTGGGGGAAGAGAGAGAAGGAAGACATCAAGCTAAAGAGAGCCACCACTGTGGATCCAGTGGTATACTTTTGGTCCCTCTTCACTCTTTCTAAAACAGTGAAAATCATCTCATTGTGGGAGATTTCTATCTTAAATAATAATTTATTTGATGTTGCACTTAAAAAAAGCTCTTTTCAAACTCATTTGTCCCTTGAACTGATTTATACGTCAATCACCTACAATCAGACCTGGCCCTACCATAAGTTAGGGAAAAAAAAAATCATTTTGACATTAGGCAGAGTAAGTCATGAATGCATTCATTCTCTGGCGAATGCTCTTATGTTGTGTCTGGTATTTGTTAAGATTCATGATAGAAATAATTTTGATATCCCATAAGTGTCTTTGGCACTTAATGTTGTAATTAGCTAATGATCAGGGACACCATATTGTCACCATTTAGTTATACCCATTCCTTTGTTGATACACTACCAGTGACTTGTTTTGTAGTCACACACCGAAACCGGGTTAGAAAAACACTCCAAGAATGACAGGTACGTGAGGATGGCTCTTGTTATGCATCAATCACAGGGAGATTACTAGGCATATGTATAAAGTGTGGTTTATCAATTAGAAAATAATAAAACTACTTTGTTTCCTACTAGAACTACAAGACAGGGAAACAGCAGACATTGAGGGATCCTGTTCTCATTCAAATAGGCATGTGTTTCTGCTGATACAGAAAATGAATCTTTCATATATATTTTTGGAAATTGTTATGAACAAAAAAAAGGTTACCCATTTTTTTCCAAAAGTTGTAGAATTACAAGTTTAACCAGTTCTGGCAGAGGAGTGCTTTTGTTAGCTGCTTGTTGTAATAAGCTGTTAAGTATTGGGTCGTTAGCCACCTATGGTTGAGAATTCACTCTATTGTATCAGCATCACCCTGCTTGGGGCCAGGTGGGAGGATGGCATCCCCCCCAGATGGTAGAGGGGAGGGAACCAGGAGTTGATATGCAGATAAGTTTAGAGACAAAATGCAATGGGGCAAGCCCCTATTCCAAACACAATTAATAAACCCCTAAACCAGTGAGCCAATATGGAATTCAGAGATCAAAGTGGTTTCTAGACAGCAGGGGTGAGGTGAGAAGCCAGCAGAGACTCTGAAAACCTTAATGGCCCCTCACTACAACTTAAGAGGATATTGGTTGGAGCCAGGACCCAAGGCTGCCATCTAAAAACCAGGATCCTGGGGGATGTGTACCCCCACCTGCTCTTGTGAGGCTGAACCCCCAGCTCTGCCCCCGATGGACAAAGCTGCATTTGCCTCCTCCTCCGAGTCACTCCAGGGAGCTGTGATGGCAAACCCGTGGAACCGTTGGGCCTCCCAACCTTGAGTTGATCACTTTTAATAAAGGCATCAAAAAGGAGAGATCTCTCCTGCCCTGTTTATTTCAGAAATGTTATTTGTTCTCAATATAGTCAGTAATGCTGCTTTAGTTATTTGTTCTCAATATAGTCAGTAATTCTGCTTTAGATACACAAACTACTAAATTGGTAGTTTTATCTTTACTTATATGATCAATTATCAGTATAATATTTATGTCCTCTAAGCAAGTTAACACTTAATTTATAATCAATAAAGTGTACGTAGTTAATTTGATGTTTCTTTCCTCTATTCAACTCACAACCCAGCAACAGCTATGAAACCATGATCTCTAACTCTTCCTTCAAAAGCCAGATTTTCAATTTATTACTTCTGAAATGATGTGGCTTCTATTTATAGTTCTAGTCATGGAAATCTATGCCTATCTTAATGTCTTGATTTAGTTTCCGCACTGTTATCTAACTTCATCTATGATTATCAATAATTTGTTAGAGCTTATCTTTACCTTGAGTCCTTTATAGGGCTTATTAAAATAAGAACTGGGCTCTCTGTACTTGTCTGTAATACTGAAAGAAAGGGATACAGGAAGGGATCCCACTGGGTCTTTGACTCCTATCCCATGCTATAATACCTACTAAATCTTACTATACAGTACAAAAAATATGGTAACATGGAGCTAGAAAGTTTAGGGAACTAGTAAAAAAAAAAAAAAATCAAAATGACTGAAAAACAGTATGAGTGCAGATTGATTGCAAAGATCAAATTTAAAATTGTTTTAAAATCAGATATTAAAGAAACATTTGATATATGTGTAGAAAGAAAATTCAACTATTTACAATGAAATTTGATATGAAAGTAATTTGGTGAAATTTCCTCACAAAAAGGATGTGTGATCAGAATATTCCACATTACTTATGGCAGTGACTACTCCGAAGTCAAACAGGATATAAAAACTATCAAGAAGTTTATAATATATTACAATAATTCCTTATAATGTAAGGAACCATTACATTATCAGTGAGGCAGCCATAAATACTGATGTCAAAGGAAATGTGTGGCTATGGATAAGTAATGATCATTGACAAAATGATCATCTGAAATTTGAGATTTCTACCTTGTTTAATTATTTTGAGGAAATAGAAAAATTTTAGCTGTTACTTATTTTGATGACAGAAAAGACACGGAACTGAAAGAAAACTAGACTTTTATCACCTTTTGACAAGCATGATACAGGTGGCCCTGACCATTTGAAATTCTGGACCTCAGATACCTTAACAGATAACCTTAACAGCTTATCTCCACATATGAGGAAAAGAAGCAGTTGTTATAAATTCACTGTAGAGCCATGATTATAGTAGGTGAGCAGCAGGCAATCCAGGAGACTCCTAGAATGCATGCAGGATAATTTTGTGAGCCAAGCAACAGCAGCCCTACCAGAGGGAATATGCTACTGGATCTGTTGGTCACAAACATAAGTGACCAACAGATCCAGTAGCATATTCCCAACAACATAATTGGGGATATGAAGATTGGAGGCAGCCTGGGATGCAGGGATCATGTATTGCTGGAGCATGCAGTTCTAAGGGATATGAGTCAGGTAAGAAGTAAAGTTAGGCCCCTGAATTTTAGGAAAGCAGAATTCCAGTTCTTCAGGGAGCTAGGCAGTGGGATGCCCTGGGAGACTGCCATTGAAGATAAGGGTGTGAATAACAGAGCTGGCATTTCTCTGAGGAAGTCCATGGAGTGCAAGATCTGGCAATCCCCAAGCAAGACACTGGGCAACGAAGGCAAGAAAATGGCAATGCTGAATAGAGACCTGTTGGTCAAACTGAAGGGAAAAAATAAAATGCACAGAAAATTGAGACAAGGACAGGTAACCTGGGAAGAGTATAGAAAAGAAGTTTGGTTTTGTAGGGATGAGATGAAGAAGGCCAAGCAAAAGCTGGAACTGAACTTGGCAAGGGATGCAAACAACAACAAGAAGGGCTTCTACAGATATACAAACTAGAAAAGGAAGGTAAAAAGAAATGTACACCCTCCAGTAAACAATGATGAGACATGGATGAGGAGAAGGCTGGTGTACTCAATGACTTTTTTGCCTCATTCTTCTTTGGCAACCACTCTTCCCACATGTCTTGAGTGGATGGACAGCAGGATGGGACCTGAGGAAACAAAGTGCTTCCCACTGCAAAATCAGGTTCACAACCACCTGATGAACCTGAATGTACATAGGTCTGTCAGACCCCATGAGAGGCATCCGAGTCCTGATGGAATCGGCTGATGTGATTGCCAAGTTACATTGCCATTCTCCATGATATTTGAAAAATCACGGCAGTAAGAGGAAGTCCCAAGTGAATGCAAAAAAAGGGAAACATATTACCTATTTTTAAAAAGGGAAGAAGTGATGACCCTGAGAACTACTGACCTGCCAGCCTTACCTCTGTGATTGGGAAGATCATGGAACAAGAAGTTACTCCAAAGCACCCTTTACTCTGTTTTCAGGAAAAAAACACCTTAAGTGCTGCATCCAGCACAGGAAAGACATGGACCTGTTGAAGTAAGTCCAGAGGAAAGCCACCAATATTGATCAGAGGGATGGTGCACTTCTCCTATGAGGAAAAGCTAGAAGAATTTGGATTACTCACCGTGGAAAAGGCTTCAGGATGACCTAAATGTAGCCTTCCAGTACCTGAAGGGAACTTTCAGGAGAGATGGGGAAAGATTTTTTACAAGAGCATGTAGTACCAAGAGAAGAGGGAATGGGTTCAAACTGAGAGAGAATAGGTTTAGATTAGATATTAGGAAAAAATTCTTTACTCTGAGGGTGGTGAGGCACTGGAACAGGTGGCACAGGGAAACTGGCTGCCTCATCCCTGGAGTAGCTCATGGCCACACTGAATGGAGTTCTAAGCAATCTGGTCCAGTGAAAGGTGTCCTGCCCATGGCAGAATGCTGGAACTAGATGATCTTTAAGGTCTTTTTCAATCCAAACCAGTCTCATGGTTCCATGACCATGCCTAGGACTATGGTAAAGTTCCATTGTTTAGTTTAGACTCATATAAAAGAGAAACATCTTAATGCCAGGAAACAATGATGTGTAGGCTTGAATTCTAAAAAGAAATAGTCCATAATTTGCATGAAATCTGGAAGCATATTCAAGCTTTTTACTTAAAGCTACTAATTTATAAAATGGATTTTCAAAAAATGTTATTGTTTGATCTTCTTTTCTGAATGACAACCACAGAGTTTCATTTTAAAGCACAAATTATATAGAAAAGTATTTAAATAAATGAAATGTGAATGCTATTATCAGCGAACAAAAGCATGTTATACAGTATGAAATAACTAGGATAACTGTCATCACATAAGCAGCAACCAGCTGGAAGCAAAATGATGTTTAGGTCATTTGAATGACCAAATTTCAGGGCCCAAACAAAGGCAAGGAAAGGAGCAGAGCCAGCAGGACTAGCAGGAATCACATGATATCTCAGTCATGAGAATACAATGGGCATTGCACTGGTAATTAAACATGAATCCACAAAGTGGTAAATATGAATATTCTGCTGGCCTTGATTACAAGGCTCAGTGAGTGATTTCTTCTGAAGTTAATGCAACAGTACTCTATATAAGTAAATTGTTCAGAATAGAATAGATAAATAGTAGGCATGATTTGTTTGTAATTAATGTTTGTTGTTGGCAAAAAAAAAACAAAACAAAACCAAGATGTTCATTAATGGAGTTTAAGGATCAGGAGGAGTGTTTGGATAACAGAGAAAGCTCTTAGGGCTCTGTTTATTTCTGTTGTTTTATAGTTTATCTTCATTCACAGCATTTGTAAGATTTTAATCTTCAAGGTCCCATATATTTATGCAAAATATATTAATTCATTAATTATTAATAAAGACAAAAGTGTGATCCTGTAATCATTAACAAATTGAAACAGTATCTTTTCTTGTCTCAGAAAATTAAGATGCAGATGAGTAACTAGTCAAAATCTATTATCCTACATTTTTAATATGAGAAGTGTTACCATGGTGATTGTAATCTTGCCGTAAACCTACAAAAATGCATAAAATTTTGTCCTCACTCTTCATGTCTGAATCATAAACTATTCAACTGACTTAACAACAATTTTACTGTGTTTTTAACTTGAACAGGGCTATATTTTATATTAGTAAGATATCTTTATTGCTTTTAGCTTGTCAATTATTGTAATAGTCATATTTTCATAGTTTGTGTTAACAATTTTTCTTCCTTTTTTCACTTAGCACTATTTCTTTCTCAACAAATGTCTACTAAGATGATTTTTAAATACATCTCTGTAGGCTAATAAAGCTACTGGAAGTGATTTGATCTCATCCAATTTTTGATGATGAAAACGAAAACAGTTTAAATTCATCCTTTTTCTGCATCATTCATGAGGAGAAATAGGTATTTCTCAAAGATAGGTTCTAAAAGATAAGTATTTTATTTTTTTGGGGTTGGATAGAAATGTTACATTTAAATCTAATGAGCTAGAACTTAGATTGCTCCTTTAGACAGATGAAATGAAACCAAACTTCAATGATTATGTGAAAAAAATCTGTGAAGATGATTTGATTTTAAATAAAATTTTCACGAACATTTCAATTATACACTAAAAATTCCATTAAATTTTCTTCAATATGTAACATGCAAACAAGTTAGAATATAGTGTTATAGAGCACAACCACAAAAAAAATCCCTGCATATGTCTGGACATGTTTCTGCAGGTTTTTTTTTGTGGATTTTTGCTCAATAGATTTTTTTTCCCCACTAACTGATGTAAAGTGAATGGATGATATTAATATCAAAATAAACTCTCAGAAGAAAACTTTCCAAAGAGAGATGTTATCCAATTAATAGTTCTATTTCATTAATATTTGTATTATAGATTACATAGCTTTGCTTTTTGGGGTGCATAAACAAATGCTTGAGATGAGCCTATTGAGCACATTTGAAAACTCTTTTGCTTCCCTTCTGTTCCTTCTCTTGTAATTTATTGGGCTCTACACTGATTTCCTTAGTTAACATTCTTTATGTTTAATGATGCAAAGAAATACTGATGATAGTTTGCTTTTAACAACTAGTTCTCATAGGTTTGTTAATAGCAATGTCTGAGAGACAAGACCTGCACTCAGGACAATGGAATATCAGGAATAGTGATGGATCTACATAAATTTAATAATCTTTTTAAAATTCATCCTCTTATTATATATGCAAGTTCAAACTCTGCAGAAAGTTAATAGAAGATTCTCAGACTATTCAACATTTGAGCTTAAATTTGAGGAAGTTAATTCCACATTAGCAAGGGCTTCAATGTCGTATGTAGCCATGAAGAAGTAAGCAAAAGTGTCTATGATAAAGTTTTTTGGTGTGCAACTGCATATATAACTGGGATTGCTCTACTAGGTTCTTACAGGTTTGAGGTCTGGAAAGAAGTTCCATTAGTTCCCCAATTGAGAGGTGAGTGGATTTTAGGATTTGGAAATTTTGAAAGAAAAGAATATGTTTGCATTTTCCATAGGAAGAACTTTAGAAAAAAAAGAAGTGAGATATGGTAATCATATGCTTTTATTTCCTGTAAAGATTACTTATTTTAAATGGAAATGCATATAATTAGCTGATAGATAAAGGAACAATAAATTTTTTAATGCTCAATGATAGCACTTTTTTCAGGTACATCAGTTAGGAAGAGTGAAGTTCAAAAGATTTCATACATCTAATTTTAATTTTTTTACTGTTATTATCATTAATCACGAGAAATTGAATTTATTTTTTTATCATTATTTAACCTGAGGTAGCAATGAAGTACTACGCACCCACTCACTTCCTCCCTGTCATTGAGGAGGAGAATCAGAAATGAAAGGCAAACCTCGTGGATTGAGACAAGAACAATTTATTAACTGGACAAGAAAAAAGTTACTACTAACAGGACCCAAGAGAAGCGAGTGATGCAGAGTGCAATTGTTCACTGTCCACGGAGTGATGTCCAGCCCATCCCCAACAGCGATCAGTCCCCTTCCTGAGAACTCCCCCAGTTTATGGACTGGGGATGATACCCTGTGTTATGGAGCTCCTCTTTGGTCAGCTCAGGTCAGCTGTCCCGGCCATGCTCCTCCCAGCTTTTTGTGCACCTCCTCACTGGCAGACACTAAGCACTGCTTAGCAACAGCTAAACCATCAGCCTGTGGTCCACACTATTCTCATACTGAATCCAAAACACGGCTCTGCACCAGCTACTAGGGAGACAATGAACTATGTCCCATCTGAAACCAGGATCTTTTTTATTAGTGTATACAGTGTAAGTTTTGAAACTTGCTATGGTTTTATTCTAAATACTTGTTTTCTGAGGTTCTTTAAGTAGTTTATTTACCATCTAAACTGCAGTATCTGAAAAAAATAGGCTTATACGTAACTATATGCTTTAAATCAATCAACTGGTATTCCCAAGAGGAAATTCCTAAATCTGCACCGGCAGTATGCATTGTCTCTCATGTTTCAATAGCAATTAATTCTAAAGTGATGATAATAAGGTCTTGATTGTCCTGTTTATGGTTTTATTAATCTATTTATTAAATCTGTGTTGATACAAATTCTGGTTGTTGTCGTCCCAAGCTCTATTTATTCTTTGAGGGTTTTGACCATTAAAGTTTAAATTTATTTTTCAATTAATCATTAGTTAAAGCAGGACAGAGAAAATTATTAGGATGCTCCAATGGCAAATTAATAGTTGCAATAGGCAGAATACAGTCTTATTATTGTCATGCTTATCAAAGCTCATGCTGGGTTGGGAAATCCAGATGTTGTTCTTATTCACATGCAAACATTTACAAATGTGATTGTCCACATAAACAAGGATTGCAACGACTAAATGATTAAATAACTGTTTACTGAGTTTCACAAGAACAAAAATAAGGATGATGTATTGACCAGGCACAACATGTATAATTATACAGATACTCTAATAAAGATTATAAAACAAAAACGTAGATTAGAGACACAGGAACTAAAAAAAGAAAAGAATACATTCCTCAGCAATTGTCTAAGTTTATACAACAAAATGTTACAATACAAAGTTTTAGGATTTTTTTTATGAGGACTTCCTTAGGTCACTGATAGTTTTACTATTCTGTAAGGATTCAGAAAGTTAGAGACAAAATAATGTAGATTGAATAAAAAGTTATATACATTTGACACAGAATATCTGAGACAACGTTTCTTCAAAATAATAAGAGTAATTGAGAGAATTATCTATGTTTAAAGAATTTACTGCCTTGTGTGAAACTTCTTTCTTGTGTAAGCAAAGAATACCACTAAAGCATGTACATCTATCTATTCATGCATCTATCCAAACATTACTAATCAACTCTTTAATTTAGTTTTGTAGTAATGCATTTGAAAATATCAGTGAATGGATGAAAAACAGATTAAACCTATTAAAGAAAAGGGGTGGCAATGAATATTTCACGAAACAAAAAAACTACTAATTCTTTTGTTACTATTAAAACAGAAGACAAAATAGAATTTGATTGCTAAATCCCAGATGAGGTCTCCCAGATGAGAGACCATTGTGTAGGTTACAATGGTCTCCAAGACTGTAGCAAAAATTTGTGATTAATTTAAAACTATTGTTTTCCTCTCTTTTCTCTGCATTGGATGACTAAATTCCATCTGGCAATTAAAAAAATAAAAAAAGACAAAATGGGTCTGGTTCTTTCTGGTTCAAGAAAGCATGTTCTTTTCAAACATAAAAAGTTGTCAAGTGGCTGTGATTGTTATGGTATTATTCAAATAACTCCAACTGAGGATTCTATTCTACTAATTTCCCTGTAGCCTTGCAGTACTTAAACAATCAAACACCCCAATCAGTCATCACAAACTTTAAAACATTCACACCTTAGATGGTATGTTTCCTGTTTGTTCCTGAGACTGTTGTACCTCTGGTTAGGCTTCCTCTGGAATTATGGTTTTTAGACACTCAACAGCACAATCAAAAACAAAAGCAGAAACTCACAAGGAAACACAGGAAAAGAGAGTATGGGGTGTAATATAGACACTGAGCACTCTGCATTGGCTGCTCTGCATGAGACTTTAGAATGACTGATGCACCAGCAGCTGCAGTGCTCAGCGATGGTCTGCAGAGACTTGGCAAGTTGACTCTTCTTGGCTTCTGCTTCTTTTTCTGTCATAAAGAGAAAACTGCACAAATTACTGAAGAATAAGAAGAGATCCTAAAGATCCCAAACCTCTGAAGTAAGGAACACTAAGATTTCAGGAGTGCAGTTGCATCTTTGTGCCAAGCAGTGTTAGATTTTATAACGTATTTATCATTTCAATATGTTTCTGTAATACAATGACTCCCATCAGATTCTGATATAGCAAGTATTTATATAAAGCAGAAAAGACAGTTTAATTTATCTGTCATTCCACGTACTAACAAAAATGTTTCTATGTCATGCATAGTTGTACATAATGTAATCTAATTAAAATCTGCAGTTATGCCAGCACCTTGAGTACATTCCTAATCTGCAGAATTTGCCACTTGGTCTTCTGGCAAAATAAATCATTAAGAGACAATATTATAAATGGTAAGACAATTATAAAACATGATCTCTGAGAAACAATTGGTTTTGTTTAGATGAGAAGGCTGGGAAGAAGACAATAAAAGCTTTGCAATATATCCAATGTCTTCATAAAGCCAAGAATGAAAACTAGCTCTTGTGTGCTGTGTGCTTCATTGAAATAGTTATTATTTGAGAGACATGACTTCTCTGTATTCAGAAGTCTGAATCTAGTGAATTCTGACATTACTGGTCAGCCAAAACATGATTTTAACTCCTTCACTATGCCCATGTCTGTTACTTAGCACAAGAAATGGTTTAAAATTACCATGAGACAAAATGACATCAATAAAATGTTAGGGAACATGATTGACAATAACAAAAATATACCCTACCCAGATTTTATCCTACTCAAAGTAACCTGGATGACCATCAAACATAAGAATTGCAAACAATTTGGAAATAAGTAAATAGGCCAGGTTCCTCTTATGAAGAAAAAGTTGACAGCTACCATGAAGAATGGACAATGTATTTGTAAATTTAGGTATAAATTTGTACTTGCAGCAGATATCAATCTACATATCTGTGTATCTAATCTATACTGATATATATCTATAAATATGCATAATATATACATTTCAAGATAATTTAAAAAGTTTTAAAAATAATTTTTAAAAACATTTTGATACAAATGTAAAAATAACATAAAAGGAATTTAAATTCATTCCAGTAGAGAACTTGTTTTCATTTCAGGAGTTCCATCCTTTTTTTTTTTTAAACACTATCTCTCACTGCCTCTCAGCTTAAGTTTGATGAGTAAGATTTTATTTCTAACTGATTTAGTAGTGTACTTTGAAGTAAAATATAAATTTAGACACAGGAGTTTTTTTGGGGTTTACTTTGTTAGATTTTTTTTCCCAATAATATTAAATGTATTAACACAGTTTTCTTTTAGTTCTTATTCTGATTGTCTGGTTCTTCCCTCTTTTATTGTATGATCACAATTTTAAGCAGATCTTTATCTCTTAAAATTCTAACTGAAATATGTTAGAGATCTAAATTTCTCTGGATTCTATTGCTACCTAGCTGAGATCTAGGAGGCAGTCTGTGATGATCATATAAGGAAGATTTTATCACTATGCTGTTTTCTCATTACCACTGTTGTTGGCACTTCTAGGTGAAAACAGATTTGATGGTAATAATACACATAAATATAAGTCCAGCTCTGCCTGATTCACAAGGTTTCATGCCTGGGCCTCCACTATCATTCTGTGTCCACCCTACTACACCAGTTTTTATTTGGGAATCATCCACAGTTCAGCTGACACATTTTTCTTTTCATTATTATAAACTAAAGTTTAACTAAAACAATTTTAGGCAATAGTTACTTGTCTGCTGGACAAATTCTACTACAGCTATCAAAGTCAGGTCAGACCAATAAAAAGTCAATGGCCTTTTGCTAGTATTGAGAGAAATAACATCTCCTATGCTGTATGAAGCCAGAACAGGAGATCGAATTGAAAAAAGTTTTCATGCTACATTCCTTGTTATTCACAGTTTTTCAAATTACTCAAATATACTTTTTATCTGCATAAATTGGGTGAAGACAGAGAAAAATATTTGAAAAATTTGGACTTGAGAGTCTTGAACAACAAAAAGGAGAGTGAGAAATGAAAGAATATGATCAAGAAAGATCTATTTTTTTTTTTTTTCAAACACTATAATCAAATTAGAAATGAATGACTAAGCCTTGGCACCAAATTGATGCTGTGTTTTTCCAGGAAGCAGGAATTGTCATATTTTGAATTATCTATAATCCCTGGTTTTGTCCTTTAATATTATGTATACTTCCAAAAGCCTCAATATTTCTATTCTTTTTAAAATTTCTTTTACATTTTCTATTGTTATTAATGAAAACCAAAGTCTTACACAATGCACTTACGTTGTTTACAAAATATATGTTTCATTTTTATTTCAAATATTCAGGTCTATCTGTAGAGAATGCATGTAAGCATAACACTGAGAGCATGTAATATGAAAGTAAGTCTTTTCAGTATTGAAGATATTTTTTTAGACAAAAGCACTATTTGTGAGTTTGTGCTGGGCACAAAATGTAATTTATATGCATTCTGACATTCAATTTTCCATCTGAAAACCAGTCAATAGCTACTTTTAGTTACTGATTTTTTTTATGATGCCACATAATACCAATGAGTGTGGCGTTTCTCCTTGCACATCAATCACTTTGGAAATTCATAAGCAATTTAGCTATATTTCTAAAGGGGCTACAGTTTTGTTATCATTAAGCAATGTAAATTACAGAATTTAACATATGAGGGAAGAGAACATCAACACTGTTTTAGGTAGCAGTGGCTTTAAGAACAGTAAAAAAGGATCAACGTTAATAATGTTTCTCCCTTATCCCAAGACAAAATAAACATATTTGGTTTATTTATTGAATGTTCAGTGTCTGAGGTAGCTTTCATATTAAGGAAAAGAGAAATGGCACAGAAGAATTATTAAGTTTAAAAGCTGCTTCATCAAATGCACAATCAATAACTTTCCCAGTGAGAGACTATCACAAAAGCAAAACAGGGGAAAAAAAAATCACAGATTCCATTTCCATATCTTAGTTTCTTCCTGGCAAGGGTGCTCTATATGCCCCTTCCAAATTCATTATTTTTTTTCCCTTTTTAAAATATATTCAATGTGTTTGAAAGAAAGGGATGGAAGACAATCATAATAATCACAAAGTAAAGATTAAATCATACTATGTCAAAATGAGATGTCATAACAGCATAATTATGCTATTGCTCTGCACATAATATAATTTCAAGGCTATGTTAAAGTATTAAGCCCAAAGAATAAATAACAAACAAAATTTGAACCTATTTATTGAAGTAAATGTATATCCTAGTTCATGAGGGTAACATTAGATATTTTTGCTCCTAACTTAAACAGGTATAAGATGCAATGCTATTCTTATCCTTACTCAGCTTTCACAGAATGGGAGATTTTTTTTTACCTGATTCTAGTAAGATTAGATAAGATTCAGTCTGTGATAGAACAGAGAAAAAAAATGCTGTACTACAGTTTAATTAAAAGGTTTAGTTATATTGAATCTGGTTTAGTAGGGAGAAATATTTCTTAAACTTTCGGAACACTTCAGAAAACAATTGGATTTATTTTATTTATTTTATTTGTCTATTTTTCTGTCTTACAGGAACAGATAGATAGTACAGACACAAGTATGTCCCACATGTTTAATTTTCTATATTTTATCCTCTTTAAATGTAGCTACAACACAAGCTGTTCTAGAGCACAGCAATGTTAAAATCACAATAACTTACTTGGAACAAGTTGTTGAGGATAATTATTTTGCTGAAGTTCATAAAGAAAGAAGTGAGTTACACATTGCTACATGTTTGTAGATGATTTAATTTTTGTACCTGGATTTTCAGTGGTGACCTTTTTGAGATATAGAATAGAATTTCTGCTTACAAGAACTGTCAGACTAATGGCAATAGAAGCACGTATTATGTGGCAGCAGTGTCAAATCCTTGACTCCTCTGTTCACAGGAACCTCACCTCTACTGGAGATTGCTCAGTGAAGTGAGATCATTTTATGTTCATAACATTCCTCTTTAGGGTCTTTTTATATTGATTTTTATTTTATTTTTTCCAGCCTGCTGATCATTGTTCTAAATCATCTCTTTTGTAAAAATAGTAATGCTACATATTAGGAGGTCAGTGGATCAAAAGTGCCCATGAGGACCTGCGATCCTCCCATAAAATGATAAAAAGCACCATAAAAGTTTTGCTGGGATTGTAAGTGAGCTGATAGCGTAAATAATGAAAAAACTCACAGCTAACACTTCTATCCAAACTCTTTAATATGATGCTTATTCAAACAGATACTACAGAATTATATTAAGAAATATCATAATATACCTTAGTTCCAAATTTAAGATTATGCTGTTAGATTAACAGAGAAAATATAGAAATTAGAAATGAAGAAATCTTCATGGTATTTTTATAAAATTTTCTAAAATGTTTCTTGTTTCTTATGCAAAAGTAGGCAGGCATAAAAACTCCAGAATTTCATTGACTCATACAGAAAATGATATCAAGAAAATATTATAAAATTTACAATGCTTTGAAGATTTAGAGTTTTTGCTTTATCCAACAGCAAGTAGACTGTCAGTATCCCAAACCAAAGTTCTAATTCTCTGCTAGCACCAGAAAAGGAGCAGGAATGGTTCAGGTTACAAAACCAGAGAGAGGAAAGAAACCTAAATGAAGAGGTCAAATACACTATTAAATCAATAGTGATATTGATTTAGGTTTATACCTGAGCAAACACAAAACTCTTCCCCCTACTCTCACCCCCCTTCTAGTAAATATCCATCATTTAAGGGAAGAAAAAATAAATAGAAGAGGTAGGTCATTGTAGACCACCACTTGGTTCAGGTGAGCTAAAACACCCAATAAAATATTCCTGAGTTAGGGTTTAAAGAATAAGTAAGGAACATAGAAAAGTGTGAAGGTGGTGCAGTAGAATTGCACATATAAGTTTGTATGGAATTTGAAAAAATGTCTGTGTAAAGAAGTGTATACAGTTTGATCCACACCATTTCAAAAAAAAAGCAAAAAAATCACTAATATTACAGGTTATTTCATTAGGGAAAGAATATTGAAGGCAAAGTTTGCATGGACACGGAGAGCAGAAGACATTTGATTTAATAATGTAGGAAAAACTAGTAACCAAAAAAGCTTAGATGTGCACAGAGGGTTCATATGTGCTTGATGTGTGAAAATTGAGGAGGGATAGAAACACTTATCCTTCAGTGCATGCACCAGTCATTAAGTAATTGGAGGAAGACAGTTCTTCTAGGAACAGATTACTTTATGGTTTTTTTATAAGGACTGAAAAATGGCAGATATGAGAAATAAAAAGGAAGGCTGGACAAAACTGATCTGACATTATGGAACCCTATTTAATCTTTTGACAGACTATGTTGATAAAATTGAAAGCACTTTTTGCTAAATAGATTATTGCAAAAATATTAGTAATTCAAAAAAAGATATATATATTTTTGTTCTTCTAGTTCACCCTAGAGGGATGCTTAAATGCAGTAGTAGCAACTTTGGTGAATACATTTATTTAATGATAAAAAAGAGACTGTGCAAGAATCAGAATAAATATTTTCTAGAATATCTCTGATGGGCCAGGTAAAGATATAGAAAATTCCATTCAACTAACTCTTTTCCAGGTCACTAGTGTTAAAACTCAACAAAAGAAAAAATCCCTAGAATAGACACAGCATATCAGCAATGAGCTTCCCCTCAGGAAACTCATCTGCAACACTGAAAAAGCAGCTATTAAGGAGAAGTAGATGTAAAACAGTGGAACATGTCTTTGAAAACATCTACACTCAATAACCCACTTCCTGCTCTCATTTGTTAGTAAAATATCCAGGACCTCAGAGTAGTTTAATCTATGAGACTTGAACTCCCCACTGGTATTAAAAAATTCTGATATTTATAGTCAATCTAAGGCAAGTTTCATCTAACCCACATAATCTTTAGCAAAACAAATAAACAAAAAAAAAAAAAATTAAAACCATCAACCAGGTATTTCAATCAAACAATATGTCCAATGTGCATCACAGGTTTGCTATAATATCAGACATATGTTCAACTAACAAAAAAGGATACATAATATAATGGAAGTTTTGTAATATTGGCAGTAGTGAGTTTCTGTTGAGACAGCTATAGCTTTTTTCCCTTATCAAGCAATCTCCAAAGCCTAAGTTCTACTTAAATGAAAACTATAGCAAACTTTCTTAGTTAATGAGATTCCATGTTAATCCCCCATGCTGCAAATCAATTATTTAAAGCCTTTCACAGCTAATGAATCATATAGTACTTTCTGATTAATGCCAACAAGCTACTTCTAATGCAGCTAAGCAAACAGTCTTAACCACCCTGTTTTAAGACTACTTCTCTGTGGCTAAAGCAGAAACGACATAAAATATTTTAAAATAAAGTATTTTTGCATAAGAAAAACACAGAACTGAAACTGCAGCAGAGACCATTTCTATACTATTGCCATGCTTACTAGTTAAAGACTGAGAGCCATTATATGTTAATTGCAAAGTCTGCAATGCAACAGTCAACTATCAATGCTTAGCATTTTTCAGGAAAACCTTTTCTACAGAAGCAGCTATTATATTGACTGTTTCTCACTAGATGTTTACGAAATAAAGTACTGGTACCATAGCAGAAATATTAAGTGGGGTATTTTATTAATTTAAGTAATGTAAGTATGTTGTTTCTCAGCTTATCTGTGATGCATTGTGATCAATATTCTGCAATGGCACTGAGTGAGATTTTCTCAATGTATGTAACAATGGTAAGTTATTGAGGAAAGAAGTTTGGGATAATAAGGAAAAAAGACAGCATGGTAAATTACTAGCATCCAGGCAAAAAAGAAAAAAAAAGTGATAAAATTTGTCATTTAAAAGAAAAGCATTTAGCTACTGTTGTGGTTTTGGGTAAGAAAGAGGTACATTTCTTCACTGTGGCTTTTATGAAGCTATGTTTTGGGTTTGAGACCAGAACAGTGCTAATAACATAGATTTCAGACCACTTTGTGGGGTGCCTGGTACATCTGTAATCAATTGTCCTAGGGGTGGTAAAAGAGCCCCACCAATTGCTATGGACTGATACAGAGCACACAAGGGGAGCATGAAGGTCCTGAATACCTGCAATATATTGATGGCATTATTATGGGGGGTTTCGTGCTTTATCCCAAGCCAGAAATCAAGCACAGCACAGCTGTTTGCCCGCTTCCCCACCAAAAGGATTGAGGAGAAGAATGGAAGGGCAAAAGCTAGGGAACTCATGTATTGAGAGAAAGAAAGTTTAATAGGGACATCAAAAAAAAAAAAAAAACCAAAAAAAAAAAAACCCAAGGAATTAGTTCACTGCTTCCCATGGGTCTCATAGTTGAACATATGTCTGTATGTTCAACTATCCCCAGGAAAACAGGGCCTCCTCACACACAATGGTTACTTGGGAAGACCAATGCCACCAGTCCAAATGTCCCCCTCCTTCTCCTTCTTCACTTAATACACTGCGTATGAGGTCACACGGTCTGGAATATCCCTTGGGTCAGTTTGGGTCACCTGTCCTGGCTGTATCTCCTTCCAGCCTCTTGTGCACACCCAACTTCCTTGCCAGCACAAATGCAGACAGCAGTGCAGACAGCAGAAAAAGGCTAAAAGCCCTGCTCAGCAAGAACAAAATCATCACTATATTATCAACCTATGTTCAGAACAAATACAAAACATAGACCCATACCAATCACTATGAAGAAAATTACTCCAGTCAAAACTGGAGTAATCATATCTGCATGGGGTAATGCAGACATGTTTGGGAAAAGTAAAAGAACAACTCAGATTTTTCTGGAAGCTAGTTTTGCCATAAAACAATTTAAAGTCAGAGGCCTTGGACTCCAGAAGATCAAACTGTGACCTCTTCAGTGACCTATGCAGAAGGATAGCATGGGAACACACCCTAGCAGTGAGGGGTCCAAGAGAGGTGGTCAGTATTTCAGGATCACTTCCTCCTGGCTCAAGTGCACAGATGTGCTTCAGCATGTACGTTGAATTAGATGACTTCTACTAATCCCCTCCAATCTTGCCCGATCTGTGATTCTGCCACCTTATAGAGATCAGCTTTTATGAAAAAAGCGAAATGGGCATCATTGCATTGTAATGGTTGTAATCAATATAACAACAGGTATGTCTCTACTAACTT
This sequence comes from Haemorhous mexicanus, assembly GCF_027477595.1. NCBI lineage: Eukaryota > Metazoa > Chordata > Aves > Passeriformes > Fringillidae > Haemorhous > Haemorhous mexicanus. The sequence goes on from NC_082344.1 coordinate 57,919,992, forward strand.
ACAAAAAGGAAACACAACACTACCAGGAACTTGACAGTTCTGGGGTGTCCACGGTAAAAGGGGAGTCGGAGAGGATTCTCTCTCATAGATTTCTCAGTCGAAAAAAAGCACAAGGGCAGCAATATTTTATCTGAGAACAGTTTATTGAAAAGGAAGATAAGTGTTCCTACCAAGGGCGGATAGAAAAGGAAGCAAAGAGGAAAAAAGAGAGACAGAACGCCAGGACCCCTCGGTGCCGCGGGCAGCTCGGCAGGCGGAGCGGGTGTGCCGGGAGCGGCGCGGAGTCTGCGCGGCTCCGGGGCGGGCCGGGCGCCATCTCCGAGCGGCAGCGGCTGCGTGTCCCTCCTGCCGGCCCAGAACAGGCTGCCGTGGCCACGGGCGCGCTCCTGGAGCAGCTGCGGCTACCAGGGCCGGGCCGGCGGCTCCGTGGGGGAACAGCGGAGCGCTGCGGGGCCGAGCTGCCCCGGGGAAGGGGCGAACAGGGCAGGGCAGGGCAGGGACGGCAGCCAGGGAAGAAGCAGGACCGCAGGGAGAAAAAGGCCAGGGGGAAGGAGGGGACCGAGCTGAGCCTCCGGGCGAGCCCCCGCTCCCTCCAAGGAACCCAAACAAAATGACCCTGGGCTGTGGCGGTGCCTTCACTGGTTTTAGGTGCCAAAGCACCTCCCATAGCCCGATTTCCTGGGCTTTTTCCCCCGGGCACAGGGGATCTGCCCCGCTGGGCTGCCAGGCGGAGCCTGCCCGGGGACAGCGCTCCCAGCACGGGCACGGCCCTGCAGCCATTCTTCACCTCCTGTGGTACACTAGGTGAGGCTTAAAGAAAAATCAGATTGGTCCCTCTCATAGGGATATATTAATAAAAGTTCACAGAATATTAATTACTAACCATTGATTTGATTTCAGTCTTGATGTATTGACTCTTTTTTTAAAAATTTATTTTATTTTTAGGGAATGTGTTGCAAAGAAAGAAACGATAAAATAAATTAAAGCAGTTCCTGAAAGTCACATGGAAAAAAAGCTTCATGTACCCCTTCAAATCACTGAAACATGATGGTCTAAGAAAATAAAGTCATAGACGAGAACAAACAAACAAACAAACAAACAAACAAAACACCAAAAAAGCCCCCAAAAAACAGAATAAAAGGGAAATAGGATAAATGCTAGAGTTTTATGTAATGTTGGGCAGTTGGAGGTACCAGTTTGTAAGTTTTTTCTTTTACTTGATTTTGGAGAAATAAATCAAGGTATTAGACATACACAGATCACAGTATAACCAGCAATAATGATTTATTTATGATGAATATTGAACTGAGGTGAAGTATAAAGAATGTGAAACCAGGAAAATAAAGTATTGATTACAGGGCATTTTTATTTTCCTAAAAAATATTTTTGTATTTTTACATGACTGGAGAACATATAAATTTTTTAATATGAGATGTTTTTGTATTTGAAAACAAACAGATACAAATATCTATAGAACTTGAGTATTTTTTGACAATAATAATGAATAGAGAATCTTGTACTTAATTTAAAAATATTTAAGAGATTTTGGTTGAATTTTGTGCAACTTTATCTCTGTTCAGAGAAGGACCTAAAAAAGAAGTATAATAAATAAAAACTCTTTCTAAAATATATCTTAGGCAGATAGCTAAGAAATAGTCAATGAATTCCTTAGAAAAGATCTCCCAGATACCTGAGCTCAGTTCTAGATATGCACTAATTCATCATTTCCTGTGACTATTCAGGAGTAAGGCAAGCAAGATCATTATGCTTTTAGCAAATTTGCAGTTGTTTTGTGCATGCATGTCACTAGTAGGTATTTGAACCTTATTGCTTTTTTCCTTAGTAAAGCAGGACAAATAAAACCAGTAGTGATTCCCTCATCTTTTGCAGAATTGGTAATGTTTAGGCAAATGTCAAAGAAGATCTGGGTAAACTTAATCACCACAGCACAAAGGAATTGATCTCCCATGTCACTTATGATGACAAGGTCTGTAGGACATTCAGTCTGGGGCTACTTCTGTCTCTGGAGCCAGCAAATGTGTAAGTGTGGGATGAGAAGAATGGTAAGCAAGGTGGAGGAGCATCAGTCTGGTGTCTAGTACTACTCCCATATGGAGGTTAACAGCTTGGCTGCAGAATCTGCACCAAAGGATTATTTTTGTCTTTCAACAAATTGTTCTGGAGATTCAAAAAGAGAAACAGTGCAGGAAAATACAGAAAAGACAGTCTGTAAGAGATCTGCACATTAGCTGTGTCACTTACTCTTGAGAAAAACACAGTACTAGCTCCTAAATAGCCCAGAGACTGCAGGAGGGGAAAAGAAAAAAGTATAAATAAAATATTATTAAAAACATGAAGCATTTTAATGAAAAAATTGAAAATATTAAAAGCACATTTTTCAGTGATACTTGTCCTCAAATTATTTAACTACTATTTTAAAGTTTTCTATCTTAATTATAACAGTCTTTAAAAAAAAGGACAATCTAATTACTTCTTTTGAAAGATATCTCTCTTTTTCATGTAGTCACAAAGATATTGTAAATCAATTATTTAAATATTATCGAAATAATAATAATGACAGTTGGTTTTGGGTGTTATTCACAAAGGGACTTAAAATGAACTGAGATATTCAGCATGCTAAAATTTATGAGTTAATGTAAAAAAGAATTCCTTCCATCCTCTTTAAAATCACTTACTGTACATTTGACCTTCTGAAGAAATCTATTATTACAGAACCAACATTAGTGTGAGGATGATAATTACTATTGCAGTTAGTGTAGCTCAGCAAGATAGCAAATAATTGAAACTTCAATAGTGTGTAAAATAAAGCAAGCTTGATTCATTCTATGACCATACAGGAAACAAGGTATTTTCTCTTCTGCAGTGAATATGTTATACATAAAACCATACCACAAATGCAGCATTTTAGAGGATTCTGACTTTTTTTCCCCGAAAAATTTTTATAGCTCCAAAGATCCTAGCATTTTAAAAAACAAGTTATTCCTATGAGAGTGAATATTCTAAGGTATATCTGTATGGTGATGGTGTGGGAGGCTCGACATTTTGAAATTTCTACTGACCAGGCAGTGATTTTCAAATAACTTATTAAAAGAATTTAAACTACTAGAATGAAGGACTGAGAAGGAATCCACCAAAAAAGTTACAGAAATGTAAGCTTAAATGGGGTGAACATAGGGATAGAAACTCTTTAAGAGCTGTTTTCCCCTGGGATTTAATACTGACTTGCCATATTGTATAAAAAATGTGATAGGTCTGTTATAAGGAACAGCTCCTACAGGGTGACTTTTCTGGAACTGTCAAGATCTGTGTTTTGATGAATATAACTGGGACAGCTTCTTAACATCTTGAGAAGGTTTAACATAATCCATGGGTGTTTGCTTAACTTCCTCTATTTATTTTATTAAATTTATCTGACTGGCAGAAGAGACAGATCATAAAACAAAGAATCAAAACAAAGTCATATGAATACTTTGTGTGAATGATAAATTATTTCCACACAATTCAAATGTTATTGCTGCTGTTTTTGCTAAACACTCACTTATTATGAGCATTCAGATGAAGGAGTCAAATAAACTAAAACTATTCCTAGTTTATATGGAATAATGTGTACCTCTGTGTGTGTGAGCCATAAAGGAGAGGAAGGCTTAAATAGTGTAATTGTTTGTACATCCTTGGGATGCTTTTTAGTAATTAAGTACTGCATTCATGCTAATAGATATGCTTATATAAATTCTCATTACCTCTAGAAGGTATTATTATTCTCTTTTTTATAAGTATGAAAGTGAAGCCAATTACCCTATTTTTGCTCTAAAAAGTCTTGCAATGTTTATTAAGAATTGCCCTGAAATAAAAATATTGCCTAGCAGCTTTTAAGAAAATTGGCTTATGGTAAAAGTTGCCCAGCAGTGAATTATTATAAATTTGGCTTTGCTGCTGAGATCTGGATTCTTCCTTTCTTTCTTCCTAGCATCAGAGTGTATATTTCCAAGGTAAGTACAAGACTGCTTAATAACATATGCAGTGTGATTTCAGAAACCTATGTTAACTTGATTAATTCTCTAAATTGATCACATTCTGAAGAACTGGGGATTCCATTTTGATTTTATTCTGTCAAAATTAGAATATACTCAACTTCAAATTAAAAGGGACATTTGCAATGCAGTAAAGCTTCGCATACATCTAAAAGTGCAGTCAGGCAACATCACTTCACAAAGATAAAATACATTAGGGTGTTTACACTTGTGACTGAGTGATTGAGACACTTTGGAGTAACACAGATCTGTTAGAATTTGCAGACATAAAATGAGGCCATAAATAAAACCTCTGAAGAAATATTTGCTGTTAATAAAAGCTACTGTCAATGGCGCAGAGTTAGTAGTTAGAGAGTGTGTGTTAATGTCTCTAGTTCTATCCGTGTCACTTACCCTGCAACCAAAAGAGCTATTGAACTATAAAATGTATGGATTGAAATTTCTTTTGAGGACAGTATTAGAATTATAGAGTCCCAAGTACAAATACTGTAAGTCCATGTGCACCTTATCAAAAAGAAAAAAAACTATGTAGGGAACTATTACATGTTTATTTGTTGTTTGTATAGAATTATACTAGTTTTCATTTTCATGGTTGAATTTATCTTTTAAAATTCACCTCTTCAAAACAATGGTATGGAAAGTTTAGAATTATTTTAGCTCCCTTGCACAATATTTCTTTTGTGAACTGATCTGTAAAACTCCATTGCACTCTGCATATTGTAATAGGGTAGGCAGATTCAGGCATCCTGCATCCTTGCATAGAAATGAAAAGACTGGTTTTACCAATACATTCTAAGATTAGATTTCACAATTAAAGATACCTACCATCTATATCTGCAAGAGAGTTTAGAGGAAACTAAGAAGAGAGGCTTTCCTTTTGTGATCAGTGCAGAAATCCAGATCTACTGAAACACTGAGTGGAATTACATGTTCTTATGTCAGTATGTAGGTTTGTGTCGTAGAATTAATTGGATTCAGCAATTCAAGTCAGAGTATATCTGAGCAAGAGTAACTTAAGGATAGCAGCTGAAATTCATTATGTTAAGGTATCAGTGGTATGTTCACCCTGCTCAGTGCTGTTCCATGCCAGATACACTGATGTAAGTCGCAGTATTTCTGTGTTTTTACAGTATTCTCTTTGTCTAACACGCTGCTTTCCCACTCATATGCTTCTTGCTTCTCTCAAGACAGGCAGGATCCCTTTCTGCAGCCTCACTTGCATCATGAAGACTTAACAAAAAAAAGACCTTTTAGTATGGTATAAGCCGGCAGTGTTGATCACAGGATAGTTTCTTTTGATAAAGGATTTTTGTTTTCCTCCATAAAACGGACTCTATTCTGTAAATCAACTGACAAATATGGATGACCAAATACATACCAGAGAGGCATCTCCTCACAGACAGCTTCATTAATTTCAATTGAGTTACTCTCAGAGATTAATTTGACTCATTAAATCAAAACTAAGGTCTCACTAAAATTAGTTGTAGCCCTCCTGCTTATCTAAGAAGCCTTAAATATCTAAACTATTATTAGATCAGATAAATTAATTAATACGCTTGAAAAAGTGTCAGTCAAAACATGAAGAATATTTTATATTTCCACCTTTCTGGCTGATTGCAGTAGATCCAGCTGAGCATGATTATCTCTAGATTAAAAAAGCAACAGCTAAATGGAATGACAGAATTATAGAATCTCTTAGGTTGGAAAAGACCTTCAAGATCATCAAATCCAGCTCTACATTTAAAGACAATTAATATTAAGGACTCTGTGAGAAGACAATGCAAAGGAATAGTTTTCCTCAGTATTTTGTAGAGTGGCACAAGCCTGTGTATTACTGTTTTATGATCCAAAACTATTTTTCTTTGTGTTGTAATGGAGAGGGAAAGCTTCTAATGGAATTTTAAAAAGAGCTTTAACAAGAGACTGAGATTACATATTATTGTTCTTCTTGTTATTACATAATTTCTTTATTAAAGTACTCTAAAGAGCAGCAGAAGCAAACATTATATCCATGAGACCAATCAAGTTAATATGTGAGTAATTTGTGTGGACAGTATGGATGAGGAATGGGCAGAGAGCAATGCTGTAGAGTTCACATGTACTCCAAGTTTGTGCTGGCACTTAGATGCACATTCTTTAAAGCCAACTTAAGACAACTTTTCCTAGGATCAATAAGCACCCATATGGATACATGTTTATTAGCATGTACATAAAAACATATATACAGATGTCTTCATTACAAATAGGTTTTTAAAGAAAGGCAGTATCTTCTAGTGGCTGAAAGCATCTAAGCTTTTTGTATCACTGTGGTTTTGCCCTTCTATTGATTGCAACAAAATTTGGCCAGGACACTTTTGGTTGAGTTGAACCTGAAATCTAAAGCAAGCTGAGGCATTTTCATTAAAATCCATCTATGAAATGCAAACTTTTCCATTCAATTTAAACAGGACTTCTAATCCTTTAGATACTGAGCAGTCTTATTATTTGCTGCAAGTCCTAGAGAGTGAATGTTAGGGAGCATGATGGATATTTATTTGACAGTCATATTTTATTCATGACACATAACAGAATGTATGTGGCTAATGGCCAGGAAATAATCACTCTTTTGCTGAATGCATGCATTTAGGTGTTTTATGAAGCTGCTTGAAATCAGATAATTCCCGAAAGAAAACTGCTAGTTCTGCTGGTGAAATACATTACTTAGTTTCAGTGGATAATTCAAATTTTTTTGCTCATTACTAGCTATGATACTAAGAACTGTGTAAGAAATTAGAATCTGATAGTCTGCTTCTCTGAATTACCTGGCAAAAAAATAAAAAAGACTTTATAGTTGGTTAAAATAAACTACTAATGTGCTTTCAGAAAAGCTTGTTCTGTACTCACAAAAATTATGAATTATAAATTGAGACCAAGTGCTTAACAGTGGATCAAACAGTTCTTAACAGTGGATCAAGCAATGTGTGAAATTATTAAAACTGTTTATACTTACATATTCTTTAATAAATTAGCAGTTGAATAGAGGAAAATATTCATATACCTCCAGTAAATCATTAGACAACTTTCTTTTTGTGGTGATAAGTGTAACTGTATTTGAGTGAGTTAGAGTAAATCAACAGTAAAAATCTTTAATTTGGTTTTACAACAAAAGTTATTTAAATTTCATAAAACACATTTTCTAGGTGTCTGATTAATATTACTATTGTCCTGTTAGAATAATGAAATGACATTAAGTTTTAATTAATTGCCATGCAATCATTGCCTTTATTGTGTTTTCTTCTTTGAAAAAGTAAACTGAAATACTTTTGTTCTGTTTTAGCTGCTTGTATTTTCTTAATCATATTTCTACAAATGGAGAACCCTCTGCAAACTAGATACGTCATCAAGAACTTTTAAAGTCTTACATTGTGATTGATCTTTATCTCTCTAAAACAAGAGTGTTTTAACACTTGGGGAATAAAGCAAGTACTTTAAATAACTGATACACAAAAGCACACGCATAAACACTTATGAATTACAAAGTGTACTTATCAGTAATTACACACTCAAAACTGTTTAGTCCTCTCCTCTTAGGCATCGGGTAATTGGTTTGGAGGAAGGTGAAGACATAAGTTCTAGTAACAGCTAGATAAAGAAAAGTCATATTAGAATGTGAAACTTCCTTAAAAAGCTTGTTTTTAAAGATTGCCAATGACCTTGCTATAAAAGAAATGTCAGTGAAGTCCATGCAGCCTGACTCTGAAAGACATAATTTAGAGAGCAAAGCAAAGCAAGGAACATGTTTCTGCAGCTGAAGCAAAAGTAACAAAGGATAAAGAATTTTGTAGTAAAAAATTGCACTTAAATAGATTTCTTGAATTAAGAAAAAAAAGACTGGAAGACTATGAGTGCCTTTTACATAAGCAATTGTTAGATGCAAATAATCTTACAATCAAAAAACAGTTATTTGTTTACATGTAAATAAATGACTGCTGTGTATAAATGTGATCTTCAGTTCAGGCCATGAAATTGTGAGCCACACATACTGGAGGATCTTTGATTATCAGGCATCTTTCAAACTGATACATTAAAAAGTTTTCTTCAAAAATCTCAAATACTGTTACAACTGGAAGTAAGAGATTGATTTGGCTGCTTCTCAGAGTTATTTTTCTCAGAAAAACAAGGTTGGCTTTTTTTCCCCCCGATGCTTAAATAGGAAATTCTAAGATCAAATCAATGACATTTGACATTTTTTTAATCTAAAATTGATCCAGGTAGGGATATATTAACATATGATACAGGTTATAGAGAGGTGAAGGACAATAAAGGAGACAAAAATGAAATAAATTATGAGTAGTTTCAGATGATATTTTTAGTCCCTTTTTTGGGTTTTCTGTGATATTATAAAAAGAAATTTCCAAATAAAAGTTAATTCCTACTTTTTTTTAATAAATTAAAGCTGTAATTTTGCAATTAAACATTGTAATCAAAAGTTTTCTATGAGCTTTTACTGAAGATGTGCAGGATCTGTGAATATCATGGCCAAAGTCAAAAACTCATCGCTGCACAACTGAGACAGTATCAAAAGCCTTTATCAAATTTGTAAAACTAGGGGACAAAATTGTGTCTGGAATATTCTTAGTAGTCTTCAATAATAATAAAAAGAAACAGTTGGCATTTGCAAGATAGTATTCAGGCAAGCTCAAAGTTACCTTCAATTTGGATTTTATTATTTTTTGGAAGTTCTTTTTATAGTGCAGAAATTTCTGGTATCTTGAAAAGAAATAGTAAAAAATAAAAATTAAAAAAACTCTAATAAAAAATCAACTTTTCAACATATTTAAGTTTTTTTATTAGAATTATTATTAAAAAGGGAAAATAGAGATGCATTTTTAAAAGTAATTTTCATTTAAAAAAACCCCCACATTTTGAAGGAAAATTTCAACCTTTTCTTTAGAGTTCTCAGACTGATATTGGAAGAAGATTGCTTTTGTTGCTATGTATTCTACTTTATTACAAGCTTAATGCTATAGAAACCAGTGAATTTAATGAATATATGTTTCCTTGATTTTAATGACATTTGCTACTAGTTCGGTTTTGCACTTCCTTTTCAGTTTGCTTTTTTTCTGTCTGCTATGGTCCTATTTGTCTTTTCTGTCCAAAAATAAGGAAGACATAACTGGACTTTGCTCCTCCATTCAGTGAGAATGTACAGATCTTAGTGGATTATACTGTGTCTCCCAATATGTTTTCATCTTTTCCAGGATCCTACCTGCTGGCCTCAGCAATAAGAAATAACACAACAATTAAACAAGACAAGAGTGGGGGAAGAGGGAGTATACCATTAAGCAGTTGTAAGCTAGGGTTTGAATGAATAAGATAAAAAGAGATAAAGAAATTGAACTCCATATTTCAGGAGGTTCCAGTTATATGCTCCTAGACTCCTGCATCTAAAGAAGGAAGAGGATGTTACAAAACTTGTTTTATGAAAAAGACCAATATGGTAATCCTCCAAAGTTTGAGGTTTGAGTGCAATTCTAAAACATTTACTGAGCCTATGAAGACTGGAATCCAAATTTCACAATATATTTCGTTTACTTTTCTTGCTTGCTTTTGATGTTTCTCATGTTAAAGTTTATCTGAGGAACCAGAAGGGTGAAGATACGTGTATTGTCTTTCTGAGTAGTATGAACACCACTTACCATTCTGTCTGTGAAGATTTCTCAGAAGTGTAGATGGCAAATGATTCAAAACCTGCAGGAGTAGCAGGGTATGGCATTCTGAGGCATGCCATTCCCTGCATGGGGGTATGCAGGATATGGTATGCCTCTGGGGGGCCAGGGAAGAGGAGCTTTTATTTATAGTGCACATGTATATACTATTATGATCATATGTAAATGTATATGTCACATTCCATGGTTGCTAAGATTTTATAAGGACCGTCAGCTGATTTTCTTTGCTTAACAACATTTGCTATGGCTCACATTTCAGACAGTTGTTAATAAGTGGATTAAATTGTTGAAGTGTTTAATTGTTGTTTTAATTTGCCTAATTATGTTATTCTGTGGAAAAAATGCTTTCATATAGATTAACTTCAGGACTCCCTGCCTTTTCACTGTTTTACTGAAATGAAACTTTCTACAGAACCAGGCTAAACCAGATGATGTAGAATCTTCATCCTGTAATTAGGGATGAATGAAGCTCAGAAATCCTTGGGTTTTGGATAATCTTTCCAAAGTTAAGATGCTTAGCATGTGTTTTTATGAAGTTATCTGGATCAGGTGATGTTTTTGCAAGGAACATTAGCTCTTATCAGTATTCAGATGCTTTGTATACATTGATTAGTTACTCTTTAATAATGAAAGGATTCTCTAAAGTAAAAAAAATATAAAAAGATATATGAGGTAAAATTCAAATATCAGAAACAGTTTGGGAACAAATTCAGCAAGGTAATATGTCCCATGGCAGGTGTTTCTACCATTTTGCTGCTTAACATTTGATCTTCTCTTTACTCCATCTTGAGAATTGAGACAGAAAAGTATTTGCAAAACCCTTCTGCACAAGGTGAGCTTTAATATTTGCACTAAAATGACAAAGTCTCTTTTTCCTTCTTCTTTCAGAAATTGCAAAGATATGACTAAAAGTGAATGTGTAAGTTTTGTGGCAGATAGAGGCTTACCTCATCACCTAAGTTATCCAACCATTTTAATCCTTATAGATCAGACATATTACTGTGCATATGACTTTGAAGCTGTAGCTATTAACTTCTGGTGTAATAAGACAGGACTCAGTATTTGCAATTTCATCTCATCTAGAACTCCTTCTGACAAGAGAAAATAACTGAGGTGCTTAACAGTCCTTCTAATATACTACACCTGCAATTCATGTTATATTGAAACAGAGATCTCTGGCAATCTCTTGAAGGTTTTATTTTGCTTGCCATTTTCTTTAAAGTATATTTCAAGTTCACTGAATTTGCATACATTATAAATTTTAAAAGGGACAGTGTCTCCTTGTCCATAGTGTCAAAATTTCTCGTTGTAATAAAAGTCAATCACTCTGAATAAAATTCTTTCATTATATCTGATTTATGGACATAAGCACTGTAGCATGAGAGGTACATTTATTAGGTGCATCTAGGCATCATGAGTATTACTTGTCTAATAATAATTCATCAGCTTGTACTGCAACATGCTTACATAAAACTCTTTTCTCAGTCATACAAGGAGATCCAGTGGTTTAGATTTTTATTTTCCATACAGTTAACAGAGTACCAGTGTGTATATATATTTCCTCTCATTTTTGTTTCTGGCAGAAATACTTTTGTCAGGGCCATTCACTCCTGATTTAAAAAAAAAAAAAACTCAAGTGGACTTTCTCAAAACTGAATGAGTAAGATTGTGAAAGTGTTTGGTTTGGAGGTTTTTTTGGTGGGGGTTGAGGTTTCTTTAGGAAAGTCCATTTTTTCTTTTCTTTTTGTTCCTGAAACATTCTAAGTACTTTGCTCTATTACCATGTTTTTAAAGGACAAAAAAATAAGACAGTGAAAAATTTTTGAAGTTGTATTATGGACAGCATTTCTGTGTGCATTTGTGTATCTGTCTGTGTTATGGCTTTCTTTTATGTACTTGGTAGAATAAAATGCATGCATAAGAAATTTATGTATAATCACTAACTACACCTTGTTTAAACTTGTGATTGGTGATATTCTGTTCATAATATCTGGAAAAACTTCTTCAATTTCACATTGTCTTGCAAGTTTGCAGGTTCTGGGATGAAAAGGAGCGCTTTCCCAATTCCCATATAATTTCTTTACTATTGTAAATCACAACCTTCCAGTAAAGTTACAATATTTTGTCTACATTGTATTGTACTTGGGTTTTTTTAATTAATTATGTAACTTAATAGGTATTTATGCAGATACTTTTGAATTTCTATAATTTTTTTTCAAATGAATAAAGATCTCAGGTATATATAAATAATGGCTCACTTTTACACATTTTTGAAACTTTCATTTAAAAGCAAATTGGAATTAAACTAAAAATATATATTATAAATTTTTATTTTAGAGAATCCTTTCATTATTAAGGAGTAATTACTTAATGTATATGAAGTGTCTGGATACTGATAGAAGCTATATTTTCCTTGTAAAAGCATCACCTCAGCCAGATAACTTCATAAACCCACAAATATATTTAGGCAAAAGAGAAGTTTGATAAATAAAATAAAATTTTATTTAAAACACACTAGGAAAAGTAAAGATGTCTAAACAAATTTTCAGATAAAACTACTTGATTTATATTAGAGGAACCACATGTCAATTAACAGGTCTATGAAACTGTGTGTAATGTTTCTGACATTTTGGATCTCTTCTGATGATACCTTGTTTTTTATTATGACAGTGGAGAAGTCTTCCCTCTTTGTGACCACTGCTTGCTAGTAACTCAACAAGAGGTGAAAGAAAGGCATTCTGCTCAAAGGAAAAAAAAAGAAAATTTAGAATTTCTAGGTCTTTTTGGTGTATTTTATGATAACCCTCATTGTGTTCTCTGAAATTATACAGGTCTCTAAAAAATCCAAATTAAAAAATCAACTGATTCGTGGAATGAGAAAATGAAAGAAGGAGATAATTTAATATCTCAGAGGTCGAATATGCAGTAACAATGACACATGCAAGTGAGAAACTCCAGCATAAATGGCTGCCAACCTAAAGATACTTTACCAATTTAAAGGAAATATAAAGTGTTTGATGGAAATGGGGCAAAGAACGGTAACCTGGTTTGCTTACAGAGAATAAAAAATGGTAAAAGAAACAGAATGGAGAAAAAAATCTCTGAGACCATGTCCATGTGCAATTAGAAACAAAAAAAATCAGTAGAGACCTGGAAATGAATATTGAATGCAGCACACATGCCCATCATAAGTAATAATTAATAATAATAATCATAGTGATAATAAAAAACTATAAATGAAAAAGAAAGAACCAATAAGATTATTATGATTAGATAGTTACCTAGTTTTATATAAAGCTTCTGAATTTGAGACGTTCTTTTTTCTAAGAATTTGTGCCAATTTGTTCTTTCCCATGGAATCTTTGCCATTTCACCTCAGAAAAGCAACATTATGAAATAAAATGCACTATAGATTTAAGTACTCTGAAGCAGTTATAGAAAAATTTTCATCAACCTTTAATTTTAGAGCAAATTGATGTGAAAGAGTCTGATGTAGACCCTTAAAGATCATTTAAAGTTAAAAGAATGACTGAGGATTTTTGGCTTTGAAGAAAAACACATATGTCATGTAAGTTTATTATTTACCTTGTGATGTTCACAGTTGCAGTATGTCTGATTGCTTTTTGAGTGCTTTTTCTTTTCATTCTTATTCTTTTAATTTAAGGAAAGTAAGTATAAAAGGAGTGGAGCTGTGGAAGTAGGGTAAAAGATAAGAGAATAGGGTCATATATAACATCGTGGCTCTTAGATTCTAATTGTGTAATAGCTAAAGTATGTCTAGGTTAAAATAAAACATTATGATGTTTCATACTTATTTGCCTACTTAGCTTCAACCTCATTATTTTTAATATGTTATGTGGCCTTATTTTTATAGAAAAATATTTTCAACCTGCAAATTACACCTTTCTTTTAGAATATTGTTTGCCCCTGCTTTGTTTGATATGAGAGACGCAGCCAGCCAGAGAAGAATAGCACTCTGTTTAAGAGAGAAGTGAGGGGAGAAGGTCACAGGTCACAGTTTATACTGTGTTATATGATGTAGGATTCAGCATTTGAGCAGTACAGATCTGAAAAGATAGTCTAAGAAAATTCAGTCCTTTCTGTACATTCAATATATAAAAATAATTATGTATATAATTTATATTCATGTTCTTTATAGATATTCCTTTATATCTAAAGATTTCCTTAATATATTTAAAATAATAGACATTTAAAAACTGTACTTTAATAATACATTATTCATTAACAGCAAAGCAAATCTGCCTTATCCATATCTTAGGCTAAAGATTAGCACCTGTTTTGTAACACATTGCTTTTTAGTTTGCCTGTCAATACTATAGGTTTATTGCACAAGGTAAACTCAGCAGTCAGACCCTGTCTGGAATTTGAGTAATACCAGGAAATCCTTAAAAGCTGCACCTAATCTTTCATACATATTTAAATACTGAAATGTTATGTTATGTCTGGGGCTTTAACTTGCATTCACTTCAGTAGATTACATAGTGTCTGGCCACATAAAAGCCTGAAATCTATTTTAATGTAAAATAAATAACTTTGATTTCAATAAGTATCTGTAATTCAATTAATTAGTATTAGCAAACTAGCTAAAATTATTTTAATTTGGTCATTGACATGTGTAAGCATAAAATATAATTCTTTTACCGATTTCTTACCATAAAGATCTTTTTTTTTTCCTGAGCTGACCAATTTTTTTCTTCAACGAGTTTATAGAAGCCCCCTTGAAAGACTTTAGATGTTTAAAAAGGTTATTAGCTGACAACCAATCTGAATAGTAGAAGACATGATTCCTAATCAGCAAAAAGACCAGTGATTTATTGCTGTTGATTAGTTTGAGATTCTCATTTGTCTTCAAGGACCTGGAAAGCCAGTCAAAGGCTTCTGGGAAGTGACAGACTTTTAAAAACTTCAGTAGCTGCTAATCAAGAGCTTACCAATTGATCACTAAACCACAGGTTCATGAGATCATATGGGACATTTCAACTGCTTTACAACTGAAATACTCTGGACTAGTGCAGTAAAATTATGTTTAAAAACTGTTAAGGAGTACATAGAATTGAGCACCACTCCTATGAGGAAAGGATGAGAATTGTGTTTGTTCAGGCTAGAAAAAAGAAGGCTTATGGGGAACGTGAGTGTGGCCTTTCCGTACCTGAAGGGACCTTTCAGAAAATATGAGACAAGACTATTTACAAGAGCATGTAGTGACAGAGCAAGAGGGAATTGATTGACATTGAAAGAGAGTAGGTTTGGATTAGTTATTAGGGAAAAAATTCATTACTGTTGAGGGTGGTGAGGCACTGGAACAGGTTGCCCAGAGAAGTGAATGCTCCATCGCCAGAAATGTTCAAGGCCAGGTCGCATGGAGTTCTGAGCAACTTGGTCTAGTGGAGTGGGTCCCTGTCCATGTCTGGGGGCTTGGAACTAGATGATCTTTAAGGTCCCTTCCAAGCTGAGCCATTCCATGGCACTATGATTCTATAGATTGTAGTGAGGTCACAGTGAAAGTACAAAATATTACCCCTTCATCAGATTACCAGATTACCACTATGTGAGAGGGAGTGGGACAGTGACAAGTGGTAATAGCAAATGCTTATGTCTCCCAAAGCAAACTGTTTGATTGGAAAGTATGGATGGATTCTTTTTTCCCATGAGGAAAGAAAAAAAAATCAATCTATTTCTTTCAGATATGCAAGTCAAAAAACTCAAAGTAAAACAGTGGTCATGTGGTTGGGTCATAGGAAGACCTTAATTTCTCATTCTGTATATCTAGCTGCTTTTGGTATAGCTGCAGTTTGCCTCTCCAGCAATCCAGAAAACAGCTTTGTTGTTTTATTTGAAAACCATAAATCATAATGAATTAAATATAAACTAAAATATATCAATGCAATCTTACTTTTCATTAAAAATTTTCCCAGAGAAGAATATAATGAGTGTAATACTTATTCCATTAATCTGAACTGTTTGAATAATTTTTGGTTTTATAAATGATACTATCTCTTAATCCAGTCATGATTTTCCAGGTGATATTTCCATTCAGCCAATTCTTTTCCTCATGTATGGAATCTACTTAGTCTCTCCTTGCATAGAAAGTGCTTCATAAAACTGATCATCCTCATCACCTATAATTCACATCAACAGAAACCAAAAAACAAACAAACAAAACTGAAAAATTTAACAAAAAAAAAAAAAAAAAAAAAAAAGAAAAAAAAACCAGTAACTATGAGGGAAGAATTTTGTCATTCTTCATTATAAAATACCCTAGGCCTTACATCATGGGAGCATATTTTTTAACCTTAACCTATTGTATGCATATTAAAAAATAGGAATATTTGTGTATTTTACTTCATGATTCTTAATTTAAATGCCTGTATAGGCAGAGACATTAAGTTGGATTTAAAATTTAGCCCAATCTATAATAAGGAGACACTTCAAATACCAAAAATACTTGGGTCGTTTTCAAATAGTAACTTTGGTGTTGTACCCCAAACATCAATGGCAGATGGGTAATAGAAAACCCACAGATCAGTTCAGTGACAGATACAAAGGAGTGTTTTCTGTTTCAGCTGTGAGAGTGCTTCATGTCAGTTTTGGATACCAGGTTGTGTTGGAGGTTAACAGTTATTTTAACGTGCATCAGTAAATGAAAACTCACTAAATAAAAATGTAATCAGATTTTTTTTCTTTATTGAACAAGACAGAGAGAGTTATAGATTAATTTTTATCTTTCAGCTTGAGGCTGAAATGACAAGGATTGCTGAGTCAGTCTTCTATGAAAGAAGTAGTTTTGATCTCCATGCTATCCTTACCTTCTACTCCTCCTCCTTCCTTTTTCTTGCCCTAGTTCTGACAGTACATTTTCTTTCTCTTCTTTATACCATTACTGGTTAACTCATCAACTCAGAAGAATGATGTTCATTGGGAGGGGAGAGGGAGGAGAAAGGTGTTAGTTTGAACTAGTTCATGGAAGAGATCTTTGCTCCAGTTTTACAACATAAATGACTCTTCTGAGGGCACTGTAAAGTTAGAGGCATAACATGGGGGAAAATGCTGATTTGTTGAGTGAATGTATAACATTGGAACAGAGTAGCCTAGCATTTAACCAGCTTTTCAGATTATACTCTAGTAAAAACACTATTAGTTCTAAATACTCACCTTGTGTATATATTCAAAGAAGGGAAATGAAGTCTAGAGCACAAAATTATGAAAAATGCCTGAATGAACAGGAGTTGTCTTGCCTGGAGAATAGGAGGCTGAGGGAAGACCTTATCACTCTCTACTACTATCTGCAAGGAGGTAGCAGGGAGGTGGATGTGGTCTCTTCTCCCAAATAAGAGTTGATAGGACAAGAGAAAATGGCCTCAAGCAATTTTTAAATTGGATACTAAGAAAAAGTCCAAGGACCCTTTTCCTCACTGAAAGGGTCATCAAACATTGGAAGGGCTGCCCAGGGAAGTGGTGGAGTCATGCCTGAGGGTATTTAAAGATGTGTAGATGTGGTACTTAAGGATATGTTTTAGTGTTAGGCTTAGCATTGCTGGATTAATAGTTGGAATCAATGATCTTAGAGGCCTTTCCCAACCAAAATGATTCTATGATTCTGTTATCAAACAGTGTGTTTGAACAATATTGAATGCAGGGTATTATGGAAGACCAAGATAAGCTCTTAGCCAGGGCAAAAATGGAATACCTGCATTGAATTAAATTTATGCTGAAATAGATCTGATGGAATTTAACATGAATTATCAACTTGTTAAATACCTTTTGTCCTAAGGGACAGAGGACAAGAAGTTCCAAGATTATATTATCATTTTTATTTTAGAGCGGGCTGCCACATTTGAGGAGAAAAATATTATTAAGTTGCAGAACAACCCAGAACAGGGGAGTAAACTGGTCATGGCTTCCCTCCATGAGGGAAAGCTCTGAATGGGGTCACCTTTTAGTAGGTTTTAAAGTACCAGAATAAGAAATCAGTTCTGAGTTATGTGTCTTTATGAAGACAGATTTCATTACCTCAGTTTCTTGCTAAACTACTAAGAGAAATATTGTAATGTTATAATTTTTTGTTTCATGTCTTGAGTTTCTCTATAAAGTTTACCAGTTGCACATAATGACAACATGAAGGGATAGCCTCAGGAATGAGGGAAATCTAGGTTGCTTTGAATCTAAAATGTCAGATATTTTTTATTTTTGAGGTTGTATGTGGACTTTATTCAGCCTTAAGTGTTGATCAGTAATATCAGTAATGTGTGAAAATAAATGCAGGAAATAAATGAAAATTAGTAAACTAAAGCAGAAAGAAATGCATTCTTTTCATTTATGGAAAAAGAACATATTTTGTAGCAAACTATTCAGGTTGCTGTTATATGGTCTCCTACAGATGTCAAATCTCCATAAGTGGGACAGGATTCTGAGAAAGCATATAGTTTGTCACCAGATAAAAAAGGGCATATAAACTGAGGCTTTGGAGTAATATATTACTGGAGACTAGGTGCAAGCAGAAATGCATAAACACTGTAAACATAGAAGCTATTTTCTTGTTCCTGTGGTGATACATTTTACAAAGTGCTTTCATTATTGTACAGCAATTCTGTATGACATTTGCTTCTGGAATGCTTTCTCCTGTTCTGCTGATGCTTTTCTCTACCTGTTAATTTTTTCCCTGTAAATACCAAAATTTAAAATACTGACATAATTCAGAAAGTAATGAAATATGGTTACTTTCAGTTTATGGTTAAAGCTAGTATTGGAAATAAAAGTCCCCTTGGATAATATGCAGCCTTTTGCTAGACAGATTCATGTTAAATGTCTGTTGCTTGAATACATTGCACTTGATAAAATTAAAAATCTTCCATGAGAAATAGGATAGTCAGTCTCCTTATCATAAGAGGTTCAGCGACTTCAGATTGTGGGTAGAACACGTGATATAACTCTGTATGTAAAGAAATCCTGTGAATGCAATACTGCATGTTCAAATAAGTATTAAAACACAACTAACTAGCACATTTCCTGCTCATTTTTTTGGAAATCACACCACACCCATGCACTCAGATATTAAACAGGTTATATTTTTCAGTTTATTCCAGAAGAGATTATAGATTTGAGCTAATATATATGCAATGGTTAAAGTCCATGGTTTCAAACAGGACTCTACCAAATCATCAGCAGTGTGCACTTCCAATGGATCTGGCCTTTGAACATGTGAGTCTAACCACTGCTCAACCACTCTTCTGGTTCATGCAGGACCTAGATCTCTGATTGCTGCAGAGAGCAATTCTAGGCAGGAGAACCACAAACAATATCAGGTGTTCAGGGAATAAGCTGGCCAAAAGCTACTGGATTGGATGACTGCAGAACAGGTAGTTTGAGTCACAGCCATTTATGTAAGCATCCAAAGATTCCAGACATCTTTAGTCAATTGGGCACAGATTCTATCATGTGTCCCTACAAAGAACTTAGACTGTGCTTCTCAAGTAACTGCCACAGACATAGCTATTAGTAAATAGCATTAAGAAAATAGAAATATGTGTAGATATAGCAAAGGCCACCTGCATCTGGAAAAATAGATTTACTTTAAGCAGCTTTTAACACCAGCTTGTTTTGAACTTCAACATTAAGAATTACAATCTATTATAATTCTCTAAGCTTTTTTTTTTTTTTGCCCAGTGGTCCTGTAAAAATAGAATTTCCATTATTTTTTTACATAGCAGAGGCTCCATGCTAACTGAATTTTTTGTGCAAGGTCCTACTTATGACCTGTTAAAATTGTTATCAGCTGCTTCTGAGAGCTCACAGTGTGAATCAGAGTTTGGTATCTGCTGCCTTTTCTGACGATGCACAATTTTATCTTGGGATAACAACAAAGGTCTTAAAATTATGAGCATGGACTGAAAGCAGAAGCCCCAGAACAATAAAAAATCACTGACAGTTGATTACTGATCACTGAGAAAATGTGGTCTTGAGAGCTGGGTGAAGACAGGTTTTGGTTTAAGAAAAGGGGCAGCAGCTGAGCGAAGTTTAAAAAGAGCAAAGCAGTTGCATGCCGTGGCCTGGGAAAACAAACCTGCCTCAGTGCTGCAAACTCTAGAGGGAGGGGAGGCCATGGGTTAGCAATTCTCTAGAAGCATGACTGTCTTACAAAAGGAAAAGATACCAGATTTGAGGACCTTGGTGAGAGAAAAAAACTCCAGCTACTGCCTTTCTGTCGTCTCTTATCAACAAGCTCTGTAAGCTGACTAGCCTCATAGCTAAAATTTTATAAAGGACTAGCTTTGCACATAGTTGCATACTCACAGCTAACATAGGATTGTATAAAAGTGGTACCCCCAGGACAACAAATCTGACACCCCCACCACTGAGAAGCCCAGGGTGAAGAAGGAGGAATAGGCTGCCAGTGGATCCACAGGTGTTTGCTGTCTTCTGCCTCATGTCACTCTCTCCCTGTCCCCCTGCCCTTTTTCTACTTGTTTCTATCTCTCAACCTCACATTTGAAAAAAAAGTACATATTTTTTATTTCATCATATGGTAGCATCTGCACCATAATTCGGGCAGAGGCACCTCTCACTAATCTGATCATAAAAACAGTGTCACTTTGAAGAAGTTATCACCTTTATGTTCCAGGCTGACATGTTGGCTGCCACTGGACTTGCCCTTAGCCACCTAATTAGTAACCTCTGCTTTAGCTCCATAGAATTTCATTCCCCTTTCTGAGGTAATTTTCACAAAAGAATCTGTTGATTCTAATCCATCAGGTACTGCATATTGTGGACATTATAACCTGCTTAATATCTTACTGCTTGGCTGTAATATCCATACTAACTTTGACTGTCCTTCACTAAATTTGTATTCCTAAATGAATTGAACTTTATAACACTTATAACACGTGTCTTACTTAAGTAAGGAGCTGGTTTTGCTTTCAGTGATTAGTGAAAACAATGTCAAAACTATTAATCATTTCCAGTGTCCAAGCTCTGTACCTATTACAGTCTCTATTATCTGTACAATGTGCACATTTCTTGTTTTCTCTAGCAGTTCTTATGTTTTGTGGCAAACTATGTTATTAACATCTTTTTATGATACATTATATAGTAGACCTCAGCTGAATCTATTATGAAGAATAAAATGTGAAGTAAATAACACAATCACAGACATTTTTTAATATAGTATTACCTAGGATGAAGTATCAAGAAAAATTTTTACTGCATGAATTTGCCACCACTTTATAGTTAACATCAAGAAAAATATGCTGTCTTGCCAACTTCTGTTACCATGAATGCTTTATAATGCACTGAAGGAAAATGTAGTCCAGCTAAATATGTTAAAATGAACATGCCTATTAAAAAAGAAAGCCTATTCTGCATAATGTAAGATGCAATAGCAGCTTCTTTTCAAGTACTTTCATTGTTAAAAAGGATACATTAACCATTTGTCAAAGCTGAATTTACTTACACAATTCCCGAGTCTTTCTAAATAAATCTTTTTAAAAATAATTCAAGCGGCAAAAAATAAACAGATATATGAAGTACCAAGGAAAGAGGGCATTGCCAGCTTTTATTGTACCAAAAAACTGTTAGTTTGTATTAACAAAGATAGCCTTTTAGCAGTCTAAAAAGTAAGAATTCCTCCCCTGTCCTTACTTCAGAAATGCTGAAATGCAATATTCAGAAAGCTTTAGTCTTTATTTGTTTCTTATTTTCTAAAGCGCTGCCATTATTGGTAGGAACTTCATTTTGTTTCATTTGTTTGGTGAAATATAAGCAGTTAAATTGTGTTTCTTTTCAATGCAAGAATAACCTTAAAAAGTTGTCTGTGTTATTCTGGAAATATGTTCTACACTAAGCCCAAAGTTAGCAATACAAATATATTATTATATAATACGCTCTCTAATTTACCTTTCAGCAGCCCAGTCAGATGTGAAGCAGATTTACACACTTTATGTTATACTCCTAGTGAACATACTGAGTATAGCTGGTTCCCACCTGGGGTGCTGGGCATACAGAAGAGACAAATACATCCAGCTGAAGGTAGGGGAGTTTGAATTTTTTGACATGTACGGTTTTTCCAGCATGAGATTATTCATTCTTTTGGAGGGAAAAAACCCAGAACAACAGAACCAAACCAAAAGCAAAACAAATAAACAAGCAAACAAATAAACAAAAAAAAGAAACAAAACCCAAATGGCTCTGATAAAATTCTGGAAAAAGAGTAAAGGTTATGTTGATATGCTGGTGAATTGCTGCTGTTGGACTGGATCAGAGAAAAAGCTTCTTTAAGCATATATATAAAATAAACTTTAAGATTCTTCTCTTGAGCTGTATACAATATAAACTCAGCTTATGCAGAGGGAAGGTACGTAGTTTTGTTTGTTCATTTCAGTCTTAATAATCTTATGTTGTGATATTTTCTCTTTATGCGCTGCATTAGCAGAAAGAAATCTGTCTGAGTGATAGAAACCTATCATTTTTAAGTCAGCAAGGTGAAATTCAGTGCAATTGGTCCTTGAGATACCTGACTTGTCTTTTTCAGTAAGCAATTACATTAAAGCAAACAGCTAGTGAGAAAATCTTTATTCATATTTTTGTGCTCATTCATATAAATTAAGATCTGGACATATTTTGTTCATTTGGAGCAAGATCTACCCACAGAAAAAATTTCTCAGATCAAGCGTCACACATTTGTAGAGACAAGTACTCTACTAATGCATGTTGGGGAGGAAAGAGTTGACATTAAAGAACTAATAACAGTGGAGCTGGTTCAGGAAGCAGTGATTTGCTAACCAGAGCTGTGTAAGGGTCCACAGCATTTCACAGGAGAGAAAGGTGCCCTGTATCATATCACACATCTCCTGTCTTCAATATAGTTAGACATAGTCCTGTGGGATTGACAAATGATAGTCCTGAGAGATAAAAATAACTGAAATGACTGTCCAAGTTAGAGCAGACAAAAAGGATGAATACATGAGATATGCTTGTCTAATGGGGTACCTAAATTGCTTAAATTTATAACAGCAATTCCTCCAAAGCACCAGAATAGCAGAGGTGAGGAAGGCAGGCTGCTGCTTGCAGGATATTTCACAGAGAGTAAGTGAAAAAAATTTTTTTTTTTTTTAATGCTGTTCTAAGATGTTATCTGTGCACTTCTCAAGAGAATATGCAGCCCTAAGTACTCTCTCTTACTTTTATGGCAATCTCACCTTGTCTTGATTATGGGCAATATCACTGTACCAAGTCATAGCAGCTGGCTCGGTAGCAGCTGTACTGAATAAAGTATTAAAAAGTAATTTGTAATCAATTATTTCCATGTAATCAGCATTATATACCTGTAATGTTACTTTCCAGATCCAGCAATCAGCAGCTGGTAGTGGATTAGTTTCGTAGGAAACCAATAGAAAGGAAACCCTGTAGACCAGCTTTTAGCCTCTGTTAAGCCAGTGTGAATTTTTCTCTATAATATTTATTGGGTTGTACAATTCATAAAATTAAGGCATATGAGAACCAGATCTCTGTTATATTTACATATGCTGAAAAATTCTGCTGCTGTTAACAAAGTTTCAAACTTCAAGTAATGTGATATTTTGATATTTAATAATGATTTGTAAAATAACTTTGAAAACCACAACAAACAAATTGTTATAACTGTTAGGTATAAAGATTTCTGCTGAAAAAAATTTCTCTCAAAAATTTAGTTTAATCTCAATCAAAATAATTAATAAAAATTCCGTGAGTTAAGAGAAAATGTAAAAGCTGATGTGAAGTTTAGTAACAAAACATAATCCATCAAAAATATAAAAGAGTATCTTATGTCAACTCACTTATGTTGTTCATTTTGATACAATTTCATTTCAAACCACTTTATGTATTGGATTGTCCAGCCATATTGTCTATATCTTGTTTTGTTGAGAGTGGGTGTCTGTAGGGCTAATTTGGCTACTTTTGATTGTGAGGTCACTGATGAGACAGATCTGAGTGATATCAATTTGTATGACTTAGGAGAATCAGAAGGGTTGAAACCAGGGCTGTGATTGCACAGCTGTGAACCAGCCTTATTAGCAAAATGTAGCAAAAGAACAATGAAGAAAATGGAGTCACTCTATCTCCTTCTAGCTCTTCTGAATCTGCTCTTTGAAGTATATAAAATCTGAAGATATTAATATAGATCTCATCAGCTCTCTATAATTACTTTTGTAGTATTCACATAAAAGCAACACTGCATTGCTGCTCTCACTTCTTCCTTACTGAATAGAATCTGGCCTCCCCTTTCCCCACCCCTCATATATCTCTCCCTCCCCACAGCAGGCAGAGCCTAGCTGTGCATATGTTCTCTGGAACCATTTGCCCATGATTCTGTAAGGCAAGAGCAGCAACATCCTCATCTCACGAAGCAACTACAGCAAATCACATACCAAAGCTGAATATAAACTAAAGGTACCAATGCAATAAAGCAGATAATGTACTTATTGGTGTAAGTAAAGGGGAAAGGGTCCAACAGGTCTTGGGTGGCTTTTTACTCACCTGCTTTACTCCCTTCCCATGGTTCAAAATGGGGTTAAGTGGCACATATCATATTTCAATTATTCTAGACCCTTAAAGCATTGGGATGTGTCTATACTGTGGTCTCAAAGTAGACATGTATGTTTTAATAAGACAGGCAGTACAGACATGAAGGCATGAAGAGCTTGTATATACATCCACAGAAAGAAGAAATTTTCATCCAGATTAATGTCTTAATGAAACAAGGAACACAAAAGCTTGCTGAGCGGTAATAAGATTGTATTTGGGCTGTAACTATTGACCAAACTCATCTGTCTTTTTTTTAACATAATAATATAATTCAACTTGTTTGGTTATGTTTGTGACAATGGGGATTATGCTGAACCCTTGCCAATATGTTCATAATAACTGGCTGCTCTGATTCAGAAGGGAGCTAAATTATTCCTGTAAGTGTCTCTCCCCAAGGATAACCCATTTCAATGTATCTTCTTCAAACTGTTTCCCTTTGTTACACAACTTGTAGAAATTTCCTTTATTTAAGACCTTTACCCTCTATATGGTTGAAACTGCTTGTTAATGGGAGCATATTTTAGACATATACTCTTGTCTCATTTTCCCAGGAAATATAATTAAAAATAAATATTCTCCTATGGTCTCACTCCTGTCAGTAATACAAAAGGAAAAGAAAATAGTTTTTTTTAATCTTCTTTGTTCTTTGTATGGAAGAAAATTGTCCCATATGCAATTCCATCCCCATTCTAAAGTTACAAACCTGTGAACTGTCAGGGTGATTGATGCCTTGTGAAGTTTGACTTAGAACAGAGATTAGACAGAGTTAAAGAATAAAGTAGGTATTTATTAGAAGGCCTCAATGGATACACCTTGGGCAGTACAAGAGCCCAGCCAGGGTTACACCCAAGATGAATGGTCACAAAATGGACAACCAGTCATGATGTCTCCCACTTTTGTAAGTTTTGGTCCATTAGCATATTGGAGTTAATTGTCCAATTATAGCTTTAGTTTATTAAGTCCCATCCTTCTTGTTTTCTCTCTTCAGTCCACCATTGTTTATGCTCTTGGGCCTGAGATTTGGATCATTTGTCCTTGGTCCCCAGCTAGAGAAGGAATTGTTTTGTCTCCCTACTCTGTAAAGAGAGCTTACTATCCCCTGACATGAAAGCTCAGAAGTACACACTAACACAGTATAGAATCTAAAAAATATAAAAGCTAAAACTTGAGGCATAATGATGGGAACAAACTCTGTTAGAGGTGGGAAGTCATGCTCATGAAACAGAAAATGTTGTAGGAGCACTGTTGGACCTGAGGTGCTGCACTGCCGTGCGTGCTCCAGCGGTGCTGCAGGTTGATTGAGGCCGTGCAACCAAGAACATCTCCATGACAACCTCTGGCCTTAGTGCATGTCACCACCTGTTTCAAGGTCAAGGAGCAAAGTATGGCTTCAGTCACAAGTACTGAGTGTTTAGTCCGCTTTTTTTTTGCTCTTCTCAGTTCTGTTTTGTCTCCTTCCACTCCTCTCTCATCCAAAAATAAAGTAGAGCTTTATTAACTAACAGTTTTCCTTGTGCGTTCTTTACCCTTTTCCACCTATAGTGGCTAAAATTCATAAGTCCTAATGCCTTTACTTTTAGATCAAAGTGGAGGAAAAAAAACTATTTCCATTTATTAATTGCAAAATCATTCTCTTTTTTGAGATTATTCTGATAATTTTCTAACTCAAAATATTGCTAGAATCAAAAAGGAATAGTGAAATTTCATTTTCCAATGAAGAGTTTTTTGGTTTCCAAACAGTTCAAGTTTCAACATAATATATTTTTTTTCTCATTGACATACTGACCAGCTGCTTGGAAGCACAGGAAACATTTTTAAGAGCAGGTTAATTTTTCTAAAATATTATATGCACCTTACATAGGGTAGACCTTGCCATAAATCTACTGTTTTCAGTGCAACATGGAATTTAAAGATTTTGCATTTATTATTTACAGAATAATATACTCTGTATTCATTTGTTATTCACACATATATGGCTCTTCTTGTTTCCATTTAAAATTCTGGTTTTAACAAAATATTTATTATCTGCTTGTTTCACATTTTGGAAATTTTTCTGGAAGTGCGGGAGATTTTAAAATCTGAAATTCCTTCACATGCTAAGTGTTTTAAGTTAATTAATATTTTCCAATTCACCAACATAATGTATGTCTTGGATAAACTATTTGCAAAGAATGGCATGTTGATATTGCTTTTTGGTTTACAGAGCATATACCACTTATTTTAACAATTGCAGAGCTAAAAAGTACAAAACTGCCACTGTGAATTCTCTTGGTATTATCAGTTTCATTATTTTTAAGACCATGGTTGGTCTACTAGTTTCTTGCACATATTATAATCAGTAAAACTCCCACCAATAACTTCAGTTACAGACTTCCAATACTTTGTGCCTTTGGCTGAGGAAGCCTGATAGTTAAGCAAGCTCAAATAGTCTGCTAGACTGTGATGTAAGAACTGGTCCAGTAAAAGCAGTAATTACAGGAATAAAGTACTCTTCATGCAGAATATCTTCTTTTCCCTGACATTGCTGCTGCTGCTGCTATTTTGAGGGAAATTTACATATTCAATCTTCATATTTCTGTGAGAGAATTTCCTTGAACAAAAGATGATTAAACATTAAAATAATTATAATCAGGTGTTTGCCTAATCACCAAATGAATTGGTATTTCTTAATTTAAATTTTGTAAATCTATATAACACTTAAAATGAAACATTTTTACTATTGTTTCTTTACACCTCTATATAAAGTCATATTGAAACTTCATGTACACGAGGATGAGTCTTTCTTTAGAACTAGAGTGAAAATTTGAATGAGTCTTTCTTTAGAACTAGAGTGAAAATTATCTGATGAATGTGCACAAAGAACTTGCAATCACAAATTAATAAGGTTCCCTCCGAAACTAAAACCAAAACCCCCAACTACATGGAAAGTGATGACTAGTGTTCTATTTCCAGCTGCTCACTGTGTTTCTGGTAGCAGTCTATCAGAAACACTCTTATCAGCATTATAAAGCTGTAGTGTACATAATTAGGCTCTTAATCAGTCTTTAGTGATACAATATGCAGTGTCCACCATTTCTAGCTCTGTGCTCATATGGCAGAAAGAAATATCTCTGTAACTACCATATGCTCTGATGGAGGTCATAATTGGTTTGGAATCCTTCTCCAACTTCATTTCACTAACAATCTTTCACTAGACTTCATTTAATCCTAAGGATACTAGAACCATGCTGAATTTATAACTTCTCTGACATAAAAAAATAACCATTTGTTAGTCTAAGCTTTGGAATTCAACCATGATTCATTAAAGGTAAATAAGAAAGCATATTTCTGTATTTAAGTTCTTCTGTTATGAATTCTGCAACAGGTAAGATTGTGAAGAAGATTCAGAGCTGAGCAAATAGCAGCTGGTTGCATGTTCTGCAAGGCCACTATGCAGTCAGTGGTAAAGGTACAGTCTGATTAGCACTGGCCTACTGTTTGGCTTACAACAAGGTGGCACAATAAGAAATGGATATCCAAATATTCTTTTAAAACATTGTAGGTCTTCCTCCTCTGAAGTCACTGGGAAGTTCTTACCAACTCTGAAAAGTGAAAAATCCTAGGTGCTTCCAGCCTGCACGTGTTATACCTCTTACTACAGAAAATTTGCCCAAATTAGCTGAATGTGCTCTCCTTAGACGCTGTGGAGCATCTGCAGAGCAGCATTGTACAGATTTGAATACTAGATGCACAACTTGCCTTGAAGGTCCACATACTCTCCCAGAGCATCTGTGTAATGCAAAATGTGATTAGGCCCTAATTTACATGATTCTCTTCATTTGATGTATTGTGTTTCAGGAACTCATTATTCTTTATCCTCTTCCTTTCTTCCCTGAATACATTCCATTTCATCTTCTGGTGAGACATCTGGGCTTAATTAATTACTTCAGACCTAATAAAAAGAGTCTGCAGACAATTTAATATTTTTGTGTTCAATAGATCCAGTATACACCAGGATTATTTGCCTCAGAGAAAGCAAGACTTTCACTGCTTAGGCCCTAAATATATATATATATCAGCATTTTATATTCTGTTGCATAATGTTAATGTGCACTGACATGTGGAGGAACTCCAGATAAGCAATACTTGGTAGTGACAATTAATGACAATTGGGCTTCAGGGTTATTTTGATTGGTTTCTCCCCTTCCTTTCCTCTGACAAATAGAATAGTCTTTTTTGATTAATTTGCAATTAGTAGCAATGTTAACTGGAAAATGCAGGCTTTATGAAATTGAGTTTTATAAACACAGTTAGACTTTTTAGTGAGATTCTGAAGCAAGTATAAACAATTTTATTGTTACATATTTGTAGCACTTTCAATATGAACAATGATTCCTCCCCTTTGTCTTGTCCAAACATAAAATAGCAATAAATAATAAATTTCTTTATGCCTTTACCTTTTTTTTTTTTTAAATATCACATTTACCTGGTTTTTCTCAAAGTCAATTCTGCCATCCTAAAAAAAAGACTTTTCTGGCCCCCATGTAGCCAAAAAAAAACAAGAAGAAAAAATTAAAAGCATGAAAACCTGCCTTATGATAAAACTCTTTGAGCAGCATTCAAAAAGTGAAGTTCTGATATTCAACTGGTTTTTCGTAGGATTTGTGTTTGGCTTGAGACTTAAGGACAGACCAAAAGATAAAATTCAAAAGACAAGGTAAGTTTTTTGGGGATCTAAGACATCCATTAGGTATGTAAATAGTCAGTAGATGGCCATGTTAATCAGCCAATCTGGTGTCCTAAAATCACACAAATGTCCTCTAGATGGGACATCTCATGGTTCCTGTATCATAGATTTCATAGATATCTCAGATAAAAATGATATGTAGATGTCTCAGATAGTGACACAGTGACTAAGAATTAAAGATTAAGCAACTAAATTTCAGTCCAGATATTTAATCACAAGACTGATCCTGAAAAACTTTGTGAAAGATTGTAGAACTTGTTTGTGACTTAAATGACTTAACATAATAAAACTCTCTTCTGTGTTATTTAATATCTCTTTATTATTACTCTCATTTCTAAGCCCAGATAGATTCCAGAAGAAAGATACTTTTCACCTAAATTTTGAGAAATTTTATCAAATCACATTTATCTAGCATGCTGCTTTTCAGCCAGATCTGTTCCAAAATAGAACCATTACCATGGCTATTGTGTAAAATACAGAGGAGAAGATGGCACCATTTTTGCATGCTTGCAATAAAAGGTTAAATTCATTCCTTTGCATTCAACTCACCAGAATTATTTGCATACTTCCCCAACTATCAGGAATTAAAGCACAGGACTCAGTCCTCCTGTTTAATTATATTTATTGTGAGCTAGCTGCTCTTTCTCTCACAAACATATATTGACATGTACACACATGGAGACCCCTTCCTCTGAGAACTCCCTTAAATGCAATCTGTTCTGACGTATACGTAAAAGATTCTGTGTCCATGTTTCCAAATCAAAAATTGTTCCTTTTCAATTTTTGAGTGAAATGAAGCAGTTGTTTGCCTTTGAGGCAAGATTCTCAGGTGCGGATTCTAAGCAGAATGAGGCAGCTTCTTTAAGGACTAATCAAAACACTTCACCAAAGATCTAAAACACAGACCACCTTATTTCCACATTTCTGCCTGTAAGACTTGGAACAAAAAGCTTTTCAAAATTTACTTCTGTTAGTGTGTCTTTCCTGTTTACTTTTTAAGCTGTTTGAATACAGTCATCTCCTTGCTGTTTATCTAGAAGGTGCAATATACAGCAAACTTGTGTTTACTTTGGATTGCTAGGCACTTCTCTAATATAAATGCAAATAATAATAATATTAGAACTAAGAATGCCAAGGAGGTGGTCTGTAATTCAATGCTTTAAAGTCAAGTAGTGCTTCTCAAAGTCTTTCTAGAACAGAATGCTATTCCATTTTAAATGTGCAGCTTGCCTTTATTGAATTCTAATTTTCATCCAAGAATTCTTTGTAGAAAACAAGAAACCCTAGAATTTACAAGGCAAGATTTAACCACTTTCCAAAGGAAAGAAAAAAACCAAAGACCCAAACAACTACACACACAAACAAACAAACAATCCAAAAAAACCCCATGTAAGCATTTTAAAAGATATATTATTCTGTGTATAGGCAAGTGCTTTGGACTAAGCTCAAAAAATACATTTTATCAATAAAGCAATTTGGCCAAATGAACATCCAGCTACTTAGCTAACCACAGTAAGAAAAATCCTTGCCTCTGTATGGTCCACAGAAAGAGAACTTCTCTTTCAATACTTATAAGAAGAGAGAAAAAACTAGCCAGTTTGATGAGGAGACATGAAGAGACATTTTTCTGCACTGCCAAACATTAATCACCTTCTATCACTTCAGACAAGTTGTCTCTCTCTTAGGAAGCTTCAGAGATCTGGAATCTCATACCTCAATGCTTCAAAAGCTTGACCTCTTAATCTGAGAAACTCGACTCACCTCATCTCAGCAGAGGATCCAAAGAGGTAAAGGAAGAAAACTGAGAACTGTATCAATGATGGACTAGACTTGTGAGTATTACATGCATTAGAGTTGGACAGCTATCATGCTTCTGAAATGAAGGCACTAAAAGAAGTTGGGCAGTGGGAAAAATTAAAAATATTTTGTTCGTAGAAACCCTCCACACTTCAATCCCCCCAAAACCCCTGGGAATAAAGATAGGACCCTGTTTATTTTTACATGTGATGATTTTAGTTTTTAAAATTACTTCAAGCAAAAGTACAGAAAAATTATGGCAAATAATGTCATATAAATACTATCTATTTAAAGAATCTTTTCCTAGTTAACCCGATGCAGCAACTCCCATTAACATTCATAACAGACTCAAGCTAATACTATTCCTAAATAATATTAACTGGAGTTTTAAAAGAAGTTCAAAAGGTGATAACCTTGGACATTACTTCAGGACATGATTAATAAAACAGCCGAATTACTCAACAACTCAGGTGTTTTACAATTGATATTGCAAGAGCTAGGCTTAAAATTTCTGTCCTTTATTTTTAAACACTTCACTAAGAATTCCACTTTAAATGCCAGGACATTGTGACATCACAAAATCTGCAATAATTTGCTATTTTAAAAATTCTTGAAGGCATGAATGAAATAGCTTTCAATGTTCTGTGAGACAGAGATGATAAGGATGCATTTTTATATGAATTTAAGCAAAGTAGTTTCTTCAGGACCCCTAAAAAGATGAAAAGGAGAAGAAAGAAAAAGCAGTTGTTCCTGAATTTTCCCTTTACAGTTCATCTAGAGAAAACATTTTTCTCAGATGTTATATGGCAATGTCAAATAATATGGAAATATCACAGAGTCTATACAGCCCCCAGAAGTTTTGAAATACTTGAGAAAATGATAAAAGTAAAAATATGTACAATTTTACACTTCAACAATTCCACAAGTAAAGAAAGCATACTAATAAGAAAAATAAGCATTTTAACAAATAATAGAAGTAAAATACCATAAACTTAAGGATAGAAACTTTACTATACACAGTAAGTATAACTCATTATTAATCTACTATAACAACTATAACTCATTATTAATCTTATTTATACTGCACAGAATGAGTTAACTTAGTGTTTAAGTTGTTTATCTGAACAGGTTTATAAACCAACCAACTACAGTTCATAACACCATCTGCATGTAATCACAGTGCCTTAGATTGCTAAAAATTCTTCTAATTGATCACTTAACCTTCCTCCATGTCATTTAAGCCCTTTAGTCCCCTCAGAAAATGTTTTTCACAAGGAAACAAGGGTTACTAGGCATAATTGCAGCATCTTGTCCTCCAGCAAATTCTTTAGCCTCAGGAAGGGTGCAGCCATGGAAATAAAGGGTCAGTCTTTGCACACCCCTTAAGCTCCTCAGAAGGGACATAAAGGCACTAGAAAAGTTTGGTTTCTTAGTTGAAGATGAAATTTAGGACTTCTCCACTGTCTCTTCTCTCGCTGCCTACTTCTTCTAACACATGTCCAGAAGGTTTCTGTACTGTCATCTGCGGGATGGAATATCTGTTGATTTTGTGGCTACTCTCCAAGATGGAAAAAACTCACAGGTCAGTGAACAAGTAACATCATGGATTTGAGTCAGGAATCTATTAAAATAGTAAGCAAATGCTATCTAATTTTTAATGTAAAATGAAGCAGTTTAGTACCTTTTTTTTGTTTTGTTTTATAATTTTCAAATTATTGTATTCTTCTCCCATTACCTTATGTAATGGAGTCCAGATAAACAAGAGAGCTTACTTTAAAAGCCATTTCTCATAAGTAATGTGCTTTAAGTGTTCTTAACTACATAATGTGTTTTGATCAAACAAAATCTGTCCAAATGTAATTCCAAATGTAATTCCAAATGTAATTCCAAATGTTTCTGTGAAGGAATAAATTTTCCTTAATCAGAAAAAAATCATGTATGAAAGGGAGATTAGTGATAAATCTTTCATATTCTCTGTCCAGTCTTTCTTTATGAACCATATTTTTTGAAGTTGGTTTCCCTACAACATCCCATTGCATATTCATATGACTAAAAATTTTGCATATGCTGTTTCCAAGAATATTTTTCAAACTATGTTTCTATATTCTAACCAGTAGAGACTGGGGATGACCTGGAAATGTCAAACATATTTTTAAGCCTGAAATGAGTGAGTATTAGCTTCCAAGATGATCAGAAGTCAGGAATAGTAGAACTCAGTTTTGCCTCTCTCTCTCAGTTCTCCCCTTGCCAGACTGGTTAGGCTAAGCTATAAAACAGTGTGATTTAAAATCTTGCTGTCTCCTAAGTGGGTCCATCAAACCTGAACTGAATCAATGGTCAGATACAATAGATATTACATTAAACTTTTAAAGCATAACAGGAGATATGATATTAAAGGTCAAATAAGAACATCAGAAACTAAACCAGACAGGGAATAATGTGCAGAAACAGACAGGGAACAGTGTTCTACTGAACAAACTTGCTGCCAAGTTGATGGACTGAGACTGCACACAGGAGTTATTGCCTCTAAATTGACATGAACTACTAGCATGTCTAAATGTTGGAAATAGTAAATATTTTTTAATAATATTTAAATTAAAAAAAGACATGCTAAAAAGCATTTTCATTTAATAGAGTGGCTGACAAACAGTTTCAAGTTTTAAAAGCATTCTTGTTCTGAATTTATGCTTCTTTGTTGGCCACTGTGTAGTGATTTATTGAAAATCTGTGGTTTATGTTCCAGGTAATTACATTCTGAGCCAGATATACCATCATCAATTTTTTGTCTCTCACTTGGTAAACAAAGTCAGAATCTTTTGTGAAGAAAAGAGTGGGGGTTTTGTCTAACATTCCTGAAAGTAACAAATAAATAAATAAATGCATACATACATAAAGAGAACCATTTTAAACAAAGAAAAAAACCCGAAAACACCTTAAAAAGAGGTTTTATTTAAAAACTCAACTAAGTCTACTTTCAAGCAGAAATCAAGTTAAGAATATGCCAGTCACAGACATGAATATTTGAGGTAAGTATAAGAAAGTAAAAGAAGGTCATGATAAGAATTTTTCAATATTAAGTATATCTCTCTAAACAGTTGCAACAACATTAATGATATGTAAAAAGATTTAGTTTCCTTACTTTAAAAGAAGTTTTCCTCCCTTAAGGATTATAAATTTGGAAGTTAAATTATATAATAAACTTATATAGTTCTATAATTCTGGACAAGCATGCTCTATTGAGAATTTGTTATTGCATTCCCCAATCAAAATATTTTATTATTGATGCCAAAAAAGGAAAGTCTAATAATGAAATAGGTTTGATGTAAAATGAACATCATAATTTTAATTTGCTTCATTCTTGTGGGAGGTGTTCAAATAGTAGGATGGAGGGATCTGCATAATCATCTTAGTATATCAAAATATCGTATGTTGAAGAACTAGGACAATTATACCAATTTCAAGAAGAAAAGACAAATCTTTTTCAGACCATTTTCATTTTGAAAAGAACCTGTTATAGCAGGTGCTGCTTACTTATTGAATTATTCAATGTAAATTAATAGAATTTTAGCTTAGAAATTTTAAAGTTTCTCGCCTTCTTAGAGAGAATCCGCACAAGAAATTCAACAAAAATATTAATGAAATTATTCTTTTCTTACCATTGTTATGATTTTTTGTTCATTTAGATCTAATGGTTATACATGTACACTAATATCTCTCAGATGCAAAGCACACTTGTGTCGTATCTTCTTTAATTGGTGGAAAATAGGTCATTTCATGCTTCACCAATTTATGGAAACACCACTCACAAAGAGGAAATTATTACAGAAGTAACAAAAAATGGCTGGAATATCGCATCATAACTCAGCACACCATACCAAAACTCCCTTTTCTTTCTTCTTACTCAGTTTCAAACTTACTGGCATCTTCAAATCCATTAATTGGTTAGGCCTAAGTATCTTAGAACTCAACTTTCATGCCATTCAACATGTAACACCTTTGAGTATTAGGACAAAATCAGTGATGTTTCCTATTCCTGAATTGGACTCCTTCCTTCAAAATATACTGAGATTAGTGTCAAGATACACTGCCCAGAAGATTTTAAGGAACAGCAGGCCCATGTTAATCCTGCAGAAATAATGATTAAATTTGGCAAATAATTCCAGGAAAATAATAATAAAAAAATCTTTTGGTGACAGTCTTTATTTTTTTTTCATTGAAAAAGACAGAAGAAAAGGATTTTACTTCTGTTCTTCAGACATAGATATTCTTCAGATTGTCTGTAAATGATCTGTATGAGCTGTACCATCAAAAAATGGTTCAGCCTCAAGCATTCCTAATGCATTATTCATATGAAGATTTTAAATTTTTCGGGATACACATCTCCTTTAGCATGTTACACTGCAGCATTACAGTCAGCTTCAGAAAGAAGCATTACTGAGCCCAATAGCTATTTAATGTCTTGGGTAATCCAAATTTTTTATCACAATTGACTCTAGGTCTCAATCATACCTTGCAATGAAATGTCTGATTTTCATCTTTACAACTCAAGAGGTCATTTCTTTTCTGACTCCACATGTAATATTTTCTGCTTGTTCTTATCTTAGAGGTTTTTCGATTAGAAAAGAATATGGAGTGGCATCCATTCAAGTAACACCCACAGAAGTTACAAAATACTTCTGGCAGTTTTTGCTAGTTATGTGACTTGAGAGCTTGTGCAAGGACCACTTAAATCTGAACTGAAAGAAAGCCTGATAAATTGTGTATATTTATTTTCATAGGGAAAATTACTTTTAAGTAGCCACTGATAATTTTGTTTTGCTAGCAATTTTAAATGCACACTTCTGTATGCTTTCTACAAAATAAATAAAACTAGATCTTGAACTAGTACTGAAGAGATTTGACTAGATCACAGTGATATTTACAGACCCCCACTAAGATCAAGACTCTGTTTTGCTAGGTGGTTGTACAAATGCACTTTTTAAAAGAATAAGCTAAGGCTGAAGAACAAGAGGGATGAAAAATGTGAAAAAATGCAAAGACTTGTCCAAAAACACACTTATAAAGCTTAAGATAGGTATATATCCCTAATACTATACCACACAGTTAGATTTCCTAATCTGATGATTGCCTCAGGCAGAGAAGCCATACTACACAAGACATATTCTAAGCTTCTTCTCTTTCACGCCCTTTTTGCCAACACCTAACACTCATTGCTAGCCACAGAGCATTTAGCTAAATGGGCCTTTGTCCTGACCCATTATGGCCATTTGTTGATTAAGTATTCATAGTTAATTTTCTTCAAAATGCAAACTTGAGCAAGTTTCTGAAGTTTGCTCCGAAATCTGTCTATTTCTACGTGTTTCTTCTTGTCTAAACTTGGTCTGTGGTAGGTAGAGAATCCCTTTCCCTATGAACTGCTAATCTCTCCATACAATATTAATATTGATTCATTTAATTTAAGGTGTGATACATGTTTACCTTACAGAAACACCAACAATTGTGTGGGCAACTATCATTTGTATTTGCTATTGTCACAGTTATAATGAAGAAATAAGAGAAATAGATTCTAGATTCGTCATGTGCAGAAAAATAGCCAGCAGTAAATATTGACATAGCTTCCCTAGCAACACTATCTATATACCAGCTAGCACAGTTTGGGAGGCATTTGCCACAAAAATTGTTCACTCATAGTCCATCTGATTGAAAACCTATGCTGTACACAGTTTCAGTTTCTAACCTGGACTACTGTACTTCCTAAATATCCAAAGCCAACCCCGCAGAGCTTAAATATTCAGCATGGATGGCTGAGAGTTCCTTAGGAATGTCAGATGAAACTAGAGACTAGCCAAGATTTTTGTCTTTGCCACAGCAAAGGGGTATTCACCAGTAATCATATCTCCAAGACAAACTCAGCAACTTGCTAATGCTTTCTGACTCATTGTGACTGAAGCCTCACAAGCTTGACTCTGAGACAGTAGTCACTAAGCAAGTGAAGTCAAACCTGGGTTAATTATGCAATGGTTTTCCTATTCCCCATCTCTTGGAGAATTATGTTGCCTAATATAGAAATCATGTTCACATTATCTTGCATACTTTAACTAAACGCCTCTCTAGTGTAGAGATATGAATCTGCATCACCTCTTATTTAAAGCTATGAGCAAACCCACCATCTGTCCCAAATGAAGGAATATAGCAGTCAGTCTCCAAATGTTAGTATAGAAAATAAAAAATGCAAAAATACAAAAAAAAACCCCACCTCAATATTAATAATGATTAATAATGTTTCATACTGTGAGAACAGGAATGTTTAGTTAAAGCTGTATCAACCTAAGAAGATTAGCATTCTGGTAATTTTATGGTAGCTGCTTCTTTACACCATGAAGCCAATAAACATGAGCTTTCTAAATATGTGCACAATTCAGTAGATGCTGAGCTTCTGGACAGTGGAAAGATCAAATGCCAATAGCCAAAATATTTGCATACTATATCTTTTGGTGATAGTTTATTAGGTTCTCCATAGCTTTCAGCATACTCCTGTAAAGTGTTTGACAGACTCAATGAGAACTTTTGAACTGTAGAAACACCATATTTGAACAAAATACTGAACTCAGTTATCGGAAGAACTTTTTTTTTTCTGGAAAGAGTTGGCTCAATGGATATGCAACACATGAGACCACTGGGGAAAAATATTACTAAAATGTAGGCAGCTGTCTCAGTTATCAGACCTTAATCTAAACACTTGAAACAAATGGGAAATATTTGAATGTCCGAATCAATTAAGATCCAGTCTAAACAGGTAATTTGGTAACTTCCATTTATTCTTTTGCTATGGAAAAATCTATGAGTTCGAGCAGATTCCCCAGAGGTGAAGTTTGCCTTTCTTTCTGAATGATGCTCCTTGACTGCATAGATTTTTTTATTACATATACATACATGTTATTAGTTTCTGGTATTTGTGACAATAGTTTTCCTTCTTTCACTCAATCTTCTCACACACTTATTAATTTCTCTTGCATTAGTTTGGTAGATGGAGAAGATCCATTTCTGTCACCAAAAGTTTTGTCTACCAAGAAAAACTTAGAAGCATGTCAGCTCTTTTTAATAGTGTCCATTATTATTTGTATTGAGCTGAAATGTAATTTAAACCATCAGAGAAGATGGCATTTAAAATGGGTTCCACAGATGACATGACTAGTCAACTAACTGGTTTTAATTAGTAAACTCCTTAAAGGGGAAGAAAAATCCTGCAGGTGAATTTTCAGAATTAATTCTAAACCATTTAAAGACATGGCACAGATTTTCACATACCCCCTTCTGTGTATAAACGAGTAATTATTAAGTCATATGGTAAAGATGAAGTTTGATGATTCTGCTAAAAATTAATGGGAGGAAAAGGAATAAATAAGATTATTAGACTGAACTCATCCCCTGCAAATCCTCATGATCATTAATGCTAACATAAAGGGAACATAATTAATTTCATGGGTGAGAAAGGAACAAAAGGTCAGTAGCACCCTTTTTGATATCCAGGAATCATATTCTGACTATTTCTTGTAGTAAGTTACATATTTGTTGCAGTTCCTTGTTTCTGCTTTCCATTCCCTGATATTTTCTGCTTAATACTTGACACTTCTGGGTTTAAAAAGCAAGCAAACGGGTAACCTTTCTACCTTGACTGATCTTTCAGCATTTTAGCTACAACGTGAACTGAGGATGTCCAAGTGCAAATTTTAAAGTAATGGTTTCTGGTGTTCAAAAAAATTCAGATGACTTTACTAGCATAAAGTAGCTTTTAATTAACTACTTGTGCATATAGAACCTGTCTAGTGTTGAAGAGCTTCCATAAGAAGACTTTGGAACATCGCCTATGATACCATCTTTTGGTTGTTGTTATAGAAAAACTGATGGAGAAAATAATGTGAAACTGGCTGTATATTGGACTGCATTCACACAGGATTGATTTTTGCTGGAAGGTTAATGCTACTGTCTGCATTAAAAACATTTTAAACATTAATTTGTAGTTTTAAGATGCTAGAGACAATATCCGAGACTAAAAAGTACCCAGCTTGGTGATTCTATTTGTATTACTTTGCCCAGGAACAAAATACATAGTGTGAATTTTAGTTTATTCTTCTCATCTATATATCAGTTTAAAAGCTTAATTTTGATCTGCAGTTTTATGATTAAGTAAGAAAATTCTGTAAAAAAACATTTACAATATCCCTCTCATACAGCTGCTGCTCCAATGCATTACTCCTGTCATAACTACCACCTCTATGAAAATTTGCACCTCAGTATCCACATTGTAAGCAGGATCTTGTTGTCATTGAAGTATATGTGTATCTGTGCAACCATAGCAAAATCCTTGCTCCAAATATTCCCTCTAATTCATATCAATTTTGTGATTTTTTCTGCATATGAGACCAGTGGCGAATTCCTTTTCTGACATTGCAAAATAAAATCAATTTATTTTGCCCTTCTCAAAGTTCATGAAAAAATAACTTGGATTAATAAAAATGTCTAGTATTTTCCTGCTATGCATTATATATATATGTGCAAATATCTTTATATGAAAGTGCATTATGGACTTTCCTGAAGTTTGTCCAAATGATATACAAACTATCCTCCCATTTTAATGAATTTGGTTATGTTTAAATAATTTAGATTTTTTTTAATTTGCAGGTTCAGAGAAAAAAAAAAATCATATGAGATAAAAAGGATAGATATGTCTTGTCCAAAACTCCTTTTACTTCTTTAGATTAAAACATATGGCTTAATAAATTTTTATGAATGCCTTGCTTACCATTTTAGAAATTATGTACTGTTCCATGCAACTGCTTCTTTTTCAAAATTTTATAACTAGAATATCTTCCAACATCATGATGTGTTTGTAGAAAATCAACCTTTTTAATAAAGAAATATTTCCTTTCACACTAATCTGATAATCAGTGAAGCAGAGTACATAACTACTGAAATAAAAGTAAAATAAAAATCTAATTTGATGTTCCCTCTCACAGTATGATCAAAGTTAATTCTGTCTCATTTTAGCAAACATTTAATCTTCTTACAGTACATCAGATCTTATTAAAGACCTCATTATTATACTTAAATGTACAAATACATGAAACTGAAATTCAGCAATTAAAAGAGTAGCTTTTATCTTTTCCAGAATAATTCTGTTTGTAAGAACTGCATTTTGACACACTTGAATTACTATGGCCAATCTGTCTTCATCAATATTGCTTACCTTTTGTTAACTAGGTTGGAAAAGAGGTAAACTGCAAACTTTCAGCTCTGAAAAATGGAAGACCTTGCTGAGCTATTGGGAATTCTTTCATGGTAAAGGTGAGGGTCAGACTTTTATTTTTGATCATTTTTGTTTCCATTTAATTGCATAAGGAAAGTTTCTGTATTGCCCCCAAAAAATGAAAAGATTTTAATGCAAAAATACACTTTTTTTTTCTGAACTATTGTTAAGAAATACATAAAGAAGTACAAAAGACAGACCTGATTCAAGTCCTTGAAATCAATCAGATATTTTGTCCCCATTCTTGGTATTTTGAATGGGGTAATACATACAGGAACAGACATTCACATTAAATAACAACAAAACATTGAAATAGATACAATTGTTGAAAAATAAAGAACACAAATATGAGCAAGCTTATCTTTAAACAAACTATTCAACTGACAGAAGAATCAATAAAGCTGCATAAGAAAGCTCTACACAGCTATCATATTATGCTTCTGCTTTAACTGTAATTTTAAACACATTTTAGATCAACAGAACATACAGTATATCATAGTATTCTAAGTTTCCAAGATGTAGAATTTTGAAATGCATTAGCAGCCACAAAAGTATTTTGTGGTTTGCCTGTTTTTCAGCGATGCAGCGGCTGAACAGTGCCATTCATGGTATCACCTCAGCCATGGCCAAAGCAATTATTTACAGCCCTATGCTTTTCCTTTTTTTTCTTTTTTTGTTTTCCAAGCACTCTGTTTTCTGCTTTGCTACTGAAACAGTTAATTGCCCTTTCAAAAGTAGTACAGAGTGATTTGGCTGTTATCAGGGTTTAACCCCAGCTGGTGACCAAGCACCACACAGCTACTCACTCACTCCACCACCCTTTACTTAAAGTATTTCTCTTGGATCTTCCCAGGACTATGCACAACTCTGCTTCTGTTCACTTGTCACCAACAGATGCTTGTGGCTACCAAACAGGTTACATTTCTGTCAGAGCGGGATATCCATCTGTGGGACTTAAATGTTGCTGGAGATGCCTCTACATGGCAGAAAATATATTTACATATGATCATGGAAGGAGCAGTAATTTTCCAGTCACTTTAATTTTTACCAGGTTTCTGCAGCCTCTGCCATTTGTATTAAGAAAGGGAGTCTGACTGCCAAACTGACTATTGTTGTTTTTATCTATAAAAGGCCTTTGTACTTTTTACCATAACACAGATATTCTTAAACATTTTTGCATTCATGTCCCTAATTTTCACTCTTTATTTCCTGCAATGGAACAAATTTTCCTTGTGCTACAAAAGAAAAACAGCTCAGAGAATAATCTAATACTTATCCTTATGAGCATGAGACCTTCCCATCTGCTGTCTATCTGGAATATCTTTAAACATTTATATCTTGGGTTACCAATTTATTATGGATAGCAAATCTTTATTTTTTAAATATCCATGTTGTTTATTGACATAGTTAGGATTAAAGGTTCATGACGATAGTAAGTGTGGTTCACACACTGAGAAACTTTTATATCTGATTTAATATATTTTATTACCAATACAATAAAAATGTTTTTTCATTCAGGACTGTTCATGATGTCAGACACTAGCAATATTCAGTCATTTCTATAGTATGAACTGGGCTATTTGTCCCTGAGGAAGAAGAATGTAATGCTTGTCTCTTATTTCCATCATTGTGCTTAGTTGGCAAAATCTGTAGCATCACAAAAAAAAAAAAAAAAAAACCAAAAAAAAACAAACAAACAAAAAAAACCAGCTAAAACAAATTCATGTACAGGTTTTTAATCAATATTTTAACTGTGAAGAATGGAATTTTCCTTTCTTACTATAGAGATGTTTTGTAGACTCCAGACTAAATTCAGCTTTCTTGCCTCATACTTAGCAAGAGAAGAAAGAAATACTTAGTCTTTCAATGTGAGTTTCATCTGGAAAGGAAGTTACTCTCTTCTTTATGAAGAAACATTGATTTATATGCAGACAGTTTCTAGTGCCTATGGACTATGAAGTGGTATGAACCCTCAAAGATTTGTGTGAGATAAATGGGCCAACAGACTTTCTATCTGTAGAACAAAAGTTCATTTAGAGTTGTCACTGATTCATATCTAATGCAGCAAGTGAAGACCATCAGAAAAGAACCCTATCGTTATCACGGAAGTGTCCTAGGGATTGGACCATTTTTCTCCTCTGATGGCAGGTAAATCAAATGCAGATAAATGCAGATAAATTAAACTTTTCTGCTCACATGCTCCAAAACCACTTTCAAGCAGCATATTTAAATGTTCTTCTGACCTGCAGAGAGTTCAGCTAATCCTAAGCGGAAGGACCGATATACAGCGCTTGATCTAGAGTTTAAACTCAAGTAGTGTGTTTCAAATTATATTCCAAAACTTTTTCTTGGAGTCTGTTACAACTTTTTTCATTTGTCTGTGGTGTTAATATGTAGTTTAGAGTGGGTTAGTTCCACTGAAGAAAGATATTTCGTGAATGTTACTGATCTTTTTCATATAATATCAAGGTCATTGTAACCTTGAAATCACTGTTTTACTAAAACAATATATTTCATTCTTGCAGGTGCAGGGGGACTTTCAGTTTCAGCTAACCTTGGGAAAAAATTCGTCATGGAAATGCAGAAGTTTAAACTCAATTCATTCATGCTGATCCCAAATGAGGTACTCTTTAGCCTGACCCTGAGGACTCTGGAGAACTTCAGACCTGGGATTGCAGGACTCCTTGATTTGGTTCAAGGATTTTATCAAAGTGATTTTCTGAATCATGCTTGAGCCAGAGTGTAAATGGATCTATAAGCATCCCTGGACTCAATCCTACACCACAATAATGGAAGGTAAATTGGCTCAAGAGGTGGATATTTTGCATGCATTCTTACAATAATTATCTTCAAGAAGATAAATTTTAATTTCTTTGCTATTATTTTCTCAAACAGATAAATGACCTGAACATTTTTTTTCACACATAACTCTATTTTATGCTGGGTTTATTCTTGAAGTAGTTTAAATTCTTTAGTAAAGAAAAAAAGTGCAATGTAGAGAAATATAGTGATATTTAAGCTACCAGCACAGACTGTGCTAATTCCCACACCAGGTGCAGCACGGTTCATGAGAATTGGCATGGCAATACTTTAGGTATACTGGTTTTAGGGACAAATATGGAAAATTCTATATCCCAGCATATAACCATACTAATTCCATTTTACAGTATCTTAGGCTAATTTTTACTAATATACTGAAGCACACATCTTCTAGATGTCTTTAAGTGTAGCTTTGGCTAGTTTATTCGTAGTG
Source organism: Haemorhous mexicanus (assembly GCF_027477595.1). Lineage (NCBI taxonomy): Eukaryota > Metazoa > Chordata > Aves > Passeriformes > Fringillidae > Haemorhous > Haemorhous mexicanus. Next base: position 57,963,412 of record NC_082344.1, read on the forward strand.
CAGATAATTAAGGATTGTTGATTTCCCTGCTCTGCTCTGGATTTGACTAATTTCTAGTGTATTTTTAGAGTGATTTTATTTCCAGTGACTGTATGTTGCACTCAGCACAATAACAAAAGATTTTCATGTTTCTTTTAATTTTTCCCTTTTCACTTTTTGTTAATTTAAATAAATTCAGTCAGGTGTTGGGGAAACTGTTTCCTTTAAGAAAGAGGGGTGCAAAAAGAGGTATTTAATACCTGTGTATGTATCAAATATTCAACATTTTCAATGTTCTAAATGCTTCAAATAATTTTTTCAAAATCAGAAAATTCTTTATCTTTTGTAGTAATGAGAGATTTTATGCCATGCAATGCAATGTTTAAATTAAAAACAAGAAAACAAACAAAGGATTAGGTGTAAGTGTGATACCAGTCACTTTTTTTTTCATAAGTCTGACCGGGTTCTTTTGGAAGTCAACACATAAGAACACATTAAAAAGCAACACAAAAAACGAGAAAAGCACAGCAATAACATAAATAATCTTTTGCCAGTGGTAGTAGTTCTTGCTTAGACCTTTGCTCCTGGGACCAGGAGCAATGTGCATTGTAATAGCAGTGACTCCAAGACACAGAACAGATGCAGTAATGTCAGGCTCTTAAATACTTTTTTCCTCTGTACTTTTAGATACAGAATCACAACAGTCTGTGTACTGGGCTGACCTTGACAGGCTGCCAGTTACCCACCCAGTTGTTTCTCCTGTTCCTCAACTGGACAGGGGGAAAATAAGATAGAGAAAATTGTAAATCAAGCTAAAGACTAAACTATGGGGAGATTGGTCTACTTTATTGCCAATTAAAACCAGACTTGTTGTGTGAGAAGCAAAAGACAAAACCAAAAACATATTTCCCCCTCCCTGCCTTCTTCCCAGACTGAGCTTCACTTCTGTGTCTTCTACCTCCTTCCTTCCAAACAGTTCAGGGGGATGGGGAATTTGTAAACACTACATAAAAATTAATCTTTGCTGCTGCTGCTCATCCTTCTCACACTCTTTGCCTTCAAGAACTGCTCCAGTGTAGGTTTTTCCATAGTCCATCAGAATCAGTCTGCTTTAGCACAGGTCCACCACAGGCTCCAGTGCCTGCAAAAGCATGTGAGCTCTCCATGGCCTGCAGCTTCCTTCAGGGCACATGTTCCAGGGTGAGACCCTCCACAGTGTCTGCTTCAGCACAGTCCTCCTCGGACTGCTGTGGCAGGAGCTTCCTTTAGCATGGTCTTCTTCAAGGACTTTGGGGAGAATACCTGCCCAGGCTCCTGGGCCACCTCCTGCCCTCCTTCTTCTCTGACTGAGGCGTTGCCTCTGCTGCATTCCCTTCTTTCTCTTCCACCTGGTTCTGGCATTTTTTGGCCTTTCTTAAACATGCATGCACAGAGGTGCCACCAGCTCAGCTGAGGAGATCTGCTGCACCTTGCATGGGTTTGCTGGAGCTGGCTGGAAGTTTCTGGAACCAAGGCAATCCCTGGCTTCTCCTCAAAGAGGCCGCCCTGCAGCATGCAGCACACCAACAGCCTCTTCCCCACCACACACCCCTTATATTCAATACAGAAACAGAAAGCAGTAAAAAGAACTCTTGGGCAACACTAACACTTTTGAAATAAACAGAATGAAGACAGAGAAAAGTGGCAAAGAGAAAAAGAAACATGGAAAAAGAAAGGAAAGCACAAGGAAAGTTTTGTTTTCCAGTTATTTTTGGAAACTTCCGAAGACGAGTAAGGGTTGCAGTTAGAAATTAACTTAAAAATTAAATTGAAATATAATAACAGGTTGTGTTTAGATATATTGCAGAAGAAAAGGCAAAGGGAGGTTTTTTGCTACCCTTGGGCTAAGGTTACAACACATGCTGGGCATGCTTTGACCATGTTAGTGCTGCTTACAAGAGCTGGGACTTGGTGCTGCAGCAAGCAGTCTTGCAGAAAGGACAAAGGGAAGGTGAAAAATCTCACATCTCAGGAAGCCATTTAGCAAAATGACAATTGTCACAGTTTAATTTGCTCTTTATCTTTTTTTTTTCTTAAGTGTTTCATATGGAAGCTGTTACACATTAGTTTAGGCAGAGATGGGAAAGGCAGCTGTGATAATAGAGCTGCTGTTACTTTGTGCATTGGTTCTGTTCTTCTAAAGGGTGAAAAAGACTTGTTCTGTTGCTGAATTAGGGTTGCTTTCAAAATTATTTCAGTTCCTCATTCCTTATTATTACAAGCTATTTTAGGTACAAAATGATGCAAAGCAATGGGGGAAGTTTCTTTCTTCTCCCACAAGTGACACAAATGTGGGACAGAGAGACCCACACATATGTATGACTACACTTTCACGTTGTTTCAACTTTTTGAACATCTACCAAATACTTTAGAAGCATTTGTACATCCCAATTAAAATGAAATTTAAATAAAGAATAAGAGAAGCCAAGAATTTTGGCACATGCAGTTAGGAGGGCAGACTCCCATTCCCTGTCTTCAGCCTCAGTGAGGCAGGATTGCTGCAGGGTGGCATAAAGGCAAATTGTTTGTGAACTTAGTTTTCCTGGGAGAATGTTTATTAAGACAAGTTTGGCTCACACTGGCTGAATTATGCTTGGATATATATAATTTTAAGAAGTTAATGAGGCTGCAATATAATTAAACTACAATAAGGGAAAATAATCCTTCTCTCTGCTGTGTTCAAATCAGTAGGGTTTTGATTAGAAAAATCTTCACTTTTTAGACTGTCATGCTTCAGTTCTGTTTTCAGTGTGTATCTTGAGTTACTTAACAGACTCTCAAAATAGATTTCAGATTTTGGCTCTAAGTGATTTCTCATGACATTTTTGCTGTGTTCCCAGAACTCTAAGGATATGTCAGGTGAGAGTGGAGTAACAAGGGTTTCAGTACTTTTTTAGTACTTATCTGTGTCTAGCTACAACACAGTGACATGGGTCACTCACATCACAAGCAAGAGTGGATGTTCCATTGGACTGCAGTTGGCTTAAAGTTAACAAATGTGACAGAAATCCTCAGCACATATAATTGGGTTGTTGGTGTTGTGGTACAAACGTAATATAAACAAAACTATTTAGTGTGGAAATAATGCAGGGAAATAGAATCTCTTTTTAAAGAATATGATAATTTTTCAATCCAGACATCTAATTAAAATAGGATTGATATTTCATAGGAAGGAAAAATAAAGGAAATTATCACCTAAGTGATCTAACACTTTTTTTTTCCTATACTCTATTACCTAAACCTTTCTTTTCTAAACATGATTGAACCAGAACACTGATTTAAATTTAGGTTATAATTTTCCTTTTCAATAAATAAAACATTGCCCACAGAATACAAAGATGCTGGCTCTTTTGTATCTTGTAGGTTTAAAGAAGAATGATAGAGCAGAAGATTTTTTTTTTTTTTTAAATTTAAGAAAAAGAAGCAATCTACCTTATGCTTAAGTTATAAGAAAGGAATGGAGATTCTCAGGATCTTCAGTATTAATAGAGGCCTATGTATCATGTGACAGTTGGTCTTTTTTTAATACAAGCCAACACACTACAATGGCAGATAATACCATGTTTAGCAGCTTTGCCTCTGGTTTGTTTTTGGACCAATGCTTGACAATTCCATTGGAGACAATAAAATAGTTGTTGGCACATTTTAATTACTATATAAGGGCACACACATTTCATGGCACTTCAGGGGGTAAAGAAGCCATCAATTACTCTGCTCAGCTTGAGTTTGTTTAAACAAATGATTTTCTATTTCTGGATATATAAACTATACCCTTTCAGTACTTTGTGCTATTTGCTTCCAGGAGCTTTTCATTTGGGTTATAAAATATCCTGGCCTGGTCATATATATTAAAAATCAATGTTACAAAGGATAGGGTGATTATAGGCATCCTACAAGTGCTTTGGAAACAAACTCACATTTGTAGAAATCTCTGTGCCACTATTCATTGAGCAGAGCAATATGTTTAACACTGAACCCCTCAGGCATATTAAGTGTTTAGTGGCTGAACAAAAACACAGTTTTGGCAAATGGGTCTTAAAGCTCCCCCTACTGATTCTGTTCGGTTTCAATATGGTACAATAAAAAATAAATATATAAGCTAACTATGGAAATAGGGAAAATAGAAGATCCAATACCAGGACGTAAATATGACACAGAGTTCTTCAAACTGACTGTTTTCAACACTTTTTATTTTTTCCAGATTCCTGAAACTCAGAGATTATGCTTAACTGAGAAACAAATTTAACACAGATATTTTACTTATGTTAAAAATACAATTTGTCAGTTATGACAGAATAAGGAAGAAGTTCCCTGGTAGTAAGAAGTTCAAGGGTTGACATTTTAGCAACTTATTTAGGATCTCCTTGTCTAGTTCAGATTAATGAGTTAAAATGAATATCAACTGTACTATTAACATTTATATATGTAATTATTTATAATCAGTGCTTGTGAAGGATAAATTATGTCATCTTTTGTGGCCAGAATTGCTTGTTCTGGATATTGCAATACTCACCTTACATTTATGAATATGTGTTTCATTGAAAGAACCTCATCCTGTTTATTATGGAATGCTACTTTGATCTTAAGAAGGGGTAATATTGCACACTTGACAACTACTGTACTTGTGTATATCAAATATATAGGCCCTGGAAATTCAAGGTTTGAAGAGAATGTGCTTTATTTACTTTTTATACAGGTGCTATCCTGCCCCAACACCCCACCCTCCATGTCCCCACCCCCCCTCCAAAACAAAACAAAAAAAAAAAGTAAAAAAAAAAAAAAAAAGAAAAGCCATCATTTAAATGTACATAAAACCTCTGGGCTAATAGACTGACTTATGAAAAGTCTTAGTATGAGTTGGAGGAGTTAAGAGTAAATTCATACCAAAGTAAAGGTGTGTAATGAACACTAGGAGTAAGCTTAAAAACAAACACTCAGCATAATGACAGTCCTTAACTGAATTGTATCTCTAGCTTTCTACTCAACTCCTAGACTACCTGCTAAACAGACATGATATTTTAATGAAATTTAAATATATTAGAAGATTCATCATAGTAGGCCAAATTTTCTGTTGAGAAAAGAATGTTTGAACTTGACTTTTGTCTTTGGCTGTTCAAATATCAGAATGATGGACACAGAAATATAATTGTCAGGATACGCTGAGTGTCTGTCTGGGATCAGGTGGAGTACCACATGGGACTATGTCTGGCCTGTACACACAAACCCCCTTTCATTATAATTGTTTCATCTCTACTGGTACTCACTAGGACATAAATTCTTCTTGACTTATTCTAATTCCCCAACCTGGGCCAGTTCTTTCCTAACCCTTGATTATTTTTCTGGCATGATCTCTGTATCTGTTCATACTAATTTACTTTTTTTTTACTCATTAACTTTCCTTTGTCTTTTACATGTGTTTCTTATGCATAGCAGATTATTTCAATCATGCATTGAATAATATTCAACAGTAACTGGCTATCTGTTTTTGTAATGAGTAGAATTACAGAACTTTTTTTGAGATTTTTTTACCAAAAAAAGCCAGTCACAGTTCATGTATGGGGAGGACAGTATCATATAGTGGCTAAATAACTAAGCAAGTTTGTTATTTGATAAACTCAAATAACCAAATTATTTCAAATGTCTTTGCTGGTATTTCTGAATTTAGTTACTCTTTCTGGAATATTGTTAATGCTTCTTACATTATCTTATGATGCTGCTGGTGTGAAGTGCTATGTCAAAGTGCCTGATTAACAGAATATGAGCTGAGGCCTACAGATTATGGTCTTGTTCAGAATCCCTAGGGAACTGGTAGCAATGACAGGAAATTGTAAATTGCATATCCTTATTCTAAGTTTTATTCCAAGGACTTAAAACACTGAAAAAATAGGGGGTGAGAAATGTGTCCTGAGTTAGTAAGAAAAATCTGATTTCACTCATGGGTCCCTGACCTCTGTTGCATGTCTATTCAGTGAATTTACTGGTATATCTTTCTTGTGTTAGTCCTACTATAATTGCTGTCCTGTTCAGTATCTTTACGATCCTGTTCTTTCTTTACCAAAAAACCACAAAACTCAAAAAAACCCTCACATCTAATTTTGCTTAAACTCTTCATTTTCTGTCCTTCTTTAGAAATAGAATTTGAAGCCATTTGAGAATACATTTTTAATTCTGGCAAAATTTTGAAGAGATAATCCGTCATTTTTAATCACACAGACATTTAAACTGTTTGTTCCTGTACCCTTTAAGGTTTTTAGGTTCTTCAGATGTTATTTTATTCCTAAAATGATCTCAAAAATTATTGCATCTGTTGAGACAAGATTTACCTGTATGTTAAAACAAGAAAGATAAAATGCTCACAAAAAGGTCCCAACACCCCTAACAGTTCAGACATTACAGCCTTGAGAGATGAGCCTGACTGTCAGAATGATCTGGTCAACAAGACTGATGACAAAATGTCTAACTCTAGTCACTCAATCTAGTAGAGGATCAAGTTGTCAGTAAATATTATGTTGGGTCCTTGGATGCAAGTCCTAGACTCTATTTTTCTCTATTAATTCTGCATTCAGGAAGGATTGAAATTAATTTAATAAAATCTCTGTAAGGGCAAGGGCTTTGCTTTGATTTCTCTCTACAAGTTTGGGCTGCATGCAGTACCCTTAAAAGAAAGGCAGTAAAAATTATCAGTCTCAGCAAGCGCATTGCCAAATTTAAGTGGTGTAAATCTAAATCAAATAAGGCTGATTAGTGATCAAAATGTATTTTACCCAAATTTTTATTAAACTTATAGGAAACGTACAAACTAACATGGAAGGCAAGATTTAGTAAAGGAGGTGCTTCATACTGACAGATGCATAGTGTGGATATGCTTTACCATCTTCAGCCAAAGCTAATCAGAGTTCCCTTGCTCCTCTTCACCACTTGTATTTGTTCCAGTCACAGTGAATACATTTGTCCCTCCCTTATTTCTACACGTGCGTAGCAGTTTAGTTCAGAGCCAGCTGAGTTGCCTGAAAACAGTCCTTTAAGGAAAGGGATTAGGTTTCAGCCAGAAGAGCTGAACAAAACATTCCTCTGAATGTTTATATGAGTGTCCCAGCTAGCACTAATAACTGAGCTGTGCAGGCCTCAGCTGCAAAGGGTCGAAGAGCTGCAGTGTGTAATTGTGTCTGAGTCAGTAAAGACAGACTTTGGTTTTTTCCCTGTCTTGAGTTAAATAGTTATAAATTGGCCACTTGTGGATGCCATGGGACAGGGAGAGAGAAACAGCAAGCATTTCTCACAGCGGCTTGTGAGAGATTTTAGGGAGTTGGAAAGACGTGATAACCTGTTGACTATAAACAACTTGCAGGTGCTGTCTTTCTACCTTGTTTTTCCGTTCCTCTCAAGGACAGTGCGTGAGAAAGATGTTTGTGTTAGTTAGCCAGGAGAAGGGAATCTATCGTACCTCTCTATAAAAACCGCGCGGTTCGTTTGAACAAAGCGCTTCTTCGCCTTTGCTACGATCCTGCCTCTCGTCTGTTCCTGCCCCGACCCCGGCGCATGAGCAACAGCCACTCAGGTCCAAGGATTGATATCTAGTACTAAAAAAGAGACAGTTCCATCTTCACAGATATTAATAGTGGCCACTGTATATCTTCTAGTAAAAAAGAATCTAGTTCAGTAGGATTTAAACTGTCCAGACCCTCTGAAGTATTCAAATGCAATATATATAAAATCTAGATGCTAAAATACAAGAGTTCTCACTTGAGATGTAACCTCAGAAACAAGGAATGTAGAAAGACAAAAATCCTATCATGATAATATCAAATATACAAAAGTGTTTTGACGGCCAGAGGAGTTGGGAACTTTTGACAATTCTGTCTTAATACTACTTTGCTTTTATTTCTTCAACTGTAACTTTTATTAAAACAAGAAAACAGCATAGTGATTTGTGTTGGCTGCTGTGAATGGACACTTATTTCTACTAAACTCTAAGCTGTCTTTAGCTCAGGATGACTTTGTAAATGCCAACAAGGTTTTCCTAACTAAAGACACTAAAAAATGCCCACAGTGAGAAATTGGATACATCAGCCAAAGACAGCTGTCAAAAGAGGGAATAAAGTGTTTCCCAGACAGAGACTGTCTGGACCAAGTGAAGAGCTGCAGTGACAAAAGTCAGAAAATTAAAAGCTCTGTTACAGTAATTAGAAGTGACCAGGATGAATTTCTGCATGCAACCAGAGAAACAGAAATGTACTTGAATTCAGAGGGTTGTCTGACATTCTTGCAAGACCTTGCTAATTTATTGTGTATCTTGTCTTTGGCAGTGGCTGTCTTGCATAACCATCCACAAAACTTTTCTAGAATGTGTGAGTTTATATAGTATACATCTGATCATGATGGATTGCACTACATATGTATCAACTTATGGCTTTGGTCTGTGTATTAGTTTATGGCTTTAGATAATTTTTTAAATCTAAGTGAAATAAATCCAACATGACTTATCAGCTTTTCAGAACTGCATAGTACCAGTTTAAAAAATAATGTATATTTTTTTGATGTAGTATACCATTTGTTAATCAGTACCTGTTCTAAAAGTTATGAATGGAATAACTACTTACAGTCAGTCTTGAATTATAATTTTATTGTGTTTCTGTGCTGAAAATAGTGTGCCATAGCTGCTAGGAGTTTACTGATTTTAACCTAGCAACTGTAAAATTTATACAATTATAAAACATTAATTAGAGAAGAAAAAAACTCTAGTTGTTAATATAAATGAGAGATGATTTATGAGATCGTGCCAGCCCAGTCTGGTATACCTTGATCTAATTTAAATTATGGGAGAGAAGTTCAGGGTTGGTAATATAAAACTGTAAACTGAAAATCCTAAATTTTCCTTTTGGGCAATATTTTTTTTCTATCCTTACTCTGATTATTCTGAGAAGAAAACCAAAAAAACCCATGACATGAATTAACTACGGAATTATATGGGGAAATTAATTAATTTTGGTATACATTTCAAAATTTTCCCATTTTCTTCAGCTGAATGCATTCTAGCAGCAAACATAAATAAAGGGATCATGCTGTTTACCACCATTTGTACAAAGTTACACCTGGGCTGGTTTAAATCAGCTTAATGGTCCATAATATCCATACATTATCCTAGGACTTGTAAAATATAAAATGTAAGCAGGTTACACCAGAGAAAGGGAAGTGTCTACTTCTATCTCCATAAGGAATTAGTAATGAGAATATTTAGTAATTCATTAATTAGTGTCTTCTTAGTACTCCAAGTCAGAAGAAGGAAAAAGAAGAAAATCACAGCTGATAGTGAAGTCTAAAGATGTCCATTTTTGATGTGGAAGCAAGAAGTCTGCTAAGCTTTACAGATATCTTCTATGAAGTATTGTGGGCTGAATCAGTTCAATTCCACGGCATTGAAACCCCCATCCTAACTCCTTGAGTCTGGAGTTCTGGCCCTGCAGAAATCTCATGTTACTAATATCCTTTAGAAGCAATTATTTACCATTTCTGACAAAAAGTAAAAAAAAATTAAAACTACAATTTTAAATTGCATAACTAAAAAAAATTACAACTCAAATTTTAAAAGAAAGAAACAAACATACAAAAAAACCCCACAGAAAATTCAACTCAAATCAGAATATTACCCTCCCCCCAAAAAAAGTCCCAACAAACAGACAAAAAAACCCCCACCAAAAAAAAATGAAGTGCAGTTGTTTAGGCGGCAAAGTAATAAGCTAATAAACATTCATGTTTAATCCCACTGACTTTAACAATATGAAGAATGTTGAGCTGGAATTTATTTTTGTTGCTGTCAGTAATTTAAGGAGTAGACATATAGTTGAGGGTCTTCAAAGGAGCAGAGGTACATCTTGTTTGCAACAAAACTGTCTCTTTGAAGAGCTGCAATAGAAATGCACTGGGGAAGGCAACTTGCAATTGAATGGGAGAAGTATGAGGAAAAGTCTGGAGGTAAGGAGAGCAGGTATGAAAATTATATGGCACTTGCAGAAGGAGGTCAGAATTCTCTGCACATCTGAGTCTCACATAACCAAGTGAGATGTCAGTACAGATGTCATATATCTCCTCTGTATTATCCTAAGGGTAAACCCTGTGGTCCACACAAACAATTGCTAGTGTACATCTCCATCACCATGTGTTCCTAAAGGAGAAAACTCTACTCCCAAGTGATCTTCTCTGTCACATTTTGAATTCTAGGAAAATGCTTCCAGCCTATCAAAGTGAAAAATTTTGTTCTTGCACATATTTAACAGCTTTTAAAATCTTTAAATTGGAGTGAAGGGGCTTGGGGCGTAGTAGCTAAACTAATCTATGAATTTATACTCTTGTTCTGTGTTTCAAAGGTAATTGTAATGAACTGCTTCAAGCAAACATTACAGGTTGTTTTTCTGCTGAGAGAAGTCAAATGAAATGACCTTTTTTTCACCTGCTATTCTTTTCAGCTTTTGAAGTTACTTCTTTTTGAAGAGACGATCCATTTATCAGTCATATCTGTGAGAAAGTCATACATTTATCTAATAAAATTCCAGCAATTTGCTTTGTGGTGTACTATGCAGACTGCAGTCACATTTTGTTGTTATTAAATTAACGAACACCTTAAAAAGTGAAAGGCTTAGAAAAGCTATTATAAGAATTAGTGACTCCCTATAGTCAAAAGCAGATGTTAAGAGAGGGCATATTTTAAAATATATATTTTTTACCTAGCTTTGGTTATTGATCATTGCTAGATTGACTCTAATTTATGTCAAATGTTTGGGGCACCAAAAGTTGGCAATAAAAATTAAACTGAATTGCTAGGCCAGCAATTCAGAATGAGGAGATGGAAAAGTTGATGGCAACTGCTGAAGCAAGATTATTACCTAAAGGTTTCTCTAGCAATGGGAGCCATAGGGATGTGAACATGTGTAAGCATATCATATCAATACTGGAGCTGATAAAGTCCATCTATTTTTAAAGATATACATAATAAGAATTAATGCAGCCCACTAGTATGAATTATATGCTCTTCTTCCTTCAGAAGAACTGTTGCTTAATATCTAATTCAAAATTAATAATGCAGCAGGAATGGATTCATTATCTCTTGTGTCAAAAATCATTCATGATAAGTAAGATAAGGAGAGAGAAAAAGCATGAATAAAAAAGAAGAGTTTCAGTGACCAAATTACTCCTGCCCTCATCAATCTCAGAGAATAAAATTTTTATCCTCTCCAGTAACTGATTGGTAAGGTACCATAGGGAAAATATGGGGAAAAGTTCCTAAGTCTTCCTCATCAGTATATTCTTAAAGTAGATGAAGAGTGAAGGAAGAAATAATGTGTAAGATTAAATAAAGCAAATTCCCAAACACTTTTTTTCCCCACTGGCATTTGAAACGTGTTAAAAATTTTTTTATTCTTTACTTACTGATACCATCATAGAATCATAGAATAATTTGGGTTGAAAGGGACAAGTTCACATTGTTGTGCCATGCCAGTCCCCAAGTCCTTTTCCTAAGGGCTGCTCTCAATCTATTCTCTGGCCAGCTTGTATTTGTGCTTGGGGTTGCCCTGGCCCAGCTGCAGGACCTTGCACTTGGCCTTGTAGAACTTTGTGAGTTTTGCACAGACCCACCTCCCAAGGCTGTCAAGGTCCCTTTGGATGTCACCCTTTCCCTTCAGCACGTAGACTGCACCACACAGTTTGGTGCTGGCAAACTTGCTGAGGGTGCACTCAATCCCACAGTCCATGTTGCTGACAAAGGTGTTAAGGAACACTAATACCAACCCCCAAGGAATGCCACTCATCTCCATTGACCACAACTCAACCATCCAGCCAATTCCTTATCTCCCAAATCATCCATCCATAAAATCTATGTCACTCCAGTGTAAGGACAAGGATGTCATGCAGAATCATTTCAAATGCTTTGCACAAGTCCAGGTGGGTAACATCAGTTGCTCTTCCTCTACCCACCAATGGTGTTACCGCATTGCAGAAGGGTACAACGTGTGAGGCACAACTTGCTCTTACTGAAGTTCTTTTGACTATCACAAATAATTTCCTCATTTTCCATGTCTCTTAGCACAGCTTCTAGAAGGATCTGCTCTGTAATCTTGGTGGCCAGAGAGGTGACACTGACTGGCCTCCAGTTCTCCAAGTCATTCTGTTTTCCATTTTTACATTCTGAATTAATTGTTCCTATTTGTATCCAGCCTGCCTTTTATTGAAAAGAAAAAAAAAACAAACTCTGAAAGCAAAAGAAAATATATTTTACAATCACTATAACAAAAACTGATATCAGAATGTTGATCTAAAAAAAATTATTACTAATTTGTATATGGCTGACCTAAGCATCTATTTGATTTTGAAATAATTTCTGAATAGACTTTGATACTAGAAGTAAATAGAGATTTTTACATTTACAATGAATATTAAATTTGGACATGTTTTAAAGGCAAGGAAGAATTACCCTGGTTCTGTTCAGAAAAAGAATACAATTCATTGTTAGCATTATTGTACTTTATTTGTATTACAATAGAATTTGGAGATTTCATGCAATTATTTTGGCAGAATGTAGCACTAAACCTGAATAAGATCAATTTTCCTGTTTGACAAATACCTGTAAATCAAAGTGGAAAAATCCTTACTGCCATCTGTATTAAGCTAAAACATTTCAAAGATACTTCCAGTGTTTTTAATGGAGACAGAGACACAGGAATGGTGAAACACTAGGAATCTCACTTGAGATCTTATAATTTAGTTTTGATTTCACATTCAGTCTTATTTAGACCACTGTTATGGTTTCAACATTCTGTGTCCTTCGCACGTATCTTAGCCCTGGCTCCCTGGGTTATGATCCTTTCTGATCTTTAACAAAGATTATGTCCCCATGGAACCAATACTCCTTTTCTTCAGAACTGTGAGGCTAATTAGTTTTAGACTGTGGCATAAAGATAACAGAATGATCATGGAAATCAGCAGCACTATCAGGTATAGAAACCTTGCCTGTTGGTGCAATCTACTTCTGACTGCCTCTTGCCTCTTGGATGGCTGAGCTTATTGGGTCTTGCTTTGGTTTGTTTGATGAACAGATGTTTTCAGTTTTTTGGCTAATAGTTCATTAATATGTAAGAATCCACATCTACCTGAGGAACATGGGTGCTGTAAAATCTGTAGCAAAGCATGAAATATAGATTGAAATGAATATTGTCTATACATAGTTTTTTAAATCTCTAAGTACTGGAGAGGTCAGGTACACCTAAAAATAATTGCTCAGAGGGGCAGTAAAACTTCAGTGCAGAGCTGTGGGTTAGCATGACTGGTGTACATGTAAATAATAAGTATTATTTGTGACAAACTACACATAAGATGTCTAATAATATCTTTCGAAATGTTAGAAACTGAAGCGGTTTACTATCTTTGAAATGCAAAGGTGAAAAAAGAAAATTAGAAAAACCTGCATCATGAAAATCTGAAACAAGATCAGTCATTACTTTTGTCTTACTCTTTTGATGGTGAAAGATACTGACCAAAGAACACTCAGGTTTTTATGGCTGAGATAAACTGGGCAATCCAGGTCACAGGACGTCTTTAGCTGCTTTATCTTTTCTTTTAGTGGCAGTAACTAGTTACCTTGCTTGCAATTTTGGCAGTTCTGTCATGGATTTGTAAACTTCACTGATGTCCAGGACCACTTCTAGGTCATCCTTTCTCATTGGAGACATAGATGTCAAGAGGGATTTGCAATTTATGACACTACCGGCCAGCATGTGCTAAAGTTTTTCAATGAGGTAGCAAAAAGAAAACCAAGAACAGGTAAACTACAGCACAAAGGAGAAATAAGTATTTTGATAATTTTAAAGTTCTAAAGTATTTTTTAATATCAGTAAAAAATAATACTAAACCTAACAAACGAATCATAAAAAACACTCTGGTCATACTATAAGCTTCTAGGCAATGCTCTTGTGGATACTGAAAACCAAAGCATAACTCAATGGTGTAAAAAATGTGAAAAAATTATAGTTTTGTGTTATAATTACACAGACACACATGCAACTAGAAAAAATATAATTCCTATTGGTTACTATTACTATGTTATTGGCTGAAAATACACTTCTTATTCAAAACTCATGCTTTAAAAGCTGTAAAACTTTGAAAAAAAAAAAGTGTAGGTACAGGTAGTAAAATTCTACCCCGAAAGTTTTCTCTGCGTATTGTTTTACCATCCTTTCTAGACCTTTCTTCTCATCTCCTGGTTTTTCTACTGCCGCAAAAGAACCGTAAGAAAAATGCATTATTTGAATAAAACTCCTAAAATAAGCTTTCATGATACATTTCTTAAAATAGTAGAAAACCAATCTTTAGAAAATCTCTCTGCTTATATATCAGCGCTTATATATCAATATATTAAAGGCATGTGATTATTTTTTACCCTATTGCATCTCATATGCAATAAAAAAAGTCTCTGCAATTTAAACATTTCAGTTGTTTATGCCATTTAAACATTTGAATGTCCAATAAAGGCTGGCACAAGTACACATAAATAGAATATTTCAGGCAGATATATGTAAAATAATAGCGCACTACATTTTTTCCTGCACTTTTTTTTCATTGCTCTTAGCTGTAGATCTGTGTGCTTTACAAGGAAGACAATGTTTTACCCAAAGGACTTTAGCATTTGCAAATCAAACTTTGAAGTGCATGACTTCTAGGTACCTCATCTCTAGAGCAGACTGCAGAACCATTTGTGAGATATAGAAAATCTTAATATAAGCATACCCATGTTGATTGATACAGTATGCTGAGACAATATTATCATTTTGAGATTTACATGCCTTTTGCCAGTTAGGAACTGCAGACAATAAACTCCTCAAATAGAAATTAACTTCTTTTGCATCATGGTGAATTAAAGAATCATAATATGAAGCACTGGACTCCAAATTATCTCACTGACTTTTGCTATGACATCTCTATCAAACACTACTTTGCCACAAGTAGGTTTTCATAAAAATAGTTGGCTTCTCCAGACTCCCATGTTCAAGTCAGGGTTGAGAACTTTAATAAAAATAACATTTATAGGCAGAAAATGAGTTAGATTTTACATCTAAAATCAGATTAAACATTTTTAGAGTTTGGATTCAGCTTGGAATTTTAATTAAAAGTATATCTTCAAGACAGAAATTTAAGTAAAAATTATCCTTATGGTCTGGTTTCAAATCATTAAACTATAGAGTAGAGCAACATCTTTTCCATCACCACCCCACCACCCACTCCTGCTTTGAATACCTCATCAAGTTCAATAGATAATTCTCCTGTAAATAATTTCTTAGATTTCAGGCTCTTCTAACTAGGAAAGTTCTTTGCCTGGATTGTTTCATAAAGAAGAAATGTAGTATTTCTGTAACTGACTAGCATCTTAAAAACAGAACTCTTTGCGGAACAAAAGAGACCAACAGATGGAACACTATATTTAGAAGTTATTTTTCAGCCTTTGAAACTTTTATATGAGCCACTTGAAATTAGTATTATTAAGACATTGTGACTGTGAAAGTTAAAACTTCTTATTACAAGGTATCTTTTTAAAAACAATTGAAACAGCATGACAGTCTTGGTGATTTATGCCTAAGAAGTCAGTGATGGCTATGTTATATGCAGTAGGTTAATACAAAATTGACTATAAAATCATTCAGTGAGAGAAAATTTGGGTTTTATGTTGTATAAGAAATTAGCAAGAATAAAAAAAAAGGTTAATGGTGATTATCTGTGATGTCAGGAAACTTTATCTATTTAAGTGATATCATACGTTTTTGCACTATCCTGATTGTTTTCAATGAGTGGCTGAAGTAGCCTGTTAGCATTTGCATTGCACTGCTTCCAGTGTCACAAATGCCCTGTCAGGGTCCCTTCACCTGCTTGTGTGATGTGTTTCTCCTGAGCCCATGCACCTGAAGCTGCCAACCCATACAGCAAGAGTTTTTATTTTCAGCAGTAAAGTGTTAAATAATCTGAAAGATATTCTTAAATCTTTTCCTATCTTCCTTGTTTTCAATAAAATTTTTGTAAACATCTGCAAAATGGATAAAAATATTTAGCATATTTGTTTGCAAATACCTTTTTTTTAAAAAAAATCTGTAAGCATACTTTTCCCAAATTATTGATCCAGTTAAAAACTTCATTAAGGTAACACACAATTTGAGATAGAAGAACTGTGCACTTTTGTTAGAAGGTGCATTCATCCAGTTATGCCATTCAACCAGAAGTGGCTGCTGTTCCTTATTTTAGTAGAAATTAATTTACTGGCACTTTTACTGACAGCACAAAACAAGAAATCCAAAAGATATTGTTTTGAGATTTCCCTTCATTTATCTACCCAAATAAAGGTCTTTTAGCTCTCTGAAGTAAAGATAACTGTTCTCACAAAGTTTTGTGAATATTTTTACTAAACATGACAGTATCTCATTGTACACAGGCAGTTTTTATATTCTGAGTTGTCAGCTTTATAAAGAAATTGAAAAAAATAACTTTCAATGTGTTTGATTGATTTTTTCCTCAGCATGAAAGTGTGTATTCAGGTACATGTATATTGCTTCCTGCTGGGCTGTGGGACCTACCCTGGCTGCCAGCCTGGGGGAATCCCCATGCTCAAAGCCCCGCTGTCCCCAGGGAGACATCCTGTTGCACTGCAATTTAGATCTTGCTAAATTAACTCTCAGCAAAGTTTAGTTCTACTTTTTGATTTTTTGAATTGGATAAGAGAAATTAAGTTTGTTTTTGCTGTTTTGTTTTGGTGGGGTTTGTTTGGGTTTTTTTGGTTTTTTGGTTTTTTTTTTTTTTGAATTCACTCATCCGGAAGGATAAAATTTCAAACTGAATTGGGAAATTCCAAGGAAAAATAGAACAGAAAATGCATGAACATATTGTTGAGGAGAAACAGAAAGGAACCTGTTAGGTTCAAGACTCACTAGTCTTTTCCTTAAAAATATTGAGTGTTTGGAGACAGGTAATACAGACGATGTATCAAATAAAATATAGTGAATTTTATTATGCCTCAGTGGTTCTTTTTTGATCTGTCAAGATTTTTGGCAAATTCTTTTTATGTTTGGGAAATATTTACTGTTTAAGCCTTCCTATTTTAGCTCTGTGATGTGTTTTGCCTTGGTCACATAGTGGATAGATTTCATCCTGCTTTTCATCACATTCTTCCATCCCTTTTAAGCAATCCTCACTTCACACTTCTATCTAGAGAGACAGAGCTGGATGCACATAAAAATGCTATTCTTCATTTTCATTTCCCTATTCCACATTTTTCAGTATGCTTAAAAGAGGATTAGTAAATCCCTGGCTACTTAGAATTTCTCAGATGTCACTGTGGCTTATAGCATTTCTCCTCTGCACAGCCATCTGACAAAGTGAAAACAGCACAAATTTTTCTGAAAAAATCATTTAGTTTTTCTGGTCACATCTACGATGAGCCATATTTCCATGTTGCATTTTCAAAATCAGATCTTGAGGTAAGTAAATGGGAGTAAAGTGATTTACAGGAATTTAAGAGCTGACTCATAGAGTTACTTTTTCACATGCTCTATGAATCTATATTTAAATTTTGATTTCAAAAACCTAGTAAGTAGTATATATTTAGTGGAGTTGATAGTTTTTAATAAAAACCCTCGCTGTAAGAAAAAATGCCCAACAAACAACACACTCTGACCCAAAATAGCAAATCTTCATATGGTTATCTATTTTTTATCAAATTTACTTTAATTTACCTTTAATTCATGGATAGAATATTTTCATTATTATTTGATTTTTTTTCTTTTTAAGTATATGCTCTTAGAACAGAAAGTAGTCAGCCAAAAATTCCCCAAATCTGTGAAAATTCCATCTCAGCATCTACATCATTAATGCAGAAATAGTGATGACACATATGCTGTGGATTGGAGTAGGTTCTAAAATGAGTGTTCATAAAAGACTGCATCAATAAATAAAGGTACATGAAAGAGGTGTTTGACTGTGCATGTGTAATTTCTTGTGTTCCTAGATGCAGTAGTGTACTTTCTGTTTTTATGAACCATCTTACTAACACTAATAACTATACAACTTAATTGGTTTCTGATATTGCTTATAGCTACATTTGAAAGGCTCATTTTTAAGAGAACACTAATTTAATTTATTTAATAATGTATTGAACAGTACTATAATAATTTCAGGACTTGAGATTAGCTCAGATGATTGGACCATGGTGCTAAAACCCAGGTCACAGGTTCAATCCCTGTACAGGCCACTCACTTAAGAGTTGGAGTCAATGGTACTTGTGGGTCCCTTCCAACTCAGAATATTCTGTGATTCTTTGGCTCAGTCATTTGCATTATGTGTTTACTGGTATGGCTCCATTGATTTAAAATACTTTAGGAATGGATCTGACCTGTGGACAGATCAGCTAAAGATTATGTCATGTAAAAGTGCTTTAGCTTGCTTGAGAGCTATAGGTCTCCTCTTGAAATAGTATGTGTAATTGGACAAGAGATATTCTTACTAAAGATATTACCAGTACTTGGGCTTTGCTTAGTGTCTCTTTCTTAAAATTAGGGCCAATAATGAGAATGGCTTTATTTCTACTTACTTAAAGAATATACCTTAGCAACTGGGTCATGGTTTTAAAGTATTTCAACAATAATACCTATCTGAAAGCTCAAGTACAATTGAATGGAAAGATTTAAATTCCAGTAAGTAAGAAAGACTAACTTTTCATAGAGATTATGCAGCTAATTCCTTAGTACAGTCACTTTAATTCAGCTCAGTCAACTGATGCATGTGAATGAAAGCAACTTGAAACAAATCTCAAAGCAAACCAGATGCCAACCATGTCAACATTTGATACTTTTTTTCCCTTTTTGTCCTAGAAAGGACCAATCTAAGAATGAGAAAATTTTGTAGCAATATAGAATTCAAACTATTCAATTAATTAAAACTGAAGATGTATTGAGAAGGATCCTCAATTAAAATTTACTTCTAACCTTAGTAGTATAGCTGTTCATATTTTATTTTCCTTGATTTTAAATTTTTAAAAAATGAGACATTTCAAAATATTTCTATTGTGGTTCTCAGACAAGAATTTCTCATCTTCTCAAGAATAGATACAACAGGAAAGTTTAAAGACTCAAAAAATATATTAAATATCTCTATTTAATGCTTTTAATGTGCTTGATAAGCTGATTGATAGTTCAGAGCGCAGACTATAATCATAACATTGTATGATAGTCAGGATTATTCTCACAGCTGGAGTAACAATGCTGATTTGTGCAGAGTAGGAAAAAAAGAAAAGGAAGAGATTTAAAAGTAAGAATAAATAACAAAACCAACTAAATGTTATTTAATCATCCAATCTCGATGGAGGGCAGTAAGTGATGTAGTAGACAGATGCTGCAGTTTGGTCAGATATATTTGTGGTTATTCCAAGATGCTCTAAGTCAGCTAATTTAGATTCTCCACTGTCACATTACAAAGATGTGAGCACAAAAAGGACATGGTTTGATGATGTCTTTAGGCTGGATTTATCCTGCTTAACTCTCCTTTATTTACAGTGTTCTGATGAGGTATGTTTCCATAGCAATTCAGTAATTCTTAGTAATATTGACTTACATCTTCATCTACTTATGAAGTGTGCAGCCAATACTAAATCTATTTCCCTGAACAAGGAAAAAAGTATGAAAATGTTCAAGGGCCCATATGTAATCTGCCACTCTTAAAATTTTAAATAAGAAAGAAAAATTGAAAGTGGAAAAAAATTATATAAACTACAGCCCACCAAAACCAGAGGGTCAATATAGAATCAGCAGTTTATTACCTATTCACAGGAATTGGGAGAAATAGTCATGTCATGACATTGATGGCTAAACACAGTGAACCTAGGCTGAAAACAGGGGACTTAGTAGCCCATTTGTTGCATTGTGTAAAACAGCTATATTTTCTCTACAATCACCTGAAGTCCAGAAATGGTTTGTGCAAAATCATACAGGTCCCAGGCTCACAAACTCTACCATGTCAAATTGGCTTTGCACAGTGTTAGCCTGGATACTTCTGAGCTCTGCTTCCTGGAGTGTAGACTACGTGTTTGTATTTACATAGATTAGATCTTTCCTCTACACATAGCATTCTAATAACTCTGAAAATGATTGGTTAGGTAAACAAAACATTTTTATATTTTATGACAAACTATTCCCCCTAATTCCATGGATTGTAGTAAAACCTCCTGTGCACTGATGGTGTCTTATTGCACATAACTTTTTAATATCTCTCACAACAAGTGAAAGGACATAAATAATGTTAGTACTTTTTTTAACTTTCACTTGTGCTATTTTTATTCACAATGTATCAGTTTACCATTGCCACGTGTGAGCCACAGCATGAAGATACTTGACAGAAAATTCAGCCTCTGCAGTGGGGCCTATTGAAAGTAGCACTGATGAGTCAGTGCTCGGCATAATAGGATAAGTCATTAAGCTGGGTAATACAAGGTAATCAGGTTGTGTTTGGTCTAACAGAACAAAAAACATGGGAAGAGAGGACATGGTGAATGCAGAGACCAAGAAAAATGATTTTTTACATGAAAATATCCCAGGAGTTTACAATTACCAAATCAAAAGCACAGTATGACGTGCTGAGGTGTGAGACAGTGGGAATTTGAACAAGAGCTGATTTGTAGACACAAACATTATCAAGGAGATGAGATATGGATTGTTTTTCTCTGAAGCTATCCTTGCATGTCTGTATAAGTATAAAATAAAAATGCAAACCTTTACCATATGGTACATCGTTATATGCCTGTTGTGTTATGTTTAACACAAACCTAGTCCTTAGCTTGTAAATAGTAATTTTCATCTCAATGTAAGGTTTCTTAATATGCTTTGTAATGTTTTATTGTGCAGGCTAAATTTGTGTTCCAGTTATGTCCAAATGCTAACATTACCCAAGTGACATCCAAAATAGCCAAAGGACACACTTTGTTAAGATAAGGGAGAAAGTTAATTTTGATTGCAAATGGTGGACTCACAGATATCTAGAATTTTGTGGCATTTATCTAATTCAGGATAAGAAGGCTTGAGAGTTGCTGAATATCATTATCTTAAAAAAGAACCTGCTCAGGGAAAAAATGTCATAGATCATGTACAGGTTAAGAGGTAAAATAATTAGTGTAGGAGGAAATCTGTTGCCGTCAGAAACTGGAAAATTATGTCTTTTACGTGAAGAATTTTGTTTCCATAATGTTAGATTCCAAACTTAATCTAAAATTAGAAGGCTCTTTCAGGTGAGAATCATTGTTAAAAGATACTTTAAGTCAGTAAAGTAAACTCAAGCAGTTTGGTTTCGTCTTCTCTACAGCAGATGTATGGTGAAGAAGAGCATGGACTGAAATTTTACTGGGTTAAAAAAATAACTTTTTAATTAGTCTGCAACATCTTAAGTGCCTGGTGTAGAAGAAGAGGGCATTTTTGCTCCTTCACTTTCTCATGATTGCAAGTCTATCCTTATTCTTTATTTTTTAATTGCTTCTCCCCTCAAATGACTGTTAATAGAAATATTTTTTTCCCAGGTTACCACCATCTGATGGAAAAAACTTTTCATATGAAAACTGCAGCATGTCCAGTGACAAGCCCTACTTGGGAACAAGCTACTTAGTACTGAATAGATAAAGTTTTGTTTAAATGAAATTACATTGCGTACATGTGTAAAAACCACAAGAGGCAAAAAGCCCAGGGACTTGCATCATGCAAAATAGACACTTCTGTGAATATGGACTGATGAGCAAATATAAATGCTGATATTCAGTCAACAGAACCAAAATCTGCTTGTCTGTGAGCCAACCAAGTGAGCTGCCAGAAACTAGCAGGTGAGCTGGCAGAAAACTAATTTTTATTCAGAAAACTATTTTAATACTCTCTGTAAACTGCATTATAGATGTCTCAAGACACATATATCCCCTTGCACATAAAGTCACATTAGCAAAAAAAGTGAGATGTATTTCTATTCAAGAAATTGAATTTATAGTGAGGAATAGGTACATAATGTTCTGATGTTCAGTTTGCTGAGCATTTCTGGGCTATCAGTTTCAGAAAACTATGCACCTTCATCTTTAAATAATAAGTCTAGTTATTTTGTGTTTATATGTTATGTATTAGGATATTAACAGATGACAAATATCAGGCTAGATTACTCCATTTCTAAAATTTCGATTTCAGAGCACAACCTATGTTACTGATGTTGAAATATATGAAACACTGCTCATAATATGTCCTTCTAGTGACAGGTGTCTGCCCATGGCAGAGGGATTGGAACTACACAACAAATCTTCTCCAACCTAACCCAAATTCTATAATGCTATGATCCTGTGATTTTCATATCTTTATATTTACATATGTGTATGTTTATATTTCTATAGAACTTAGCAGTATAATTCAAAAATTATTTATGAAATATTAGAATCTGTATCCTCATTTCAAGAAGGAATAAATGAAGCATTCAGGACTTAATTAACCTTTTAACCAAACTGTCCTATCAGGAAACATTATTGAACAAAGGTAGGTGTAACGAATTAAGAGATTAATGAATTAAAAGAGAATGATTTCAGAAATTCTAACATGACTCTTCATTAATTTGTATGTATATCAGTTGGTATGTCATTGTTTTTTTTCTTACAGGAAGAGGTTTTGCATGAAATAGAACATATCTCTGAGAAGCATTATAAAATAAAGCAAATCCAGGGCCATGGTAAACTGTATAGATCTGTTTCATGCTTATGACACAGACATGCTGATCAACACTGGCATAAACTCTGCCAAAATATTTATGATACTGAGCTGCTGTGAAAAATTTTTTGAAAGAAAAAAATTGTTGCAATGAAAATAAATATGGAAAAAGAATAGGCAGAAACATGCACATGAGACATGGTTTTTGTGAAAAAAAAATCCTATCAGCTTCTGTGTTTTAAACAGAGAGGAAAAACACCTAAAATTGCATTACTGGGTTCATCAATATTTTAAACTACTGTCTTTGGTTTCTATTTAAAATGATTAGTGATTTGCTATCAGTTTTAACATCAGGAGTTTGAGGAAAGATTATAAACCTATGAAGATGATACAGAACCACCTAAATTTTTAGGTTCTTAGAATAGGAGAAATTAAGGTAAATTATTCCTATTTACAAAGTAGCCTGCAAAATCTTGTTTGGTGAGACTGAAAATATTAATCAAGTAAGCTTTGTAAGATGTCAGAGAACCAAAACACCTTAGAAACAAATTGGAACACTTGTTATTCCCTTTGAAATTTGCTTAGAGGGGGAGACTGAATATCTTGTAAAACTGTGCATTTTCTGAAAGCTTTCCTGTATTGTATACGATGACCTAAGGATAAACTTAAACTTTGTGGGAATTGTTGATGAAGCACTGCCATCTTTTGGTTGTACAAATACAGAATATGGAGGAAGGAAATAATTGTCATTGAAATAAGGACATAGGATGAAATCATAAAAGTATTACTTTATTCTAGCTTTGGTCTACTTTGCTTGTCTAGATTATTGGCTGCAATTCTCCCCTTATATTCTTCAGTATATCCTAATTTCACCATCCTATCAGCCAAAGGAATACCACAAAATGTCATGAAGATTTTGTTGGTTTTAACAGAAAATTGACAGCCTGGGTTAAAGAGGTTTTCCATATTTTTTTTTAAATTGCACTTGTCTTTACTTTTTTTTTTTCCCAAAATAGATTAGCAAGGTAAATTTTGTTACAAACTAGACAAATTTTGAAATTATGAAATATAATAAATACTAATGTGGATAACAATTATTGTGTGTAGGAATTATCTAAGAACTAGTTGGTGACACTAAAATAATATGTGTTTTATAATAAAAGCAATTCAAATTTTTCTCCATTCCTTAAATTATAAATCTAGTACTGATATTCTAAGATTCAGTGCTATCATAACATTCTGTTTCTTGACAAAGGATTTTTGCCACTTACCTATTTACAATTTTCAGAGGACACACAATTTTAAGTAAACAGTATAGCAATACAACAGAATACTTTTTCTGCATGTGGAAGTAGTTGACATATTTATTAATTTAGTAGAAATGCAAAAAATTGCAGTATATGCTTTAAATATGTAAGCCCAATATGATTCTGTTTTAAAATAGATAATCAATTTATATCCAATCTTACTGTCAGATTTTACCTCTTTTTAAATGCAATATTAGTGTCATAAACCAATATAAGCAAATTTCTAGAAGAATAAATAAGATTTTCACAAGAATTTTAATATTTTACCCCTCAAAAGTTACATTTAAAAACCTGTGTCCCACTAAAGTATTGCAAAATTAACAATTAAAGGTCTAAAGTTATCAACTGGCTCACCTCAAATGCAAAGGAATTAAAATTTCTGCTTGTAAGAAATCATATCTTTATGCAGCACTTTCAAGCTTAATTTGAACAGAAAGAAATGGGAATTCTGCCATATGCCTAAGACTTATGATGTGACATTTCTCCTGGGAACTCCAATATGGGCAAAAGTGTGAAGTGCAAAATATGCTTGCACTGCTATGGAGTGACTATCAGCACACTTGTCAGAAAATTCAGTCAACATGTAACATTTGGAAGGTCAGAGGACTGTGATATGGAAATCAAATAATTATCTAATGCTAAATGAAAGATGAGAAGCTTTGAAGATTTTTTTTTTTTTTTTTTTAATTAAGACAAGAAGCTTCTGCACATCTGCTGCCCAAGATAGTGATAAAAAAGCCAACATCAACATTTGGCAGGTGAGAGCAATTGTTACCTCGTTTCAGATAGACTGGTACTGCTGGTACAGAAAGCTGCAGGTGAGACCAACTGCTGATAGAGGAGTCTCCAGAAGTCTGTGTTCTGAGCAGAACAGCCTTTTCTGAGCATGTCTCATTCTCCCTTCTTGTGGTCAAGCATATTTCTGGGTGTAACTCCATCCTCTCACCTAGTCCAAGTGATCTCCTCCCTTCTTGCTCTACAGCCTGCTCACATGGGCACCATTGGGTTCTTGCATGAGTTGCTGCACAGGCTCCAGACCAGGGAGCCAGCTGTACTCCTGCCACAACTGCACAGGAGCAGAGCTTGCAGATAACCACAGTTCAGAAGCAACTCCCTGTGTGGGTTCATTTGAAACAAGAAGGTACCAGGTGCTAAGTAGAAAGAACTGCAGAGGTACCTCTCAAGAGGCAGAGATTTCTTCTGCAAACCAGATTGAAGCAAGTCATGTCCACCCCACTAGTAAGAATAAAGTATTTGGAAATCTTTGAATTAAAAAAAATACCTTTTCAGAATTTTGCTTAGATATAAACAAGAAAATATTATATTTATGAAGGACACAGTCTTTTTGAAATAAACTAGATAGGTTCTCTTCCATATTTCCTCTAGATGACAGGAAAGAATATGAGTTAGTATGAATGTGTTTTCATTGCACAGAGGGGTTGGAAGGTTCAAGTAACTAAAAATGTCAGGCAGAAAAAATCTGAAAAATGGAGACTAAATTTCAGGGGTTAAATGAAGGCTGAGCAATATAAAATATTCTGAATAAATGAATAACAGACGAGTCACATTTCAGTTTCTAGATCCTATTCTGTCAGAATAAAGAAATTAGGTAGTCTATATGCACAGAGGATATTTGCCATTAAGTGTTGCAGATTTTAATACTGAAATTGCTTAAATCTATCATTTGTTCTTTAAATTATCCACATTGTTGTCTTCTTTTTTCTTTTTTTTTTTCTTTTACTGAAGGGATACCCACTATTTACCAGAGAATTGAGTTTTTATAAATGTTTGTGAGGATTAAATGTGGAAAAAATTTTTGGCTGAGAGTTCTAGGGGATAGGAATACATGAGGAAATTACAAATGAGGAGTTTAACGAGGAAAAAGTGGGAACACCTGCACACTTTCAGTACTTTGCAGGCTGATTTATTTCGCTCTCAATATGCATACACAATTCTCACTAACAAAACTGGAGTAACACCTATATATTTAGTAAAAAAATAGCTATGAGTGTTTCTGTTACTTCCACAGGTATCATCACCATTTCAGGCAATTTCTGTATGAGAGGGACATAATGAGACTGCTAATAAATCTTCTCTTTTTACCTGAGTTTATAAGTGAGCAGTCACTTAGGAATACACTTCTAGGTCCTGGTTTCCAGTGGGGAGTTGGCCCAAGTTTCCACATAAAAACATTTGCATGAATATTTTCAAATGCTAATATATGCACATCAGTATTGAAGTTGATTGTTTATATGCTTCAGGACATCACGGTTTTATCATGCAAGAAGTTTATAACAGGAAAAAGTAATCTTAATTTTTTATATTTAGAAGACAGAACTGAGAAATAAAAAGGGTATTAAATACACCTCTAAAACCTCTAGCTCCCAGAAAATGAGAATCCATATTTGCCAACCTTGAATAGTCTTTCCCTAAGCATTTTTTGTTGGCCACTGGATGGACAGGTTGCTGTGCCAGATAAATCTTTAGTTTGTCTCAGCATGATCATGTCTTATGTATGCATAGGAAGATCTGTGTAGTTACACTTGAAGGGACAGCAGAGAGCCAAGATCTTAAAAATTTGCTTCCTAAGTCTTAGGAGTTGAATTTAACTCTAGTGCATTGGTCTTCTTCAGTAAGAACATTTTCTTTAATAAAACTGCTTGAAGTTTCCAATTATATGGATGAGCTACTTCTCAGTACAGAATGGCCAGTACACTCTTTTATAAAGGCATTGAAACTCTTATATGAAGGCAAAAACCTTATGAAACTGAATACTGAAACTGTCATGGCAATATTAAAGAGTGCACAAGGAAGCATGCAAATGTCAGTGGTTTGCTCACTACCATAAGGGAACAATTTTCTTCCCTTATTTTTCTCTCATGCATTTTTATGTTTCCAGAGTATCTCTGAGAAATTTTAACTTAACTGTTATATACCTTATTTTCCTCTTTCAAATCCTCATCTTAGACAGATTAAAGTCAAGTCAAAGGTTTCCACTGGCCCTAGATGGTTTGCAGTATGGTTTAAAATTACCAACATCATCACCTAACAGGAAAGTTAGTGCAAAATTTCAGACGTTCACCTTGCTCATTTAAAATATAGAACTAATTTGATGACTTTTCCTAATGATTCCTTACTCATGATGGTGGAAAAAGTTTTCATGCTCTCCCCAAAGTGATGGATTGCCATTTCAGAAAAGCACACTGATCGAGGACCGTGGTGATACGTAGCAAAAAAATTATTTGATTGCTATGAAAAAATGAAAATGCCCCCAAAAAACAAAGTTAAAAGTCTCTGTTCTGCATAATATGACTGGATCAATAAGCTCATAAATAGATGGGTAAGGTTTTTGTGGAGTATTTTATAAACTAGAGAAAAGAAGGCTTTTAAGAAAGTTTGTCAGGAAATACAGATAATATTAGTTACTTAAATGAGACTGGCTAAGTAAAAGAACTTTAATATGCATATAGAAAAACATTTGTCTCTAAGAAAAAGTGGGCATTATTTTTTTAGATAAAATTAAAGGAATATATGAGCAAAACAAATGTCCATAAATGAAAGTTTGTTTCATAATTTGTGTCAGGAATATATTAATTGGAGATGTGTGGTCATTTTGCTTTTCCAATCCATTTTGATTCTTAACAATTCTTTTCATTATTTGGTCAAGGGGGTCTGAGCTTAGTGTAATTCTACTTTGAAAGAAAAGTGAGATGTTTTTACTTATTTTAAGAAATTATTTATGTATTTAAAGAAAAGTAGATAACCATCAACCTTACTTTTAAACAGAGAGAATGAGACAATTTGTAAATGCTCATCTTTCCCCGAAACACTTTGTGGCAGAAGTAAAGCCCAGAAGGGTAAACTCCAGATAGTGTGCTCCAGAGACTGGAAAATGCACTTTTCAAGTTTTCCATAATCCAGATGTCTGACATGTTGTTCTATTGTCATCAAACATTAGGAAAGAAAAAAAGGAAAAAAGAAGAGATTTCTAAATATTCTAAATATGTGGGAATGAATAAAAGGGTTTAGATACCATGGAGTCGTGCAGAATAATCTGGAGAAAGTCGATCCTCCTTGTATATGGTATCTTATGTGGACTGGCACTTCCAAATCCTTTTGCAAATTTCTCTAAGGTTACTTCTCTGAAGTAGAAGCAATTTCTGGGGGTTCTGTAGTAGGCCTTTGCAACTGTAAATAGTAAGCATTCAAGCACTTCATTGTGTTTGAAATATTCGACCCAATTCAGGAACTGCTTGTGTGGGAATGATATATAGTAGCTCTGGGTTCTGTTTTGTTTTGTTTTCATTCTCAGTAAAAGAAAACAACTCATCAGCACTTAGGCACTTTTTGTTTATTGGAAATGTGACAGGTTTGGGAAGAAATAACTGAGTAGAAAAAAAAAAGTTAATGGTATTGTATGCACTTGCACTTTTGGAAACACAGTTTTGCTGCTTCTTCACAAAAATTCTGTGAAAAGAATGTTCTACATAATTACTGGCATTGATTACATATTCACACCTTTGAACACCTTAAGGGAAAATAAGTTGAAAGAAAAGCATTCTGAATTTGAAGTGGATATGTAGTCAAGAGTGAAAATAAAAGTGAAGCAGACATTTGCCTAGTAGGTAGTTTTCAGAAAAAAAATCTACTTAGCCTTCTATGAAACAGATGGGATATTTGTCTCTCTCTGAAGTAAGAAAATGCATCTGCTTTATTCATCCCTTCTTCTTCTAGGCTTATAAAACATGCCTGTGTGATAGGGAAGCTGTGAAATAGAAGGTGAATAAGTTCAGAAATACAGAGTAAGAAATACACAGTCAAATAGGAATAGTCCTTTTGATTTCCACACAGATTTATGCATTAAAAGTTGATGGGTGGTTTAACCTTTCACACTCTGCTCTGGTTGCCCGTGTCGTGTACCTTCTGTAATCTTACAGCTGCCATTACATAGCTACCTCACCTGTGCATCTTGGGGAGAAATTTGAGTTTTCAAAAAATCTTTGATTGATTTAAACATCTATGTTCAAATAGGCAGGAAATGACCAGCCTCTCCACTGAATAAGGTATTCATGTTCAGAATGAATGACAGACTCCTTTTACAACTCCCTGTGGGATTTACAGCTTTGCTGTAAGAAAAGTTATTCTTCACAGTGAGATATCAGAGATCTCTTGTGTGTGAGTATTCAAGGGTAGCACTCATGACATGAAGGATTCAGACCTTACCACTGCATACAACACCAGAACAAATTAAAAAAGGTGTTTTACCTTCTGTTTTCCAGGGCTTTCAAATTAATATTGACATTCTTTCTGGAAGTTGTGCTTTACTGAAACACAAATTCTTGAAATCAGTGTGGGGATAACAGATTAAATATAAAAAACCTACAGTATGAAGGAAAGAAGTGATTTTATTTATACATCTATACAGTGATCAGAGGATTTTTGACTTCTGTGGACATTTCAATCTGCTTAAGTGCATAAATCATAAACTGTCAAATTAATATTTGCCAAACATTTTTAAGAATTCTGTGCTAATTATTTGTTTATAAGTTTTGATGCTATTTCTATATACATATCTATCTACTAAGATATTTATTGAAATGATTGAAGCAGTAAGACTGTAAGATTCTAGAACTGAGAAGGCTATTGTGAAATCACTGCATCTAAATCTGAGACCTCCCTTCTGAAACAAGGTACAACCATCCTCACAATGACTGTGGGCAAGGAAAAAATTTGCAGTCTGCACTCATTTTTTTCAGTAAATGATGAGTCCTAGGAAGACACATAATTTTATTAGAAGTGCATTACACCACAGCTACAATGTTGTTATTGTGACGCAACAGTTGTGCCACAACCAGCTGCTAATTAGAAGAAACTAACTGTATTATACAAATACACCAAAACCAAGCACAAGCACACCAAATCTAAAAACACAACTGTTTCTTGAGTTTCTTGTTTTCCCCCTACATCTATTAAAACCAGTGAAATTCAGGGGAATTGGAAGTAAATGACTAATTAGTTTATAAATGTTTTCCTATGTCAGCTGTTTTTACCAGTATGGCATGAAAATTATGCTAGAAAACTCTTTATTAGGTTAATATACATGTTTAAATACATTTTAAGTTACCATATCTGTGATAACAAGTTAAATTCAGAGGTCAGATACTGGAGAATATGTGAAATATTATTCCTAAAAAACCCAGAACACTTTTAAAAGTAAATGGTATTATAAATAGAAGCTGAAATCTCTGCAACTGTAAACTCAATAACGCATATCAGCACAATGGAACAAGAAAGTTTATCTGACAGGTATGGAAAAATTGAATAACAATACAACAGAAGAAAACAAACCCCTTACAAATGGCTGTTCAATTAAATCTAAAAATAATCTGAATCATCTGCTTTCCTTGTAGACATTTCATGGCATGTTATTGATAGTAAATACTTTTAGAACCTTCAAAATTACTTATTCAGTGATAGTTACAGCTCTGACTCAGACTTTTTAAAGAAGCATATTATAGAAATAATAAAAATACAAGCCCATACTTTATCTACAGAAGATTAACTATGCAAATTGTTATCCAAATGCATACACAATAGAACAGTCATATAAATATGTAGCCAGATTAATGTTAATGAGTTCACTAGTGGCTATGTCCTGCACTCTTTGGTTACAAGATATATATTCATATATACAAAATTCTGCAAATTAAAGTTCAAGGAAGGGCATCTTCATGCAGTTTGTGTCAAGTGGGAAAAAAATCTAAGATAAAGCATCACTTGAATGCTCTGCTCTTTTTTTTTTTTTTTTCTTTTGAAAAATACCATTCACTCAAAATAACTCTTTGGTGAATATGCTTTTTTTTTTCATTTTATGCCTCCTTAGATTTTGGGGATTGATTGACTGAATTCTGCAGGTCTTCCTACAACAGGATAATGTGTTCTAAGAATACTTTTTTTCTCTGTGGCACATTGAATTAACACCTATTTAAGTAAATGGAAAAATTAAAAGTTGCACCTTCTACTTGAATGTTAGGACACTAACAGGAAATGTGGATAATCATGCTTCTTTCAAAAAAAAAAAAAAAGTCCTTCAAATGAGACAAACCAGATGGATGGCTAAAATACTAACTGTTGAGCCATTGGCTGCATGGGGCTTTCCTCTTGATGGGAAAAGCTTTGAAAAGCATCACACTCTCTGATGTAATGTATAGTTCTAACAAAGAATAAACTGCAGAAGGTATTGAATCTTCTCAGGAAAGATAGGCCAATAATTTTTTATGGAAGTGTATTTCCAGCCCAGAGGCTGGCATTGTTACCATCTGTGAAGGGCATCAGAAAAGTACCTGAACAGAAAGGCAGAGGACATCCCAAAAAGTTCCAGGACTGAAGCTTTGGTAGAAAGCCAAGAGTTTTTTGGGTTTTGTTTTTTTGGGTTTTATTGGTGGGTGTAAGAACTAGCTGAAATAATGTTTCAGCCTTTGAATGAGAAAATTGCCTCCCCTTGTTTACCTTTTCCAGGATCAGGAAAAAAAGCATTTTTAGATCCTTTGTAAATTGATAGAACTGCAGCCAAAATTTGTGGATGCATATGATTAAACTCTGTCTTGAAAGAAACAATTCAGTAAGACCATTAATATGGACAGGAATACTGGTCTCAGGCAGGAAACATAAAGAGAATTATTTGGAAGGAAAGCATAGTAAAATAACAAGAAGAAAATAATATTTCCTTTTTAATGAGTCAACAACCAGTATAGTATTTCTAGAAGTCAGACCTGTGATAATGTATAATTTTCCTTCTTTTAATCTCTGCCATTTTTTTTTGGCTTTTATAGATATAAATGCAATTTTGAATTATCTACCTTTCTATTGCACTCCTGCCCTTTCTTCTTCCTTCTTACCTTGTATTAATCTTCCATTCCCGGTCCAGGGTAGCTTCAAATTAAAAGAAGTTTCATCAACTAGCAACAAGAAAATATCAATAAAAAAAGGAAAAGGGGAATCAAGACAGAAGACAAAAATAATTACAATCCATGCATACATATAGAGTATGTGGTGGAATTAAAAATCCCCAAAAGAGAAACTGATGAGATAATACTCCTTTCCAGTTATGTCTTGATCTCAGTTAGGTCATGTTTTATTTCTTTGTACTAAATTTTATGTCATGTTTGGGGCTATAATCCCTTTGGAAAACAAATCCTGCTTGGTCATTTTAAAATAGATTAATTTTGTTAGCAGCTATGTTTTGTGCAACAGTTGGAATAGAATTCGCATGGATGGAATGGTATAAACTGTGTGTCATTATTTTATTTTTATCATTTCTACAAAGAAAAAATACCATGTTGAAAAAGAAATATAAATTCATATAAATCTCAATGAAGTCTATACAAATCTAAATAAATTTATTAAGCAGTATTTTTAGTATCATTAATTCTGAAAACTCTTTTTACACTATTCTCTTCCTGCTACTGCTACTAATTGTAATAATTCAGATGTATTTGCTCAGAAGGCTGGAGGATCTCTCCTATATAGACAGGCTGAGAGCATTCAGGTTGTCCATCCTGGAGAAGAGGGGGCTCCAGGGAATTCTTATAGCACTTCCAGTAGTAAGAGGGCCTACAAGAAAGCTGGAGAGGGTTTTTTTTTACAGAAGGGTGTAGTGATAGGACAAGAGGAAATGGCTGTAAACTGGAATAGGCTTTGTTGAGGTGTGATATTATGAAGAAATTCTTCAGCCTCAGGGGAGAGGCACTGGAACAAGTACCCCAGAGAAATGGTGGATGCTGGAAGAGTTCAAGGCCAGGTTGGATGGGGCTTAGAGTAAGCTTGTCTAGTGGAAGGTGCCTATGGCACGAGATTGGAACAATTTGATCTTTAAGGTCTCTTCCAGCTCAAATGATGAAAGGCACTAGAGGTGAATCTGAGAAAGTTAAAATGGGAGAACTGAAAAATACTTACTCCATCAACAATCAGTCAAAAAGAAATCAATCAACAGAGTTCTAGTTTCTGTGTGTGTATAGTGTTACATAAACTAGTTAAAATTTAGTGAATGATCCCTTTAACATATTTTTAAAGCATTCTTCATCACAGACTGAGAAGTCTCTTTTAGATGCACTTGTAGAGAATTTGTTCAATTGGTCAACAGAAAGTATCCAACAGAGACAAGGCTGCCACAGCTCCATGCCCTCCAGGTCCAGCCCACGGTAAGTCTGCATTGTAAATAACCCACTTTCTGTCAGGGAACAGGTGCCAACATCTCCACAAAAAGTAGCACAGACCCCATGGGCAGGGGTTTGTCCTAGGCAGTGCTGGCCATTGCAGATTGCCTGGGAGCCTCTGCCAGGGGCTGCCAGCAGGACAGGACTGCCCTCAGCCACACTGACACTGCTCTGGTCCTCAGCTGCTGCTCACAAGCCATACTGAGTAACAGGCACTGAGATGTTGGCCCAGCAGCAAACAGTGACACATTCTGGGGAGCTTCTCATGGGCATAGTTTGTCTTCACCATGTAGAACTTTAAAGCTGTTGCTGCAGCAACAAAGAGAATTTCCTAAGTAGTGATGAAATACAAGCAAACAGAAATAAAATCCAGCTGTGATTTTTTTTTTTTTTAATACAAGTTGTTGTGTTTCTGTGCTGTGAGAATATTTAGGTGACCTTTTGTCAGCTTCAGAGGTAGAACTGCAGAATAAGACAAGTCTAACCATAGAAAACTAAGCTAAATCAGCACGTAGGGGTTATGAGGAGCTGAACAGAAGAATTAACTAAGTGAGGGACATGGTGTACTCTTAAAGTAAAATTTCAGCACATCTTAACAGAATTAACTGATTATTCTACTGTTGTTCATGACAGGTCGTGGGATCTTATGACAAGAGAATGAAGGCTGAATTAAATTTAATTTTTTGATTAATATTAATTATATCTGGCTGCCATGAGTGCACAGAAGTTCACAGTGTAGGCCAGAACTCTTACTGATATTGCCCATATGATGGCTGCACCTACTGTGTTTTTCTTCACTGGTATCTCAAAAATAAATAGTTCTTTATGAAATGAAGTTACTGACATAAAAGGATAGGGAAAATCAGAAGACTAAAGGAAAAATTGCTAAATGTGCTTCCTTTACAAAACCAATACATACATTTAAGTGAAAAAAATTCTTCCAGAAAAATGTTATCAGTCACAAGAACTATGAAGACTAAGTAACTTGAAACATAACTTCCTGATGGTAAAGTTGGATGCATAAATGGTATCAATTATATAAAAATAATAAATTTCCATTATCCACATAGAGTAATTAGGAAATGGCCCCAGTCAATCTCCCCTGACCCCTTTCTAGGATGAACACACCCCCCCTTACACATATCCCTCCCTGTCCCTGTGTTAGAGGCTCGAGTTAAGCTCAGATCTGTATGCCACATCCCAGCCTTGAACCCTGCCATGGGTGTCCCCCAGCTCAGTCCTGCTCCTGCCCACCCTGATGTGCTGGCTCTGCTCCCCAGACTGATCCCTGACCTCTCTCATCACCTCCCTTTGTCCAGTGCTGATTGTGCACTGCTGGGGCCATCCTGCTCTGCTCTGCTTCCCTCTTAGGGTGGCACGGCCCTGCCTGCCCTGGGCCACCATCCCATCCTTGCACTCCTCACTGTCTTTTATAGCTTTCCTAGATGAGTCCAGTCCCTTAATTACCTAAACTGGATGTGGCTGGTGGCAATATTTCTGAACAAAGCTATTTTTTGATGTCTAATTTTGTGATTAGGAAGAACTTGACAATGCTGGTTAAAAAAGAAGTCCCTCCTGCTCAGGTGCTATCTGTTATTTTAGGGAGCACCTGTTTCTCAAGAAAGCATATTTGGATGATGTCATGTGTTTCAACAGTGTGCTGAAATTGAGATAATATCCGAAAAACCAGTTTGATTCCACAGATTATATTAGTTTGGGTTAATTTGACAGTTAATATACTGTCTGGAACTCATTTATACTTCTGGTCTGTATAGCATCCTATGATAGACTTCTACAATTCATGAGCATGTGAAGAAGTGCTTGCTTTGCAAGCTTTGAAGCTTCCTGTTTGAAATATTTATTTCACTGAATACACTTTAATTCAGCTACTGCAGAAAATTATAGCCAAATTCTATTCACATTATGGTAGATTACTCTTTTTTTATTCACTTCTCTAGTAGCCTTCATCCACTACTTTGTCCTACTGTTTCAGTCTCATTTGCTTCAAAACTATTCCATATTTCTTACCACACTTCCTTGGCTTTCTCAGAATCCTATTATGAGACCCATCATAATGCATCTATTACATGAAGTAGTAGCAACTTTGAGAGATGTTTTCAGATGGTTGCCTACAGTAATTTCAAGATTTCCTTTCTGAGTGATAACTCGCTAATATCTCCCAATCTTGTAGTTGTGGCTTTCATATATTGTAGCTTTACAATTCAGATTCTTTCAAGGTGTCCCATCATGTAATTTCTTGAGTCTCTTGATAATTATGTATCTAAATACTTTGTGTAAACTACCATCAAAGTCAAAACTAAATTGTAGGGTGCTTTATGACCTGGGAAATTGTGCAATTTCTAGAAGAGATGAAGAGTTGTGGGTCAAGTTTGCAGGTATATCACATTTTTCACAAGTAATTTAGCCTACTACAAAAGATTAATTTATATTGTTCACTAGTTTCACCAAACCTGTGTTGAAATTTAACCATTAAAATGTAAATCTAGACAGTCTTAACATTTGAAAAAACGCATTCTGCTGAAACAAACAAGTTATATTCCTTTGGTATATTTCTGTGAATTGAAATATCAGTATGACAGGTCCTAGGAGTATCATAAGTGCCTGCTAATATTTGTCACACCTTTATAGCATTAAAGTAATCCCATGGTATTTTGTAGGAGCAAAAAAATTTTTTTTAGTAATTTCTAAGGATAAATATAACAAATATAATAAACACAACTGCTGAATACATATATTGATTTTCTACAGCAACAACAATACAAGAGACAATGGTTTGATGCAGGAGTGGTTTAAAATCAATGCTAACCTAAGTAAGTTAAATCTGTTTTATCTTCAAAAGCTCTGGACTAGAATCTAGTTTCTGCAAAGCAAATGAAATGAAAATGTCCTTAGAAAAATCCCATACTTACAGGTTGTACTGCTTATATTAGACCAAGAAATAGCTGATATTAATCCTAGAAAAACAACAAGGCATTTTTCAATATCAGAAAAGCCCACCCAGCAAGTGCCAGGTTAATTTAGATGTAAACATGGGAACTATGTATTGTGTTTTAAAGGCAACACAATATAGTGGCATTACATGTGAATTTCAGCCTTTTTTTGTCTAATAACATCTGATAAATTCTACTTGATTGTTCTCACTCTCTCAGGACAGTCATACTATTTTTTCCATGTAAGATCATCAGGTCCAACCATTAGATTAGCATTGCCAAGCCTGCCACTAAACCATGTCCCTAAATGCCACATCTACACATCTTTTAAATACCTTCAGGACTCTACCAGTTCCCTGGACAGCCTGTTCCAATGCTTGACTGCCCTTTCAATAAGGAAATTTTCCCTCCCTTGGCCCCACTCGAGGCTACTCTCTCTTGTCCTATCTCTTGCTGCTAGGGAGAAGACGCCAATCACCACCTCACTAGAACTTACTTTCAGGTGTTGTAGAGGAGATAAAGTCCCCCTGAGCCTCCTTTTATTCAGGCTGAACAACCTCAGCTCCCTCAGCTGCTCCTGGTAAGATTTGTGCTCTGAACTTTCCCCAGCTTCACTGCCCTTCTGTGGATCTGCTCTAATCCCTCAATGTCTTTCTTGTGCTAAGGAGCCCAAAATCCTGGACACAGGATTTAAGGTGTGGCCAAGTACAGGGGGACAATGACTGCTTTGGTCCTGCTGGGCACATTATTTTTGATACAGGCCAGATGCCATTGGCCTTCTCGGCCACCTGGGCACACCCTGGCTCATAGTCAGCATGCTGTGGATCAGCACCCCCAGGTCCTTTTCCAACTGACAGCTTTCCAGCCAGTCTGATAATTGTAGTTAATTTTATTTGGATGTATCTTGTGGACAGCTATAAATTCAAAAGCTGAGTTATATTGATTAATATTACTTTTAAAATCCCATATAATTATCCAAAAATAGTCAAATAATTCAAGGAAATATATTTAAAAGCATGATTACTCATACGCTGTAAGAAATGATAGCATAAGATATTTATAATCAGCAAAATTTTTTAAAATATCTTGAGTTTTTTCTGATTAGCAAACCTGTGCATAGAATTACTCAGTTTTGTTCATTCATTTTACTAGATTTTTGAACACAGGGGCAACACTTTTTCATCTAAATATTAAATATCATCCTCCTAAATATTTCCAGCTTTTTATCATTTGTATTTGCAAACTACATACAGCATTTTTGTCTATCACAATCCCCAAAAACAATAAAGTGCAATAATACTTTTTTTCTGTTCAAAATCATTATCTACTTTTTGTATAATATTTGTGTGCAGTGTGTGTGCAGAAGAGAAAAAGCATGCAGAGAAATTCCATTACAGAAGCAATCCCTGGAAAGGGAAGACTGATGGTTCCAACTATCCTTGTCTATTAAGAATAATGTTAAAATGTGGAGTCTTTTGTTTGGAAATTTCTTATAGGAGTAAAATTGATTCAGGACATATTACTCCTAGAAATTGTTAATTAGTATACTCACTCTGAATAATTGAAAAAACTATTGAATTTGTGCAATGCCTTACTAACCTCAAAGAAAATTAATGTATTTCATATTTTGAGAAAAGTTAAGAAAAGACAAAATTTTAACTTCATATTCTAATTACACATCATTTCTTTCACTATGCATGTTAGATTTGCCTAAATTTCTGATGCGCTTTTCTAACGGGTGTTACCTCTTGCAAGTCTCAGAATATCAGGTAATCCTGATTATTAAAGTGGAGGGAATTTTAACGAGTGAACAGACAGCAACTTCAGTCCTTTTTATTCCTGAAAACAATTTATGAGTGTCATCTCATTTGCAACTTAGGTGTCAGAAGTGATGTGCTTTGCTCTGTAGTTTTCTCAACCTTGCTACTCACAAGATGATACTCTTATAGTCTAAGCTGTTTTAATGTATAATTCAAGGAAGCATGTGGTTGGCAAGAGTTCTTATCCTGGATTTTTAGTGTCTTCTTTCCTATATTTACACACTTAGTGACAGTTCAGTACCTACTTGCTTTGAGTTTTGAAGTCATGAGGTTAAAGTCTTAAGTTGACATTTCGAAAGTCAGATGTTCTAGGATTACATTAAAAAGTTTTTCTTTAAAGTGATGCTTTTTACCTCCTGAACCAAGACTGAGAACACAAATTGGGCTTAGAGAAGTCCCTGAAAGTTTCTCTAAATAATAAAACCTTCTATCCGTACATTTTGCAGGATGAAGTATCACATTCTTTATAATGAAAGCAGAAAGACCTCTCTGGTTTTTCATCTGTACAGTTTTTAAAGAGCTGGTAGATTCAGAATCATGGCTGTATTGGGGTTTTTCTCCACTATTCACTTCAGTCCCTTCAGAAATTACCACCTGAATGTTTTATATAACATAAAAAAGTTTTCTGATTATGTGCATCACAGAAGACAGGAAGAAAGAATTTTATTGAATCATACAAGAATGTGATGTTATTTAGAATCCTACTATAATCTCAGCAGTAACTTTACTGCATGAGATCCTCAGTAAACATGAAGTTGTTCTAATCTGCAGTTGTGTGTTCTAATCTGCTCGCTCAAAACTCACTAGCATTTTCCACTATTACTTACAGAGAAAGGAACTATTTTTATCCTCTCTTGGGCTTGACATCATGAGTGGATTTAAAATTCAAGTAGGTCTGACAGAATCATAGAATATCCTGGGTTGGAGGGGACCCACAAGGATCATTGGGTCCAACTCTTGTCCCTGTATTTTACCATCCTCACACTATGTGACCAAGAATGTTGTCCAAATATTTCTCAAACTGTCAATGGTTTTGTGACCACTTCTCTGGGGAGCCTGTTCAAGAGCCCAATATCCCTCTGGGTGAAGAATCTTTTGCTAAGATCTCACCCAAACCCCTCTGACACAGCTTCAGGCCATTCCCTCGGGTCTTGTCACTGGTCAGCAAAGAGCAGAGATCAGTGCCTGCCCCTCCTCTTCCCCTCATGAGGAAGCTGAAACTGCAATGAGATCTCCCTTCAATCTCCTCTTCCTGAGTGACCTCAGCTGATCCTCATATGATTTCCTCTCAAGGCCTTTCATCATTTTCATTGGTCTCCTTTAGATACTATATAAGAGGTTTATAGATTTTTTACATTGTGGTGCCCAAAACTGCCCTCAGCACTCGAGGTGAGGCTGCCCCAGCTCACAGTAGAACAAGACAATCCCCTCCCTTGCCCAGCTGCTGATGCTGATGCCCTCCAGGACAGTGTTGGTCACTCTGGCTGCCAGGGCACTGCTGGTTCATGTTCAGCTTTCCATTGACCAGAACCCCCAGGTCTCTTTCTGTGGCACTGCTTTCCAGCATCTCATTCCCCAGTCTGTACATAAATCCAGGGCTGTCCCATCCCCGGTGCAGAATCCAGCGCTTTTGCTTGTGGAAATTCACGTGGTTGGTGATTGCTCAGCCCTCTGACTTGTCAACAACTCTCTTCAGGGCCTCCCTGACTTTAAAGAAGTCAACAACTCATCCCATTTTTGTATCATCTGCAACTTTCTCAGTCCTTCCCAGTCCTGTGCCCAAGGCATTTATGAAGATATTGAAGAGCACAGGGCCAAGGATGGAGCCCTGTGAATCCCCACTAGCAACAGGTCACCATCCTGATGTCACCCCATTCACTGTAACCCTTTGTGCCCAACCTGTGAGCCAGATGTTCACCCGTTACATGAAGTGTTTATCCAGCTGTGTGCTGGACATTTTTTCCAGAAGGGTTCTATGAGAGATAGTAACAATTGGTTTAATATTGACTTTTCACTAGCAAGAATATTCCTCTAAAAGAATTGCAGCTACAAAATATAGTTTGAATTTTGCAAAATTCGTAAAATTTAAGATGCAAAACCACAAATTCTTGTTGTTTCACTGTCATAAGTCTAGTGCAGAAGTCTTGAAAAAAGCTCCTTTACGCTATACTTATAATGGGTTGAGAGAAAAACATAACCATTTTCTAGTATGTGTCATGAAACAAAAATTTTCTAAGAAAGAATTTCACTTGTAATGAAATATTTATGCCTTCTTGTTTTGTAAACAAATAAATAAATTTTTGTCTTATATAGGAAAATTAATTGAGATTTCAGTCAGATGTTTCTTATGTGGATCTGTAAGTACACGTTACCACTCAGTATAAAATAATCAGTATTTTCATCTCTCATGAATATGTAAAGAGAAATGAAATCCTGCACATACAATCTACTGATGTCATGCACATTGGTTATATGATTTAGACTGGGTAATCTACATAGAATACCTCTGGACTCTGTATTTCAGAAAAGGTAAAGAAATTTTGGAGAGTGTACAGAAAACAAATTAACATGAGAATGGGAGAGGGGATGACCTGCAGATATTAAAACTTTAGATCACAAAAACCCACTAATACTCTTCCATTGTGATGAAATGCAGTCCTGATTATACTAGGGTGAGAAAAACATACTGAGAAATTACAGAATTACTAATTGATTAATGAGAGAAAATACTTGGCAATCTTCACAATGTCTTGGAAGTACCTAGGGAGATTTTTTAATTCTTTCAGTAACAGATTCCGCCCACAGGTCTTTGCTTTCTGCATTCTCATCCATCCACTCATCATCTGGTCTTTTGTTGAGAGTTAGAAACAAGTTTGTTCTAGGAACCGATGCTTTGAAATTTAAGGATCTTTTACAGTTTAGGGGTTTTATTACTAAATAACCTCATTCCTTTTTATCCCAAGTACACAGTAGCAGAGCAGGCACCTAAAGGACTAGAAGTCCATGGCAACTGAATTTAGAGACTTCTCACTGATTGAATTGTACCTGTCTTTTAAAAGACCGTAAGAATCTGCTTCTGTTTCAGAACAAAACAAAAAAGAACTTTTTGGGGTTTTTTTGATTGCTAAACTTTTGTGAACAGAAACATCTTTCTGCTCATAACTCAAAGAAAATTTTTGGGTTTTTTTAGCGGTCAGCATCCAGAAACATTGTTTTCAAATGGAAGCTTGAAAAATTTGACAAGATTGAATAAAGTCTGAAATCAGAGTAAAATCAAATATCAGGGATTAATCTCAAATTAATAGAAGGGTTTATAGATGAAATGGTATCTACTGAAAAACCACATGATTTAAATATAAAAATCAATTAGTTAAAGTTTTGTAACAAATATATTACTAAAATAAAAAAGTTCTTCCTCTCTAAAAGAATCTTCACATTTTATTCACATTATGATTTTAATCTTCACATTAATCTACACATTATATTCTAAGATAGCACTTAGAATATCTTCTCAACATCAGGAAATGCTAAATTATCTGAAGTGGCTGCCAGCAGCATAATATCAAAAGCCAATTACTCTAAAGGTAAAAACAAACAAATATTCTGTCTTTCATATTCCTAACTCTGTAGCATGCAGGCAGTTATTCCCTTATTTCTAGCTACACTAATGCTGATTTTATCTTCCCTAAATTCAAAAAATATACTGATATTCTTATCAAAAAATCAGACTAAAGACCTGCCTTTGTTTTATTATGATCTGATTAATTTGAACAGAGCACAGAATATTGGTGAAGTATACTAGTCCCAATCCCCTGGAAAAATTGAGACATCCACCTTCAAAACAGCCATACTTTAATTTACTTATTGATCTTTCTGTCCATTTTTTATGCAAACAGAAGCTAAGAAAACATTGAGAATCAGCCTTTCTGGAGTTTTCCATCTGTTTAAAATCTTTTTGCTGCAAGGCACAAAGTACATT
Organism: Haemorhous mexicanus; assembly: GCF_027477595.1. Classification (NCBI taxonomy): domain Eukaryota; kingdom Metazoa; phylum Chordata; class Aves; order Passeriformes; family Fringillidae; genus Haemorhous; species Haemorhous mexicanus. Next base: position 58,005,441 of record NC_082344.1, read on the forward strand.
ATATAAATGTTTTTTAGAAACACTGGGAAAACAGTAGTATAACATAACAACTCTATATTTATAATATAAAATATTTTAACACAAATTATATTATATTAAAACTGAAAGGCAAAAATATTAACAGCAAAGTGTACTGTGCAATGGCTGTAAAAAATCTCTCAAGAATTCAAGTCACCGTTCTTTCACTGCATTTTGTACCAAGAATATATTCAATCAAAGTATCAATTTTAAATTTTTAAATTATTAATTTTAAATTAAATTTAAATTTTTAAATTATTAATTTTATTGATTTTAAAAGTAATAATACCTATTTTCATAAATAGAAAAATAAAAAAGGTGACTTGAATCTGTGAAGAAAAGCTAGGCCTGTGTATTTTGTCTGTCTTTTCAAGCATTCTTTGCTGTTACAAAGCATGCTGACAAGCTATAATTTAGCAAAACAAGCCATGTCATTCTTTGTATAAAGAGAAGAAGAAGATAAAAAAGAAGGATGGAGACTTAATTGCCTGTAAAAGTTACAAGAAGCATATGGCTGCTATGCAAATTGTGCTAGTCCTCTCAATGGAAGACCTGGAGCATTTACACAAGAAGAACATTTATCCATATGAGAATTTGGGGGAGGAGGGTTATAATAATATTCTATAAAAGAAAGTTTTGAGAAAAGAAGGTGAAGGAGTCAATAGGTTCTACTAATACAAGAAACTTGCTTTATGAAGTTTAAATTGGTTTGTGTGATTTGATGATTCAGACTAACTTTGAATTACTGCATAACAAAGTGTTATTTTCTTGGTGTTTTGGGTATTTTTTTGTTTTGGTTTGGTTTGGTTTTGGGTTTGGGTTTTTTTTTTTTTTTTAAATACAGTCCATTTGGGAGTCAAGAAGAGATAAACATTTTCACTTTTTTTCTCTTGCATTTACTTTATTTAGAAATTGGTTGGTGTTATTGCAGTGCCCTGAAAAATCTCTTTCATTCTTTTATGTCTGATTCTCTGTTTCAATTTCACCTGGACTGACATATTTATTTAATTCCTTTTGCTATCATGAATGGTTTAGTTGTTAGGTTTTTTAATCTAGTTATTTGTTTTCTTTTTCTAGTTGTGATTCACAAGAGACACTGCTTCAGTTTTATATCTCAGCATTGTTTGTTCTTTTCATTGATTTTGCATTTTTTTTTTGCAACTTCAAAACCACTTAATAAAATCTTAAAGTCAAAGCTCTAAAATGTGGTGAGTCACTTCAGTAAAAAAGGGAAAGATGTGCAAACTACAGTTTTTCTGATTATGGAGACACAAAAGAAATTGAATGGTAAATATTCACAATGACAGCAGATGAGAGAAACAGCACCAAAAAAAGATGATCTGAGGTGGTGTGGTCCAAATAGTAATGACAATATGTCTGACAATAGGTTATAGATCAAAATCTTATTGAGGCAGTAGGAAACACCAGCAGCAACATTCCCATATGGCACCTGAGTCCCTGATAGCTGAGGGTCATGAGTGATGCCACACCTCCTGTGACCTGCCAGGGGCACTTGGTGTTTGGGTTATCACAGCAGCCAATAAAGCAGCAACAGCATTGAAGAGACGCAGATATGTGAGTGTTTGGAGATGAAAAAGGTAGATGGAAGAGGGATTTTACCTTTTCTTGATTGATATGATTGCTCCTATATTTGTCACTTTGAAGTCTTTGTATTCTTACTATGTCCAACTGAAGATGTCACTGCAATGTTAATTACTGATAATTAAAGAAGATTGGGCATGGCCCAGGATGCATTCATATCCTTCAACTGCTTGACATTAGCCCTACAAAACATCCTACTATATCAGACTGTTCATACAGATGTTTAGTCCATCAGTCTGTAAAAGCCTGGAAATTATTGTGAAATTGGGATAAAAGATATCCAGATCCAATGTCTGAACTCTTTGAGACAGAACATTTTGATGTATTTCTCCAGTAACTAGAACAGTGAGTCTAAGTCTATGTGCTATTGTGATAAGAATAAAAGAGTCACCTGTCTATGGTCCCTTATGGTTTTCAAAATATGTTCCTTTACATGGTTTTGTTTTCAATCTCTACTGTGTGAATATAAGTAATTTTTTTTTTTCAAGTTCTGTCCCTAAAGAGGTATTTTCAACTTCAGCTTTACTAGTCCATTCCAAATGAAATGCTGCTATTTTTTTCTACTAATAACACAAATTTATGAAAATGTTCAAATAATGATAATATTGATATGAAATTGAATTTTTTCCTATAAAGTGAAAATGCTGGAAAGGATATCAGGTGAGCATATAATTTCCTTCTAATAATTTTGGGTTTTGTAGAAGATTGGTGAAATATCCTGTTCATAAAAAAAAGAAAACATTCTGCTTACTAGTCATCTCCAAGTATCAGATATTTCCTTGAACAATTCTGAAGAAAGGTGTTTTTCTTGGGGAAAAGCCACATGTCATCACCTCAGCATTAGGGATGACATTTGATTTCAGACATCAGTCATATCAGTGTCAACACTTGTGATATCTCCTTGGGAAACATTGCAGATCAAAATATTAGCATTCATTAGTTTTACACATCAAACAGCTGTTCTCAGAATCAAAGTTGGAAAAGGAAGAAAAGGAAAATGAAAAAAAAAAACCACCAACAGAACTAAACTATAAAATGATGTATTTCCAGTTTGAAAATGTTACCGGAGACCAAAACTTGTCATAATGACTGTTAATGAGATCATGTACTGAGAGAGAATATAAAAAAGAGGCTGAGATGAGACTGTAATAATAATTATAAAGGGATTAAATTATAACATGTTTAAACAATGCAAGGACTGATCAATGAATTAAGTATCATTCAAGACATGTAAGAGCAGCAAAGGCGAGTCCCAAATGATAGCACAGACTATCTAACAAGATCTGATAATTAATAATGACAACTGTGACGAAGTTTCTACTTTTAATAAATAAATCTTATCAGAGACTTAGTTAAGAGGCTGTTTGCAGAGCAATTTCTCTGTCTTCCTCTGTCAAGACTGTTTCAAGATATGGTATTGATCAAAAGCTAAATACAGCAGATGCATTAAAATTTTAGTGATTAATAAATTAATAAAATTTAGTTATTAATAAATTGCTTCATAGGTCAGCAATCATAAAACAGGTAAAGAAGAATTTTGTTAAATTTGTTAATACAGTGTTCTGTAATCATATGTTCTTTATTGCGTTCTCAGTGGAATCAATGGTCAGAAAGGAAATTCCTTAGATTTGCTTTCTGAAAGAATGTCAAAAAATATAAATAAAACATAGTTTGAAAATCCTGCTGTGGCTTTTGGTTTGATCCTTGTTCAAGATTTTATCTTCTTTGAATAATATTTTGAGTATTTACCACTATTCTAATTTTTCCTTCACTGGATTCTTCATGTCATATATTTTACTCTCCACAGATTTTACAACCTATGCAAAGATCAACTTTTGTCTGCCTTACTGTCACAGCTATGTTTTATGAAAAATCCTTTCCTTAGGATTTTTTCTCCTGAGAAACTGAGAGGCCTGAGGAACAAAATGTAAACAATGATTATCTGCTGCTGTGGAATGCAGGTGGATCTGGGATTGGTCTCATCTGGTTGTTTCTAATTAATGGCCAATCGGAGTCCAGCTGTCTCAGATTGTCTGGGAGTCACAAGCTTTTGTTATCATTCCATTCTTTTTCCTTTGCTTGCAAGCCTTTTGATGAAATCCTTCTTTCTATTCTTTTAGTATAGTTTTATTATAATATAAATCATAAAATAATAAACCAGCCTTCTGAAACATGGAGTCAACACTCTCGTCTCTTCCCTCTTCCTGGGACCCCTGTGAACACCACCACACCTTACTATATTGAGAAACTATTATTAAATAACCGTTATTGGCTCTTTATCTAGTGTACCAGTATTTGAAGACAGGTTTTCCGGGACCAAGATGACAAAAATACTATTTTCTTACTGCTCTTCCAGATATTAAACTGTTCTCTGCTAACCTATTCTCTGCTTAGAAACCCTGAAGCATATACAGTCAGAGACACTAGCAGGGAAATAACCATGTTAATCGGTCTTTCAGCATAGGCACAAGAGTATGCAGCAGCTGGTACTCATGATAAGAACATGTATGGAACAGATAATTTCAGTCCACTTGGGAATAAACTACTGATGACAAGTGAACTTTGAACAAAATTGGGGAAAGATTCCTGGCTTTTTCAGATCAGGAATCTCAGGCATTTTATTTCAGAGATTTTTAGATCATACCTTTTTTGCAGTAATATTCTTTTTCCAGAAGCCTCAGATTCTGAAAAAGATTTCACAATATTTACATACTTCCTTCAACTTATAGAAGCCAGTGCTGCATCCCCAAGTGGCTTGGCTATTTTTACTAAAGGCGTGGTTGCTATGATATTTCACTACCTGTCCTAGTGTTCTTCTTGCACTTGTTCTAGTATTTGCTCTTGCACTGTCGAGTGTTTTGAACAGCATTACTCACACATTGACATTGATTATCTTAGTTTGAATTTTTTTATATTATATTACACCTGGCTCAGTAACATACTCCTAGAAAAAATTCGTTGTGGAGAATGGAGTTTTTCTCTTCTCAGTCCATATAGCAGTTATTGCTTGTGTCTTTTAAAACATCACTGGCACCTGATTTTGTGAAACCACTGCATAAATGTTCCATTTCCAGGTTGCTTGAACTGGATTTTGCTTGATAATAGATGACAAAAATATTTAGATGGACTTATTTGTGATTTGTTTTAACAAAGAAAATTCTGGTCCTACAGTTGAAATCTTGATTTTTTTAGATTCAGAGAAAGTATTCAACAGTTTCAGTAGAGAGCTCTTTTCCATATGTATTTAGTATGGAAGACATTTTACTGACATCCTCTGCATTAGCTTCCTTCAGCCTTATCAAATGCCTATCACTGCAGAACTTCCTTTGTTTACCAGCCCTTAGAGAGTCATGTCCTGACAGAGGTTCAACATCTTTAGATTCAAACTCTGCTGAAGCAGAAGGGACTTATGAACACTCAGCATAGGATTACGTCTGGAACAATTAAAAGAAAAAGAGAAAAATAAATCTTTGAAGGCATTGAATAATGTTGGCAGAATATTCAGTGAACTATTTTTGATTTGTACCTACTTCAGGCCTAAATGTGTTCTAAGTTCTTACACATTACTTGAATTTGGTTAATTTCAACTTTTTTATTTCTAAATGACAATATAGCAATGAGTATGTATCATAGAAAAGGTAAATTAATTCCCTTAACTTCTACTTTGCAGTTAAAGGGAATCTTGAGTTACCTTTTTCAGAAATTGATACTGACAAACCCGAAGATGTCCAAAGGACTTTAAAACTCATCAAGTGTAATGGCCAAGAAAATAAATTTATTTACAGTACTCACACTTCTTTTCAGACACAGTAGTGGTAGACAGGACTACAGTCCTTTTGTAGAGTTAGGAATTAGGTTTCAATTTGAAATCAATAACATGTCATATGGGGTCACTGCTTAGTAATCCCTAGGCAGTCTTTCTGATAGATCTGACTACAAGAGAGCTTCATAAACTTTATCTGGTGATAATGAATTGACTTAAAACTGAAGAACTGATGAGGTATTGTGAGCTATAACATTTCAAAAACTGTCTTGAGTAGATATTCCTGTACTCTCTGAGAGGCCTTTGTTACGCCTGTATGGTTTCCATACAGTGCTTATGGTTATTTGATTTGTTACTTAAAAAAAGGTCATCTGGTTTTACTAGAATAAATAAGAGTAAACAAAATAAGGAAAGAAAACAAATAAAATATAGCTAGAATTCCTGCTGGCTGCCCATTAAACTATCACAAATTATTTTAATAATGATTTCTTATAATTAAGCTGTATTGAAATATTAAATTCATAACTTTAATGTAATTCTGTTCTTACAGTAATTCTGAGACTTTCCTCCTGTTACTGTGCAACAGCCTGAGAAGATACTGGAATAATATTTTCTTACAGTATATGCAACATAGTTTAATAATTTTATTATCTAGAATATCTCAAAACATGCTAGACTATTCTCCTTTTTAATATTACCATCTACTTTTCCTTGCCTTCTGACAGAGTTTAATATTCTCTGACTAGGTTCTTATATTCCATATTATATTGTCCATGCATGGACAATATAATATTTAATATCAAATTTATTTGTTAAAGATTGTTGATTTTACAGAAGATTTCTGATTTAGCAGTAATATAAAATATTCTACATAATGCAATACAAATATAAGGTTTTTTTGGTAAAATATAGCAATTGCAATACACAGTTCAATCACATTACCAGTATGGTTCGTATTAGTTCTCTATAGTCGTATCTCTATAGTCATATGTAGTTCATATTAGTCTCTATAGTATGCTCAGTGTAGTGATGTTGGGTATGTCCTGTGCTGGTTTTAAATGGCATAGGGTTAATTTTTTATATGCTTCAATCTCCACTCCTAGGCTGTTTAGGTCAGTTTATAAGGATTAACTAATGAACTCCTCCTCTTCCTCCTAATCTGGCTTCCAAACAAGGGATCATTCATAAAATATGCAGTTCAAATCCCAGTTTACATGATCAAGGAATTTCCATAATTACGTGCATCACTGGTCCTTTTGAATCAGAATTTAAACATTACAATCACCTTCTCCCCTTGCCCCTGCTCTGAACTGGATTTGTTGAACAGCGTACCATCTCCATATGGAGACCTATACGAGCATCAGTAATTTTTGGGCTATACCAGCTGCAGCAGAGACTAGTCCACAGCCACAGTTTCACTGAGATGCTCGTGTTCCAGTGTGGCCTTGCTCATAGGTCACAACACCTTCAGGGATACACCAGCTCCTGCATGGCCTTACCCACAGCAAGAGTCCCATAAGCTGTGACCCTGCTCCAACACATCGATACCCCTCTGGAATCCCTCTGCAGGTGTTCCTGCTCTCTCCTTGGGCCACAGGATAAAAGACATATACCTTCTGTGGTACATAAAAACCACAGCACAGGTGCTTTCAGATATACCTGCCCTGGTGTGGATTTATCCATGGCTACAGATGCTTTAGGGTGTCCTTCTTGCACATGAAGTCACCCATAGGTCACAGCCCCTTCAACCTGAATTCACACTGAAGTTTCAGCCTGCTCTCTACGGGCACACAGGAATAAAAGAAGCACCATACTAATAGCAAGGCTAGCAAGCTCAGTGTCAAGCATAGAAACCAGGCAATTCATAGCTGAGCAGCAATAACAGCTGTGAATTCGATCTAGGATTTTCCAGTCAAAATCTGTCATTATCTCAAACACTGAGTCCCGTGTTGGGTGCAAAAAAAGACTGTCATGGTTTAATCCCAGCCAGCAACCAAGCACCGTGCAGCTGCTCGCTCCCTCTTCCACAGCAAGATATGGGAGAAAATCTGAAAAATAAGAGAGAGACCTTATGCATAGAGATAAAAACAGTTTAATAAGCAAAGCAAAAGTTGAAAGCGCAAGCCAAGCAAAATATGGAATTCATTCCCCACTTCCTGTAGACTGGCAGATATTCTGTCCCCTCCATGAAAGCAGGGCTCTATTATGCCTAATGATGGCTTGGAAAGAAAACATCATCGCTCTAACCCTTAAACACGTTACTCTTCCTCTCCCAGCCTTTTAGTGCTGATCATGATGTCATAGGGCACAGAATTTCCCTGTGGGCAGTTTGTATCTGTGGTTCTTACTGTGTCTCCTCGCATCTTCTTGTGTATCCCCAGCATTCTTGCTGCTGAGGTGGGGTGAAAAACAGAAAAGCCTTGACTCCATGTCAGCACTGCTCAATAGTAACAAAAACACCCCTGTGTTACCAGCACTGCTTTCAGAACAAATGCAAAAAAATGCATGCTAGCTACTTGAAGAAAATTACCTCTACTCCAGACTAAACGAGCACGCACATACTTTCCCATTTTCACATTTTCTAATCTCTATCACTAATCTCCAATTATGCAACCTCTAGAAATCCTAATGTAATATTTTGCAAATAATTGAATGAATTAAGATGCATCAGAAGCATTAAGCAGTCATGTCTCATATGAGAACAAGTTTGATCAAATAAAATTGACTACCTTTTGATCCATCTTTCTTTTAAATGTTCAAATACATGTATATTTTTAAAAATAAGATTCTATGGCTGAAGTGTTTAAAACTGCTTACTAAATCATCAGTAGGTATTCAGAGGAAAGTGACAGCTACTGTATAAATCTATGAGTTTATCAGCTTGAGGTGAAACAGATAAATAATTTTAATAAACTTATTTACGGTATACCATACAACAAGTAATTAGGAACATATTCAATATCTTTCTCAACTATTTATTATCAAAGAAGAGATTCTTAATTTTAATTATTCCCAGAAAAATGTTCACAGATGAAGCTGAGAAGGCAGGTATATTTTTCAGTCATAATTCCTGTAATCCCTGAGAGAAATAGCATCCATTCTGTAGATTTCAAAGGAAGTTACTTTGTGCCACCAATTTATTTCAGTCTTATGGGCTTTAGGCATAAATTAAATGTTCTAAAGTAGACAGAAAATTAAAGAAAGAATTTTTTAAAAGTGATTAAAATATTAAAATTATGGGCAGGAATACCAATTATGTTTTGCTTAATACTGAAAAAATAATGCCTACCAATGTTTTCACTCTATAAAACACTAACAATAAATCATTTGGCCTAGGTCAAAGGTCTTTACCTATATAGTATCAAGTGTGTCTGCATAACAAATTGCTACCATAAAACATAAATAAAAATGAGAAGTATAAGAATAAAGTATAAGCTGCTTGGCTATAGTTTGTCATGTGGAAGTCAACATATCTGTCTATGTGCAATTTCAGTAAATTTTTTTTGGTTTTTTGGGGGGGTTTTTTGCATGTTTACTAGGTTTGGGGGCTTTTTTGGTGTTCATTTTGTTAATGAAGCCATATGTACATGATTGCTTTTCTTGACATTTAATACTATGAAGGCCAGAAGAGTTTAAAACTGAGATTTTCAGCAGGACTTTTGGCTTACCCACCTTGCTCCTTTTTATCTCTTGATCTTAGAAGGTGTATGGTTATGCTAAGGTATGTATGTTTTGGTTAATGATATAGTACATATTGCCTTGCTAACCTTTTCTATTAGCTCACTCTTTTCACAGATCTAACAAAAATGTACACATATTTAAAGATACTTCATCTTAATGAGTCAATCTGATATCTACTAATATTTCTCATTGTTCTGATGCCACTAATTACTAAAGTGCTACTAAGCAAAACTAAATGTTGCATACAGATTGTAGTGAAACAATAGTACTAGACATTGTATGCAATAAATTATGAGGTTTAGAAAATGAAGAATATGCTAAGACCTTAACTGAACATTAATAATACCTAATATGCTTATTCCTTCACATATTTGTAATTACAATAGGTGCTTTTAACATTGCTACAGTGTTAATTAGCTGAAGGCATTGCATAAACTTTGCATAGCTTTAGCTCATAAAAAGTATAAAGCTGAGAATCTAGTCATTAAACCAAAACTAAAAAGGGAGACTTTCAGAGGGACTAATTCTCCATAATACTATGTCCAAATAATCTGCTAAATCATCTTAACCCAAACAAAATCTCCAACAAGTACCTGCTGGCAGTTCTGCTGGGTCAACATGGCCCTCACAATCTGGAGAATATAAAACTTATGCAAGGTTTCTTTCTCTGAGTTTGGCAATAATATTAATTCTTATGCTTCTGTTCTTGTACAATGTCAAAATTATTTAAATGTGCATTGTGAAGGGTTCCTGCTTAAGCAGCTACGGTTTGAGTGTTTTGTCAATAAGAAACAATAAACAATCAAACAAAACTCTTACACAAAAATCTTTATTGATTCTACAGAATTTATTCTCTTCTGGAGATTAAGGTATTAAAGCTACAAGGTATTAATGTTTAATGTAATTATAACGTGCTTTCGAAAAATTGTAGAATCAGGAAATTACCACAGGTTGTCCAATATCACTGTATCTGTGTATTTGCATACAGATATATACATGTACTTAATTTTGAGTTCTTAAGAACCTGCTTTGCATTTACATTATAGAATACATGATAGAATGGAAATAATAATCTGAATTTCCATCTTCAGAAAGAAGACCACAAAGCTAAACATCTACAAATCACTTACATATACTTGTTTGCCCAATGAAGCTTAATTTAATGGTTTTTTTGCAATATGTCATGAATGGAATTACAGATGTAGTAGTCCCCCTGTGCTTGATTTTGACAGGCACACAGTGTGTTTCAGGAGACATTTAATGCTATTTGTCATGCAACTCATACTCAAAATGGTTGGACACCACATTTCAAAGTGGATAATGATTTTTAGCAATTATTAGGGAAGAGCTAAAAAACTGCGAATATAACTACAGTTTGAAACAGAATTAACAGTCAAAAAGGTCAATAACGTATAAAAATAATATATTTTACAGTTTGCTTAATGGGGAACAAATATGCAGTATGCTTATATTTAAATTTGTGGTATTGTTTTATCATAACTCCACAAAATTATTTCATTGTCCTTACTAACAGCAGTTTACTTGTCCAAGCTTTCTTGTTTCTGAAAAGTAACTGTCATTGCACAGATAGGTGAAGGTGAAAGAGTGAAATAGCAAGCTGAGCTGACAGCACAGATGATCTTGGACTCAGCTTTGCTGAGCACTGGAGACCTGAGGTCTATCACCAGTATTTTCCCAGAAATGATGCTAAAAGTTCAGATGGATAATACACCATATTAAATTGTTACAGCTATATAAAAACTTTGACTGCAACTATAATTCTTTTCCAATAACTTTATGTGTGCGTCAATAGATTCCTTTAAAATAAAAATAAATAAAACTTAGAAACACAAATAAAATTGTCATTATAAGAGTATAGTGCATTTCAAAATCCCCAGAATATTAGTCCATTTAAATTGTGAACAATTAATTAATGGTGCTAAGAGTATCCATGGAGAAGAACTATGGACATGCCTAAAGCAAGAACCGTAGCTTGGTTAAAAACTAGGTTAATGAGGAAATCAACATTAAATAGCATAGTATGACCTTTGTGGGAAAGGTGTATCTTGCTCTGTGTGCTTCGTGCTTGTCAGGAAGCACATATGTTATTCCACCTTGTGTGAGCTTTGAGGAAAGAGTGTGGAAAGATGATAGCACAGTGGCTGAGTTCCTGGACTACATTTCCTTGGTTATCTTTTGCCTTGTTAAAAGAAAAGTTCTCAGTTTTACAGTGCCATAAAATATACCCAAGTTCAGAAAAAAAATTGTGTTACAATATATATCAGTAAAAATATGGAAGTTTAATATTAAATGTATAGGAACTTTGTGAATATGTTATGAACTTTCTCAAACTGATACACTGTGTAATTAAAAAAAAATGGAAATGTGTCTTTATTTTAAACCTCAACATTCAAAAATTCCCAGTAATACTGTGTGTGATAACCATTTACAAAGTAATCATTTTTTTCTCATCCTGAGGTAAAAAAAAAAAAATTTGCTGCCTTATTAAGTTGTAAAATATGTAAGTACCCTCACTATACCTTGCCTGAAGGTTGAAATGTTTGTAGAAAACTTTGTATGTGTACTCAAGGACACATACACACATTTCTAGAATTTGTATTTTGACATTAAATGAGCAGATTTTTAAATTCAGTATTTCTGCTAAAACACTATTTCAGTGATAATACACAGGTGTCTTGCAAAAAAAAACCAAAAAAACAACAACACAAAAACCCCCATAAACCCTTTGAATATTATTTTAATATATTGTGTATAAGCCTGTGTTTCTGTTTTTGTTAGCTGAGTTGTTTTCATAAAGAAATAGTTTTTCAGTTATATATATTTCCTGATAATATTGAAGTAGTATGAAAAGGGTAGGTGCCATTGTGTTTTATCTGTATTAGAATATGTCTGTTATTGGATGTCTTGGTTTGAAAAGAGAGGTGTCTGCTAAAGAAGGCAGAAGCCACTCCTGAAATGGAAAGTACAAACCCCCTCCCTCCAAATTATTATAAGTTTGGCATTAAGGGGCTCATGCAAAGATATGGGAGTAGGAATAACAGTTCTTTATTAGGGAAAAAATAAATTAAATTAAAAAGCAGTAATACAAAACAACACTGACAGAGTCAGGATATGACTTGACACCCTGTGGGTCAGAGTGTTGGTAGCAGTCCCATTAAATGGTGGCTACAATGCTCCTGGAGTGACAGATATTCTTCCATTGGAGCAGCGATCCTGTAGAAGGGTGGAGTTTTCCTCTGAAGGTCCAGTCGTGCTGTAGATGGGTGTAGTCTTCCTCTGGGAATCCAGTGGGAAAAGGCTGTCTCTGGTGTTCCAAAGCACAGGTTATAGCCAGGTAGGAATGCTTGGCTCCTCCCCCTGGGTGGGGCATGTCCCAAGGGGATGATGTAATTTTATCAGTCCTGCAGTGACACTCAGTGGCCCATTAACAGAAGATATTTCCCAGAAGGAGATGGGTTGTGGAAGTGATAAAGGAAACTGCCCGACCTGGTTGTAACAGGCAGCTCAGTTAAAAGAAGATAAGTGTCCCACCTCTAACAGAAGGCAATAGAATACACACCCCCGTTTGCAACCTAAGACATTGGATAAAGCAATTTACCTAGTTTAATATGGAAATGTTTTTTATTTAATAGGACTGTATATTTTTATTAAAACATTTGCTTAGGATTAGTAATGTTTTCTTTGTAACTAGCTTGGATATTAATATAGTGGGTTGAGGGATGTCAACAGTCTTAGGCTTGTTGATGGAACTATTATGACACTAATTTCTTAAATGTGATCTATTTTATAACACTGGTGTAGCTGATCTAGCCTAGAACTCAAAAAATAGAATTATAACATACTTATCTTCTGCAGTCTACCAGAATTCTCCAACTGAAATTAAGTGTATCATGGAGAATCTAATAATGTTCAAGCAATATGGTACTGTATGGTACAATAATAGACTGTATATTCAGTAATATTTGTACTCTTGGTGCATCAGACTTTCAATTTTCCATGTCAATGATCTCTTTTTTCATTAATTGAAAAATAAATCTCCCCACATGCAAAAGCAAAACCAACAAAAAGAAAATCAAAACCAATCAACCAAAAAAAACCACTCAAAAAACCCCAAGCTAAACCACACACCCCTTTATTCCTTTAGAAGCCAATAACATTTAAACATTCATTTACCCTTTTTTATGTATTCACTTATTGCTACTTTCACAGAAAGAGAATAGCAATATTTGTCTAGAACAACATTTGAATAATAGACTCTTGACACTTGAATAAGAGGCATTTGACTTGTATAACTGCTGGCAGACTATAAAACAGATTTAGACTTTGATCTTTTATGTATTTAAGCACATACTTAGTCCATTAATTTCATTTGTGCTACGTCTGCAAGACAACACCATAAAATTTAATTGCTCCTTATCCAGCTTTAAGAATTGTAAATTTTCTTCTGTCCTATGCATTCTTTAAGTCTATTTGGTCTATCCCTATGGAAAGTGATTCTTGCAGCAAACAAATTGTTTCTTGCTACATCAAAGAATACTACCCAAAATGTAAATAGGAGGAATCTTTTTTCATGGGAAGCATTGAATTGAGATACACTGTCTTTGAACAAGGTTATAATCCAGTTATGTCCCCTCCCATGTCAGGGATATTGGACTAAATGATTTTTAGACATCCCTTCCAACCCAAATCTTTCTATGATTCTATCATAAATAGTACAGGCAATTAAAAAAATATAAGGATTTATTTTTCTTGTGGCTAGAGAGAGAAGAAAACCAGCAAAATTTCTAGATGCAGAATCCTCATGTGAAAACCTATCAGGGTAATTAGTGATGCTGCCAACAAAATACCTGTCCTGGTTAGAAAGCACTTCCTGTTCCTCATTAACCAAATGACTCTTGGTTATACATCATATGTCTGACAGTAAAGCCACTTCCATGGTTAATTGCTTCAATAAGTACATAATTAATAGCTGGTAGTGAGTTTATGAATCTGCAGAGAAATAATACTGTAGCAACATGGACAGATTGCCTTGTTAGGCAGAACGTAGCTAGTATATACAATATATGCTGTTTGGTCTTTGTTTTTGTTGATGTTCTTCTTAACTACATTAAATAAACTATTACTTCCTTTACCTATTAAAGAATTTAGCCCTTCTAGGAGCTTCAAGACTGCTTTGTAACAACCTTAAAATTTTGTATTCTAAACACAAAGAGTTAAGATATGAGCACCAAAATTAATAAACAAAACAAGCATGTTATTGCATTATTGCAAAGCATTGTAATCGTGGCATATAGTATCATTTCTAGTTTGATGAGTCCATGTTTGTGTTTTGCTTGTTTCCTTGTTTTCCTTTTTCTCCTGAATGTTGCAACAATATTTTAGCAAAAAATATTATAGCATTAGCAAAAAATATATAGCATTAGCATAACCAAGACTTTCTTGATTTAGTTTCTTTTATATTTTATTCTGAATTTAATTTTCTCTTTCTTCTGTTAACTCTCTTTATTAAGGAAGTGGTACTGAAGAAGTGAAAAAAATGGGATGAAAAAAAACTTCCTTCTTGAATTAAGGAAGTTTTGCAAGTGGTTTAATGCAAGTGGGATTTATGCAAGATAAAATATGTGGAATAATTTTACCTGTTGTTATTATTTAAGATCTCTCTCTCTTTGTTATAGCTGGTTGAAGACAGGAGAAATATGTGTATTTTCAACTTATTTTATGCGTCTAATTATCCTTTACTCTAAAAACTTTTCTTCATAAGTTGTGTACGTTAGCTGCTATCAGCTAGCTTTTTACTTCTGGAAAGAGTTTATTAGGAATTCTGATAAATGAATTTCCATTTTTATAAACATATAAACCAATCTGTTCCTTAAGGAAAACCTCAAATTTACTGAAAGCTGAAATACCAAATCACATAAAATAAAACTGCTCATGTTCTAATACTGAAATATATAATATTAATGTTGAACATTAAATTAAATATTAGTATTTTAGGGTGATGGGGAACCTACCATTAAGTTAGAGACCTTAAAGTATCAGATTTAATTAGATAGAAGGTCTGAACTAAAAGGAACTTCAAATACAAGAATTAGCATTCATAATTTCTTGTTCATCGTTTACCACTTTCAGCTATCAGCATAAGAAAAAATAATCTGGTGTGATCTCTGGTATAAAAATTTTAAAAAATGTTTTAGTCGTATATTTTCCGCAATATTAGAATTTTTGGTTGAATAAAATGATTCTCTCAAGGCTCACTTAATCTGAAATTGAAAATTAAAAATTGTGGAAAACATCACATTACTACTCAGATTGTTTGAATGCTTAATTATGCTAATTTTTAATAGCATGTTTATCTTGAATGGGAATTTGTCTCATTTCCATATCCAAAAAAAATCCTCACTCAAATAAAAGAGACCACAAATTGAACTATATAAAATTGACTGACATCAACTCACCCTTAAATCTCTTATTGATAAATACAGACCAAACTGTTAGAGTCCTTAGAAGCAGTATGATCTTTTCAGAATTTGAATATTTACTAGCAGCTATTTCTGGATACTTTGTAAGTGTCGTTTTTGGGGGTTTTTTAAGATAAATTAAAATAATTGAGAGTTTTCCATACTAAGTAACATCTATCTAAGATATCTAATATATGTATACTATAGCATAATAAATAAGATCTGTCACTTTTAAAGCTTTTAAAGACAAAAATAAAGCAGAAGAAAAGGCCATAGTAAGAGAGAGAAAAAGCAAAGTTCCAGATGTAGTAGGTCACAGAGTTTTAATGTGAAGGACTTTCCAATGATTTTGAGCAAGGGAGATGGGAGATTCTGCTATCAATGGAAAAGGCTAACAGCTAGAAATTGGGAATCTAATGGGATGGCTCTAGGTGAGATAACTGCTAGAACAAGTGTACTGTGGCTGTAGTTTGATTAGACACAGTAACAACATTATTGGCTCAAGAATACCAAGGGTACCAGATAAAATCTCTAAGCAATCAGAAAAAAACCTACTCCTTGCTTTGTCAAACTGCTGTACCATACCAGAGACTTGCAGAGGGGAAGCTGTCTGAGGAGCAGCTGAGGTCTCTTGGTCTGTGCAGCCTGGAGAAGGGGAGACTGAGGAGAGACCTCATTGCAGTTTCAACTTCCTCATGAGGAGAAGAGGAGGGGCAGACACTGATCTCTTCTCTGTGGTGACCAGTGACAAGACCTGAGGGAATGGCCTGAAGCTGTGTCAGGGGAGGTTTGGGTGGGATCTTAGCAAAAGATTCTTCACCCACAGGGATATTGGGCACTGGAACAGGCTCCCCAGGGAAGTGGTCACAACACCAGCCTGACAGAGTTCAAGAAGGGTTTGGACAATGTCTCAGACACATGGCGCGACTCCTGGGGATGTCCTGTGCTGAGCCAGGAATCGGACTGGATGATTCTTGTGCATCTCTTTCAACTGGGGATATTTTGTGATTCTGTGAATTCTATTCATTCAAGGAGTTCTTGATCTTGGGCAAGACTAGCTCCATTGGACCTTGTACTTACATCTTGAAAATTCTATATGTTAGCATGAATGAATGCAGTAATAACTCCATCTATATAATAATACTGTATGGGAAATGTGCTGGAATACCCTGGATATATCCTATACTTGGATACAGTTCTCAGATATGCTGAGCTGGATATAATTTAGTGGACATCAGGAAAAAGATAACAGTATTGGGATATTCTGAAGCCATCATTATAACTTTCTTATAGTTTCTAATTTGCTGGAAGTAGTTGCACGCAACCTGATCACTTACCAATAACATTACAGTCAACACTTAGAAGATGCAGTGTGTTCTAGCAAAAAATGTTTTGCCAGTACTAAAACAGGACTTAAATTTCATTATGCCATGACAGAACAGGGTCTCTGTTTCACCCACACCTGCCTTGGTCTGAGTTGTTTCACCTGTTTTCAGAATTGGCTGGTGTCCAAGTTATCACTGCCACACTTCAGGTACAAGGTCTGTGAATGCATCCTGAGGTCAAGCCTGACCAAGTGAGGAAGTCACTACACAACAAAGAATTGTCCTTTATGTCAATTCATTTAGCGTGAGCTGTTGTGCAACTACCAAAAAATCTGGGAACCAGTTGGAAAGTAACAGAATTACAGTCCACTTGAGGCATAGAAAAATACACCTAAATGTACTCTATTTTTGAGAAAGAAAACATAAACATCATGGTTTTCCCACCAAACATCTCATGTCGCTGAATACTTCTCTACTCTTTTCTTGAGAAAAATCATTCACTTTGTCATTCCAGAGGAACATTGGAAGCCATAACATAATACCATAGAAGGTGGATAGAATAACTTCTTTTATAGATATTCTAGGTGGCAATTAACAAGGATTTTCCTGTTATTTTTTTGGGGCATTGAGAGTAGGCTAATTATAAATCTTTACCCTCCATACATATGTTGTATTCCTTTTGCCCATAATAAGAATCTGAAAGTGATACAGTAGAAATGTTAATTTTGTGGCATATGACACAATGAAATATCTATTCAGAGATATACAGAAACTGACTTTTTCTAGGCTGAAATGGTACAGTTCTGCAACATTTTCAATATGCTGATCATTTCAGTTCTTCTCATGAACCAAGTCACCCTGTGGAACTTGCAGTCAGTCAATGTATCTGGCAGTGCAGCAGGTACCATTAGGAAATTCCATTAAAATGACTGACAACAAAAATATTATATCCAAGCTAAGGGCAGACTACTGACATATGAGCTTAATAAATATTAAAGCAAAAATACAGTTTATTCCTAGACTTCTTATTCTAAACACAAAATATAATCTATAAAATTCTAATATCACTGCTATGTCTGTTTAAATAGAAGGCTACTGACAAGCAAACCAGATACAGGTACTTTCTGTGAAATCTATTTACCTTGAAAGCAGAATGCAGGAGCAGCAGGGATCTTCAACCCAAATTCTAGTTTTCTAGGAATTACAACCAGTAGCAACAGGAAAAGCAAGCAGCTAGCTAAAAGCCTACTGGAATACAGAGTGTCATCTACAAGATCCGTGCCTACATCAGGTGTTTGATATATGATCATGCTAAGCCAGAAGTGATTGTGGTAAACTGGACATGTAACTGTCCTTTGAATGACTTTCACAGATCAACATGTATAGACATGATCTCCAAGCAGAAATGTTGTCATCGTGGTTTCACCAGGTGATCTAGATATTCAGAGACTAACCTTAGCAACACAACATAATTATGACCTTACGTTGTATTCTGTAAGCTGAAGGGATACAGGCACTGAGGAATTAAGAAAATAACTTAGAACTTTAAGAGAAAAATAAAGTGTGAAGGTAAAAACAGCTATCTATGAGAATATAAGGACTGCTTTGCTTTCAAAGGCAGAAGTGATTTAACAAAAGGGGTCTTAAATAGTGGGTGTCCTGGAGATAAAGAGAGACCCTACATAGTTACATTGACAAAAGCAGGAGACAGAAAATATCTTGAAACAAAAAATGTCTCAAGATAGCAAAAAAGATGTCTACATCCAGTGTAGATACCATCAGGAGAAACTTTAGCCTCAAGCAAGCAACAGCTGATTAAATGTAGGTGATTGAGAAGTTAACCAGAAGGTCATCTGTGAAAGACAGGCATTGAGGCAGTCACTGGCTCGAGATGAGAAATTACATTATGTAGAAATTATCAAAAAATCCCCAAAAAAACATGAATTAGTCTCATCAGATCCTCACTTAGAGGAAATAACGGGAAAATCTGTATTTGCAATTATGGACCACTCTGCATATGAGCTGCTATGAAAAATACTATTCTGTTCTTATTTATTTTCACCCCTTGCTGTATCACAGATTCACAAAACTGTAAAGGGTGGTGAGGCACTGGAACAGGCTGGCTACAGAAGATATGTTTGCCCCATTCATGGATGTAAGATCTGGTCGGATGGGGATTTAGTAGAAAGTGCCCCTCTCCATGGCAGGGGTTTGGAACTAGATGATTTTTTAATCTGCTTTCCAACCCAAACCATTCTATGATTCTATAAAAATATTTTCCTGAGAAAACTTTACATTATAAGAATGGAGATCATTCCTTGCTTAACCACAAGCTGTTATTTAACGAGCTGTTATTCCTTGCTATTATGCATGCATGCAGTATTCAAAATAGTTCTGTGTGCAAAAGCTCTGCTCCAATTTTACATTTAAATGTACATATTGATTTATACTTAATGAAATACTAAATATAGAAAATACTATGAGAACTATGAGTAAATTATTCAGAGTAAATTTGACAAACTTGTATAAAATAAATAATGTGCTGTAATTTGTGGAAACACAATTGAACTTAATTTATTCAGAAAATGATTAAGTAATCTTTTATGAATGTTAATATCTACTACATCGATGTCACACATAAATTGCAGATAGTATGAACATTTTGCAAAATGGTAATGGCCATTCTTTATATTACTAAACAATCATAGATTGACAGGTTTAATGAAAGGCATGGGAACAAAAT
Organism: Haemorhous mexicanus; assembly: GCF_027477595.1. Lineage (NCBI taxonomy): Eukaryota > Metazoa > Chordata > Aves > Passeriformes > Fringillidae > Haemorhous > Haemorhous mexicanus. Next base: position 58,025,052 of record NC_082344.1, read on the forward strand.
AATTCCTGAGAGATATATTTTATGTGAAACAGGATTCAAAGTGCCCTGACATAATTACAAAGTGCCCAAGGCCATGTGTTAGGCCATGTGTTGACACAGTTACCATTTTTCGGGATTTTTTTTTTTTTACTAGAATGGATAGTAGCAAATGCCCAGACAGGGTCAGTAGGATGGTCAGTGAGATGCAAGGGGGAGTGTGTGTATGTGAATGCTCTGAATAAATGGTCATGCTACAGCAGTGGCTGGACCTCAGTAAGAATGAAAAATCTCTGCTGTGAACTATAACAGCCACTAGAGGCCTTAACTCCCCCCCCACCCCAAATTTTTTCTCAGTTCTTTGTGGTAGATTAAGAGAGGAGAAAACATTTTTAACTACCCTAAGCAGAGCAAAAGAGAAATAAATATGATCTGAAAGATCTGTTATAGAAAGGTGTCTTACTCTGGATTAAAAACTTGTTTCCACATATTAGCTTTGGGATAGGAACTAAACTGTGGAGAGATTAAACAGAGTCATATTTGCATCACTCTGGTCTACAGTGAGAACAAATCTCATTAGAGAATTTACTTAAGAATTTATTTATTATTTAATGTTGGCTATAAAGCAGACAAATGAGTCTTTTTTAACAAGTTAATTTAAAAGTGACAGTTAAAAATTAGGAATGAAAAAGAGGATAATGTTCATCACATATGTCTGATGTTTACATTAAGTAGAGTTAGAATTCTACATAGGATTGTGATAAGAATAGGAAATCAAATGGAAGAGAGTTACTGAAAAATGCAGAAAAAAAATCTATCACAAGTAGATCCTGCACTGAATAATTGGTCAACAAGATATGATTAAGTGAAGCAGTATCATGCAAAATTTCACTATTCTTTTTCTGCTATGGATACACACTTTTGACCATTATTCTGGTCTCAGTAGTTCCCTGGCTTCACCTGCTAGAATTAGTCTGTGCGTTTATTCCACAATGCTTATACTTGTACATAGGCTAGAAGGTAAGAATTAGTTGTAATATGCAACACACAGGTAGGTCTATAAACTTGATATCATAATGTCTAAATTAGAACCTGAAACTCACAACACAGTAAAACAAAAAAAATACAGAAGAATAGTTCTCTATGTAAAGAACACTTTTATATCTCAGTTCAATTATCATAACTGAGCATTCATCCATAAATCAGCACTGTAGTCTACTCTCAATTGGCTTTCAAATTGTGATGGAAGTCCAATGCTCTGTATTTTATGGCACTCTACTGTAGCTGGAATATTCATCCAAGTAGATACTAAAGCCAGAGATGTCTCAAATTTATGTCCCCATGAATAGCAGTGTACTCTACAGCACTCAAATAGCCATCAGTATGTCAGTTTTAAATGTGGGCATGACTGAGTATAGATGCGTACAATTCTCTAGGAAAAAAGTCAGAGTCTAGGATTTTAAACACTTCCACAGTCTGTTTACCAGGTATGCTTTTATGTTTACTTCAGATTTTTATCTAAGAGCCTGAAGTCCAACCGTAAGATGCTTTGTGCCCATAACAGATTTGTTTGAAAAAAATTGGAAATTTCAAGCTAACTGATGCAATTTTGCTGACATAAAAAATTCCTGAATTTACTGTTTAAATTTCATGTAAGTATTTGGTTTCAGATGTGTACCAGTTTTTAACTGTGAAAGTTTGGCTCATCAATCTCTTTCTAGTTGGCTTAGAAAATCAGGGTTTCATTGAACCAAAATGACTCTCAGACAGAGTTGTCTTATCTCTAGGTGGTCATACACTCAGGTAATATAATATGTCAGAACATTTTTTCTCATTTAGTATTTTTTTTTAATATGACCATGCCCTATTTACCTAGCAAAATTATTTACTTTCTACAGAAATTTCTATAATCTAATAAACAACCTAAACATACTGTGTCAAGTAGCTTGCCTTCATACTTGTCATTAAACAGATGCTAAAATGTTTTCTAGCTCTTGCCATAAGTGACTGCATAAGGTACAGTAACGGAAGAACCATTTGTTTCTCAGACACATTGTCTGAAAGATTTCCCTGAGACATGCTCTCTGTGCAACATCATTTGAGTTTGAAAGACAATCAAACCGTGAACCAAGGCATCCTGCTTTTCTAACACACAGTGCAAGTTTTTTAAACTTGCAATATACTACCATGTTGCTGAAAGAAGATCCTGGCTGGTACTTGCCTTAGATCCTTGTCTTGATTTGTAATGTCTTCTGAGTCCCAGGCACTAAATCTGGCTAAGTGTTAAGATGCCTAGAATGCAACCTCTTTTATGTCAGTGCACTATGCTTGGTTTTTGATGAAATATATTTTTGAATATGTATTTTTTTCCATGACACTTTCCACTTGAAATATTCTGCAGCTGCTTATTTCATTTGGAGGTACTACAATTGACTTAATATTAGCATATTTATAGGAGTGAAAGAGTAGTTTTTACTTCCTGTGTCTTAGAGTGATATCAGCAATCCAGTCTTTTCAGAAACAAAATTTTCATTTTTAAATCTTGATATTCAGCTGTTTAATCTGGATTTGACCCTCTCTTAGTATTCCAAGATTTCCTTAATTTCCTAAAACAAATTTAGGACATAAGCTACGTATATTCTGATTCTTTTTTTTTTCTGACAACCCTGTAAATAAAACATTGCAACGTTTCAGAACATCAAAGAATCTGGTCATGCACTAATGTTTCCAAAAAATGGCATTTGGTTAAATGTTTTTGCAGAGAATGTTAAATGGAAATTGATCGAGATAAAAAGCTTCATAATATTATGATAAAAGGAAAAAGACTAGTTCATAATTCTTATTTGGAGTTTACTTTTTGCAAATAAAGGCCATTTAATACTGCAGCAAAGTGACTATTATGAGTCAAATCAACAACTTTTCTTATATGAAGTGAAATGTTTTATTTTAGAACAGGTAAAGGCTACTAAGTATATGAAAAATAATAACAAGGTCACAAGTTTTGGACTAATCCTAACCATCTAGATGTTACTCTAATTCACTTCAGTTATAAGTTGAAAGTATGAAGGAATTTGCTAGTACAGAACTCATCAATGTCAGAATTATATTTGCTTTGGCTATACCAGACACTATATACTAAAAGAAATACAGACATTGCAGAAAAGACTTCAGGAAATCTTAATTTAAAAACAAAACTGTCATAACCCAAACAATTCACACTAGCCTGAGTTGTTACATAAGAGTTCACACTTAGTCATATTTTATTAATTAAACTTTATAAACCATCTGTGCAATGTTCTTTGCTAATATAAAGTAAAATAAACATAATTATTTATATGTTGGTTCATAGTGTTTGTGTGTAATTTTAGTAAAAAGGGAAGCATTAATATATTATATAGGAATAGAGATACTGTAGCTATCAAGAACAAGTAGGTAAGCTAAAATTTTTTAATAGATGAATGGATTGATAGCAAAGCACTGTTTAAAAAAAACAGTCCAAAACATCTCAACAATTTTCAATACTTTAACTGCAACTTCCCATTTCTTAATGTTTTCCCTATAAAGCATAAATCTTATGTAATTCAGTTACATGTATTGTGCCTGCATATTCCTCTAGCCATTTAGATTGTCTATCACTAAGCAGAAAGGGAGGGAAAAAAGTAGATTGAGAAAATTCAGCCTTCTTTCAAGTTTGCTTCTGACAAGCAAAAAGAAACTTTGATAAAATCTTCATGCTTAACCTATTTTAGCTACAGAAATTTCTCAATAGACGCTTTTCTAGAGTTACAACTGCTTTTAAAAATGTATTTGTCATGAATCTTTGTGATCTTCAAGTAGTGGTGTTTTTTCATATGTTTTCTCTTAAAAAAAAAAATTAGAACCAGAAAAAGTTATTGACATTTGGCTCTTTTTAAATCCAGACTTTGTACAACTCTTAGCTAAGGAAAAACTGATATTTTCTCAAGTCACCTTCTGTGACAGCTATTTTGAAGAGATTTACAAAGACTCCTTATCAAAATTAAAACATGAGGAAGACACCTGGTGAAAATGCTGAATATTGATAAATACAGCTAAAATTATCTACACAGACAGAATAAATTAATTGTAGCAATGTTTCTTGCCCTAAAAAGTCTTCAGTCTGCAATGAAATATCTCAATTTTTGCCTACATGTCAAGTTCATTACTAATTAAAAGTTTGGGTGATGATTACAGCTATTAAATTAAAGTTGTGTTGGTGCAGTCTCCACCTCATGCTGCATGTGAGATTTGAGCTTCAGTGGCTCCATCAGCACTTGGATGCTGGAGCTCTTTCCTTATTCTGTCCTCAGCATCCTTGAGAGATCCTTGCCACAGGACAGTCTGCTTCTGGATATGCTCACACAGTTTGGGCTGCTCCCAGACAACATCCAGTCCCAAATTTCCAGTTATTTTCTTCTAATATTAACACTTCAACATTTCAACTAGCACTGTTGTTCAGTCAGTTGCAGAAAATATCAGTCTGGGTTTAACCAGTCCAGACCAGTATTAATTTTCAGCAATATTGTTCCACCCCTATAAGATATTGATACTCAAAATCTTGTCTTCTTAACTTAGACTAAGGCAGACAGGAAGGTTAATGGCATGGAGCTGGCTTGTGGTGTATGGATGGACTGGAAGTTGTGTAAGATTTAGACCCAGACAGAGGAGTGGTAAATGTCAGGTGCACAAGATTTACTTTTCCACTTGGAGTAAGATACCTCCCTCATTCTGGACATTCTGCTTTCACCTCCCAGTATGAGTCCATCTTAGCTGTTCTCTACATGGCTTTGTCCTCAGTACTATGAGAGTCTGTGATGCCAAAGTGGCAGATTTTTTTTGATACTGTGCCTGCCTTTCCAGAAGTCACTGTTAGCTCCACATGGTTACCACTAACAGAGGGATGAACTTTCTTTTAAAGATGATTGGCAATATTGGTGAAATAACAGACAAGTTATTCTAAGGTAAATTTGTATTTTGAAAACCTTGGTCACACCACAGTCAGCCATCTACTATAGAAATTACTTAATTACTTACTGCTTATTCCTAATATACATCCCATTTTTTTATGATAAACATATACAAGCAATGTAAACATTTTAGAACTATTGGAATAGCATGCATACAACTGACTAATTAATTACATAACCAGTGAAAAGAGGTGAAGATCAGTTATCATATTTTATCTTTCATTCATGCAAAACATAAAGAAATTTTATTTTTACTTTTATTTTTTAAATACTTTTGGTAAAAAATTTAAAAGGAAGCAAAGAAACTAAGGAGAAAGAGGCAATGGAGCTTCTGTTATTACCCAGCAAGAAACATGTACAGGCTTGATTGAGGCAAAGTTATTGTACAGAGGAAAGTTATTTCAGAACCACCTTTTGGTTGCCTGAACATTTAACAATTCCCTAAGAGTGGTATGAATTCTAATAGTGGGAGGTTGAACTGATGTTTTTTCATCAGAGAAAGAAGGTGTTGTAGAAGTTTATGCTTCTCTTTTATGCTCAAAATTTTCTTATGGATAAGGAGGAAGAAAGAAACATATAAGGACAAGAATTTAATTATCTTGAAAACTTAATGATTTAAGACTTAATTCTACAATCATTAAAATTTAATGATTAAAACTTAATGATTTTAGAATTATTGTTAGTCAAGATGCAGCTGTTACAGAAAAAAAAAAGAAAGAAAAACAAAACAAAGGAAAGAACACCGCTCTTACACAAAATATTATTAATAATGCCACAGTTAAAATATGCTGCAGAATGTCTAAGCCTTTTTTGGTGTTATGGTCAGCCTTCCCCAGCCCTTCTAGGGTGAAGAAAAACAAGGCACATCACCAGGCACGTCAAGACAAGTTCAAACAGAGTAAGCCTGGCAAATCTTCATCCTGAGGCCTTGCAATCTCAATTCACTGCCTGTGGCCAGTAACAAGAAGTGGCAATACACATAAATAAATGAAATCCAATACACACAAAATAAATACAACATGCTTGGGACCAGAACAGCAGTTTTCAAACATGCATGTAGAAGATTACCTGTTCAGCTGCTTCAGCATGTTTTCCTTGCTGTGATTCTTCTTAGAAAGTAAAGAATGCAAACCCTCTCCTGCTCCCTCTTTTTTTAAGGAACAAACAGTTTGGGAAAAAAAAAATAACAGCCAGAAACATTCAGCACAAGTGTGCCTTAACAATATCATGGATCACTGAGGATTATATAACTTTTTGCCTTCTGATTCAGTAACAGCTCTAGCCGAATCTCCAATAATATTGACAGTGTTTGGTTTTGTTTTTCTCAATTAAAGAAGTCAAGTGTTTTTCAGCTTCTAATTTTTGTAATTAATACATCAATATGAAATTCAACAGAAAGCCAAACATATTCTTGCCAAGCAACTAACAGTCGATTATGTGCCTTAAATGTTTTAGAGAACAAAACCATGTTTTGAATTCCCTAAAAAATGTATTTATAATTATAATGTTCATTATAAAATTTGAAAATATCTTACTGGACTATTTTTCTATGGTTATCTATATTTTCACATTATCTCAACTTCAGGGAAATAATCCTGAATAAGACTTGAAAATCACTTCCAGTCTTGTCCTAAGTCCAGGGTCAGTGAAACTATTGCATTTTTGTTGACTTTGAGCTTTGGAAAAATCCTACTGCTTCCCAAAACATTAATTTAGAAATACTTTTAAAAAGAAGGTGTGATGAAATCACAAAATTAAGAATAAAACCAAAACACATCAAGCAATATTTTCGTAATTTCTCAGAAAACATAAGATCAGAATTCTCTGACAATTATCAAAGGGATAATCTCTATTATTTTAGAGATCACTTTTAGTTTTGAGTCTGCCCACAAGACCAATTGACTGCTTTGTCATCTTAATCTGCCCCATGATCATCTTTCTTACTTATTTCCAAATGAAAATGCATCCTTTTTTTGAAGAAGAAATGCAAGGAATGAAAACAACAGTTCCATTCTCTGCATCTTCTTCAGAAACACTGATAAGATTCAGTGCTGAGCGAATATTTTAGGTAGGTTTTGTGAGGGACGGCATACATTTCCATTAGAGCAGATGTTGAATTTTAATCTACTGATTAAAAAGTGCAGGAGATTGCAGAAGAAAATTGTCAGTAATGTTTCTACCTCATGCTTGAATAAGATTTTTGTGGGAATCATGCTCAAATATAAAGCAGACCTTTAAAAAAGAAACTTATAAAAAAAGCTTCAATTAACATACTAACGAAATAAAAGAACTTGCAAGAGTTTTACCTGAGCATTGATGTCTGTAGAAGTTTTCTTAACAAAGATAAATGAAATGCCTGGATATTTCTTTCTGCTGTTTTCTTTATTTAGCTTCAATATAGGTACTCTGAAAAGTCTGGTATTTCACATTCCTTAGCAGTAGAAGGGAATTGAGTAAAACAACATCAAAAAAGAGTTGTATTCATTGCAAAACATAAATTTAAAACCTCTAAATATAAAACCCTATAAATATAAAAACCTATAAATATATAAACCTAGAAATATAAAAACCCTACTTAAAGTTGTATTGAAGTTGTATTCTAAGAATATTATTTTTTTTTTTCCTCAGTAATCTTCACAGTTTTAATTCAATTGAAGTTAAAGAAATAATGTCCCTGAATCTTTGTTTCAAGATGGTATACTGCATATTTCCTGTGAGTTGCAGAGAGTGATCAAAGAGAAAATTTAAATAAATTCATTAGTAGTCCTAAGGAAGTTTGTACCAAAATACAACGAAGAAGAAAACCAACCTTTGGAGGAACAGCATCACGGCAACTGAAGCACAGCAGAGAGTGCCATGTGTAGTCATTTCTTGAACACTGCCAGGGATGGGTGCTCCACCACTTGCCTGAGCAGCCTCTTCCAATGTCATTCCAATTCCAGTAAATAAATTTTTCCTAATGTCAAACTTTAATCTCTCCTTGTGCACTTGGAGGCCATTTCCTCCTCTCCTGTTGCTGTGCAGCCTTGCACCAAAACTAGCATTTCCACCTTTAAATCTGGTCAAGGATTTGAAATGAAACAAACACTAAGCATGCAAGGTGTGTCTTTATAAAATTTTGAATATTTTTACCTAAATATCAGTATAACATTTTGTCTGTATAGAAGCTCTTCACATCTGCTTCTATTTTCCATGTATTTGGTTAACTTCAACTTGTCAGCCTTAGTAAGAGTTTCTTCATTGTTCTATTTCTACCTGGTTTAAAGAGGAAGAATAAACAAGTAGCAGCTTGTTTTACACTAACATGTATTCCAACTGTAAATGGTAATCTTGTGCTACATGTGAAGAGAGTAGGTGGACTTTGCTTGCTAGAGTTATTTTTGCTAAATACATAACATTAAAATATAATTTCAGCTTTCCATGCTTGAAGCATAAACCTACAATCACAAGAATTTAATAAACTCTATTTCAGTTTCTTACAGTAAACTTAGGTCAGACGTTGTTCATTTTCTTAATGATATCGCACAAACATGGCATTTACATCACACTTTTTCTTTTCTTGGACTAAACTTTGAATTTATTGCTCAGAAAATAAACTAATGAATGATCATTTCCCAAGGTGTTTTATAAACCATAGATTTGTGTTCTCTCTCATGTAGAAAACAATACTATATATAAAATCCTTCAATGTATTCTCTTTTAATTACTGGGGTTTTATACCAACTATTTAATTCAGATATTTTGCTTTTATATTTGAAATAAAAACAAATGTTATAATTTTCAGGGAATTGGTGAGAGTTTAAAAAATTATTGCTAGTTATAATTAGGAAAAAAGGAAATAGAAACCAGTCCAAAATGCCTTTATTCTGATTTTTGTAACATACCATCCTCAGTCACAAGGCTACTGCATTAAAACAATCTAAAGATTTATGAAATAATCAATCTTCATTTGAATAAACTCAGACCAGTTTTACATCCTGTCAAAGTGGGGGAGAAGTAAAATAAGGGAATAAACAGTATGGAGGAAGAAAAATTTTACCCATGCAAGTATAATTCTATCCAATACATATTGTTGAGACCCTCAATTTGTATCACCTTTTGTGTAGTGCTTTCTACAGTGGCTTTTAGGGAACTGCAGCTTTGGAGATGAGTTTGAAGCTGTGAGTTGGACAAACATTCTGTGATGAAGGCTGTATGGAACTTGTTTCTATGCTTTTTTTTTTCTCTACTAATGGGCTTCTTACTGCTTAACTGAGACATGTGAACACATACTCCTGAATATTTAAAATTGTCCTAAGAATCAGAGGGGAAATGCTTTCAATTATTTTTCACAGATTTTGTGAAAGAGGTATCGTGGCAACTACCTGGGAGAGTCTTTGGTTTGGAAGGCCAAATTGTTTTTAGAGATACTGGACATTCAAACAGTGAAACATATTTATGTCACTTTGCCTCTGATTTCCCCCTGTCCTTTTCTGAAGATTTATATTCTTGTAATAATTTCTAGGTTTGTTTATTTTAATTAGGTGCTTTTAAAAATTTGAATATTTAATATGCTGGCAGATATTGTACATGGTAGGAGCTGCTTCAAACATATAAATCACTACTGCTCATTGTATGGTCATCCAATTGCTTTCAGAAAAGCTCTGTGTTAAAATCTTTCTAAAATAGTGCTGATTATGTCCCAAAATGCCTTCATGCTTTGACCTAAACTGTTTTAAGATATAATCTTGTTATTGTTTCTGTCCCATCTCAAAGGTTAAAATTGTTGACTATGAATAGAGAATTATTTTTAGAAGGTAAAGAAGAAAAGCCTGAGATGTGAGGGTGTTTTCCTTCTTGTCACTCCTTTCATATGCCCCTGAACACACTCAAAGCAGGATAAATAGAATTTTATGGAATATACCAACATTTGGGGATGTTTCTCTTGAAACCTTGACTAAGCCTACAACGTGATAAATATGATTGTGGGTTTTTTTATAAAATGTCTAAAATATTCTTTCTCCTTTTTTTGTTCTTTACCTTTTTATATCAGTAATGAATACTGGTGCACAATCTGTAGCTAAGAAAATGGTTTATTACAGAAAAGGTTTTGTGTATGACATATTACCTTTTGTTAAGCACAAGTGCCACCAGAGTATTTTTGAAAAATCTCTGTGTAACTCATTGCTGGGTAAGAGTAAAACGGCGTGTAATTTCATCTGGCTTGTAGAAATACAAAATACCTAAAAGTTAAAAACTTTGCAATATATATGTTTGTTCATCATCGCTGCACTAGGGCAGTTCTTGTTTTTCATAAATGTTGTTCCCAATGCCATGTTTGGAATAAAACAAGGGTTTGGGAATTACAGCAATTAGAAATCTTAGCACTTTTACATGTTTACACATTTTTAAAATTATTGCAATGTACTAATTGGATATTATTCTAATATTGTAATAGAGTTAGAATGAGCTACTCATAAATTATCCACAACATTGATCTAACATATTTGATCTTTTGTAGCAGTGATAGTATTTTGCATCTTATTTACATATGTACATGAAAATGCCAATCACTATACATGTTTGTTGCAAAAACTGAATCTTCTCATAAATATGCATATTTATGTTTTCAAATTCACTATGAGAAAAGTCTTAACTAAGTCAGACATACTTCCTTAGTAGATTTCACATCTCACACTTTCTTTAGGGCAATTAATCTGATTGAAATACCTCTTGTTTTGAGGTTTTTCTTTGGAGGGGATCCATTACATCAAAGGCTGATAAAATTTTGCATTTACTGATGCTGTGCACTTTAAAATATAACACCTTCATTAACTTAATGCACAGTTTTAAATCAATCAGAAAAGTAATACCTATACAGTAGTTTTAGCATCTTAGGGGCTGACAGCCATTGTTTGAGAATTTCCATAGTACTTCTAAAAATCTTAACTCTTGGTTGTTGTTATATCTGAGAATTTAAAATATAAGATTGGATTTCTTTTTGCATTAACATGGAAGGTATCTCCCAGAAACCCTGTTAGTGCTTCTTAAATTCAGCCTTGGATTAAGATGCCACATCCATTCTTCAGGGCCAGTTACTGAAACAGAGTTCTTGCACTTAAAGGAAGGGAGGCCATGTCTACCAGTTTTGGACAGGAACAGAAGCTTTCAGATTTTGTAACATATAAAATAATATAATGCTTTTCCCTTAGCTCTCCGAAATCTATTAAATAGTATGTGAACAGAGATAATTTTTGGCTTTTAATAGTGAAAATTATTTTAAAACGCCTAAAGAAAGAAGCTGGTCTCGGTTTTATCCATTTGTCACTAGCCCAGGAAAATGCACTTGGTAGTAAATAGGCAGCTGAGGAAGTCCCATCTGGTAGAGAAAGCAATGATCAAGTAGGATCCTTTCTGAAAAACTTGGAAAGAATTTTGACTTGCAAAATTATTAGAATATGTAAAGCAAACTTGATTTCAAAGCTTCCAGTTAGAGAAATGAACACTCTTCCTTCTTACTGTTTGATGTCAGTTCTTATTAGTTCTAAACATAATGAACAGTGATTGGTATTTGGTGTGTTTATCCAGATTATGCTGTTATCTCTGTTTGGTGCTTTGCATAAGTGTTTTTACTTTAATCTCTGGTGTAAAGACTGTGTGGTGTTTCAGATGCCAGTAGGGGCTAAATGCCATTCTTGGAAAGATATGCTTTTGAACTGGCAAGGAGACCATAATTGGCACTGAGAGTAAGTAGTTTTTATGTCAAGGTTGTCAAACCTATTTTGCTGCTAGCTCTTGGCCTGAATTCTACTTAATGCCAGATGGTATTGTTTTTTAAATGTTCTTGAATAGAGCAGATCATTAATTCCCCCTGGATTTTCTCAGACACCTAATATGATGAATTTTCCTGCCCACATGCCTCCACAGTCTGTGGTAGTCTATGTTATTTCTTCCTTTTTATTGTGCAGAAATCATGATTCATTCACATACTCTGTATAAGCTGTGCAACATAAATACATGTTCTCTATCTTTTTTTGAGGTGAACGTTGTGTTTTTCAACATTTCCAGGCATAGTCGGCCTTATTTAGATACCCAAAAGTGCACCTAATTTTCTTGCTTGCTCCTACAGCTCAGCTAGAAAAGATGCTTACTGATATAAAATACTCTTTTGGTTCTGTGAATAGGCAGTTATCTTGCCATGTGAGAGAGCTGGCACACACTGGGTGGCTGTTTTCAAGTCCCTCCAACCCAGGCCACCCGAGACTGATTCTCCAGTGCTCCAGATATTGTACATTTGCACACTGAGTGTGCTTGATACCAGATTGTGCTAGCCACTTCCCCGGTTTGGGACCTGTGAAAAGAGCTCTTTGTTAGAAATGGTAGGAATCAGTAGCAATGTTTCCTTTGCCAAGAAAGCATGTAGTTCATATTAATAAGATGGCTCTGTGAGGTTGCCAAGGTAGGCATTGAATTACTTGTTACTGCTAGGAGTTTTAATGATTCAAAGCTGCTTTCTCTTTCCCACTAAGAATTTGTGAAGTAGAAAGGGAAATTACTCTGTCCTTCTCTTGTGGGGGAACCAACCAAAGAAGCTGTTTCATTGTACCTAGTTAAAATAATATACCTGGCACCAATAAATATTACTTTTTTAGTCCAGTTTCTGTTAAGAGTGTTATATTTCATAAAACTTAGGGAAACCAGAGGTTCCAGGTACAAAATTAAGACACTGGATATCACTGAATTTGTATACACATCACTTTCAGACTTCTGAATTATGTTTTCTGTTCAATGCTTCATGATTTCTGTTTCAAATCTCAAAAACTCTACCAAAGGTACTTGTCAACAGTCTTGAGAGCACAGTGACTTAAGAACAGCTGTTTATAAGGAGTTTTTTGTTAAGTGAGATTTAGTGGAAAGAGTCTGAGCATCTTGTGAAAGATAAAATGTCTTGTAGAATTTTGGGATTTTTTTACTGTTTAAAATAAACATTTAAACAGCACTTCAGAGTTTAGCTAAAGTTTACCCCAAGAAGGCAGAATCTGTGAAAAGCTCAGAGTACCTCTTAGAATATGCTCTGCCATAACAATACTGTCACACACTCAGTAAACAGTCTTTTTAATTTTTTTGGAGGGAGAGAGAGGTTTAGAGAGCAGCTTCTCCTTTATTCAATTTTCTCATTCAGATTCTTGTGTCAAGTAGGCAGCAACAGCCTTCAGAAAGGTTTTCCTCAGTTCTTCAGAAAAAAAACTGTGATTGGTTTCTTCCTGTAGATTTAATCTTTCTGAGCTGTACATTTTAAAATACATTTAAAATTTTAAATATGGTGTCATGTCTATGGCAAGGTGAATGAACATTGAAAAAGAAAATGTTAAAACTTTGTTGCTTTGAAGTGTGTGATGCAGAAGGGAAAAAAAAACTCAGTCTGCTCTGAAGCATGGGTGGTATCAGTTTTGGACTGTTGCCATACTGAGTTCCACTATGTTGGTTCCAATTTAGGAGACTGATAAGTTCCTCTCCTTCTTTCAACCTCAGTGTCTGTATTGATTACCTACATAAAATTGACAGCATGTGCAATTTAATTTGTGCTTCTGCAGGTTGGTTTTAGTTTGGTCATATCATTAAAGTCACAGAAAAACCTCCAAGGTTCTTTTCAATATAGTTTCATAACAGAGGACACTGATATTTTAGTTTCAAATATCATGGTATTTTGACAGGCAACTGTAAGAAAATCATACCTGTGTGTATTTTTCTACTATCTAGCTAAGTTTAATATTTCAATATTCCATTTCATCCCATCCCATTTGGGCTTGGTATACCAGTGAGAATCCTATTGTTTACAGCGAATATAAATTTAGTATCTATTATTCCTGGAGGAATTTTTTTGTTTGTTTATTAAATTCTTTATGGATGGCATTAGGACTTAAACAAAAGAGTATTCTTTTGCTACTACTAAGCTAGGACTGCATTTACAAGCAAATATCTTTTGATTTCTGACTGTGTAGAATCATCTTGCATTTGAATTCTATTAATTAAAAGCAAATAAACAAAAAACTGAAGCCCCTGAAGGACTTAAAAAAGTTTTCTTTGATTAAGAAAAACCTTTTACTAAATCAGAAGCAGAATAGTCATGCATTTAAATTGTAAATGAAAAATCATATTATAATGTTTCTTGTGGACATCCATTTCAATCTCTCTAATAACATAAGCAGCTGAAATAGCCAAATGTCATCCCAGCATTTCCAGCAACTCAGTCATGAGCTGTTTTGCATACAGATACACAGAATCTCTCTCACAAATTCGTCCTAGGGTTTCCAAAGTTGCTAGCTATTTTTGTTCTTTCATGAGACTGTAGTTTAGAAAATGTTGCTGTTGACTTCTTTTTATCAGTCAAAAGCATAATGATTCAAAAAGAGTAGATAGCTTACCCATGACAAATTTCTTTTTTATCTCAGTCAAGTAAAAAGTACTTTGAAATAAGAAAAAGTGGATTTGGAAAATAGTGTCACGAATTTAGAAAATTTTTAAGATTTGTCATTCATGGTAACAGGTTTTGGACACTAGACTGTCAGCCCAAAAGATTACCACTGTTCATAAAAGCTTCACAACTGGGGCCTTATTTGATGCCTAGTAATGCGGCTGAGGGGATGATGGTGGAAATGGCAGGGTTGCTGCTAAAAACAACACTCTTTAGCTGTCTGGGAGGCAAAAAGGGACAAAATGTGTGATTTACTATTGACTTCTGGAGAGTAACTCCTTATTTTATCCTTTCAGGCAGCTGGAGTGGATGTTTTGCCTTCCCCTGTCACTGTGTGTGCACCATTACTAGCTCATCTTTAACATTAACCCTAAAATTCACCTTTTGAGATTGCTGGTCCTGAACAATAGCCTACAATTATGTGTCCAAGCTCTGCATTGAAATGTAAAGGTAACATAATGCCTGCTTTTGAAACTTTCCTTGAAATAACTTTTATAACTAATAATTTATCTAGCAAAATCAGCTGTTGAGACAATGTGTAAGTTATTGCTGTTGTAGGAGTACAAGAATATGAAGAAATATGAAAGAGTAGTTAAAGTAAGCACTGAGATAGATGCCATTAAGACTTGGCATCACCGATGCTTTTAAATAGTTGCAGTTTGCTTGTCTTGGAATACTTCACTCCTTAATTATATATTATTTCATGCAAACCTGGAAAGTCATCTCCTTTTCCATACACTTGAAATATATTTGGGTTTTATTAATTCTGCAGTGAGAAAACATATTCTGCTGGGAATGCAGTCTTTATTCTACTAACACTGACCAACAGGCTAACTTAGAAGAAGTATATTTGCTCTGGTATAATAAAATACCAAACTTCTTCAGAAAATATAATTAATATTTTTAATTTTATTACTTTATGTGAAACATGTTAAACAGATTTAATAAACCAATAATTCTGAATAATACATTCATATTCTTAATGTTGTTGATAAATGATACAGAACATCAAAGAGATTTGGTAATGCATCAGTTTAAAGTATTCTTGTAATGGAAGCTCTTATTCACTAGCATTATTTTTGTAGCATGTCTTGTTCTTTCAATAGCTGTCATTTAAACATGAAAGGTTCTTGTACTATATTGCCTTAGGATATAGTTTTCTAAATAAATGATATCTAGTCTAGAGTGGTGAAGTATTGGGCAAATGGGGGTAAAATGCTTATGGAATACTGCCAAATAAAAATGTCAGCAGATAAAATCTGCATTAGTACAGGATAAATTTAAACTACAATACAACTGTTTATGATTCAAAAATTAAATTTGAAATTCAGAATTTTGGATATTAAAACAATTTTTTATTTAGTTTAGTTAAATTTTTTTTTAGTCTTCTTTACCCCTTTTATAGCAGAACTGAAGTTATTCCAAAATCACTACTGCAAGGATAAGATTTTTGTGCTGGTTTTGACTGGGGCAATGAATATTATTCATGGTGGGTGTGTTTTGGATTTGGGCTGAGCACGGGGCTGATCATATGGGGATGATTTTGTTATTGTTGTTGAGCAGGTTTTACACAGAGCCAAGGCCTTTTGTACTTTTCACACTGCCACGCTGGTGAGGAAGCTGGGGGTGCACAGGAGGTTGGGAGGAGACACAGGCAGGACAGGTGACCCAAAGTGACCCAAGGGATATTCCAGACCATGTGACATCATGCTCAGTGTATAAAGTGGGGGGAGGAAGGAGGAAGAGGAGGACATTTAGAGTGATGGCTTTGGTCTTCTTGCCAAGGAACTCTTACACATGAAAGGGCTCTGCTCTCCTGGGGCTGGCTGAACACCACGCCTGTCCATGGAAGTAGTGAATGAATTCCTAGTTTTGCTTTGCTCGTGTGTGTGGCATTTGCTTTTCCTATTAAACTGTCTGTGTCTTAGCTCAGGAGTTTTCCAGCTTTCTCATACCCACAAAAGTGAGATACGCAAGTTTATACAATCTGCAAAGTGGATGGCAAGAGCTATATGTGTAGTAAAATTAAGAAATTACTATTTTTCCTAAGCTTTTTTATTTTATGAGGAATCACGAAAAGGTATAAAATCAGGTCTAATCAGAGTGAAGGTTCATCTGGATACAATTTTTTCATCCCTTCTCAGATAAACTGCTGAAGCATATTTCTTGGAAAGAATAAAAAGAAAAGACACATTACTGAATTTAAAAGGGACCATGATGACAACTGGGCTTATTTAAATGGTTAAATAAACTCCAGATTATTTATTTGAGGAAAACTTTCTAATAAAGACAAAGATTAATAATGGAATTTGCCCACCAGCTTAAACCATAACAAAACAAATCACTGGGAGCAGCTGCCTTATGACCTGAAGACCTTCAGTTAGGACTGCTCTGTGAGATACCAGAGATGCTGATTTACATTGCTTTCCTAAATAATTAAAAATGAGAATGGCACTTGAACTACTAGGTAAAATTAATTCTTTTTGGAATTAGCAAAATATTCAAGAAATTAATATTAGGGCTTGAGGATCACTATAAAGAGTTATAGGTGTCCTATGACTGTGTTCTATGTAAATATAGACACGAATTACCTTTTAAAGAAGAGTAACAGCAAGCACTGAGAAAATAAACTTGACCTTTTAAATTTAATAGCATAGACACAAAGAATTAACTAGGATGATACAGTAAGGTCTCCTCATAGTTCTTGAGAGACTTTGTATACGTATCTTGGCAGGTAAACTGTAAATTACAAAAATTCCACAGGTTTTCTGTTGGTTACTGTGGCTTTTTCTATGCCCATTTACCAGGGGTCTATATACAGTTTCAATATTTACTGCAGCTTTAAAAATAAAACTTTTTATATGACAAGATTTAAACTTTTTAAAATTTTAATTATTTTGATGAAAAACCTGAAGCAATTTAGACCATTCATTTTCAATTCAGAAATTAAAATTTGCCTGTTTGCTCATCTTATTTAATTTAAATTGACAGATGTGGAAGAGGTTTTACAGTGACTTCTCTGAGCTAGAGAGAAGTTTGATCCATGTTTACCCCAGAAAGAACTTCCTACCAAGGTCATTGACATAGAAACCAAGAAAGAGAGAAGGATAAATAAGAGAAACCTGCAGCTCTCTATTCCAATTAGCACTTTGTTTTTCTCTTCTGACAAATGGGTAAAGTGTAAACTTAGGGGTTTTTTAAGTATGTATAAAATGCATGCATGCTAGAATAAAAATGGTTTTGAAGCCTTCTGAAAATGGAGTGTTGCTTTGTATTGTTTATACCACAACTACAACAAACATAATTTAGGAAGTAAGAGGAAATTAATAGCAAAGAAATAATTTCTTCATCTCTCAAGGCTTTCAGCAACTTTCTAGTTTGTCTACCTCTTAATTTTGAATTGTCACTTATTTTTCCTCTTGAAAGGTCTAAGGTAGTCACCATAATATTTGACAATCTCAAAACTGTTTATACAGAAACTTTTTCTGAGAGCATTATTGACTCTCATTGTTATTTAAACTTATTCCATGATGCTTCTTTACAAATCATTATGGCACTTTATTCTCCTGCTGACTTCATTCTTCCGTCTTATTTTGTTCATGTTCACATTTTAGCTGTCTTCTCAGTATGGATTTGTATTTCTCTGTCTTCTGACAGATAACATGAATTAGTTAGGACTACCTCTTTAGATGCTAATTAACCACTTGTCTTGATAATGACATGATTGACAGTTCCTTATTTGCCTGTATTCATCCATCACTCATACTCTATTCTTCTATTTTCTTCAAGTTTGTTGTTTTATAAAGTTTGCACTCTAGACAAAATAGAGAGTGATTTGTATAAAACCAACATGCCACTGCAAAAACATAACACTACCCTGATCATAAAACAGCAGTAAAACCTGAAAGCTGTAACTCACCCAACTAGGTATGTTTGTATGGGAAAAACAAAAAATTACTTTTAGAAGGGTACAATGTAAATAGAGATTATCTGGAGTATTACTGTAAATTTTTGAATTATAATAGATGCAAACATGGTACAAGCCACATGTCATTGGTGATATAAAAGAAAGAAGCAAGGGCAATTATTCATGCCATGTACAAACATAAGAAAAAATGAATATTTCATATAAACCTACAGACAAGCATATTTGTAAATGTGAATAGACTGAGATGAAAAGTTGGCAGCTTTTCAAACAGCAATGGTTAATATAAATTCACTGGGGTATTTATTGAAATTTCTTTGTTTTTTAAGGAAAATGAGCCATTAGAAAGAGGACATAATTTTGTAAACAGGTACACCTGAGCATGGGCAAAGACGAAATGATGGGTTCAAATTCTTGTTGGGACATTTATCAAGAACTTAATAAGATTTATGTTCATGACATACAGAGCTGCCTCTTTGTGTGATAGTAACATAGAGGAGACTTACATTTTTGAACACAATTAATACTAACTGCCAGAAGCATGTAAGCAAAACAAAAAAAAAAATCATATAAAAGTCATATCATATTCTACCTGTGTTTTTGCAATTATATTGAATTAATTTACTCAAACTAATGCTTCCTTGGATGTAAATATTTTCACTTTGAATCAGGAGACTTGGATTTTAGTAACCTTTTTGACTCAGGTCTATTTTTTCTATTTTCCATTTGTTTTTGCTTTTCTAGTTGTTGTGAATACTTGTTGATTTAATGAAATAAAATACATAAAATATAATACCATATAAAAATTTGTGTGTTTTTAAATGCCCTACTGTTGGTATCATTTTTGCTTTTGTCTTGTTCTCATTCCATGGAAAATAATGATCAAAATCTAATTATCCTTATATTTCTCTGATTCTCTCCCAAATGCATAAATAACAAATTAGAAATGTCATGCTGTTTATTCACTAGTACAACATAATAAAGCCACTTACAATCCTCTCAAACCCCAGTGATTTTAGCATTTGTGACAATGATGTTGTTAGTCATTGACCAATAATTTAATCTTAGTATTTCAGTGTGAGATGGTAGACCATAAAAAACCAATGAGTAATTTCTGGATCTAATCCATTTTTAGAACTATTATTGAGCTGTCCAGACTTGGAGTAATATTTATCTAATCAACTGTGAAGCAATTTCCAGTGCTTATTTCCAGATTCTGTTTTAATGAGAGATTTCAAATGTTGTTTACATAGCATAGGAGGACTGCTAAGAGAGGACAATATTGTTGCTATAAGAGTATATGCAGTCAAACATTAATAATTCTACAAAGACTCAAATAACAAGAGTTCAAAAAGTCAGTACAGTAGACTTTGCAGATCACTAAGAAATTCAGTCATCCTTTAGGAATAGCTGACTTTTAAAAAGCCAACTCTCTTTTCTTTTGAAAAAGTTCAACTATTTTTCCATCTACAGAAAACATTTATTTTTCCTCCCACCTGCTAAGTCATCTTGGTCTATCTAGTAATAACTACTAGCAATTGAACACTAAGAAAATCCATATTTATTTAAGAAAGACTAAACTTACTCATATTTAGAAAAAGCAGTACTAATTATCTAGTGCTAGTTAGGTGATTCATGGGTATAGACTTAAAAATCATTTTAGGAAAATTTATCTGAAGAAAAATAAAAGAAGAAAAAAAAAAATTCTGTCTTTTGTAAGATTTTTAGGCAACTTTGCAATGCCTGAGAACATATTTCTGTATGCAGTGAGATATTGAGCTCTAAAAAAACCTTCAACCAAGCAAACAAACAAACCCAGCCCCAATATTTCAATGAGAGATATCAGCTTGCTTTCTTTTATCAAGGAATAACAATGCATGTTTTCTTGGTGATAAATAAATCATGTTATTTATTCAACTACAGAATTAGTGACCAACTGACTTTGCTTAAGCTTTGAATAGAAGTGGTCACTGAAAGGACTACCCTAGCTGCCCTCAACAGCTTGATGCATGGAAGACCAAGATATTTGAAGACATGCCCAGAACAAAGGTAAAAATCCAAGCTGAAGAGTTAGTGTCTCAACTGCCACTTCTTTAATATGAGAAGGCTCTGCATTCTTGGCTACTTGTAAAAAAATAATGGATAAAAGTAGATTTGCTGCAGAGAATTCATCATAATTGTATGTCTTCTCATGGCCAAATATTTGTGCTGGCATTCTACCATGTGAATGAACTATAGCTTAATATTCAAACAGCAGTGTGACCTATGCTCCTAGCCTGTCTTTTTTAGTATGAAGTAATCATGCCTTAAACATATGAATGGCTTAAAAAGTTGTTATAATTTTGTTTTTAATCTATATCCACTGGAATGCAATCCCACAGAGATTTTAATGCACTGATACAATTTGCTTGTTCTTCCTCTTACGTTGATTTTAGACATTTTAAAAAGTCCTGGACAATTTAAAAGTGCTTCCAATCCTGAGTGAATTGCATACCATGCTGTAATAATGTTTTCATCAGTTGATTTCAGCTACAGTTACAATGCTTAAAATATCTATTTAAGCAGTAACTATTACCACAGACATTTCTGTGCTCTTCAATTTGCAAATATTTTTTATCTCCTTGCAATAATGATTTCTCGGTCTCTACAAGTAAAGTGAACACAGGATAGAATATTGTGTAATTTTCATGAAGATGAATATGCTGCTTTATAACCTGTTTTCAGTGCAATGTAGGTGACACTGAAAAATATTTAATAATAATAATAATAATAATGATAAATAAAACATTTTATACCAATATATAGCATATAAAATATGTATTCTTTAATTATTATAACTCCTGCTTGCATTCCATTTCTTAAGAAGTACATCTCAGCATATGTGTTTCATTAATTACTAATCACAGTATAAGCAGCAGATACTTTCATACCTGTCAGGAGCTAAGACTGGGGTAGGTTATGATGGTAATTATGAATTACAGTATTTCCAAGGATGCTTAAATCTTTCATAGTATATACATTTTTGATTATCTTAAATTTCATATCAGGCTATAAATTTGCTTCATATCTTTTTTTTTTGGAAACACATGTTGCAATTTAATAGAAAAAATATAATGCAAAATGAAAAGGACAAGCACAGTGTACTGTGCTGAATCAAGGTCAGCTTTCAGCAGAACTCACAAATGCTTTCTACTTCAAAACCAAATTTAATTTCCTAACTGCAGCTGTTTTATTTCTGGAACTGTTCATAAACTGCTTGCAGGATTTTGCTTCATTTTTTATAGCACAAAAAGAAAATGTGTTGTTCAGTTTAGCGACAGAAGAACTGTGAACTTTTGTTAATGTCTCTTTCTGAAAACTTCTTCTGTAGGTGAGGACAGATCACAGAAATTTATAGCTTAAAAAATTCAGAAGATACAGGCAGAATAGAAGAGGGAGCAGCAATAGCTGGAGTGTAACCAATAGGGAAAAGGAAAATAGGTATACAATTTCATAAAATGTCATATACAGAAAGATGTGGCTGGACAGAAAGGAATAATACCAGCAAAAAGTATCTATTACTAAAAAATTATTCACTTGCTCATATTCCTTGTTTTTTCCTCATGCTTCTTTCTTTGCCACCTCTCATGCAGATTCCATGTCTATTGCTGTATTTTCTGCTGCTATGTCACATTCATATTTTTCATTACTTTATCCTTCTGTTTCTTACTTCTTATATATTCTCCTGTACTCATTAGCTTCTTCACCATTTTAGCTGAGCTTTCAACAGATATTCTTTTCACTCTCAGAATTACCCCAGATTCCAATACCACTCTAGTCCACATCTTGTTATCAATCCTTGTTATGTCATGTCATGCAAAAGGTCTGTATTCAATTTGCTTCCTGAAATTCTAGATGTTGGATATTGGAGAACTTGAAATTTAATATCTCTGAACTCCAGCTTTTAATTTGGACCTGTTTTTTTTTTTCTGTGTTATCCATGTCATCTTTTATTGTTGTTGCTGTGAAAAATGGGGTATTTATCATATGCAATAATCTGAACAGCAGAAATTAAGCATGTACCTCATATAAAAGAGGGGATCCCAGAAGACACCAAGCTCATCATCAACCAACACTGTTCCTTAGCAAGAGAAAGGCTAGGGTTTTCCTGGGCTGCAAGAAAGGTTACTGCCTTTCTGTGCAGTGAGACACATCTGAAGTGCTGGGTCTAGATCTTGACTTTCCAGTACAAGATATGGAGATACTGGAGAGATTTCAAAAAAGAGCCACAAAGATGTCCAAGCACAGCATTTTATTTGGAACTCATATGCTTAGTTCTTCACTACAAATACAGATTCTCCTTTTATTTCTTCTGCATTAATTATATCTACATGTGAAGATTACAATTAGTTATTCTGAAACCTTTGTCATCATTTCAAGATAAGGGAGGAGTCTAGATGCAGGATGAAGGCTAATGTAGCAAAGAAGACATTATGTTGCTTAGCAGCAGAATTTGTAGTAGGTTTTAGCATTGAAAGCACAAAGTTTTGCAATTTCATAGGGCAAGAGTATGGGCACATAGTCTGTTTCAAGATCTCTGTTTTCATATTAATTTTGTGTATTAATGGAGTGGGATCCTGCTCTCTGAGAATTTTTTTCTCCCATGATCCATAGGAGATCCATAATACTCCTCAGAAAATGGAGATCACAAGAATCAGAATATTATATAGATCAGGCACCAGATTTCCTCAGAAGTGTAAAACCAATCTTTTGTTCTGCAGTTGGCAGGAAAAGGGACTGAGCTATCTAAAGTATTGGGCTATTCAAGGAATCATTTACCAAGGAGATTTTGGACAGATTGAACATATTGGAAAAAATGTTCACATGAAAAATTTTGATACTGATGAATTTGTTAGAAAAGATCTTATCAGAAAATTTTCAACAATTTTAAATTCCTTTAAGTCATTGGGACTATTGGGTCTCCAGTAATCATAAGGCTTTTTTATAGTTTGGGTGAAACACAAGGCATGAGCTTGGCTCCAAGAGAGACAAAAAATGAAATTCAAATGAAAAAAAAAATTTAAATGTTTCATATTAGATTGGAATAAAGAAAAAAAAATAATTATTACTCCATTCACAAATATCATATCACTTACATATAATGCAATAGAATGTAATAGATATGTATAATATACAGATAATTTATCTTAATGATGAGAATTTTCAATTAGTTTAAAACCACTGTAGAAGTGTGAAAAATGCTAATAAAATATTATTTATGTAGCTTATTAAAGATTTTTTTTTATTTTCCAGACATCAGATCATAATAGTAAAGGTCTCATCATAGCCTCAGTACTGAACAGGAACATCAGAATTAACGAGTTTATTATAATATAAGCACTAGTACAAGCTGTGCTGTTACAAATACAGGTAGAAAGGCTTAATTGACTGCCAGGTGCCCATCAAGCTGATTTGTTACTCCCCCTACTCAAGAGAACATGGAGAGTAAATATGACAAAAGGCTCATGGATTAAGATAAAGAGAGGGAGCACTTATCTAATATCATCGTGGGCAAGATAGACTTCTTTAAAGAAATTAGTGTCCCTTATTGTCAATTTACAGCAATGTAGGATATGGAGAAATAAAAACAAAACTAAAAACACCTTTTCCCCTATATCTCCTCCTTTCCAGGCTCACCTTTACTCCCAACTCTTCTACATTTTCTCCCCTGTTTGGGGGACGGGGGATGTGGGTTGCAGTCAGGCCATAAAAATTTGTCCATACCACTCCTTCTTCCCCATGCTCTTGCCCTACTCCACTGTGTGGTCCCTTCTTAAATATATTATTGCAGAGAGGCCACCAGTGCCACTAACAAGTTCAGCACTGGCCAGCAGAAGGTCTGCCTTAGAGTTGACGGTAGTGGCCCTGTCTGGCTTGGGAGCACCTCCTGATTTCTCCTATGACAAGCCATCCCTGCAGCCCCCTGCCATCACAATTTTGCCATGTAAACTCAATATGTCTTCTTACTCAGGACAGTACCCAGCATAGTGTTTTGTCCATAACAAAAACTCACAGGTACTGCTGGAATATTTGAACTGGAATATTTATAAATATGTATTTTTCTTATTATTTCCACTGGAAGCAAACTGGATAAGACATGTTAGTTTCCTTTGCCTTACCCTGAAAGATCTAGAAATTGTTGGTGAGAGGTGAATGAATACAACATTTTTATTGGAGAAATAAACTATACATGTTGCATTCATATGCAGATTTTTTTACCAAATATAGCTGCTGCTTGCTTGTGGTTCTAACTTTTCTGAATTTTTGACTACAAATGGAAATGATCTATATTCAGCATTAACATTCTCAACTGTAGTTTGAATAGTACAGTGAGGATAAATAGTATCTGGAAGATGTCCAAGTTTAGAGTAGTAGCTGGTAATTCTCTTACTTATAATTGAAGGCATGTAAATTATAAAGGGGAAAAATGTTTGCAAACATATCTTGGATTTTTATAGTGAATTTTGCTCTTCCTGAATACTCTATTATCCTACTTGCCATATGTGAAAAGTATAACTAGAATGGAAAGCTGTTTCTTTTGCCAAATTTATTCGTGAAACAAGATTCTCGAGTTTGGTAGCTTCTATATGCCAGACAAATAGATCTCTCTTTTTTTTTTTTTTTTTTTTTTTTTTTGTTTTGTTTTTGCAATGAAAAATTGTATATTTCTTGGCCAAAACTCTCTGCTCTTTCTCAGAACAGGTTAGAACGTATATCTACTTTCATTTCTGTTTCTCAGAAGAATTCTTGATAAAAGATGCAGTTTCACTTCAAACAACTTCTTTGGGCTTTGTTTGTTGTATAAATTGCACTTAGATGAGGGGTATGGTTCAGTGACTCTTAGGTTTTGAGAAGATGCAATTTAAATGTATGTTAGAAAATAATTTCTGTTATCCTTGTTACTATGTGCATGTCAGTGCTTTGCAGATCAGAGCACTGGAGTAGTATCATTTTCTTTTAGGTTCTATAAATTGGTACAAAAGAATTGCAAAGTTGAGATTTATGTTTAGACTTTTTGCATTGTGTTTAATAATACATGGTACTAATGTGCTCCAATATGCATAGATTGCAGTAAGCATAAACTTTGCAAGAGAGCTAGTGACACTTCATGCTCTTTTTTACATTCATAGGCAACATATTTCTTCAAGATATGGTAAAGCAATAATCTCAAAAATAAAAAGTCTTTTGCATACAGCAGATAAGAGGTTTTTGCAAACAGGCATCTAAATATTCTATATATATACAAATATACTAAATATACTGAATACACTTAATACCATATCCCATTTTCTTGTTACCAAGGATTTTACACACCTAACTATGCAAGTCCATGAGAACCAAAATATAAACTCCTATACTTTCAAAATACATTATCCTAACGAGGGGCAGACTTGATTTGGCATTATCCTCCAATTTAAAATTGAACTAAAATCTACCATTCTTTTTTTTTTCCTCCTTCAGGCATATTTAAAAGGTTATTAGGCCCAAACTATATATTTCTACAAGCCATCCTCATTTGAATTATTTTTTGCTACCAAATAAGCCACAATATCTTGAGAAGTATATCAATCTGAGTAATGAAAGTCCAAATTTACTTGGTGAAATGAAACATTATTTCCTTTTTTCTTTTGCTGATGTTTCAGTGGAGAACTGAGAAAGGATAAATGCTGCAAAATTTAACAGAAAATTTTAATGGCAATTGATAATCTCATACTATTTTAAATGCATAGAAAGGAGTACTCAGCAGTAACCCAAAATGTTAAGTGTCATTAAAAATAAATTTATGAAATTTTCTGCTTTCAAGAGATTTTGAAACAGGCAACTTCTGCACCTGCTGCCATTCCTGGGCTCATTAAGAATTTTCTACCATAATTTGAGATATTTTGCCTTCATTATGCTTCAAATGCAATATTTTATAGCACTATATATGAGTATATATTTGTGGCGTGGTGTGGTGAAAATGGTGGAATCTACAGTTGATACTCA
Organism: Haemorhous mexicanus; assembly: GCF_027477595.1. Classification (NCBI taxonomy): domain Eukaryota; kingdom Metazoa; phylum Chordata; class Aves; order Passeriformes; family Fringillidae; genus Haemorhous; species Haemorhous mexicanus. Next base: position 58,051,417 of record NC_082344.1, read on the forward strand.
AAAATAGATTTCTATCCAAGGGTGAAAATTCATCCTTAAAACCCATAGACACTCCTAAGGAAATTTGGATTTTTTTTCAAATCTCATAATTTGTTCTAACCTGCTCTAAAACCTGGAGATACTTTTAAAGTTTAAGAATGTTATTTTGGATAAGAATCAAGGTTTCATTAGATTAAGCAGTGATTTTGAAACATCTGTTTAAAAAATTATATCAGCATCTTCATCTTTTAGAGTTTTATATGTTTTTCATTCTTCCTGAAGCTCCATCCAGACTCAGTTTTGTCATAGATGAAGAGGAAGTGAGCTCTTGGATTTGTTTATGGAAAATTTATTTCAACATAGCACATTTCATTTATAATGGAGGAAAAGTTTCAATGTAATCCCTTAAAAAGGGGAGAAAATTAATATATGATTGCAATCATGTGTGTAAATCAATTTAAGAAGATTTTTAAAAGCATGCATAGGAATTAATTTGATTTTATAATAATGAAACATGCTTCTTGATTACAATAAAAATTATATATTTGTATTTTACACAGCTGTAGCTGCAATCTATTCATGACCATGCCTAAGACTTTTGGCCATTAGTCTGCAGTAAAAATATGATTTGTAAGTGATTATTCCAAACAGTGCTAGAGACAGTGTGGAAATGGAGAGATATTCACTATTCCTGTTAAAATAGTGCTGTGGGGAACAAAAATAAATTGAGAGGAAAAGAAGAGAGTACATAGGCATTGGTCAGATAAGGAGATTTTTGTGACACTGTATCTGGGTCATAGCCCCAGACCTACATTTTTATTCAAAAATATCTAATTCAAATGCAGGAAAATTATTTGAAGAACTGTAATTGGAAAACTTCCTCCAGGTTCAACATCTCAACCAGCTCACTGCATTCTTATTCTGGCTTTATCTTGCTCTCCTTTTCCCTTTTTGGTTGGTAAGTCTTGATTGTCTTCTATGTGATCATGTAGTTTGATAGTGGAGGAAAAAAAAATGATGGGCTAGATGAGAAAAGTGGGATAATTAAGAGAAAGAAATTGCCAGACAAGTAAAAAAAGTCTACTTTAAACACCAGAGGCTGAGAACAACTTTATATTTGTCTTTCTGCCTTACTGTTTGCTAACAATTTTCTAATCACTAGACAATCATCTGCTGGGGACTGAAACATTGCCTTTACACAGAAATTTTAAAAGAGAAAAGATAACAATCTCTTTCTCTACAAAAGGTATTATTATTAGTCTATGGGTAATTTTGGAACAATTTCCCACTACTTTCAGAGATTTTGAGAAGTTTTAGAACTGATTCTCTCTCAAAACCAAAACTGTTTCTAACCATCCTTCTAGATTGCCCAAAACTACAAGACATCACTTTAAGTTATGTCCCGTGCAGGTTACATAAAACTCCCTTCTGAAGTACTCATTCCACTTGCATTCTTACCCAAAGCAGATAGCCCTTCATCTGACTGACTTTCAGTGACACCTAGGCTTTGCCTACATGGACACGAGGAGACAGAACTGAATTTAAGCATCAGATTTGGCCTTGAAAGTCGCACAATCACAGCTGTTTCATATTTTGTTCATGAGGCTTTCTGCAAGGCTTTTCTGTTGCATTATTTACCAACAGAAGCCATGTGTTCCCAAACACTGCCTGGTTCTTAAGTCATACAGGTAGTTTCCTCTTTCCCACTTGCTCTCTTAAATGATGTTGCAGAACTACAGAAGCAGGCAAGGCTGTTAAAGCTCTAAAGAATCCTTGGTGCCCAATGCTTTTCTTGGACCATTGAACTATAAGAATATTCTGGCTTTTTTTGTATATAAACAAAATGGGGGAATTAATAAAATCTATTTAAAATATCAACCTATTTTGTAAATTAAAACATCTGGAAGGATTATGTTGCCTACAGATCTGAATGATTAGGTTATTACTGAAAAAAGATTCTCACAATTAATAAAACACTATTTAACTCTACCTCAAAGAAAAAGTATACAGAACTATACCTCTGCATAAAGCTGTACTGCCATAAGGAAATATAATGTTCTTTTACATGCCAATGTAACTATAAAATTAAAATTGAAATTTCCAAAATTTGAATTAAAAAAAATAGTAAATGTGGGAGAACACAGACAACACGTGAAAGCTTAAAGGTCAAACCATGTTGAAAACTGTTTGTGCTTACCTACTTGATTTTCTTGCTGTCTCAACCTCATTTCAGTATTTCAAGTCATTCACACAATCTAAATAAAATATATTACAGAGCTGTCAACCGTTTTGAACTCTAAGTTTATGTCCTTTCTATGCAAATATACACATCATATGTGATTATGTATAATGTACCCCACTAAACAGGACTTTTGCCATTGCTGGTAAAAGGGATTGCCTTGGCCCGCACTCCTTTTAATTTATATAATAAAATGTATTATTTAATTTGTTTAATGAAATCATAAAACAGCTGACTGGTGGCCAACAAAGCACTGCTTCAACTGTTTCTGTTGAAACATCGTCAGTGCCACTTATGACTCATCAAAGTTGTCATTAAACAACATATAGCACTTTTTTATATTGTGTCTTGGGATGCTCTTTTGCAATTGCAGCCTGTGGCTGGGAAAAATGCAAAGGAGACAGACTATTACCTGAGAGGATATAAAACCAATAAAAAATGGATTCCAGTCCTGAAGACGAAGAAAGGTTCATCATGAGCATCACTCTTCTCTGCAGACCTGGCCAATGCTACTTGTAGTCCGTTTATTTCCCATTCCTCATGGGGGAACTGGCACCACTGATTTTAGGACCCAAATCCATACTGGTAATAGAGAATAACACCAAGAGAAATGGAGATATGGTATTTATGAGTGAAAAATTACCTTAGCTGGACTAGAGATAAATGTGAAGTCTTCTGTTCAGTCTCCTAGAGTTTTAATTAAGCTGAAAATTGTATTTTCAATTTTTATATTGTCTTTTATCCGCATTAATATTCTGCATACGTATATGAATTATATTGTTATGTATGTGTATACATCATTGAAATATTTATCCATATCATCCTTCTTTAGGAATCTGCTGTTGGTTTACCTTTAAATTTGATGTTAGGAACTCAAGCTCTTCCCTATTGTTCTGCCTTTACCACACCCCTCATCCATCATAATTTTTACCGTGTTTCATCTGCTTTCACAAATCCTTCCATGGCAGGTGTTCATAAATCTGTTTGCTCCCAGGATATATTCTTACCCCCTAAGCTTATTAACTCATAGTCCCTATTTCCTAAACTTACAAGCTAACAGATTTTCCTTCCCTCCCAGAAATCCATTTGCTTCAGCAATATGTATGCTTTTTTCTCCTGTGCTGAGGTAGAAATTCCCTGTTTCAGACAGATAATCTCCTAAATGTCTCTTAGGGAGCAACAAAGAAGGAAAGCAAACCAGTTTATTTCCACTGTTGTGGATAGCAAGAATGGGGAATAATAATGAAGCAGTTCTTTTATTACTTGAAATTTAAGTTACTTGATTAGCTGAGTTTGGAATAAAATAGAAAAATCTTCTATAGCTTTTCTAAACTATCCAATCCTTTCCATAGAAACAAAGCACAGTTCCTATTGCTTATGTAAAAGCTGCCCACAGTTTTTTAGATACGATATATGTACCAGGGAAGGAGTAGATTGTGGTCTTAATCTGTGTCCTTTGAAAGTAACCTGATGATTGCAAGGATGGCTCAGACAATATCTTGAAGAACAGATTCATATTTTCTGAAGTGAAATTTTTCTAATGACAATTTTTTTCCTAAAGTTGTGATTTTTACAATGCTTTTCAAGGAATAAAAAGAAAATAAGAATGTTAATTGTCTAATTGGGGGAAGGGGGGACAAGAAAAACATAAAGGGAACAGAAGTTAGCTTGAGACAATCCAAGGAGATAGGAATCTGGATTTAGGTGACATTATATGCTCATGATTATTCTACTAGACCTTGGTTTAGGGCACAGCAGATCAGCAGCTATACCTTGCAATATATAGAATGCTTACAACATTGTTGGACACTTGAAAGGATATTTGAATAAAAAGGGAAACAGAAAAATACAAAGCTAAAATTGAATAATCAGTCTATTCCCCCCATCAAAGGGCTGTTTGTATGGTGTGTTCTTTAAACTCATGTGCTTTACACTGTCACTGAAAGAGAGATCTTTCTGCAGATATTTTTATAATAAAGAGCAATGATACTACAGGAGGGAGAATGGAAGAGAAGTGACAGTGATTTGTATTGCAGTATGCCATCCTTGTGGGCTAGGAAGAAAGTTATTTTAGCTTCTTACTTGTTTCAGAATGTAGGCCTATTAGATACTAAAAATGGTAAGATTACCCTTTAAAAAATTATTCATTATATGGTATGAAGTCTTGGAAGGGAGTCTAGGAAGAAGGTATACAGTCCAATTTAAATAAGGTACTGTATTGTGATACAAGAAAAAACACAGACAAATCGAGTTTTAATGAGCCCTCATACTATATAAGGAGAAGAAAGCAGACAGATATATTCTTGAAATGAACTGTTAAACCAATGAGACACAGCAAAGAAAAGACAGATTTGTTGCTTAAAATGATCTCTGCAAGAGGTGGAAGCATAAGGCATAGAAAAAAGGTTTCATTTTACTAACCTCTTTACTGTTTTCCAAAAATTCACACCTTCAATACAGATCCATGGCCCTGCTGTGGATGATAAATACTAGTAAAGTTCATACAGCTGTCCTTTACATCCATGATTATTTATTTGTTTTACAAAGAAAACCAGAAGATATAATTAAATATTTAGTGTAACAGAGCTAGGAACTCTATTGTATGATGACAGGTAGCAGACAAAAGGGAAAATGTGAGGAAGTAATGGAGGGCAAGGTAAAAGTAAAGTCATTTTGGCTGGAATGAAATTGTACATACAACATAAATTTCATTCAAATAAAAGAATTCAAGATTTTAACCCTTATTATATCTGACTTGCAACAGGATTCTAAATAATCATCAGTTTCCTTTTCCAGCTAAGACATCTTTATACTTTTTAAATGTTTCATTTTAATATTATAAAAACTGTATTACTGTGAATATACAAATTATTATTTCAAAGTGAGATTATTCCACTCTTTAATTTCAAAGCTGTAAACATCAGATGTATTTTGACATTGGATTTGTTTTCTTCCAAAACTTAAGTAATAGAAAAAATCAGCACAGTTCTGTGAAGCATTTTGATTTTAGCAGAAATTCATTTTACCAGAGTAAAACATGTCTGACAAGATTTTTCTATGCACTTCTGTGAACATTTATTTTCTGAAAGTGTTATTTTGAAAGATTCAAAGAAATAGTTTGGCATTTCACCTTACTAGTGGTACCATAACTAGCCTGCACTTAAAAAGCTAATCTTCTAGTAGATGAATAAAAGAAAAAAAGAGAAATCAGTTAAGCTTCCTCACAGAAGAGCACCAAATTATGAACAGTCAGCAGTAAAAAGGTATAAAGGATCTGCGAATATAAAATGCAACACCCATAACAAGGTCAGAAATAACCCAGAGTTAAATTTAAGAGGAAAAATTTTCCCTAGGCTTGTACTAAAAGCAAAAATGCTGTCTTTCTGCATAGCTAGTAGCAGTGCTATACAGCTATAGGGTAAGTGTGAAGTATTCTAATCAAAGACATATCAGTTTCTGACCTTGAAATCGAGTATCTGAATAAGTCAAACAAATAAAAGTGAGGTTAGATAAAAACTAGATGAATACAGGTAGCTAAAATAGATTATTTCAGTAAAACTTGTAATTCTGCATGTAGCAGTCATAACTGCTCATCCTGGAATTTTCTGCCTATCCTGTAGCCAAACTCCTTATGTGAAATATTTTTGTCCCCTCATTTTGGAAGAGGTAAAATATTTCTTTCCATGCATAGCTGTGAATTTTGGAACCTGCAGTTAAGGAAACTTCCCAGTTTGACCATTCACAGGACTCAGGCAGTCACACTCTCTGTTCCAGAGACTTCAGCTGCTGGGACCAAAGCACCTTCACAGCAGGCAGCTTCAGTGAGCAAAGAGTGCCTCGCTTGTCTCCCTACTTCACTCACATGCACTCAGACCAGATTTCCTACCTGTTTGACCCCAGTTTTCCTTTGGCACAATCTTATATATCTCATTCTACAAAGCAATTTATTCACAGCACAGTAACACAGAGATGGCTCAAACTGGTCCTGCCAAGGAGGGACCCTGGCTGGGCCACAGGTCCCCCTGCCCTTCGCAAAAGGTCAGCAGCAAAAGCCTCTTGGCTCAGGGTCCTGCCACCCAGAGCTCCATGTGCAGCTGCCCTGCAGCAGCACACCAAGCTTCTGGCACTGGCTGTATTCCTCAGCACCTGTCTCCATCCCAGCTCATGAATACCAGCAGGTTCAGAAAAACTAAAAGAATTGGTGGACAAATCCATTGACTGATAATGAAAATATTAGGTATAGAAAATATCTTGCCAAGAACTTTGATCCAACATCTAGAGGATTCCATGAAGAATGATCTGCAGAAGAAGGTTGGATTTAATTGCTCTTCCTAAATTCCACCTCTTGCCTTTTTCTGAAATATGTATAATGCACCTACTGTCTGCAGGAGGGAGTAAGGCTGATATAGACTATTGATCAGACCAAATTATGGTAGTTAACTTCTAAAATTCTTAAGCATTGGTAAAATTGGACAACTTATAAGAAGGTATCATCTCTTACTCACAATAGAACATCATAGAGGTTTCTCACTAATTGGCATTTAAGTTCGAAGTTCAATTAAAGAAAATAAGCTCAGAATAAAATAAAATCTATTTCTCCAATAATAATTCAAGCAGTACTGAAAACAAGATGTAACTACAAATATTAAAAGAGAAATGATAAATTAATATATTTAATGTTCCCAACGACAGATTTACAAATATTGCCATTTAATACCATTATTGTGTAAAGCCAAGGCAAATGTTTGGGTTTTAAAAGCTGCTAGGTACAAGGCTTTTATCTGTGCCCAAGCTGTGCTTTCAGAGTTCCTCATATCTGACATGAGAGTTGAAGTACAGTATGTCAGCAGAGATTCTCCCACTGGCCCAGTCACTTCCTTGGAGAAACTAGTTTGCATAAACAAAATGCAGCATTCAGTCTCAGCTGATATATAGAGTATCAAATAAGAACACATTTTCCTAAATATTCCTGTTGTAGTGCAGCTCTTGGATTTTTATTACTCAATGTAATAAAAATCTTATCTTCTTGTGGCATTTGCAGAAGATTCCAATATCCAAGGCACCTGCCAGTTAAAGCAAGTGCTTTAATCCATACTTAGCCCATGACCTAGGCTGCCTCTTGGTTCCAGTAGAAATCCTGTGGCACAATTCATTTGTGCACAATGCCAGTGTTTAAGTCTTGGCTGGAGGCAGTCTGAGGACAGCACATTCTTCTACCTTGCTCCAGTGGGAACTGAATCCTATTTTTGATCAGAGAAAACTTCAGCTATTTTTTAAGGTTAATTTTTTCAAGTTATATACATTTTCTTAAAAGTTCAAAAAGGCATAGCCACAGTAAGGGGTAAGAATTGAAGGTTAAAGTCTTAATTATGATTTCCTAATTTCTCATTTCTTTTATTTAAATATAATGGTATTCATAAATTTAAGAGCCTTGTTTACTCAGCTTTTTAACTTTCCTTGCCTCACACATCCATATTTCTAAACTCATACCATGCTATAAAAACTGTTGTCTCATAACCAACAGGTTTTTTTCTTATTCTAGCTTTGAGCTTTAGTAATGACATATTTTAATTGCAGATATGTATTTCTGATTGAGAAAAATAGTAGTTGCCACTTGATGGAAAAAGTGAATCCCATAAAACATATATATTTATGCATAGGCTATCTTGATTATGAGATATACATATAATATTTGTATTTCTGGATTAAAATAATGATTCAGAATGGCTATATTGAGAGTTTGGCTTCTGTGTTTCAGTCATTGAAATGTTGTCACTTGCATATTAAAATAACTCAAGACGAATTTTATGGTAACTCATCTCAAAGAACACATTGCAGTGGCATATTCCATGATCTTCACTTTTTGAAAGTACTTGTGATGAATGAGGGCTATAATGAATAATTTTTCACACTTTTTTGAAGGAGTTTAAGTAATTGCAATCTCATTTAGGTTACTATGATTCTATTGATCCTAGGTATTTTTTATTCTTTATACATATAGTGTTTGAAACCTTTAGAACACAATATTTATTCTTGAAGCACTTGTGAGACACAGAAGTGCTACTGATGTCATTTTAGAAATGAGAAGAGCAAGACACAAAGGTGATGTGTAGAGCATGAAAGTTATGTAAGAGGTGTTGAAAATCTCTATATAAATGATTCAGTCATGTATGCGGTACAAGACTGCAGAAAAAAAAAAAATTAGTTCCAGAGTTTGAAAGCTGTATCTTATATCCTAATTGCTGAAGTATTTTTCCAAATAGACATATAGTGGATCTATAGGAATAATCTTTTAAAGAGTCAGAATTTCTTCTGAACACCTTTCACAAGCAAAGTCAGCAAACAATATCAGGGGGCTTTAAGTCTGCGTCCTGGTTTAGGGCAAATTTTGGGAGGAAACTTCTGAAGTGGTCTCCTCTGAAAAAGCAGATTTGAGCAGCCCCTCCCCAGCCTGTTTGGGAGAATAATCTCCTTGGAGAAAAGTGGGAAAAACTATTTATTTAACAAGCAAAATGCTCACAAACATGAAAAAATGAATGTGATTTGACAACAAAACCTCTCACTTTTCTGAAGAGATGGCAATTTCAGAAAGTCCTTGTTGTGGGGCCTGGCTCAGCTCACTCAGTCTCTTGTCAGTCCCTCCTGTGTGGGAAAATGCTGTGTCCCGGGCTCTGGTGGGCCACACGTGTCAGATCCCGGTTTTTCTGGGTTTTTGGTTCAAAGCAAGGCTGATCATTTCCAAGAAAAAGAAGGCCACAGTTCAGGGAACTTCTCTGCCTCTGCTAGCTAAAAAAACTAACCAAAAGCAATGGAGAGCTCTGTCACACTGTCTGTGCTGCAGACAACACAGTCCATGAGAAGGGAAGCCGAAAGTTCTTATCTCTGTTTTTGAATACAGCCACTCAGACATTCCACCACTTCTCCTTCTCCCCTGCTTTGCTCCCATATCTAGTTTTAAAGGTGCAGAACTTATTTCTGGGCTAAACAGATGGATGGGGATACAAATAGGATACAGCATCATAAAGATACCCCAGGACAGTCTGCAAAAAGAAGCATCATTTATTCATATATAAATACATTCATTGTATATCAATAAATTCATTGTTCTGAATGAACACACATTTTGTACATGAATAAAGATCAGACGGTGCAGCATATTTTAGATAAAACAAATGTCTAAATAGCAATCTTTTTCAACCTTAGATCTACTGTTACCATAATGTATTTGTAGACTAAATTAATCACTTAAAGAGTTAATCAATTCACATGATTCAGAATCTTTTTCGTAAGCTTATTTTGCTCCCACGGAGTTTTCAGCTTTGGAAACAACAGGATAAATCTTTTTAGGAAAATAATAATGATTTTTTTTTCTAATTATGTCATTTTAATAGGGAAAGGATATCCCCTTGGATACCATTTAAATTTGTATCACTTATATTCCAAAGGACTGAACTCCTCGTTAGAGTTCAGTAAGCAGAAAGCCATTCCTTACTTACAGTTTTCTATATAATCCCATTGACATATACTTGTTAAAATATTAACTGTGAAGTATTTAGGCCAGATTTAAATGCAGTAATAAGTAAGGGGATTTACATAATACTGGGCAGTGATGGCAGCTTTGAAATGCCAGCATCATTTTTCACAATTGAAAGCATAGTGCCTTTGCAAAGAATCATTTATTAATACCAAACCACTGTTTCAATAAAGCATTAGAATTTCCTGCAAAGGATAGCCCTTGGGCAGCATTCTGAAGTAACAGTGAATTGCTATTCCAATCCACAATGGAACATTTTAATAAGTGTGATAAATGACTCACAAAGGGCTTCAGATTTCAACACCGGTAGAATTAGAATCAGGCAAAGGCTGGGTCTGGGTGATAGATGTAGAGGATTTTTGAGGTAAACAGTTTGCAATGTCAGGACAATACCAGCTTATTGAACTTCCAGACACTAAATTCCTGTCCATTTGTCATCTTGTTGCTAGCAGACATAGATATACATAGAGTAATAGACTTACATTCTTTATCAGCTGATACTATCTCGTAACCCCTGGACCACTTTAAAGAAATCAGAACATGAAGCATTCAACTAGAAAGAAGTAAAAAAAAAATCAAAAGACTAAATAAAACTAGAATTTTTTTATTCTGGCAAATATATTTAAATTGTAAGCACAAAGCTAACAATTCCTGGTACAGATAATACTCCCACTCTGCTGTTTACAATACTTTTAAACTTCTCTGAAATTAGTCTCTTTTGTTTGTTTTCAAACAAAAAAGAGAAATTATATGGTTACATTATAATTGGTTTTAGAGTTAGAAACAGTATTAATATTTCATGTTGAAAAAAGAAGATATTGTATATTTTATATATAATATATATGAAATATTTCCGAAATCAGAAATAATTTTGCTTTTTTTTCTGTAGTTTTCCTTCTCATATCATATCAGTATTGGAGGTAATAATATCGGGATTTTGGAAAATAGGAAAGACAAGAGAATGAAAAACAAGATGCTTATCTATGACTAGAATGGTGTTGTGATTGAATTTTATTAGGTTAGGTCATACATTGAAAGTAAATCCATCTCACATAATTCTTTTGTGTTAAAATGGACTTTTGATATGTAATTTGCATGTTACGCATGCACAAATTTATACGTATACATCTACTTATACATCTGTTGGTGCCCACGAAAGCAAGTGGGGTAATGAAAGGAGTTAAGATTGGAAGCAGGATGAGCTGTTGTGACCATGGCCTGTTTGTGTTTGTGGTCTTTAGGAAAAAACTGGCAAAAACTAGTCAAGGCCCGGAACTTTAGAATAATGAAATTCCAGCTGCTTAAAGAATTAATGGATGAAATACCCTGGGAAGCTGTCCGTAGGGGCAGTGGAGCTGACCAAAAATGTCAGTTATTTAAAGACACTTCTCTTAGAGCACAAGAACATCCTGGTCTGTAGGAGATGAAGTAGTACAGCCTGGAAACTGGCATGGATAAGCAAGGACCTGCTCCTCAAAATGATGAGTAAGAAGGAAATGCACAGCCAGTGGAAGCAGGGACATGTGGCCTGGGAAGAGTACAGTGGATGTGTGGGGATGTAAACAGGAAAGTTACAGTACAGATGGAATGAGACTTGGTAAGGGACATGAGAAATAACAAAAGGAGTCATGGAATTTTGTGAATTGGAAGGGACCCACAAGGATCATCATGTCCAGCTCCAGGCCCTGCACAGGACAGCCCCAAAAATCACACCATGTCCCTGAAAGCATTGTCCCAATCCTTCTTGAACTCTGGCAGACTTAGGTCCATGACCATGGGTCATGGGAAGGGATTCTCTAAGTAAATAAGTCAGAAAATAAAGGCCAAAGAGAGTGTACAAAAAAGGGACAACTGGTGACAACACATGAAGAGCGCAGAGACATTTAACAAGTTCTTGACTTCAGTCAAAACTGGCAGTCAAGCTTCCAATGTTTCTGAAGTCCCTGAACCTCTAGGTAGGGGTTAGGAGAGCAAAGTCCTTCCCACTGTAAATGAGGAGATATGAGAACTGGTGAACAGCCACCAACACATACAGGAAAGCAGGAAATACCACTTCTATTTTAAAAAGTGGAAAAAGGAAGGTCTGGGGATCTACAGAGGGATGAGCCTCATCTTTGTGCCTGGGAAGATCGTAGAACAGATCCTTATGTATGCAGTGTTCAGGAACAAGCAAGACAAAGAGGTGATTTAATACATTAAACACAATTTTACCAAGGGCAAGTCATTTCTCACTAATTTGGTTGCCTTCTATGATGGAGTGACTGCAATGGTTGATGAGGGAAGATCAGTCAGTGTTATCTTCGTGGATTTCTGTAAGGTCTTTGACATGCTCCCATATGACAACCTTATCTCCAGATTGGGAAGACATGGATTTGAAGGGTGGATCATTCAGTGTATAAGGAATTGTTTGGAGGGACAGACAGAGAGCTGTGGTCAGTGGATCTATGTCCAGATGGAGGCTGATGATGAGTGGTACTCATCAGTGCTCCACTTGGGGATGGTGCTCTTTGATAAATTCATCAATAATATAGACAGCACCATTGAGTACCCCCTCAACAAATTTGCAGATGACACAAAACTGACCAGTTGACACCAACCAAACCTAAGTTCTTCCAGAAGTAAGCTGGTTAGTTAATCTGTTACATCATGCAAAATTATGGCAAATGAGATTGTATAAACTTTGAAATTCTACAATACAAAAAATGATCCTATACATTTAATAAAATAATTTAATTAACACACTGCCTGTGTTACTTGGGTTTTTTATTGCTAGACTATTGAAAATTGAGTAAATACTTGCAAAGTGATCATATTATTATTAAGGATAAAAATACTTGTCGTCCTTGCATCATAGCATCAAATTCAAGTGCAGTTCTAAATGAGAAATAGTAAATCCAGAAATATCTAATATAAATTTAAATACAGCGACATACCCACCAGTACTTCAGAACAGTACTTCCCATTTGTGTGAGCAACAGAAGACGACTGATACCTGCTTTTGCTTTTTTTCTATGTTTGCAAGGTACCCTTTCAAAGTCAGAGCCTCAAGTTTTTAAAGAAAAGAGTAAACATAAATCTGAAAGAACATATGTAATACATCAAGGAAAGTATGTTTGTTGCTGTGTCATCATCCTAACTCAGAGTCACAATGTCAAATTTCAGTTTAATGTTGGCGCTATTCCACTATGATTGACACAGACTTCTCTCAGAAGTACACTTCACTATGTACTTATAAAATGTGTGTTTTGTTACTCCTAATCACATCATTGGGATTGTTCTATCAGAATTCTTAACTCAGATGTAATGCTTTGAAATTTGGCTTTTTTCCTAGCTGTACTTTCTGCTGACCAAATATATTTCGGGATTTAATTTTTTTAATCCTGCTCACATGACAATTTCAGCTAAATGTGTTACATCTAGACCTGCTTATCTGTACCTCATGTACTGACATGCATTCATTACTTGACTGAAGAGATCTGATCCTCAGATTTTAAAGCTGTTTTTCTGATATTTAAATGTCTGCATCCAAGAGATTTTTTTAAAGGTGCAGACTTCTGCTGGCAGTTCTGTGCCCTTGGCAAATCAACAAGTTTCTGTTAAAATGCTTACATTCTCCATGGGGTTTTAATAATACTTTATATCTTCCAGTATTTACTGAAAAATTCTACTAAATAAGATTTTCTTGCATAAAAATTGATAAATGGGGTCCTATGTCTTGTACAAGTGTGGCAGGATTTTATAGCCTCTGGGAGGTTACACTTTTCAAAATCATAGACCAGGCTGCTCAGAAACCCATCCAGCCTTTTCTTGAACACTTCCAGGAATGGGGCAACCACAACATCTCTGTGCAACTTGCTTCTGTGTCTTATCCATCACAATAAAGAATTTATTTCCAATATCTAATCTAAACATCCCTGAGTTTAAAGTCACAACCCCCTGTCCTATCGGTACATGCCATTGCAGAGAGTACCTCTCCATCTTTCCTACAGGTCCGTGCTAGGCATCAGAAGGCTGCTATAAGCTCCCTGAAGTCTTCTCCAGGCAGAACATCCAAACTCCCTCAGTTTGTCTTCACAGGAGAGGTGCTCCAGCCCTCTTAACATCTTTGTACCCTGCCTCAGGACTCCTTCCAATGTGTCCATGTGCTTCTTATGCTGGGAGTCACAGAACTGAACATAGTACTCCATGTGGGATCTCTTGACAACAGAGTAGTAGGGCAGAATCACCTCCCTTAAACCTCATGAATCTTTGGAAGCTGCCCAGGGTACAGCTGGCTTTCTGGGCTGCAAAAGCACATTACCAGAAGTGCTGAGTTTCTTATCAACCAACCGCTGAGGTCAGAGGAGGAAGAGTTCCAATTTGTGTCTAACCAAACTATGTTTCCTACAACTATCTGCATTATTCCTGAGGAACTATTAGCGTTGGGTCATTTGCAACAGCTGCTCAGTGCACACCACAACCCTCAGGCAGACTGAGTGTTACATGAGATAAGGAAAAAGAGGTAATCCTGTGAGACAGGGTAATGTTTATTTTTCTTCCCCCAATGACTCAGCCCTGATGATTCTCTCCAGGGAAGCAGCAGAACAGTCCCAGCCGTCCTGAGGGTGTCATCTCTGCTGATGGGCCATAATGAGCTGAATAGATACTAGCAGGGTATCTGGCTGCAATGATCATCAAGGACCCCAAAAATATCCTGTGACTCATAGGACTACATCACCCCACTTTGAAACTCCCCGCCCTAGGGGAAGTACTGAACATTCCTGCCTGTATATAATCTGGATATTTTGCAGTTTGGTATCATCACCACCACCACTGGACATCCAGAAGAGGACCAGACCTTCCACAGGACCACTGCTTTTGATGGCAGCCATCACTTTGACAGCACTGCAACCACTGCCTAGTTGGACTGTGACCATCACCATGACCAACAGGGGCCAGTTTGTACTCTGGCTTTGTGGTTTTAAACTAGCTTTTCTCTATCATTGCATTTATTGTAATCTCTCTCTTAAATTGTAACTCCCACTTGTGGTCTCTTGCAAGGAATTTGTGTGGGGATTAATTTCTCCCTCTCATTCACTTTCAAACCAGTACACCAACACACCCAAGTCCTTTTCCTCAAGGCTGGTTTCAATCCATTCTACAACCAGCCTGTAATTTTGATTGGGATTTCTTCAAACCCGTTGCAGGACCTTGTACTTGGCCTTGCTGATCTTCAGGACTTTCACACAGCCCAAATCTCAAGCCTGTAAAAGTACCTCTGAATGACACCCCTTGCTTTCTAGCATGTCTACAACACCACACAACTTGGTGTTGTCAGCAAACCAGCTAAGTGTGCATTCAATCCCACTGTCCATGTTGCTGAAAAAAGTGTTGAACAGTGCTGTTCCCTGTAGTGTTGCCTCATCACTGGTCTCTGCTTGGATATCACATAGTTGACCACAATTCTTTGAGTGTGACCATCAAGCCAATTCCTTATCCAACAAGTCCATCCTTCAAACCCATGTCTCTCCAGTTTAGAGACAAGGATGTCATGCAAGACAGTGTCAAATGCTTTGCACAGAAAATCCCTGTTCTACATGTTTTTACATAAAGACATCTGAGTTGCTTCCCCAGTGAAGCCAGCTTCCCGGCTGGAGCTGCAAGCACCCCTTCAGGTAGTGCTGCCCATCTGGCGGTCCCCTGTTGGCCTGAAATCCCTTTCCAGGCTCTGGAATCTCTTACTGGCATTGATATTAAACAATTGGGGGTGGGATGGATTGAGGTTCCACTCCCCATGAGAGTTTAGTTTCAAATTCACATGGTCCAAACAGATGATGAAACACACATGACTTAAATTAATATCACCAAACGTCTAAGTAAACTCAAAGCCTACAACATTTGGAATATTTTTTAACTTTTGGACATGTCACTGAAAATTACAATGATGTTGTTAAACATATTATTTTAGGCTTGGCAAAAAAAAGGGATTCTTTTGATTATTATAAAATTAAGTGATTTTTAAATTTGTTAATGGAATATTCCTTTGATGACAAAACCAACAATTCCTAATATAGTGTTGGCAGATGTTTATTCAAGGGGAAAAGAAAAAATGGCATTACATTTTCAGTTTTCTACAACCACAGACAGGTTATTGGTAAGAAATTATTTATAATAACTTAAGGGAATTAGAGACTGTACAAAATAATAGGTAGCAAGGAATGGATTTCACATCAGCAGTGCATCCATGATTTATTCAGCGCAATTCTGCCGTAGAAAGGTATAATGAAAAGAGAACTTACTTCTGCTGTTTATTTGATTTATTTGGTTTGTTTGATTTATTTTCCTTTATGAAGAAAATTAGTTTCTTATTACTCTCTTGGCATGTAAGATTAATTGATAGTAATTTAAATTATATTTCAAATATGTAATGGTCAGAATGGACAGGAAAAAAATAATATAAAACTCAAAATGGACAGAATTAGTAATTTCTTTCTTTTTAATATTGCCTCAAATATGTTTTTCATGTTTCTCTTGTAAGGAACACATACAAATATCCTAAGGGTGGGTGTCAAGAGGATGGGGCTAGACTGTTCAGTGGTGCCCAGCAACAGGACAAGGGGGAAGGGGCAAAAACTGAAATACGGGAAGTTCCATCTGAACATGACAAAAAACTTCTTTATATTGGGGATGACTGAGCATTGAACACTCTGCCTAGAAAGATTGTGGAGTCTCCTTCTGAGGCGATATTCAAAACATCCCTGGCTGAAATCCTTTGCAACCTTCTCTAGGTGAACTTGCTTTAGCAGGGGAGTTGGACTACATGATCTCCAGAGGTCCCAATCTCCCAATCCCAACAGTTCTGTGATTTTGTTAATTTATCAGCCCAAGTGTTTATTCCAAGGAGCCATGGTATGTTGATGAATTTGTTAGGGTACTGCCAAGGAAAAAATTAATGAAACAACATAAATCTCAAAACAGTTCTGACTTACCCAGTGATATTTTTGATCATATACTGTTTGATCTTTTCTGTCTTGTAGTGTATCCAAAAGACAGAACTTCCTACCATTACATGGAAACTTGGAGCTTAAATCACTATGGAATACCAGATGTTCATCAGTTTTTTCTCTCTCTTTTTAAGTTTATTTTTTTGAAACTCTTTCACTAATTTCTGTTGTCCTTACAAGATGACAAAGAAATACAGTTAAAGATCTATAGAGGTTGAAGTTTATCTTGTCTAGCATGGAATCCAAAGATAATAATTCTGTAATCATAGAAACATAGAAGTGTTTGAATTAGGTTGGACCTTTAAAGATCATCTTGCTCAAACTCCTCTGCCTTGAGTAGGGACACTTTCCACTAGACCAGATTGCTCAGAGCCCCATCCAATCTGATTTTTAACACTTGCTAGGATTTGAACACTTACACAACTTCTCTAGGCAACCTACTACAGTGTCTTGCCCCCATTACAGTAATTTCTTA
This sequence comes from Haemorhous mexicanus, assembly GCF_027477595.1. NCBI lineage: Eukaryota > Metazoa > Chordata > Aves > Passeriformes > Fringillidae > Haemorhous > Haemorhous mexicanus. The sequence continues at coordinate 58,068,627 of NC_082344.1, forward strand.
CATACAATCTAAACCTCCCCTCTTTTATTTTAAAGCCATTACCCCTTTTCATATCACTGCATGTATCTCTCCATCCTTCTTGTAACCAACAAGATTTTCCCAGAGCCTTCTCTTATTCAGGATGAACAACACCAGTTCCCTCAACTTATCTTCATAGGGTAGGTGCTACAGCCTTCTGATAAATTCTGTAACTGTTCTCTCTATCTACTGTAAGAGGTCCAGGCATTGCCTGTACTGAGGACTGCAGAGCTGGACACAGTACTCCAGCTGGAGTCTCACAAGAGCAAGGAAAGGGGAAAATAAACTCCCTTAATCTGCTGGTCACACTTCTTTATGCACAGCCTGGGATACTACTGGCCTTCTGGCCCACAAGTTCAGATTGCTGGGTCCTACCTAATTATTTTTCCTTGTTAAATTGATCATGAATTTTGAAGTGATTATATGAGCTTATAGTTGATACAGTCTCTTGCGTTATTTACTTTCATTGCTCTTTGATACAGAATTCGTAGTTTTACCATCTTACTCGGTAGAACAGCTGGAAGGAAGTTTTGTGACATACTAGTTGATTTGACTTACTAAACTAAAATATTTGAGTTCAATCAACAATTTGACATGTTCAGAACATCATCTAAATTTAGTTTTGAGAAGATCTCTTTTCTGGGTAGTCTTCAAGCCATTTGAAAATTACACATTTAAAAAACAATAAGGCTGGAAGCCAAGCCATATATTCATGTGAAATAGTGTAAAGTTGAGGACATGGCTGAGAAAATCAATGAAAATGAATGTTAAAAATTCTGAATCTTTTATATTCTTAGACATGTTCAGGTGAACATAAAGTAGCTGCAATGATAATAAATTGGATACTTTACAGTCATTCTCTGAAAATAAAAATTATTACTTTGTGAACGTGAGTTTAATGTTTAGTTCTAAATATCTTTCTTCCCTACTGCAATGCACATTCCTCTTTAAAGATATGCAGGTTGTGAGTAAATGGATTTGAAAGTAATTGATATCAGTTACCAGCAGACCCAAGTGACCATATATTTATGCTTTCCTCGGCTTTCTCCTTGGTGACATGACTCTCTAGAGTATTATCTGACTTCTTCTTTTTACACATTCACTCTCTTTCCCAAAAGACAGATTCTGAAGCTAAAGAAGAAAAGTCAGGTTGGCTACAGAAGCATTAGGTCTTTCAGGATTTGTCCCTGAAGTAACATGTTCCCATAAGACTCATGCAGCAGGCTGTGTCTGCCATCCTAATTCCCTCCTGCTCCCTCCAACACTGTGTTAAGAAATAATGCTGCAACTACTCGATATAACATGGAAGAACAGAATCACAGTAGCCAAAGAAATATGTAACATTGCAGAAAAAGTAGGAATCTGAACTGTTTCCTAGGGCATTGTTCAGGCCTTTTAGAAATCTGTTTCACCTCACCTCAGTACCAAGTTCAGAAAAATGGCTTGAATGAGGGCATCCCTCCAGCAAATATTTTAAGAGTCTTTTATCTAGATCTTTTTTTCCTCTCTTGCAGACAGTATTCAACTGTGTATGTAGTCCAATTATTGAAATAAGACTTCTCAAACACTTTTTATGAATACTAGTGACAGAATCTTGACCTTCGAGAGGATTTGAATGAAAGTATTATTTGTATCATTAACATCCAGATGTTAATTTCCTTGCCTATAATTATCAAGGAGCCTGTGTCTGCATAAGGCTTTGTATCTACAGAGAGAACTTTTGTATTTTATGTAGTATCTATGTCTGTCTATAGCTGTATACACACCATTAGGAAATCAGACATTTGAGATAAAAAAGGCAAATCTCTGGCTATCTCTATCAGCTGTCAAAAGAAATTTTTATAATTATTTTTGTCACTTTTATGTAGAGGGATGATGGTTACATGACAAAAGCCATGTAGACATGCTCTGGATATCTGAGAATTGGAAAAGTACCGAACCCAACTAATCTGAGTCCCTGCACCTGCAAGGTCACAGTGGCCTTGGGTATAGCTGTAGTCTGATAACAGGATGATGTAGCCGAGAGCAGAGCATGAGAAAAGGGAGATGTAAGTTGTAAAGAATGAGGAAGTAAGAATAACCAATAGACTGCTTAGCTTACAGAATATGCATGAGCTTATTAGGTGTTGTGCTTAAATGTTTGATGCTCTAATCAATAAACGAAGCTTGCTGAACTCTCATATTGAGCTCTCCCGAGCCTCCCTCACTGTGACACTTTTATTTTTCTATTTATATTTATACATTATTATGAAAAAAATAGATACCTGAAAATAAGTAATATAATTAAAGAGGACAGGTTTGCATCCATTAATAATAAGTTTTCCTTCATTTCCCTCTGCCATGTCCCTTGAAAATATGAAATGCAAAGATCCTATTATGCCAATGTAAATTTGGAAGCAGGATTCAGCTTTTCTTATTTTCAGCAACTGTATTATCTGTTGTCTCAAAAAAATTAATAGAAAAAAATGTAACATGCATAAATGCAATTGCCACAATATCAGGGCCTTTAAACAGCGTTAACTCTCTGAAGGGAATGAAAGTGCAGTAGGTTCCTAAAGGACTATACTGTTTAGAAAATCACTCTCTGTAATTTTATTAAAGACAGACATAGGTTACTTGTTTGTTTCAAATTCAAACTCCAAAATAAAAATTCAGCATCTATCTATTGGGACATAAAAATTCAAAAGGACACTATTAAAAAAAAAAAAAAGTCTATTTCCCTTTAATTCATGAGAAAGAAATCTAGAGTAGAGTATACAGCAACTATTAATTCAGAAAGTTCTTGCTGCTGATATGATTCTAACCCAGGTGAATATTAAATGAAATCATGAAGCAGTTGAAAGGATGAGCATATTAAAAGGGCTGTGACAGAAACCAAGAGAGAATGATGATGCAATTACCCTTCTTCTAGGCCATGCAATACTAATGTGATAAGGGCCTGCATAGTTCAACAGGAAGGATGAAGAGGCTAACAATAATTCTCAATTAAAGCAGGTTTTCTTCATGCTGGTAAAATACACTGCGTCTCATTTATTAGAATGCCAAGAAAGCTCTACATCGTGTCATGCTGTTTGCAAAAGAAAATGCTAAGAGAGGTATTCAAATACAATTTAATGAGAAGTGAGAAAGCTAAAGCATTGAGGATAAAAGAATTGAGCAAATGTTAAGTTTAACACCACCAATATGTTACTAGCAACTATAATGTACTGAATATTTATGGAAGCAGTAGATTAGTAAGGCTCCTTGAAAATCCCTCCATTGTTCCCACAGAAAAAAAATCACTTTTAGCACCTGCCTTCCTCTCTGAAAATATTTGACTTAGTGGGTATTTTTCATTTAAGAGGTAATGTTTTTCAATTGGCCATTCACTTCCTGTGCCTTTTATAATCTGTTATGATTTCTAAAACTGAAGCCTCTGTTTGAGCTGATCCAGAATGTACTGTGCTGGCTGACTAGAGAAATTAATGTAGCTTGAATCATATTTTTCCTGATTTATTTTGATGACTGAGTACAGAGTTAAATCTGTAGTCCTTGCTGCAGAGTAAACTTGGTCATATATGGTTTTCACAGTTATTGTAAAACAGTTACAGTCTTAAACTAAACAAAGGGAAGTTTCTGATAGATGTCAGGAAAAATATTCTTCACTGAAAGAGTGATGGGACACTGGAATCATCTGCCCACGATAGTGGTGGAGTCTTTGTCCCTGGATGTGTTTAAAATAGGCTGTATGTGGCACTCAGCACCATGGGTTACTTGATGAGGATGTGCTAGTTTAGGTCATAGGTTGGACTTAATGACCTAAAAGGTCTTTTCCAACCTAGTTAATTCTGTGTTTCTGTGAATCAGAATTGGTTTTATTTTGCATGAAAATCTGTATTGCACCATAAGCAGCTGTCATGGTTTCACCCAACCAGTAACCAAACTGCAACTAGGAGTTTTCACAGATCAATCTTAAAGCCACTTGTCACTTGTTTACTCCACCCACACTGAGAACAGGGAAAGAATTAGAAGGTTAAAAGTGAGAGAATTCATGGTCTGTGATTGAGACAATTTAATAGGTAAGGAAAAAGCCATGAAAAAAAGCAAAGCAGAACAAGGAATTCATTCACCACTTCCCTTGGGCAGGCAGGTGTTCAGCCAACTCCAGGAGAGTTGGGTTCTGTCATGCAAAATCATGATTTGGGAAGACAAATGCTATCACTCTGAACATTCCCATTTTTTTGCTTCTTTTCCCAGTTTTATATATGAATACAATGTCATATGGTCCCTTTGGTCAGCTGAGGTTGGCTCCCTCCCAGATTCTTGCTCACCAGTGGGATGGGGTGAGAAGCAATAAGTCCTTGAATCTGTGCAAGCACGGTTCAGCAATGGCTAAAACATCCCTGAGTTATCTACACTGTTTTCAGTACAAATCCAAAATACAGCTCCATATCAGAAATTTTGAAGAGGATTATTTCAATCCCAGCCAAAACTGCCACAGAAACAATACTCTACTATCCTTTCTTACAATAAAGTTTGGAGAGGTTTTCATTATTTGAATCAAAGTTTAATGAATTGAGTGGGGTTTTCTTTCTAAAGGTAATGCTGCTATGCCTTGATTTATCAATGCATCAGTCTTCAAATTCAACACTGGGTGGCTTTTTTTTTTACACTGTTGTCACAAACCTTCTGACAAAATAAGTATCTACCAGTTTTGGACAAGTACTTTTGAATCACCTGCAGTTCATCTTCAAGTGATGACTTTTTCATTCAAGAAGATCAAGACCATAGCTCTGAAGATTATAGTGATTTCCTTTTATCACTTGTGTTCACTGTTAAGTATAATAGTTTTGCTTATCTTGCTCTAATGACTTCTGGGTTCTTATATTTATTGTGCTTTATGGAAAAGAATTTTTTTGCACTGAGAAAACCCAATATTTATTAATGCAGGGTACTGAAATTGAATACTGTAATACTGTATCAAAATGCAAAAGGCATCTAAATCTTACATACTAATTTAGCTTACTGTAAAGTAGATTTACAGTTTTAATTGACCAAATATTATTACCTTCTAATATTTCTTTGGCAATCTACAACTGAGTTTGGTCTCATTCCAGTTTTAATATTTATTTACACTTATTTCTTCAAAGCTGGGAATTGTAGGTGTTGATCTGAGACTTTCCCCATAAATTAAAATAGAGTCCAAAACATACATAAATTTTTGCTCATAAATAGAGTAGAATCTACCCCCATCACCAACAATCGGAAAAAAATATGGAAATAAGTGGCAGGGGAAGCTGAGGTGGGACTGAGAAGTGTGCCCAGAACATTAATAAAACCAAGCTTCTGTAGATCAAAGCTATCTAATGATACTCTTCACTGCCCTACCTGAAATGAAGTCTATTAAAAACTGTCATGATTAGTGACAGTCAATGTGTTTTCAGCTTCAGTAAGTACAAACCATGAGATGATGAAGGCTGTACAGCTTGTCTTTCACACAGTTATGATGAAGACATGTGCTTTGAAATGTGCACACATATTACTGTACTGCACTTCTCAATATCTACACGGATATATTCAATTTTCAGTATCAGCTGCCATTGTTGCAACACTTTTTTACAGATAGTGAAAATAATTGTCTGGGTTGTTGCCTTTTTCATTATAAATACCACTAGCCAATCAGCTGAGCTCAGTTGTCTTGGGTAGCCCCTGAAAAATGTTTGAATTACCTTGTTGCTCCAGATTCAAGTGATTTGTGACAATCATGCTGACAATCTTTGTTATGACTCTACAGATTCCTTTGATTGAGGAAAAGAAGGACCTGTTCATTTTCTCTAAAGTCAAGCAGAAGGAGACAGATCCTCAATTATTCATATACAAAAAATAATATGGAAGATGATTAACTACTCATACTTTGGATCAGTGTCCTCAAGTCTAGCTTTTCACCATTTTATTTCATTCCTGTATTTCACTCAAAGGCAAACTGAATATTTTCATCAGTAAAAAAAAGGAACTAGGGTGAGCATTCATCTGTGAAAGAAATGAGGAAAAAACCTGCGCTGGATTTCCCCTCATTTCAAATTGTTTTCCAAAAGGCATAACCTGAAGCTTCCATAACCTTAAGTTCTGTTTTTAAAGCCCATATAGTTTACTTTAGTCTCTACAAGAACCTCCAAAGTTAAATCTGGTGATCTGAGGATCTATGAGTGGAGTAAACCTTGGATCTGGTAAATATCTATGTAAAATGTGGGCTTTACTGACAAGCTTTGTAGATTTTTTAGGAAGCAAAAAGTGGAATAACAAGGGATGCAAAATAGATTTCAAACAAAATGGCAAGGAAAAAAAGAAAGTGACAGGCAAGTGCTTGGAAGAGATTAGACAGCCAACAGCTACCATTTGCCAAAGCTGTGTGTTCTACGTGAACCTGTGCAAAACCTTTGAGACCTCCCCCGTATAAAATCAGGGCTGAAATTGTGTATAAGTATTCTTGGATTACTCAGGCAAATACTTAGAAGAACAAACCATTAGACACTGGAAAGCTGTTAAAAAAAAAACAAATCTCAAAGTACTTAGAATTAGAATGTGCCTCCAGCATGGTGCAGGAACATAGCTTAGGTGGTTAGGAGAGATCTGAGAAAGAAAAAGAGAATGATTTAAGTTGTGTACACTGATTAATGCAGCAAGCAGTTTCTGCTCATCAAGTGATGAACATCATTAGGAATCATGCTTGCACAGCCTTCTTACTTGTCCATATTCTCCACAAAGAAAGGGATGTATAGGTTTCTCCAGAGGACCATTCTGTGCTTTTCACATTGCTTAGCTGGTGGGATTTTTCTTGATTTTCAGCAGAAGTAACAGTGGTTGGGAAGAAATTAAATCTCAAAGAATAATATAATCCCCAATTAATGTCTTTGTATGGTAATTTCTACTGCCTAGAGGGAATACTATAGTTATAGACTGTAGAAAACCAGAGGGCTTGGAAGATGGTGTTAATCACCTCAGCAACAATCAGATCTGAAAGATGCACGACATCCACGATCATCACTTCAGATCAAGTCACATACTCCACAGAGAAATGGTGGCATTCTCCAAAGCCCTAAAGAAGCTTCTGAAGGTCATTTGCAGGCACCAGTTATTTGCACAGGCCTGCAAGCCTGCAAATGTTTAGCTTCCTCAGTTTTCAGGTGGCCAGCAGATGACTACCAATATTAATTCAGTTAGAAATTTCAGGGCTTAGGAAGACTAGCTTAAGCCATGTTTCAGGATTCATGGCCATTTACAAAATAATTATGGAATCTAAACAACAAATGATAAAATTATCCAAATCATTACTCTCTTTATGTACAGCCACTATGATCAGCTGACTTCTCTGTCCATGATTATGGCCTGAGGTCATTAGGATTTTTTATTAAAAACTCATTTTGCGAAACTTAGATGAAAGTCTTTTGTTTCTTCAATTACAGCAACTATTGTAAACCTGATCACATGCATTGACACAGTAATTTCTTCTAAATAAATTATTAAACATAAATTGTTGCTATTTAAATACTAAATTCATATGAGACAGAAAAAGAAGGAAAAAGCTTATATTTTACTCTTTATGTCCCATTCTTCCCAATTCTCATATATGGGCTCTTCCAGAAACCTTCTCAAAATCAGGCTGAAACAGAATCATTTCTGCCAAGTAGGTCAAGGTCTGCACCTACAGGGATGGTAGCTTCCCACCAGCAGGGGCTCCTCTCCTGTCAAATCAATCATTCAAAGAGGACGAAGGAGACTAGAGTCTCAATGCTGGACAGTTTATTCTTGGGAGAAGTAGGATAAGTCCCTGCTACCACACCAGCTTGACCTCTTCCATTCTGTCTGGCGTGAAGAAAGGTTCAATGAATGCAAGCACTGCAGAGCTTTTTGCAGATCTCTTTGCTTGACCAGATAAGGTAAATATCTGCAGTTTGACCATTGCAGCAATGCTCACTGAATGAAAAGAGGTTTTCTCATTTTAGCAAGAGCAAAAAGGAGTGGGGAAATTGTGCTAAAGTGGTCACTGTTTAAACTTGAAACAGAACAGTTGGACAGAGAGGAACGTGGCAAAAAAGTTCATTGTTTATTCCTGATGACAATGATTTAAGGGAAAAATATTGCTTCAAAAATCTTTTGAAAAATGAGACTATAGGAATATGAGCAAGTGTCAGTCATCTGAGTTTGCACAAGAAAAAATGAAAATCCCTGACATAAGCTCAAGAATGTGCTTTTGGACTAAACTGCTTTTTGGATATAGAATAAGGAGGATTTAAGGATGTAGAAAGTAAAGGTTATTGCACAGCTATAACTATGTTTTTCCCTGTAGATACTACTCGTTATTGAAATTGCTCACATTGTCTACAAGATCTGTGATATAAACTGTAGAAGATAATTTATATTATAAATTACAAATTCCTTGTACAGCTTGTTTTAGTGTAACCTAAGCAAAGCAGGGATAGAACAAAACAACTAGTGCAACAGCTTATTTCAGCATAAGGACTCCATAAAAAAACCTGGAATAATATATTAACAAAGAAGCTGTTTAGGGATGAATCCAACAATTCTTTAAGTTGCTTACTTTTTTGAATGGTTACACTAGAGTAATATCCTCAGATAGTTTTGTAATATTTTATTCTGAATTCAAAGAAACTAGATGCCCTTGAAACAGATGAGATGTTGTTCTATATCTTGTAGTCTCACCACACCGAAGTGGTTTAACTTTGTCATCTCAGTTTCAAGACCTGGAAAAATTATTATAATAATAGCAGTAGCAAAAATAATGGAAAATAATAATTATTATTATTGTTAATAATAACAATATTTTATATGGATGTAAGTATTAGTGCTTCAATGCAAAACACAGATGGTAGATCTCTTTTCATTTAACTTCATTCTCCACGTAATTTAGAAGGATCTTGAATGATTTTTATGTTAAAATCCAATTATTTAAATTTTATAATCAATTCAATACCACAGTAATTAATAAATTATATTTTTAAGCATTCAGTACTTTATAAGGAAACCCTTATGAACTACAATATTGTTTTTCCCAAGGAAATTAAAAATAGCATTGATCAGAATAGATCAGAACAGAAATGCCAGCTCCACCAGCAGAACAGATAAGACAGCAGTGACTGCTGTGGGCTGAGGTGTCTGTAGCACAGCTAGTAAGCAGTCACTGTCTGGAGGAGACACACTTAGGGCCCTGCCAGACAAGGTCACAGCCTGCCCAAGTAACTGAACCAAACATTTCTGACCCAAGGATCCCAAGGTGGCTACTGACTCATTTGTATGTAAACACATCTGCATGTCAACATCAAGTTTGAATGTGCTCCAGGAAAGACCATTTTCCTTCTTTATTTACTATAGCAGAGAAAGAAAACATAAGAACTTTTCTGTCACAATCCCAAACTCAAATGACAGTTGCTATCAGCATCAAAAATATCTACTACAAACTTTAAAATGTTGCAATACCTTCACACTTATCTCACTTATCATTTGAGGCTTTTTTATTTATTTTTTGTTAGCTGACAGGCCCTAGGCAGTACAGAACTTGTGTCTTCCCTAACTCAGAGGCAGACCCAGTAAGTCTGATACATTATTTTTTTCAAAATAAAATCCACAGAGCCAGAAGAAACAATAAAACAAGAGCCAGAGTTGCAGGGAAAGTGCAGACAGAAAAAAATTGAATTGAGTTCCAGAACCAGAATGGGAGAATCAAATAGGTTCAAAAAACTGTTAACACTGGAAAATATTTGATAGAATAAAACCACAATTATTATTTTTGAAAACAATTGCAATAATTCTATCCTTAATAATACATACATAATCAGGTGGTTAATTTCCATGGTGAGAATCTGATATGATGTATGTAGAGCTTACCCAGGCCTGAGACAGTGTAGTGGGGTAACAAAGAATGTGGTAGATGATGGATTGCAGAGGTCAGTTTCTTATGTTGGAAACAGGTGTCTAATTCCTATTGATTTAGTATAATTGCTCTTGGAATAAACTGCTGTTCCACGTCAGAACCTTAATCTTTATACCAAACACATATGCTTATTAAGATAAACCTGAGTTCCTCACAATAACTCCCACTGGAGTTCACAGAAAAATTTTGGTCATTGGCTGAAGTATCATTTATTTCACCTAGATCTCTGCAAATAACCCCAGAGCTGACCTGTAAAAGTCATGGTCAATGTCTCTGTGCCCAGCTGGGGTCCCGAAATGTGTGGTGTTCTCAGGGCCCTGTCTGGGGACTGGTGCTCTGCAATATCTTCATCAGTGACAGAGGGAGCTGCAGTAGACCCTCAGCAAGATTTCAGGTGGCACAAGCTGAGCAGTGCAGTTGACACAACAGAAGGAAGGGATTTCATCCAGAGGGGGCTGGACAAACCTGAGAGGAGGGTCTATGAGAACCTCCTGAAGTTTAAGAAGTTGAGGTGCAGGATGCTGCATCTGGAATGGGTCATCCCAGACATTATAAACACAGACTGTAAAAAGAAGTCACTGAGAGCAGCACTGCTGAGAAGGACTTGAGGGTGTTAAAAAACATTTGAAAATTCGGTATCTTTCTTTCTCCTATCAAGTCTTTTTGAACATTTTGCAATTTTGTATTTCCTTCTGATTTAAAAAAGTCTTCCAAATATCTTCAATAGTCTTATTATTTTCTACTTGTAAATGCTGTCATCTTTATCTGAGACATGGAGTCACTTAGCAATTTATCTGATAAGATTATATATTTGTAGATATATTTGAACTCAATTTTCAGTGAAAATAAATTGCTATCTGCCAGGAAATGGATTCAATATATTCATAATCTTTTTCCACTGCAGTTCTTCCTCAGATTACTTATACTGTTCAAATTAATTATTGAATCTTGACAGTATTGCTTAAACAAACAATCTTGGAAATTTCAAAGTCCATTCTTGACTTGCTTTCTTATTAATGACTAGTAAATGATGATAGCAGGCAGGATACCTGTAACAGAACAGGTGGTTGTGAGAACAGAAATAAAACCCAACTAATCGCTACTACTTATAATTTTTCAGAGGCAGGAAAAATCAGATTGCCTTGTAGTTCCAGGTTTAGTTTGCAGCTAAAAAATAAATAAAAAGTATTTCATTAAACAGGTAGGAAAATTATATAAAAAATAAATTTTCTATTTGCAAATATTTTTCAGCTTAGTCACGTGAAGCTTACTGTAGTCTACTTTAAAATATTCTGGATAGCAATACCTTTGAAAGTCTGTAAAACTTTTCTTACAATGTGGACAAAAATAATTCCAAATGTAAAAAGGATCATATTTATTTAGTTTTTCAAGTGTTCATATTGTGAAATTTGAACTGTCAGAAAACATAAGAAAAAATGAATGCTAAGCAGTTTATTTTTCTAAACATTTAAGAAGACATTCTGCATGAAGAGCTTCACACTATAATCAGATTATTTTTAGCAGGGTTAATCTGAAATTATAAATTAGTTGTGTAGAACCATAGATTCGATCTCCTTTGTTACTAAATCTAGTTCACAACTTTCATGAAGAACCAGAAAAATCTTGGAAGTAGAAAAGGTCATCTGTCTGACCTCACACTTGGTTATGAAAAAGAGGAGTCTTGCAAGCCATGGGAAATCCCTTTCAAAAGTTTTTATGTCCCTAGGAAATATAAATAAATAAATAAACACATCCATACATAAATAAATAAAATAACAAGAGCATACTTTATCTCCTCTGCTCAGCTCTACAGGCAATTCACAACCCAGCAAGCTTAATGAAGTATAGAATTAGTAGATAGCCAAAACTTTTCTCTAACACTTTTGTTTTTCTGTGTTAGAAATTGGGAATTGTCTTTTTATTTGCAAAATTTATCTACAACTGTTTTCACTTTGGTTGAGTTCTGGCCTATTTGCCAATGACTCAGCAAATACATGTATAATTTATTTATTATTTTGGAAACATACATTTTTATGTTCAAGACTTTTTTTTCTGCAAAATTCAGTTCTAATATCTAAATAAGTTGGTAGATGGGATACTTTTTTTTTTATTTTAATGTAATCAAAAAAGAAATCCATCCAATAATTTTACACTAATGCTTCCAGTTTGGTCACAATACATGTCAAGAAATATATGAAAATAGACAATTTGCATTTTTATAAAACTAAGGGTTTAAAAAAAAAAAACAAACATGAAAGGTGTTCCTAAATTATGTAGTTTCAATATTTTCTCTATTTCTCACTGAATTCAATGGCAGATACACTGTCATTACATTTTAACATATCTACCTGTCCTTCAGCATTTTTCTACTGAAAAAACAAGTTGAATTTGAGTGATTTCTGATCTTTCTGATTTTTCTGTGTTTCTGTAAAAGATACCTCTTGTCTTCAGGACAACTTGATTTATAATCCTCTAATACTATAAGAAATACTGCTATGCATGAAATGTATTGCAATATTTTGTTGAAATTCACTATAAAAAAAAATCATCACAGATGACTCAGAAAAACATAAGTTAAATAGAAAAGATACTGCTTTCAAGTGGAAGACGAAATAATAAAAAGTGGTGTCCAATACAAATAAGTGATCTTCTTACTACTAGAAACTATAGATAAATTAATTCTTTTCAGGCAATCTGATAATCAATCTATTTTCTAGGTATATGTACTTCTCTCTCAAATGAAAGGATAGGAATTTACTGACAACTTGACGGAAGTGTGATAGGTGATTTATTTGGGGATTAACAAAAGAAAAATACAAGAAAACCAAAAGAATTGAAAGAATATGCACTCTAGGCTGTTGTTTTTATCTGCTACAGCCATTCCTGCAATCACTTAGACAGAATGCATATGGTTAATAGGCTGCCACCTGCACTAATTGACTGCTTCATTGGCACTTAATGGTTATGAAGCATTACTGTAATCAAGGATTTATACAGTCAGATCAATGCGCTCTTGTGACAACTGAATATTTGAGTTATGCTGGCAGATTTTATAAGTGTTGTGAAGCTATGCAGTGAACACAAATGGAGAAAGTGAGAACAAAATAAAGCCTTTTACTCATAAGCCAGCTATATTTTTTGTTTTTAAAGGCCAATCAATGACAGCATTAACTTTTTCTTTTTTGATACTGAGAAACGGCGATAAATTCCTTTCACCATGCATGGTGGAACAGGTACACTGCTGGATGAGGTCCAAGTCAAAAAATCATAACAAGTGACTTTCTTTTAAAAATCATTGTTGTTTATCTTGGCAAAAACCAAGTTTATATGTCAGTCCACAAAAATTTCAAGAATAATTTCTTGTTAAACCTCACTTAGAACGAATTTGTATTAAAATCCTTCATGCTTCAAGACTGTTCTGATATAAAGTTCAAATATTGTTCATAGTGAGAAGATTTTTAAAGTCTAAGCCATACTATGGTCAATTTGTAATCAAGATAGGTGAAACTTTGAAGAAAAGAATCAAACTAACTTACATTATTTGCACATTTGGCCAAGTCCTAGAGTGATTACAAACCTACTGAGATTGACTGAGTAAAAGATGAGGGAAAATTGAGCAAAAACTTAAGAATATTATATATATATATATATAGATATATTTTTATTTTTGTTCTGGATTCTCATGAAGGAAAAGTACTAAAATTATTTCATATATTGGTAGATATGGTGGCTGAATTTACAGAGAGGTTCATCCTTATATAAAGGATGATGAAACTCCAGAAGGGAAAGGAGGTTGGGAAAGAGACAAGGACTCTTCAGTACATTGTAACTATGGAGACTGCCAAATCTAAAGCTAGTGATTTGAGAACAAAAAAATTCACAGCAATCACTGTCCTGAGGGGTAAATCTCCTGTCTCTACATCACATAGACAAGTTAGTCAGGCAAAGTAATAAGGATTTTTAATTACTGAAGCTAATTAGAGTTTACTTGCACCTCTCCTTAAAACTAAAACTAAAATACTTAAATTTAGCAATTCCAATGTCTTGTTCTGATTGACAGAATCTTATTATAATGTAATTAACATAAATGCTAAGCCAGACAGTATTTTTACTAAAGCTGGTATTGAATTTGGATACCATGTTAGCTGATTCTTAGTTCTGAATCTCTTCAGTTTTCAAAAATACAGCAATGGGGAATTTTTGGTATTGGATTACATATCATATCGGAATATTGTAAAAAAGGCCTAAATGTGGCACAGTGAATTAATAATAGCAAACTTGCATATTACATATTTAATGGAGTGTAATATTACATATTATATATTAAATGGATACATATTAAATGGATACATATTAAGTGTAATATTGCATATTACATATTAAATGAAGTGAAAAAACCCAACTCTTACCATGGTGGAAAAAATGTAATAATACAAGACACATTTGTGGGGCAATTTCCTAGCAAATTATGCTGCCACTTATAATTAGAAGAATTAACATGGCAATTAAAAGTTTGTGGCTGGTGCTCTGTATTTTCTACACAACAGCAGACAGGAAATTGCCTTGTCAATTACAATTATTAAGGTGTTAACACAATGTTCTAAGGTCACAAATGCCTTAGCACAGTAGAGTAAGGTAGACACCTGTAGTTATAATGTTAAGATATTACTTAATTGTTTAGATCTAGGTTATTTACATTTTTATCTGTTTGTAAATTGAATTGTGACAAACAGGATATTTTGATTAAGTGACATTACATTTTATGATATGCACACTAGTGGAAAGAGGTATACAAAGAATGACAGCTATCTTCTTATTTCAACTAACTGAAATTGACTCCCAAGATAGAATCCATGCTGGCACAGGTACCTTAGGTTATGCTCTACTTTGGATGAATGACAAAGGGAACTGAAATGCTCCTATAACTCTCTACTTATGTAAAATCACAATTTAGATTCCAGACTGATGTCTTCTCACTTTCATGACATTCACTTTCACACTTAAATACAGGGAGTCAATGGTAACTTCTTGACCCTTGCTGATGGAAGACTAACTCAGTATCAGTTTTGATGTTTTGTGTGTAAGATGCTCAAAAACTTCTACTAATCAAAATTGGGTTTATATTGGGGTCACAATACAAATGTAGCAAATGTGTATCAGAAATTGATACACAAAACATTGCCTGGATAGCATTCAACAAGAGATTTGTAATGTACCTTCTCATGACTTGTTTTCTGTACTTATTTTGAGGTTTGGATTTGTTTGTTTTCACTATGTTTAAATAATTCATAGAAAAGTAGCATCCAACTCCTTGATTATTTAGACTGCTTCTAAACTATGTAAGCTACTATTTAAACTAAGAATATTTTTTGGGAGTGATAAAAAATTCAAGGATCTTGGGGATATCCTCCCTCCAGGAGATAAGGTATGGAGTTCAGCTGGATGAAGACGAGGTCAGCTTCTCCACTGACAAGAGCTGCTGTGAAGGGAGCTGGAAGCCGAGGCCAACTTCACCTTTCCTTGGGAGCTGCATTTAAGCTGGGATAGTACTCCTGGTCCCAAACTGTGCTACAGTGGAACTACAACTGTTCCTGGTTTGCCTCCCTGACCATGACAGTGACTCTCTGGTTTAACTTCCTGGCTTGCCTTCAGATTTGCCTCTTCACAGCAGCCTTATTGGGTGAACACTGGGCTGTGTTTGCTCTGATCCCTGTTCCTGAACCTGGTCCTAACCCAGACCTGCTGCTCAGCATCCCTGCTTCTTGTTGGTGCAGCCATTGCTCCTTCCTACCTTGTTACCATGCTCAGCTCCCAGTTTACCTTCTGACTTTATCTTACCAGACAACCCTCACTTTTCTTGGCCATTTTGTCCTGCGCTCACCATCCCCTAAATAGGTGCATCAATTTGTCACAGCTTTATATCCTGAAAGAACCCTGAGAAAATTTGTAATTTGAAAATATCTGTGGAAGGTTCATAACACAGGGGAGTAATTTTCATTTCTCACCAGGGTAAGAGGTGTACCCTCCATTTCTAGGTGCTTGTATCACTATTGTGTTGTTCTCACTCATGTTCACATCCCGTGCTCTGTGATCTGTACTTTTTGTCCCATCGAGTTCCAGGTCCTCATATTTGCCTGTTCATGCTGTTCAATTTCTAATTTATAGTTTCTTTTTCTTGTACATAGAGTTATGTAGGGAAAGAAGATTTGAATTCCAGCTTCTGAGCCCCCCAGAGGAACAAAATTGCTTCTTGAATTTATCCCAAATAACCTTCATGTTAACACACAACCTCTAGCAATATCTCAGTTAAAAAAATGAGCTCCATCTTGCTGTAAATTAATTTTCTCTAGTAATTGTGTGTGGTCTTGGGGCAATTTAATTGATCTAAGATAGAGAAGAACAATAAATTGGGAGTGTCTTCTTTGGCTTTAGAAAATTTGCTTGAACTTCTGTACTTTAATCAAGAGGACTGGAATTACTAAAGAAAGAATTTGTGAAGAAATACGAAATACTGAATAGAAACAAACTCCCATTAATTTGGTAAAAAGAAAAGAGGAACTTCTCAGGCCAGTCATCTATTTTAAAATATTCATAATTCATCCAATAGGCCATCAGAGCTAGAGCTTGAGCTCTGGTGTGTATATAATAACACCATTTCACATTTAGTTCTTAAAAAATTGTGCTAGAGGTTTCCACACTCGCTTGATGAAGAGATATAGGTGTTTTAGAATTAGGTTCAAAAAAACCAACATCTGACCCAACTTCAAACTGCAAGGCTGTAACATTGCCCAGTGGTAGCCAACAGCAACAAGAACAATGAAGCAAAATTAATTGAACTGTTAAGATTTAACCACCTCACAAACTCTTTTGCTGAAGTTTTTTTGTGTTGGTTTTTTTTTGTTTTCATGAGCTAGAATGGATTCTGAAACTGAAGTCCCTGAGCAGCCTCAGATAGAAGAACCAGATATATATTTTCAGCTATCACTTCAGAGGAGAAATATAGCTCAAAGTTTCTAAAGTTGTATATTTAATATTGTTAGCCCTAAAAGCTTTCTCTGACAATTAATGAACATTTTAGGATTCTTCTTGTCTTTCCTGATAGATCAGTTTTCCATCCTTCATAAAAGGAATAATTAATCTCTACTTTTTGCCTTTCATTCCTTACTCTTTCAGTGTGTTAGAATTAAGAAGGCAAGAAATTTACCACAGAATAAAGGAACCATGTCAAAATGCAAGAAGTCATGTGATGACATACAAAGAAAATTCATACTGGGACAAGAGATGTGGGGTTTTTTTCAAGTTTTTAAAAGTTAAAGGTTCTGTTTTATTAATTTTAATGGGAGGGCTCAATTTCTCTTCTGTCCTCTCAGATTCCTAATCCACTTAAAAACTTTAATTTTATAAAGTTATAATAATCAATTGCTTATGTATAATTTAAATTTACATCATTATCTCTGCTTTATTTTCTGAAATTTGAAGAGTAATCTCTAGTTTACATAGAAAATAAATTGAAAACACATTAATTATACTATGGCAACTATATAAAAATTTCTGTAGTCTTCACCATATAATATTTAAGATGCACTTTTTATTTCAGAAAATTAATTTGCAAAATATTGTAAGGGATAAAAATAAGAGAATATATTACTGGAAGTCTCTGGAGCAAGAAATAAAATGTTCATAAAAATATCTAAATTTTTCTATAGTATTTACTTTATATGATTCAGTTGATCTTCTAACTCTCAGAATTAAGATTAAAATTACACTAAATAAGAAGCATGTAGGTCTTTTCCAAGTCAGGATATTCTATGATGCTATGATGCTATGAGGTGATCAGTTTACTTGGAAGATTAGAGGCTAATTTTCTGGGTTTATGTTCTCTACAGAGTTTATTTTGTCCAATATTAAAAAAAAAAAAAAAAAAAAAAAAGTGTTTCTCAGAATCATTTCTGTCTCAGTTGAAAGGAAGTCAATCTTTATCTAATCATTGATGTTAATTGTGCCTTTAGTTAAAACACATTTTAGTTGTTTCACTTTTCCCTTTTGTTCCTCTAAATAAATTACCAGAAGGGTGAAAGATTAACATTTTCACATAATTCAGCAGCTACATCTGTACCTATTACTACATAACTATTCCTTATTCAAAATTTTTTGGGAATGTTGTCCCTAGTTAAAAGAATGATGAATTTTTAAAATGATAATGTAATATGAAATAAGACTCCTATGTATTATACAACAATAAAACTATGATGAAAAATGAAAATAATATGATTTTCAAGCTTGTAGAATTATAACTAATTAAAGAAACTGATTAAACTGCCATGGAGGATGAATAAAAATGGTGTATTTATAGTGCCTATCTAAGGATGCAAAACATAATTCTTGGCAATTATGTTTTATAGTATTTTGTATACATGAAACTATCACTCTTTTTAATTAATTGATACTTTTCCATGACACAGAAGAATTAAAGAAATAATTTAACATTCTGAATATTGTATTAAATGGCACATTAAAGCACGTTTTCAAAGCTATTTTGTTATAATCTGCTATTCAAAGATGAAGAGTCTTTAAGCAATTCTACACCTTTGAATTCTAGTTCTGCAACTGCTTGCATGAGTTAAGCTTTACATATTTTGCACTTCAATGATATGCCTCTGAGGTTAATCAAAGGAAAAGATTTGAAACTATAAATCCATATTATATACAGATGGAATTATAATTTATTCTATGTTAAGCATGTAAATGATAGAAAAGGAAAAATAAACTTTCAAATGAGTTGGACATTAAATTTTAAATTTTAATTCACCATCATTGTTAATGAGAAAATGATGGGCAAGATCAAGATGTTCAAGAGCAAAGGCCTGTGTATAATTCACCTTTATGTACATGAACCACAGTAGTGTGTAGAAACTGTATGCTGGTGAGAATAGGCTTTAAGTCTTTCCTGCCCTCATTATATTTTTTCATTAGCCACAGAATAGAGCTGGAGATTTTTGGAGGACCCACACTCCATAGCAAATCCATAGTATAGATAATGGTTACACAGTGCCTAAGCCATGTGCACACGTTTTTGCTATTTACCTGATTAGTTTCTCCTGCTTTATAAACATCAAATTTAGAATAGGACCTTGAGCAGCAGACATGTAAATATCCCAAACTCTTTTCTCTGTTTCTATCCCTTTTTCTTTTTTTAAAGATCCCAAGTTGCATTATCAAAGACAATGTTAATATATACAATATGTATATAATTGTAGTATAATATACTACAATCAGAAAACTCTGTTCTAGAGTAATTCAGCATGCTTAGTCTCCATGATCTGTTTCGGGAAGAGTTCCTATAAATTATTAGAACAAGTCTACAGATTCATTTTGTATTATGCAGCTGGTTTTCAAATGAGGTATCATTTAGGTAAATGCTCAGTGAGGAGCTAGTATTAGGAAGCTTAAACTGGTCTGTCAGGTGATAAAGGCCTCAATGTAAGAAAGACTTAAGACTGTAGTGTAAGTGATTTGTAATGTGTAATACTTAAAGTAATGATGCTTTATACTTCTGGAATAAAAAAAAAGAATGAGAGATGTGAACTCAAAATGTCTTGATTTTGTACATACTCTCTTGGATATGCAATATTTTGTCTAACTGTGAAATGAATTCTTATTCTACACTCTGTAACATTTTTTTTATTTCTATTCTGATAAACAAAACAAAAATTAAACTACAAAAAAAATATGAGCACAAAATAAAAGTTGCATAGGATTACTTAAATTAGTTTACAACTGTCAGTTTTATACTCATCCAATATAGGTATTAAAAGCTTCAGCGTAGATAAGGCATAGACGCATGTGTGCAAAGAAGTTGTTACTGCTAAATCTTCATCTTTACAGCATTAATAAGACAGCAACAATAACAGCAATGTATCTGGCAAGTATATACAAACAGAAACTGATGAAAATTGACATGACAAAACTCCTGATTTTCAGTGAAATTTCATACTAATTTTCTGTGTAGATCTGGAGAATGATAGGAAAGTAGATTTCCAGTGAAATTTTGCTGTGATTTTATGATACTACTTTCAAAATTTAAGCAAACTTTTTTTTGAAAACATGAACATAAATCTATTTGAAATTTATATTTAATGTTTGGATTCAAAGAAGCATAGACCTCACTTAGAGGTATGAAATGATGGAGTTAAAACTAGGGATTTTTTTTTTTTTTTCCCCAAAATACACTGGGTTTTTGATTTCATTGAACTTTGGATGAGTTCTCAGTGCAGCTCTGATCAGTATTTGTAGCCAAGTGCTTAACACCTAAGTGGTCATGTATCATACAAGGAGCACTGTAGTAGTACTGAACTACTAGGGTCAATCAACAGAAGCTCCATGCAGAAGATACTCCTTTTGGGACATTTTATGAATATGAATACTCAAGAAGCATATTGGCCCCAGCAGAATCAGGAGGGTAAGGATAGAGATGAATGTCATCAAAATAATAGTGATGAATTAATCCATTTCATCAGAAGATTGAAGTCAATGATAGATGGATGATAGGAATCAGTTTTGTGACCAGCTAATCTCTCATGGAAAGCAGATCTGTAAGACAGATAGACTATAATTTATAGGTAATTTTAGGCCTAAAGTCTCCTATATATTCTCTGAGAACTGAAATAAGACTTACATGAATAAAATTAAAGAAGAAAATGCTCGGAGTATAGAAAATAGGTTTTAGAAGATTTTGAATGTATCATTGCCTAGTAAATTCATTGAAAAATATTAATAACATTTACATATTTCCAACCCACAATAAGGTATGTGCTATTACTTATTGGTGAATAAGAGTTAATCCTCTTGGCAAAAGTGGGTGCATATATGTCAATCCTATTTTGCACAAGCAGTGACCTATGAATAGATTATTATATGAGATGAAGCTTTTGTCTCCTTCTTTTGACAACATAGCGCACTGGCAATTATATTTAAATGCTGTACTGCGTTTTATCCCAAAGTGTTGTTATTAAAAATGTCTGCAAGACATTATAAAAATCAAATAAAAATATTCCTCACCCATTGCATGAAAACATATCTGATTCTAACCATACATGGAATCTCTTTGCTTTCAGCATTTTACATATAGTAATATTGAGAGTGTCACTATTTAAAAATAATGCATGTGCTTACAATATATCTTTATCATAAACTAACTAAATCCACTAAATAACCTTTCATATAAAATGAAAGATTATTTAAGTCTAATCAAAGGATTTCTGAGATTTATGGCAATATTTATTTAAGCATATTTAAGTTACAAAAATAGGATCTGCTTATGTGTACGATGCTTTTAGACAGCAACAATATCAATTCAGGTGTCTATTAATATAGAACAGTCATATTTTTAACTACTTTCCCTATTATAATCACTGTCAACTCTTAATGCATGAGTATTAATGCATGACTGTGACAACTCTACATGAATACATTATTCAGGGCACTGAAACATTTTTTCCCAGTCCTTCATGGCATAAACTAGGACTCAGCTTCTGGGAATGTCCACACAATCGCATGCAGTCAGCTACACAATCTCTCAACAAGCTAATTTGTGTTTCAGAAGCACTGTAGCCATGATGATGCATGGCATGGTATGTTATAGGCTCAAAGTGGTGAAAAAGATTATGAGTATCTTCATTCAGTACGTGGTATGCAGATGATATATGTAAGGAAGAGGTTTTCTAAGCTGAACAAAAGTATCTGAGAAGACCAAGGAAATGATCTTGCTTTGGCTGTGGATACAAAGCTTGCCATGTTTTGTTGGGAACACTAACCTGGTAATATGGTCAGAGTGCACACCAATAACATTGTCAGAGTGCTGCCTTTCTGTCAGGTTCTCTCACTTCCTTCTCATGAAACTGAGGTAACAGAAGACATAGCTTCTGTTATGTGAAAAGAACTATTTCAGATTCCTTCATTTTAGTTCTTCTGCTTTAACACAAAGATGTCATATTTACTGATTTGGCCAACTTAGAGAAATGTGAGGAGAGCGTCTCTACTTCTTGGACAAATCCGAGCCTTTAAAGAAAAACACTGAAGTCTTATGAAGTCAAATTGAATTTATTGCTGTCTGCTGTACATTATATGGGCATGAAGTGTGTGCTAGCTTTGCATTCCTCTGCCAAAGAGCACAAATCATCCCATGAAGAGGCATTGTTACACATTGATAAACATATGTTGGTGAATATCATAAATCAAAAGAGCATAATTGCAGAGCCAGAAACTCAGACTATCACATTTTGTTCATTTGGTTATTGGGTTTTTTTGGGGTTTTTGTTGTTGTTGTTGGATTTGTTAATGAAATATTCCTTTTATTTAATTCTGAAGAATGAAGTTTAGCTTAATTTATTTATTGCAACTAAAGTTCTTTTTAAAACAAGAACAAAACAATAGTCAACAGTCTTCACATTAGTAATGGAACTGCTTAAGTATTTGTTCAATGACTCCAAATTTCTCTTTTTTTCATAAGACATTGACTAGAAGAGCACTGAGACTATACAAATTCTGACCATGACTACTAGTTTTTGAAAGATTGATCCTAAAGGGTTTTATTATACTTGTTCAGGGAGAGACAAGAGGATAATTTATAGGTTTTTTCATCCTGTAATGGATACACTTACATGATGTGGCCATCTGAAAACCAGAGATTATTAAATGATTGGGAAAATTTCTTTAACTAGAAGCTGAAAATTTCAAGCCATTACTTTAAATTTAGTAGTTGCATCATACTCCTATATCCTGTGATTTTGCAATTCTTTGTGAGTTTCTGCTAGGATATATTGATAGAGTGTAGGATTAATTATACTGAATGACCAAAATAATTAAGAAGGAAATCAGGAAAAATATTTCATTTTAAAACAGTTTAGTAATCTGTTTTCTGCTATGTAGAGTGTAAAAGACAAGGACAGGTAATATGTTCATTGCCTGTAGGCTGAGCAAGTCTCTTGTGACATTCACCTGTGACCTTTCTGGCTGAGAGATAATAGAGCTCCAGATTCAAAGAGCACCTTTCAGCTAAAAAAAATAAAGGTTGGGTAATCTTCAGGGTTTTAAATGGGTTACTATTTCTTTTGTTTCATCTATTGTCTTTACAAATGATTTGAATAACAAGTGGGACGGTTAACAATAAGAAGTGCTGATACTTAAGCTATTTTCTTACTGCAAGAAATAGGGGGAAATAAATCTCCAAGAAGACTGATATATAATTAAGACAATGCACATTCTTCCAACTTCACTTTTGCCCTAGAGCTAAACACCATCTACTCTTGGTGTTCAGTGTTGTGCAGTAGATAAAGATAATATCACTCAATGCAAAATTACTGTTTTAAAAATCTGTCCCAAAGGGAGATTTTTTATTTTCCCATATCCAACATACACAAGAATGGTGTATTCTACAAACTCTTATCAACGATTCATTTTAATAGTGTGCTGTCATGTGAGAAGGAAGAGTTTTACAGGAGCCATATTTATTTAACAACTCAGCTAAAGCTGGCTTTTTAAAAATCCTATTGTTTGATTCAAGATATATATTTTTAGTTCTGTGTTTTAGTTCACTGTGTGGATTTGGCATGCCACTAGTTTGTAAATTTGAACTTCCCTTTTTTCTGGTTTATTTTTACTTGCTTATTTGAACTACTTGCCATATAGGAGGAGAAAATCCCAGTGGAGAAACATATAACAACTTCAAGATCACAGGGAATTATATCCAAAGATATTAATAGTAGGTTTTAATGACTGAAATTAAAAATTTAAACATTCCTAAATATAAATCACTTTACTTCCAAAGTGTAGTTCTCCACTAAGTGCCACACCCTGCTGATTCATGAAAACTTCCAGAGATGGTGATTCCAACACCTCCCTCAGCAGTCCATTCCAATTCTTAACCATCCTTTCAGTAAAAAAAAAGTTTTCCTGTGTCCAGTCTGAACCTTTTCTGGGACAGCTTGAGGCCTTTTCATCTTGTCCTGTCACTAGTGACCAGGGAGAAGAGTCCAGTCCCTGCCTGGCTACAACCTCCTTTCAGATAGTTTTAGAACGCAATAAAAAGCCTGAGCCTCCTTTTCCCAAGGATAAACAGCCCCAGCTTCATGGCCCTTCTTTGGAGCCACTCCAGCACCTCACTGTCTATTTTGGAATGAGGGGCCCAGAGCTGGACACAGAGCTTGAGGTGCAGCCTCAGCAGGGCTGAGTACAGGGGGACGATGACTGCCCTGGTCCTGCTGGCCACACCCTACAAGCCAGGATGCAATTGACCTTCTTGGCCAACAGTGGTGGCTCATGTTCAGCCACCTGTCAACCAACAACCCCAGGTTCTTTTCTGCTGGGCTGCTTTCCAGCCACTCTTCTCTCTTCAAGAGAATGGCAGAATGATGAACCTTTTCCTGTTGTCCTATTCACAGCATATTTGTGGCACTGGTGTGAATTATCAGAAGTTTATGGAAATTTGTCCTCACTTTGCCTCATCTTCTACAAGGCTGTAATGCAGGAGCACGTTCTTTTAGCACAGCTTTCTCTGTACAAGCTAGATGCAAAACCAGATGAGTTATTGTTTCTAAAGGCTGATTTTAAACTATGATCCAGGGCATCCATTCATAATTCAAATATTAACACTTCTGAAACGCTCTTATGCTTGAATAGCAAATATTCCCACATGAATCCCATGGTCATGAAGTTAAAGTCTGGGTCAAATGCCCCTGTAAATGCATAGTGTGCATTTGTGGTGCACAAAAATCCTATTGGCATCTTCAGTGTAATTTAGTTTTATTCTGGCCTAAACCAGTAATACATATAAAATATTAACAACCTGCTGGTAAGATCATGAGACTGATTCCCCAATAGCTGAAATCAAGAATATATTTCAAACTCAAGCGAAAACTAACTCATCAAAAAATTTGAGTTTATTTGGTTTTTGGTAGTTTTTTGCTAGTAAGAATATATTTCCAGGTCTAATTTATTGATAAAAGTTTTTGCACAGTCTTCATAAGACTGATTCCCCAATAGCTGAAATCAAGAATATATTTCAAACTCAAGTGAAAACTAACTCATCAAAAAATTTGAGTTTATTTGGTTTTTGGTAGTTTTTTGCTAGTAAGAATATATTTCCAGGTCTAATTTATTGATAAAAGTTTTTTGCACAGTCTTAGCATCTTTCTATATACAACAATTTGCTGGAACCAATACTGCATGAGATAATTCATTAGGGACAGATGATGCATATTTACTAGCTCAGCACATCCTCAGTGAACATGTTAGACTATTAGATGTATACAATTCTTTTGTTCTTCTTTCTCAGCAGTTATCCTTACTGATACAGTCAGTGTTTCATCTCAGCATGAAATAACATTAGATAACATTGCATTTTGAGGAAACAGAAAAAAACAAGAGCTCCACAAATGGGAAGGAATTAGAAATGCTCTTGCAGTAGAGGCCCCGGAGTTATAAATGAGAAACTGATGCACGTACTTAGGAAGGGACGTTACATAAAATCTTTCTCCTGCTGTACATTTCTTATTCTTTTGCATATTCTCCTTCTGAAAAGCATTTTTTGACAAGTGCTAAAGCAGAATTTCCATACATTATCTAGGCTTTCCTAATCGGGTTCCTTTTTTTTGTCGTATTTTTTGTTTGGTTTTTTTTTTTTAGTAAAAAGTGCCTGTCCAGAGGACATTTCAGTACTATTTATTTTATGAAAAATGGACAGAATCTTTGCAGTGTTTTTGCTGTATAAAAAAATACAGGAAAAGTTAATATGATTAACACTTAAAGCAAAACAGACCAAAGGAACAGGATAAATCTCACTTAACTTTAAACATCTGGTAAAGTAACCTCACATTTAACTAATCAGGAACTTTTTATAATTGATCAAGGTTTTTAGCTTTTGATTCATTTAATCCATTTTGGATACATGTAATACAGTCTGCTAAACTGCATCAGCAGCCATACCTGTTGTATTCTATTATCTTTAAAAACAAATTTAATGATAAAATTGTGTCAACTTTAATGCTAGGTCAGATGAATTCAACCTATATATTCTGTTAATAACTGCTACAAAACTGCAAACTATTTAAAAAAAAATGTATTTCCAGACATTTATAATTTCTGATTTAGTTTCATTCAGTCTATGGCCACAGATATGCAGTAGAATTTTTTTTTCCAGCTAGCTAAAAATCTTAGACTTAGTAATAATATACAGAGACACTATAGATACATTATATATACACAAACTTTGCATCTGTGACTGAGTCCTGATAAATAGATACTGGTATTGCTTAGTCACTACAAAGTAAAGAATAATTATACACTCTTTTCATTAGATAGCACTGCTGTGTATAAATACATAAAATCATATATAGAATCATATAATCATTAAGGTTGGAAAAGACTCTAAGAAACCCAACCATTTGGCTGGCACCACCATATGCTCACCATAAAACTGTGAATAGCACATGCCATTTACACATGCACGTATCTTCTACACATTTCCAGGAATGGAGATTTCACATTTTCCAAATTATATTTTCCATAGTACACTTTCAAGTATAATAACGAAAACCAAACCAAAAAAACTTAGTGCAAGAGGAAATAGTTCCTTAGCAATCATGAATAAGTATCCTGCCCTAAATAGCGTGGATCATAGAATCATGGAAACATAGAATATCTCAGGTTGGACGGGACTCTTAGGGATCATCGAGTTAACTCCCTGCTCTCCCTAAAACCATATGACTAAGAGCATTCTCCAGATACTCCCTGAATTCTGTCAGGCTTGGTGCTCTCACCACTTCCCTGGATAGCCTCTTCCAGTGACCAACAAACCTCTCAGTGAAAAATCTTTTCCTAATGTCCAACTTAAAACTCCTCCAACACAAATTCATTTTTTTACCTCATGTCCTGTCACTGGTCACCAAGAGAGGAGATCAGCATCTGCCAACTTCTAATAAGCTGGTCACTCAAAGAAGCTGCAGGCTGTGATGAGGTCACTACAGAAGCTTTGTAACATTTGTGAGCACAGCATTTATTCCTTCTTAGATGCCCAAGACATTAAATTTTAAAATAATGACACTTTTTGGGAAATCTCATACTTATAGAAGTAGTCAGTAAATTGTTTTCAAATGCATCTAATAGCTGGTTGATAGGTACTGTATTGTACAAAAAAAAAAAAAAATCACATTTAAAAATATAAGAGGAAAAAAAAAGCAACCATATATTAAAACATCCTTCTTCTGTCTCACTTCATACACTGCTTAAAAATTCATTTATTATTCCTAAGGATCAGATTAATTCTTCATTTGCACCAATGTAATGCATACATAGTCAAGCAGTAGGTATATTTCTATATCCGGGTTTTATTAAAAATATTAAAGATAGCTTGATTTTTTCACAGGTAGTCAGACTTATTTTAAGAATAACATTGCCTACTATCTTGTGAATACTTATGAATACATCCTCCCACAAAATTCTCTCATTTTACCTATATAAGCAGTCCCCATGTCCTCTAACAATAAGGCAGAAATTATTTTATTTTTTACCCTCAACAGATTAATAAATAAATAAATAAATTTGCTTTGCCCATCTCCAGCTTGCATAACATCAACATAACTGTGAAACAACTAAAAGTCATTAAATGATATCTTTATTTTTCAGGAAACATAACAGCTGAAATTCCTGCTCTTGTGAATTTTGACACTGACTTCAGCAGAGTGAAGGTTCTGTTAGCCAGGATTTTGTTAATGCAGTTTCTGGAATCTACATGCCCACAGAATACAGTGCTCTACTGACAACAGCTCATCCTTATCTTTGCTTCCTGATGCTGAGTGGGTTGCAGGAAAAGCTGAGAACAAGGTATTTTGGTTTTGCAATAGATCTATGTAACAGTGTGCAGAGGTGCAATCAGATTCATAGCTACTTTTCAACTGGCATAGGGCTCCAAAGAATGATTTCTGAGACTGCTGAAGCCCTAAATTGCCACAGAATGATCTGATTATTCCTATTTTTTTTCCTCCCAGAACAAACAAGAATGTGATTCTTTTGTAAAAAATTGTTCTAGTCCTACAATTTCAGTGACATTTGGAAAAGAGATATGTCTGATGATGCTTTGCAGTTTCATAATATCTTTTACGAAGTGTCACATATTTTTGCAGTCATGGTAACAATAGTTTCAGATTACATTTAAGCCTTTTATAGTTGGAATCTGTGAACACTGAATAAACACTTTCTAAGGCAAAGTATAAGGTTATATTATGAAAATTAAATTCTAAAAATCGCAGAGTCAAACAGCAGAATTACTAAAATAACAGAGAAGAAACTGCATATTCATTCCTTTGCCTCAATATGCTCTATTAACTCACAGATCTGTTTTAAGAATGGGATTATTTTCTCATGTGGATGACTTTTTGTTGCTTAAATACTTCTGTGTGGCTCATTGTTTGATATTGCTCCTGGAGGATAATTCATTGTCTCAAAGTATGCTTTTAGCAATCAATACTAAGAGTGACAGAACCTTGAAGGGTTTAACACAGAATAATTACTTTCATGAGACATTTAATAGTAATGCTTTACAGAACTGAGATGACTCATGGAGCTTAAGCCACATCCTTCAATTATGATAGTGTTTTTTTTCAGCAAAAGCTTTCAAGAATGGCAGTATCTGTAATTCAGTGACTCTAAACTTAGACGAGACACACTATGAAAAGCAAATCTTGGAGGCAGTGAGCTTTCTGAGGCCTTTTCTGATGGCCTCTTCACACAAAAGCTGTCTCCTGAGGACTGTTTCTATGAGACATTTGTCTTCCAACCCTGTTTTATGGTTTGTAAGACAGGAAAGCTATGTAGACCAGAAATACTTAAACAATAGAGATTGTCCTACATCCTGACAAAAAATGCCGTAATTCACCATAGATCATGCTTGCCTTGGACTAGTAAACAGTTTGAAACAATGTCTCTCCTTTGCAGATTTGTTGCGTCTTTTCAAATACACAGAGCACTGCTGATACAGCTTCAATACTTAGAAAGTTACTCTGCACATTTTTCTGGAGGTGATATTTTACCCCACAAACTTTTACATGCAATCATTCCTCTGCTCCCTATTTCTCTAAACATCAATTCACTAGCATAAAAAAAAAAACAAAACTCACTGAATTCCTTTTGTTTCTGATTTCTAGAAAGATCCTAAGCATCTCTAGTATTAAAATATAAATGAATATAGCTTTCTAGCTATCTAAATTCCGTCATTGCTATTGTAAAGACAGGAAGTTCTTTTATAGTTCTGCTTACACACAAATTCTAGAATTGGAGGCAGAAGTCCTAATTTCACAATTTCCTAAGAAGTTTGGGCTTTCAATCATTATGTGATTAGTTATGATATTGCAAGATTTTTCAGATCTTGGATTAAGATTTAGTAACTGTCCTGGAGGCCATTCTGGTTACTTTAACTTCTTAGGCTAATCTTCATTTGTGTTCTAAATGTACTTCTAAAATATAAAAATGTTGCAAGGTTTTCTCTAAAATTTTGTATATATGCATTGAATAGTTTTATGCATTAAGTTTTGGAATTGTACTTGTTTAAATACTATGTCTCTTTATTAGAAAAACCCTTGACACAAGGTTTTTAAACTAAATTGAATGCTTAGCAGAATGGGGAATTTCCATTCTTGCCCATGGAAGCAAAAGTTAAGAAAACAGTCTTCCCAAAGAATTACATTCAAGCTACAGAATCTGTATAAGCTTTCTGGAAGCATTTTTGAATGAGAGAGTAAACCTCTTGGGAGTTAATTTAACTTTCAGTAGCAATAAGCAGAGATCAATTTCATTCTGTTGAGTTTCTAAACTTTATAATAATATTTGGATTGTAATGTATAAATTAATCTTTAATAGTTACCTGATTCTCAGAGTGGTTACAGAATAAAAAAGTTAATTGCAGTAACATTAGACTCCCCTCATACCATGGAACAGAACAATTCAGGATTAAAGGATAGATGTCGAAGTGTCCCTGAAAAAACTACATTATTAATCTAGTATAGTGACTTGGGAGAAACAGATTCTACTAATATAATCAGAAAAAAGTATGCCTGAACTTTGCAGATCTGCAACTTGCAAACTGCTGTACTTCTTAAATGAACTGAGTGTTTCCTAAACAAGTTAGTTTTCTAAAAAAATTAAAATTTCCTGCTCAATAAAAGAAATCTTTTTCCAATAAATCAATATATTATATATACATGCAAAAAAAATTGTACGAGGCTCCAATTCTCAGTCTGGTCCACTCTAAGAATATTGGCAATTGCTGGAGATATTCCAAAGGAATTCTAACAGAGTGGTACTGGTATTCTGAGCAAATGTTGCATTTCTATTCACAAGGCAAATAGAAATGAGCCCACCTTCAAGTAGAAAAAAATTATCTGTGGAGCCCAAAAAAAATTGCCATATGCCCTCAATCTTAGAAGCAGATTTCTTATTCCTTGATCGTTCTAAAGGTTTTTTTTCTTTTAGTGGGGCCATGTAAATTCATACATTACCAGTAACATAGCAAGGCTAAACAATCCTTCTGATCTTGAAGGATTTCAATGAGTTTTGCTGTCTAGAAAGCTGAAATACATAATAATTATTTATTGTTACATTATCAGTGTACTCTCACTTTAATTATATATATCACTCCACGACACCATTAAAGAAACTACAGATTTGTTACTTAGAGAACCAGTTAAAATACAAAGATGCTGAATTAAAAAAAAAAAAAAGTCTACAAATGCTTATACTAATTATTTTAAATTTCTTTTCTGATTTCTGTGTGGATCAATTAACTACATAGTTTTCAAGGTATGGCCAACAGACCTGCTAGTGTGAGAAATTGAGATTTTTTTGGAATGAAGTACTGCATAAGATCAATATTGTAGTAAAGTTAGGAGACTATAGATTATTGAAAGCAGACTATTTAATGTAGTGTACCAAATGCAATTGACAAAAAAAGTAAATTAGTAAAAATCGATTTGACTTTTGAGTATTAAAGAAATTGGATTTTGAAAGAACCATAAATGAAAAAGAAAATAAGAAGCTGTTTGATATAATGCAGAGTAAAGCTTAGAAGAATCATTTATTGGGAGTTATTTGCAATTTGTTAGGAGTAATTTGCATCAGTTTATTGATCAAACAAGCTGTAGAGAATAGGGGAATTAAACTTCTGTCTATTGAATAATATTTGAAATGTCTGTTGAAATAGCTTAAAAAAATTCTAAAGTAGGTCAAAGACTGGATGCAGAAAGTCCTATATTAGCAACAAACTGGCTTCTTTCATGCCCATAAAGCCAATTTACTGGTGGATGGACTGATAAAAAATCATACATTACATTTTACCTCTTAGAAAGACATCTGAAAATTGCTTGTATTTAATTGCTGCATTTTATAGTGTAATGTAACAAAGCAAGAACTTGTGGAACAGCACAGTAAATGAGACTGCTTTCCTCCCTTGTAAACAAGTGTTCAAATGGCATATGAATTCAAGCAAATTTTGTAGCTTTATCCTCATTTTTGGTACTCATTTGTTCTTATTACATAATTATGACAATCTGTCTTGATTAGTAGGCATTGCTCTTGAAAAACTCAGGACCAGAAGAACAAAAACATTGAAAGCCAAGCCTGCAAGCTCAGAGTGGGAAGCATGGGGAAGTGGGCTGCACAGCACGTGTAAGTCAGCTTTATTAAAGCAGGTGTCTCATTTAGACTGTCATATAACCAACACAAGTCTGAAAATATATGCCATATGCTTTCTCAGGGCTGGCTTTAGGCAATGGCCATAACAAATGCTATACTAGCACTCATGTCATTCTATCAGCAGAAATGAAAGCTGAGAGCTTTATTGATCAAAAAAAAAAAGTATTTTTCACGTGGTTTGATAAATGCTTTTTCAATATAAAACCAAAATACCTAGAAACTGCTATGGACATGGAGAGTTCTGATAACTTTTGTTTTTAGGCATCAATTAAAAATGAAGATGCTGTTCCTCAGTGATAAAATACATGTGTTATGCCAAAGAGATGCCAGTATAGTCGTCCATCAAACATTAACCCATTTGGAGATATTAGCACCACATCATTCCTGGTAAATAGCCTTGACAAAGGTGGAGATGTGAATTAGAATTGAAGTTTTAGTTTCTGTGTTGGAAAGTCAGATATAAAGGTTTCTTTATAGAGAACAGTTCATCTCGTACATCAATACCTAAAAGGTTTAGAGGGGCCATTTTTAGGAGAGGCTTTTGATTTAAAAAATTGTTTTTCCCATAATGGAATTGTTACTTACTTTGAAATATGAACATCCTTGTAATAATTAAAGCTCAGTAATAGAGACTGTTTCAAAAATCTTTTAAATAATAAAACTGATATGAAAACAATGAACATAATGTTTTATGGCCAGAGATTGTACAGTGAATCTTATATCAAAAAATATAAATGGATTTTTTAATAAAATTTCACTTAAGCTGATCTAGAAAAGACATATAGAGTGATAGTAACAAAGTATAACTTAATTTGAAAACTGGTGAAAATAATATTTATACACCACTAATTCAATTATTCTAAAAAGTGACTACTAAGGTTCTACACAGCCTCTTACTAACTAGATTTTTGGCTGTGGACCTTAGTAATGAGAGCTACAATTCAAATTTTAAAACCAGAATTCAACAAATGGTTGGTTGTTTATAATGACACATATTTACCCTTTACAGAAAAGTGTCAGACATACAGGAAGCCATGACCAACTTACTAAATAAGTAACCCTGAACTTTTGAAAAACAAATAAAGAAATTCACATCCTGTTTCGACAATGAGTTGTATCTTTTAAAATATTTTTAAATGTCATAATGTTTTGCCTAAAAGCAAAGAAGATTAAGGAGAATGTTCATGTTTTAAACACGTCTTTAACCAAAGTGCCAGTAATGGTTAGGCCCATATTTAACTAGAAGCAGTGGTCTACATCAAAGTCCTTGGCCACAGTAGATAGCTCCTGCAGGCCTGCCTCCTTCCTATGTATAGAAGAGGAGAATCTGCACTTCTGGCAGGAACGCTGGCTGTCAAAACCTACTTCATCGTTTGTCCATGATGTTTCAAACTTTCACTGAGAATGGAGAGGTTTCAAAAACTAATTCTATTAATAGTTTCAATAAGCAGAGCTTAGATAGTTAAACCTTTCTGATCATTGTGTTTGCCTCCAAAAAAAAAAAAAAAAAGTTGCACAAGTTGTTTAAGATGTCTTTTGTATTCATGACATCATAATTCTTTTCAGTCATGCAGGTTGTTTGCATAAACAAAGCATAGGTGACAAAGAAATGCCAAATATTTGCAATAAGGCTTTCTCTTAAAATTTGCTTTTAAATATGATAAATACAAATACAATTGTCAGTTGAAATCCAATGTAAAATAACTTTATTTTCTCAGCTTCTCAGACTTGTTATCATTATTTGAACTTAAAGGATGTAGTTTATATATGTGATCTTTGTGTCACTGTATTTGCTCAGAGTAAAATCTCTAAGTAGCACATCTGCCACTTGATTCAACTTTCATATCAGACAGGTACACAGAGGTAAAAAACATGAAAAGCACAAGATAAAAATTGGTAAAAGATCTTTGGCCTCTTCTCTATATTTTTCTTTTTGTTGTACTCTAAATCACAAGCTCCATGTGTTATAATTTGACTTATTTTCTTTATGATCACAGAAAAACTGTTGCCTCTTCCTCTTAAAATAATTTAAATTTCACTTTATTGTGCTGCTATCAAAATCCAAGCTCTTATGCAGCTGCAAATATTTCTGCTCTCTCAAGGAAAGAACACCTTGTATATTGCATGTTCCCATTCTGTCACTTAAAAGGATTAAAAGATTCAGATTACACGCAAATAAGATTATAATACAATTTCATTTCTTATAGTATTTGCTTTGGTATTAGAATCAGAGAACATTACAAAGGCCATTAAAATGAATAGTTAGAGTGATATAAGTTCAACCTGTAAAAGTAGGAGGGGCTGCTAACTTAAGACTACGGCCTTGGAGTCTTTCTAGATATCCAGGTGTTAAACCAGTGATACAAAGGAAGTGTCTATTCAATTTCCCAATAACATTTAGAAGGATTTTTCCACTCTTTGTTGATACCTGTTTAGTAAATATATATTTGAAATTATTTTTACATCCTTGAAAATCCACTTCCACTTTTAGAAACCAATTTTATTTCATTTTTACTTTAATAAGATTAAAGTAGGTAAATAATACATAAGTTCAAAATATTTGTATTAGCATATTTCAAAGTACTGTAATTTTCCTGCAAGTGTATACAGTCTCTGAACCATGAGATAGCTACGCCATGGCTGGTGGGATTGCCTTGTGATCTTCTGATAAACACAGGGAATACTGCAAATGTACAGAGATGTTTTCTATAGGATTCTTGGCATGTACTCCCTCCACCAAAAACACAGATGTAAAGAACAGCAAATTGATGAAGCAAACATTCCCACAGATTCCTAGACGCTTTCTTTAAGGCCAAGATAGGATTTATATACCTCCTTGAAACACTACATCAGTCTTTTGCTTTTAAAAAAAAAATAATTATTTCACATTTTCAAACAATGACATTGATAATTGGAAAAAAGAAGCTGATCTGTTAATTGTGCATTTTAATTGTGAGCAGATGCATAAGGGTAGCTGCTAAACTGACTAAAGAGAAACAGCAGGGGCTTTAAACATTCTGATTAAGAATTTTAAATCAGAACGAAAAAGTATTTTTACAATGGATATTCAAATTTTTTTCTAATTTAGTAATTTTAAAAAGTGTGATCTTTTCATGCAAGGATGGATTTTCCTCATTAGCAGGTATGTGGAGACAATACCCTGTCTTCTGTAACTACATACAACAGCTACATGTTGAATGCAGGATAGCATAAGGAGTGAAAAAGAATTTTCATAGTCCTACTGAGGGCAGTATTTTCCAATCTCACTGTCCGCACATTGAGTTACAAATTGGTTATAAATTTGTGGTGTTAAGATTACTCCAACAAAACCTAACTCATCTCTGTGTAAAGCAATATATTTTTTTGAGGATCTTCTGGAGAACATCTCCCTGGCACAGAAATTTCATCCTTTTACATTCACCTGAAGTGAATTTAGACAATATTTCAGTAATTTTGATACTGTGTCCTAGGGGTTTGTTTGTCTCTGTTCCAGGTGAATGGACATGTTCCTGTTCACTTTCAAACGTGATATCTCTTATCATCACTAATCATGAATACTTATAAATCAGCAACCATTGTAGAAGAACAACATTCAGGCATTTCTTTCACACATTCAGTAAGGACAAGCCAAAACTATGAAAAATATTGATTTGATAGAAAACATTGTTGAATAGTAGCCAAAGAACGAGCTTATAAAGGATGATAGAAAAGAGTTTGAAAACTGCATTTAATGAAACCTGCACAAAACATATAATTTCATCTGTATCTCTAGTTTTTAGAAAAAGGTAAAGAAATAATTTTAAAATAATCTATGCTTGATTGACACTGTTTTTGCTATCTTTACTTTGTTTTTTTGGTCTCACATCTGACAGCTATTACAGACTAACTTTCATATTGGAAGAAAAAAAAAATTGTTTTGGTTTTCAGTGAATTGAGGTGTCTGAAGAGTACTTAGGAAAATCAAGGTTTCTAGAAAGACCTAGAAGCAAGAGTACACAGTATTTCAGATAAGACAGCTAAATATAAATTATGCTATAACTTCTGCTTTCTTCCCAATATCCTCCTCAGTCACAGGCTGCTTTCAGGTACTCAGTCTACAGATGACACTTGAGTTTTCATGGATGGCTGTAAATGTAGCTTTTGCTGTCTCCATGAAACACAGAGAGACTAAGGTTTGAATAGCTATTTTTAGGTTAAAAAAATGTCATTTTCTATTGTTAATCACCATATTGTTGATGATGCAGACATTATATCTGTACATGTGTTTGTCCTTTAGTAGTATCTGCTATTACTTATGGACACATTGCTATGATATATATATATATTTTAACACATACCTCTGACAATTCTTTAACTCAGCTGGTGCTTCTCCATCCAAAATCAGTCATAGGATCCTCATCATTTTCTTCTGTCTCCCTATCTGTTCCTTTTACACTGAAATGCATAAGTAACGGGGTGAGCTACAGGAGCTAAAGGAGAATTGTCACTGTGAAAAAAAAATCTCTTCTTGCCATCCTCTAAATATTAACATGATCTGTAATAAATATATAACCCTCTCTGGAGGTCTGCTATAAAGGGCAATTGTTCTGCAATACCATCAGGTGAAATTCAGTACTCATCTGCATTTCTTTCTGTTTATGTCAAAGTTGCAACATTCTATTCTCTCCTAATCTTTTACATATAGTGGAAAAGGGTTTACAGACTATTATTTACCTCATAATGGCAATCATGCAGAAGCATACTAATAACGGAATCAAGACTATCTGCATCCCTTTTTGTCAATGCTGTATTACATTTTTTAGGTCTATGACATGAGGATATACTTTTTCAATCCTCCAAATCCTTGCCTCATTCAGTCTAGAAGCAGACAGTTCTTGTTAATGACCAGTTTTCCCTCTTTTAGTCTTCATCTTTTTCAATAGTCTGTACCCAGATTTATTCACTGAAGATTATTCAAATCCTGCCCTGAAGACAGAATTTATTTCTTCTTTTTTTTTCTTTCTTTTTCTTTTTTTTTTTTCTTGTAGTGATCAACACTGCAGTACTGAATGCTTCACAAATATTTAAAAAATACGATGATCAAAGTTATGGAATGTCTTCCATACTGGAAATGATAGATAAGCTGGGATCCATGAGCTGCAAAGAGAAAAACCTAGGACAATAAGCTAAAAATTTGCAAATCATTAATGCCTTGGCAAAAATATAAAGGAAAAGATAGTTTACTGTCTCTTCATGTACAAGAAGGGTAACAAATGAAACTAATAAAAGTGAGATTCAAAAACATACCCACTTTTTAAAAATAAAGATAAGAATTTGTACCTGGAGGATGTTGGAGATATAGTTATTTATTATATATACATGGAAATTCCTGAAGTTAAGCTAGTAGGGCTCTGGGAAAAAGTTAAAGTGGATCATGTACATTTTCCACATTCTTACTTTTTCATAGAATCACAGAATGGTTTGGGTTGGAAATTACCTTAAGAATCATCTAGTTCCAACTCCACTGCCATGGGCAGGGACACCTTTCACCAAACAAGGTTGCTCAGAGCTCCTTTCAGCCTGGCCTTGAATTTCTCTTTTTAATTAAACACTGGTGTATTGATTCTGATTGAATTGCTATTAAGAGCTAGTGTGCCTTCAGCATAACCCATTCAGATCATTCTTATCTTCTTATTAATTAATGATCAGCTGGGTGGGTATGACTCTTATAACTTTGTTGCTGTTGTATTGTTCTTGTTCTTATAAGGAAACGAGATACAAAAGAATGTAATTTTTTAGTCAAGGAATTAATAAACAAATTTGATCCTGATTAGTTCAGGGAGCTGATCTAGATGATCACTTGGGGATCTTTCCAAACTTATGTTTGACGTCTAAGGTATTAAAGAGAGGCTCATTAATTTTTAAAAATACCATGATACACTGATGCTGGAGGAAACTGTTCCAACCATACCAACAAGGTTTTAACAGCCTTGCATATTTTAATTAGCAGAGATACTTAAAATATTTCAAATGTGGTATTACCTTACTCAGAATGTTAATCTGGGTATTTTGGAGCTTTCTCTAGACCCGTACAACACCTATTTCTCTTCTCCAGCTTGGAAAAAGGGTAAACTTCTTTTTTATATAATCTGCCATCCAAACTGGTGCTTGTTTAGTTTCAACCATGACGACATTACTCCATTTTAGAACTAGATTTTTAGTAATTTTAAATCCAGCCATCTCAAATCACCTCTTGTATGCAAGACACCTACTGAAAGCATAAGGAAGACATTGCAATACCATCTCTACAAAAAAGATTTATGTTAGAAATTAGATATTTTTATATCTGATCTGGAACTATAAATCAAGTTCCAGTCATATTTTCAGTTGTATTTTCAAGTTATTTTTTTTATAAATCTGGCATTTTCTGAGACTAAGTGAGACTTCCTTCATTTCAGTGAATCTGTCCTTCAGTTATTAGTATAAAGTGCTACATTTCTTACAGAATTTATACAAATTTATAATTTAATATGTTAATTAGGAATATCAGTTCCTCTTTAGCTTCTGGTCATTGATTCAGTTCCTTATTTCTCCTAAAAAGGTACAGGTTTCCTTACTCTGCAAGGCACTCACGCATATACTGTTGGAGTGTGTGGCAAATAGTACACCAATAGTTTTTAAATTAAGTCTTTAGATATAAGATTTCCTTTTATGCAACCTGCAAAATGTGTAAGAAATATTTTTGTTTCTTGATGCTTAAGCAATCACAGAATAACTTGGATTTTCCATGCTAAAAATCAAAGCTCCTGCACATTCATCATTGAACAATGGAAATCAGAGGCCAATAGAAGGAAATCCAATATTATTATGAGATTATTTTACAGAGGGAAGAAATGGGTTAATATGAGAAAATCTGTGTGTGACCAGTGGAGTTTTCAGTGTTAATTCCATTGGCATCTATATAACAGAGAGACACATAATTCCACCAGTAGCTAGTACAGCAGTAGGTTCAGTACTTGTATCACTGTTTCATTGTTAACATACTGAGCATTTTCATTTTATGGACAAGTATTACTAAACCAAGCAGCTCAGCAATGCTATCATGTAAAAAGAAAAGTATTTTGAAGGAAAATACAATTGTGTTATCTAGGGCAAAGACAAATATGATTTATACAGACTGTGCCACTCACTGACTTGAAGTGTTAAAGCATTTTGGAAGCACTAATAACATACTTACAAAAGAACTGTGCATTGCCTGTAAACTTCTAAAATATGTTTTTTAATTCACCAATATTTTTACTCCTTTAATATGGCTTAGACTTTTACAGGGCTATTTCATTAACAGTAATATTGTACCTCCTCTCTTCAAGCGTTTCACAAATTCTTTAGATTTAGCTACAATGCTTACCTTTTGTCATGCAACATATAATAATCACGTATTTTTGATTTGACAAATTTCACAGATTGCTGCCATGCAGATTTCAAGCCTTCCTTGATTCCCTT
This sequence comes from Haemorhous mexicanus, assembly GCF_027477595.1. Lineage (NCBI taxonomy): Eukaryota > Metazoa > Chordata > Aves > Passeriformes > Fringillidae > Haemorhous > Haemorhous mexicanus. Next base: position 58,107,793 of record NC_082344.1, read on the forward strand.
CAAGACTCACAGTGCTATCAATTTCTCATCTAGTTTACACCCCCTCACAGTGTCCTTAAGAACAGTTGCTGAGAATCATGAGTTGGCTAAAAGCATTGTTCGTAAAAATCCAAGCTTATCAATAATATTAAGAGCAAAATTTGGGCAAAAACTAAAAGATGCAATGGTGGTGCCTGAAGTTTTAACTTTCATGTTTTCCAGATTCTGTACTGCCTTAATATATAACTCTGAACTTTATATAAAGTGTCAGCAAGCTCTCTTCACAGTTCAGTTAGACAAAACAATCCTTTTCCAGCCTGAGAACCAAGGACACTATTACAGCCTCAGGCCCAAAAATTGTAAACAACAGCGAATTGAGGAGAGCAATTTGGGAGGATGGGACTTCATAACCTGAAGCTGTAATTGGACAATTAACCCCAATACGTAATTGGACCAAAAATTATAAAAGTGGGAAAACTCAGACCAGGCATCCATCTTGTGTAGAGCCATGGCCAGGCTCTTATAGTGCCCATGGTGTATCCTCTGAAGGCCTTTTAATAAATAGCTACTTTATTCCTTTAACACTGTCTAGCCTCTGTTCTAGATAGCCTCTCAAGGCATCAATGGTAAAGATGATGTTTTGTTATCAGCCTTATCAGAAACAGAAAATAAACTCAGCTGGTTACATCAAAGAAGATTCTTGTAACAGTGTGATGAACTTGTTTTATTTCTCTCCTCACCTCTTAACAAAATATCCTAAATAATCAGCCGACAAATTCAAGCTGCACTTGCTGCTCTTCAGTTTAAAATCTGTTATCACTTCTTTCAGGTTTTCTCATGAGGACAGAAACCCCACCAACAAATGTGAAATCTCTTCCTCATCCAAATTAAAATACTATTTTGATTTCTCTTATTAAGTTCTCATAATTAGATGTCAATTCACAGGAGACACATAGACTCTTATTTCTATACATATGTTATCATCTATTTTTCTACTTTGTTTCTTCTCTTTTGGGGTGAACTGCTCCTTTTTAATGTAATGAAGTCAGCTACTATTCTGTATTCACACTAAAATTTCCTTAAAGAGTATTTTTCCAGACTGCAAAGGCAAATTAAGTATTAAGTATTTATATTATCTTACCAAATAAAATGGCACATAATTGGAAAATAAAATTGTATATTGAGTATGATAAGGAGCCTAGGAAATACTAAAACTTGGTGAGGGAAGGAGAAGGGGAAGAAATATAGAGAAAAAGATTTAAAGTTTTTTGATGCACATCCTGGTTCTTTCTGAACCCAGATAAGAGCTGGGAGACAAGTAGGTATCTGCTTCCACAAGAGACATCCTAAACACTTCTGTTAGTCTCATGATTCACTGTTACTTCTGGGCTCCTTGAATATTCATATATAAACCATCAACGCACCATTTTACTCTCACAAGTGACACTGCTAATGGCATAGCTTTGGAATGAAAAAAAAGCACTAGGGGGAAAATTTTCATATTTTACAATAGTTAGCATGACACTCAGGACCTAATGGCAGTATCTGATCCAGCTATAGACAGCTAAATCAGCACTGATCCTAGACAGAGAAGAGACAGCACTGCCGAGGTAGTGTAGAAGTCAACTTTCTGCTTTTTTAGCCATGTTTAAGAGAATAACTACAAAAATAAAAAATATTTTGGAAATAAATACTCAGTTCAAGACCAGGGTTTTCTGTCTGGAAATGGCCAATGGAAATTATCTAAAGGGAAAGGTAATGTTCCAAGGATGGTATAGGGAGAAGACTACTTATGTAGAATATATATTTTGTACATATGTCTTTGTTCAGATATATGACATTCGTATCTATCCAATATGAATTTCTGTTCACATGAGATGTTGATTTTTTCATGTACTGTGGCATATTTTACCAGCTAATAATTTTATGACCCTAAAGGAATTATTATATATTTAAATTGGACAAATAACATACACCTATATCATGCTACTATTTAGTTTGTTGCTTTTTTATTTTTAACTGATGTTAAAATATATGTATGTTTTGGGTATTTTCTCAACTTTTTTTTTTTTTATTTTATTTTTAAGTCTTTAAATAAGATTTTTGAAGAAAAGCATTATTACAAATCTTTCTATCGTACTGATACTTGCTATCTTACAAATATTCTATAATACTTAACTTCTCCTCATTCTTTTACCCCCTACTCATCCAGTTTTGGCCTCCCTCGCTTTCTTTACAATCTGGTGCAAAAACGTTCTCTTCTGCTTTTTTTGGCATCTGAAGCAATATACCTCTTCTTCTCCTTTTAATTTAATGTGAAATCTCAGCTGAAATCTTATCTTTCTTCCCATGTTTACACCTCCAAGTTTCAGTCCCCTGCTGGTGTAGTTTGATTTGTATTTTTACAACATTTAAAGCATAATTGCTTATTTTAAACTGAAAAAGCTAGAAAGAACTATTTAATATTTTTCAGAAGAGTTCTCATTTATTTGATAGAACTTTCTTTTTACAGGGAAACCCACTTATCTTATACTGTTGGTTTCTTGCATGTATATGCAACTAAAAACTCAACTATGTTTCTTTCAGACATATAGTAATTATGCTTAAATGAGGGTAATAGAAAACTAACTTATTCTCATGAAAAAAAAAGTTTACTTTCATAGGGGTTTTTTTCAGTCATAGTTCTCCTCATTTGGGTTGATTTAAAACTCAGCTAGAATATGAAAATGCACAGTGGCTAACATGAGGAAAAATTCCTCATCTGAATTCTTTGCTATTAACTGCAGGATAAAGTATTCTCATCGTCATTTTTCTCATGTCCTTGACATCTGTGACAGCACTGCAGAGAATGGGAGATAACTCCTATATGGTATTTAGACCACCAATCTTCTGTAATAAAGTGATTTTGCTGCTACAGTTCTTGGATTTCTCTGTCGCTGCCTTCTTTCAGAAAAAAAACAGTTTCCTTTGCTGATTTTGTTTTTTTATCTCAGGAAACTCTTTGTCAGACTCACTTTACTAGACAGCAAACATCTTTACATTCCTTGGTTAAACTATACACTGTCGGTTCATATAATTAACTGAGTTTACTGGTTTTCTGAATTTTTTAGAAATAATCTTTGGCTAAAGAAGAAAACATCCATTGTGTTCATGAAATTCACAGACATTTATGCGTGGGTTCCAAAGCTCCATCTAAGTGATTCAGGGCTAAATATATTAATTTTTTATGCCAGCTTTTAATTGAGTAATGGTGTGTGAAACTCATGTGGCACAGTGGGAAGCATACAAAAAAGAATCTGAAAGAGCATAATGACTGCAGAATATCATGCATTTGAAATTGGGAAGATGTAAGAAAAATCTAAGTCTTGTCAGTCACATAACATGAAGTAATGGGATTATGCAAAAAATGTGGTTAATAATGCTTCACTATAAATGCACCAGACCACAGTGTGAAACATGTGCCCTAAACTATGATATTTTATTTAGAAAATTGTTCTTATTATTTAAAAAATGATTAAAGAGCCATATAGTAATCCACTTACAGAACAAAATCTAAATATGCAGAGTATGTGGTTTATATTTCCAGGGTGTCATCTACATTATTTTTCAAAGTTTGCTTTATTTGTTTTATTGAAAATAGTTATTTTATATTTTCCACAATTAGTACCTAAAATTGTTGCTCAGACTGAAAATCTATGACAATAATACCCGAGTCTGTTCATACTTACAAGTGTTTGGACACGTGACAGTAGTTGCAAGGACGTTTTTAGAGCTTCCCAGGTATCCTGGTGTTAAGATGTAAGCAGATTTATGTCTTTTCTATCCTTAGAGAAAATAGGGATGAGTTGGATGATTTTTCTGAGACTTCATCCCTGTATGGTCTACCAAGCAAAGTATGTTATATTTCCTTCATCTTGGACTTCTTTTGTAACCATCAGGTTATATCTTTCTACACTGTCAGTTGGATTCAACTCCCTGTTTCTCTTCAGAGAGTTCCAGTCTGAACATTTTTCACAACTGCTAACTTGCTCCCAGGCTTGGGTCCAGGTAAGCTGGAAGTGGAGATGTGTATATTTTTTTGCCAGCACACTTAGCCTGAAGACTTTCTGGATACAGTCTTAATCTATTTCTTTATTTGCTTGCATTCTCAACTTGAAATCTATGAACAATACTCCACAGGTTTTAACTTTTAGTTTCCCAAATCTTACAGTTCTGGATACTGTATGTACAATGACAAAGGACTTCCTGTGCAGTTTATAGTATTGAGCCATCCTTTTCTTGCAGGAGGTGACTGCTGCAATAGCAGGTCCTTCCTTGAAGAGATACCTCTTCAGCACTCTGCCTTGCAGGTCTACTTCTAAATAAAGACTACTCATGAATGAATCGCCAGCTGGTCAAGGAAGGCAATTGTTCCACACTGCTCTGCACTGGTGCCTCCTCACCTTGAATGTTGAGTGCAGTTTGGGGCAATGTTTTATAAAAAACACTTGAAACTATTAGAGAGCATCTAAAAGAGGGTTTTGAAGACAGTGAAGAGTCTAGAGGGGAAGCTGCATAAGAGGTGGCTGAGTTCACTTGGTCTGGTCAGCCTGGAGAAGAAGAGACTGAGGCAAGACCTTATTGCAGGCTTCAATTTTCTCATAAGGACAAGAGGAGGCTCGGGTACTGGTCTCTTTGGTGACCAATGACAGGACCCAATGGAATGGTATGAAGCTGTGTCAGAAGAAATTTAAGTTGGATAGGATAATAGAGAAAGGTTCTTCACACAGAGAGAAGCTGGGTGCTGAAACAGGCTCTCCAGTGCAGTGGTCATGGCAGCAAGCCTGACAGAGCCCAGTGTTTGAACAAACATTTGAACAACAGTCTCAGGTACATGGTGTGACTCTTGGGGCTGCCTTGGTCAGAGCCAGAAGCTGAAATTTGCTGACCCTAGTGGGTGTCCTCCAACTCAGAATATTCTGTGATTCTATGAAAACTGGAGGAAAAGTGAGAAAGGATGTCAATAAAGCAGCTTTCCATATAAGAATAACTTATGTGGGAAAATTGTAAGGCTGGGGTTATATAGTTCACAAGATAACATAACCCACAGAGGATGGTTTCTCAGGCTTATTAAACTGAGAGAAACTATATATTCAAATGAGAGCTATTTTATAAATCAATTAAACCAGATAAACCAATTATCCATTTGAATACTGATTTGTGATGTCATATGGAATGGGTCTCACAAAACTGACACAAGTCTCCTCAACATTTTAGAAAGGATAACCCAGAAAATGTAATCTCTAGTCCAAAGAGGTGAGGGCTTTCGAACTCAAGAAGTCACCTTGGGAGTCATCCCAATTTAAGGTGGGTAAAACCCCCCTGACTGCAGATCCTCTGAAGTGCTGCATCTAGGTCTGTGGTCCCCAGAACAGGAAAGACATAAACCTGTTGGAGCAAGTCCAGAGGAAGCCACCAAGTTGATTAGAGGGATAGAGTACCTCTCCTATGTGGAAAGCCTGAGAGAATTGGGTATGTTCACACTGGAAAAGAGAAAGCTTCATGGTGCCCTAATTGCGGCCTTCCAGTACCAGAAAGGAGCCTACAAGAAAGATTAAGAGAAACTATTTACCAGAGCATGTAGGACAAGGGGGAATGGCTTTAAACTCAAAGAGGTTTAGGTTTAGGCACTGGAATGGGTTTTCCAGAGAAGTTACAGATGCTCTATCCATGGAAGCATTTAAGGCCACGTTGAACTGGGGTCTGGCCTACTGGAAGATGTTCCTGTCCAAGGCAGGGATTCTGGAACTAGATGGTCTTTAAGGCGTCTTCTGTGGTCAAATATGTTCACACTAAGCCTCTTTGGCTGGAGGATCTGAACTTCTGCCACACAATTGGCCTACACAGGGTCTGATCAGTGTTGCATGGGAGAAGCTGGCCATGACAAGGCTGAGGTCAGTAGCAGGTCAGTCACTGAAGGGGCTCATTTCCCCCTTGAGCAAACATGCCTGCCTTTCTTGAGAAAAGGATCAAAGCTAGTGTAAGAACAGGATTCTAGAAAACTAAAAAGGGATGCTAAAACATAGACTGTGTTGCAGAAGTCCCTGATTTAGCAGAGACTCAATATGGAGAAAAGAGTGTTGTAACTAACTGGTATAAATCACAGAAAATTAATTTTAACTGAAACATATCTTTGAACAAGCTGGGGAAGTAGTTTTAATCCTCACCATGCCCCTATCTCTATTAGGTGATACTGCCATGTCAGCAAATTGATTAGTTTGGAGATATCCTCAACAGACATTTCTTGATTCTTATCCTAGAAAAATCAGTTTTACTAGAAAACAGAAAGGAAAAGGGTTTGTCTCCAAATGTTGATTAGTTCAGTGAACAAATGTTGAAACATTCCATAATTATAGAAAGAAAAGCAGTCAGAGATGATAAGGAGTAATTTAAGCCAGCATAAACTGTCTCTGGTAGTGCTAGACATGGGGGAGTAAATGAGATAAATTACCTGTATGCCTTACTGTCTTACTTCTCTACAAAGATATGTTATGTGTGGGGATATACTGAAGTATAACAGGAGAAAAAATATCAAGTGTTTGATAAAAGTTTTAATTGGTTTTGCAAATTTTTTATATGAGCTTGGCCCAGCTTCAAATAAGGTAATTCAGCAATGTGGTCCCCTGTTTATAATGAGCTAGAGTAGACTGTAAATTTTGGGCAGTAAGTCTAAGTCTCTAGAAAATAACACTGGAAAGTGGAAAAGCATATAATGTATACAGGGAAAAAAAGTCAAGTTTTAAACAACAGATGTAGAATTTAAGATAATGTATCTAGCTACAAAACCCAATCTGAAGTCTTTGAAGTTTATGTACTTGTAATTTAATGAAGGAGCAAAATTAGGTTCTTTTTCTTCACAAGCCTCTTCTAACATTTCTTGTCCTTGTAATATTTAATTCATATGTTTGTGCTAAAAATTTCAGTGACTTCACCTTCAATTGTCTGTCCTCCTTCTACCCTTCAGATGAATGCAGTACTTGCAGTTATGAGCTTTCTCCTGAGGTTTTTCATAAAAGGTCTCCCAAGATGAAAAAGGCATTTCTTGCTTGGTATTTTTATCTGAAAAGTTGTGTAATTGCAAAAATGAAACTTTTCAACAGGATCAGGCAAACAAACATAAAGTTTTGCATTGAAATGAGACCTACAGAAGTTTAGATCTCTTCTTACTAGAAAAAATAGCTGTATACCAGCTGAATTTTCTGGAACAAGAGTCAGGTCAAAAAATCCCTATTTTTTACTGGTTTTATTATAAAAATGAAAATGTTTCAATTTTCCATTAAGGTAAGTATAGGTACAATGACGTAAAAATTTTTATTCTGAATAGACGAGGGAGGGAAGGAAAAACCCCATGCAATATTTTGCTCATTTTATCAGTAGGAAATTGAGATGCAATTAGTATAAGTGCATTATGTGGTTTCACAGAAAAGCTGTTTTAGCAGAAATAGTTATATTAAGCCAGACCACCAACACCAGGCTTTTACCTGCCACAGAAAAAAAAAAAGGTACTGTAAAATAATATCTATCTTTTGAAAACATGAAAGATTCAGGCAACAACAGAAATACAGACTCAAAATGTCTGCAAAAAAAACACCCCAAGACTCTGAAGCACCTTAGAAATAATAATGGTCTTTCAGGTTCTTTAGGATTTATGAGACACTAGAGTTGCCTCTAGGTAGTTTACTTGACTGACTACTTCTAAAATTCTCAATGATTGCTGAAAAAACAGACAACTCATGCTGTACACCCACACAGATGACCAAAGGCTTTCTGCAATTCATTTTCTTTTTTTTGCTTTGTGCCGCACTTAGGTTACATCTCCCCCGAAAACATTATTTCTTTTATGGGCATCATCATCTCTGTTTCCCAAGCACGGATATTTCATTTCAAGGCAGCATGAAAGATATAGCTTTTCAATTTATCCTGATTTTATAAATACAATAACACAGTACTCTATTTCTGATTAACATGAATAAAATATCAGCTTCAGACTCTGAGGGCTTTACTCCATTAAGGGACCCTGGCAGTGCTTCTTTTTTTTTTTTCTTTTGGCAATTTTTCATTGTGCTAGGGAAGTGAAAGAGAGACTCCCTATCTCAGATAGATCCTGTTTCTCACCAGTTCCTTTTCCTCTGGGTCTCTTAAATGAAGAAGCCTTACTGAGTTCACAGTAATCTTCCTCCATCTCCTTTGTACACACTCCCATCCTGAACAGACTGGGGAGGATGGCTATTTTTGAAGCTTCTGCGAGCACTGACATACATGAAAAAGATGACAAAGAGAGAGGGAGAAAAAGAGACTGGCACGTGTAACTGGAATGGAGACACAAAGATACCAAAGGGCACACTGAGAAGAATAAGAGGGCTAGTTACTGTTAGAACTGTTGAGTGGCATTAAAAACTTGTAAAAGAAGACTTATGTCAGGCATAACCTCTGAGAAACACACTATTTATTTCATACTTCTCACAAGTTTTCTCTTTCATCCTCATAATTCTTTTATGTAGACTATGGTCTGTAATGTAGATGTCTGAGTGGATTAGAGTTTTTTAAGAGCAAACTGAACTCTGAAAAACTCTGCTATTGCAAGGTGTTCTGTTGTACAATTTGTGATGGTTGTGATTAACAGCCAGCAAGCAGTAGTTTTTGAAGCTTCTTCCTAATGTGTTTACCTTCCCTTTTCATCCTGTCATACTGGTATTCTAGACTTTTCACAAAAGGTATTTTATGTATCACCCATGAATTTTAGGTACTTCAGGTTAAAAAAAAGTTGATCAACAGCCTGTGTCTGGAGTGCTAATTATTTGAGATCCACCTTTACAGTTTGCTTCTTTTAAAAACCTCTTCCTTTATGAGTACCCTCAATTTCAGTATATAAAATATAGGAATCACAGGCCCAGTCTTCTGAAATATATAAATAAATCAATAGACGGAATGGGATGGGTCTTAACAGACCCTTAGGTTGATTAAGAGTCCTCGGGATCTTTTATTTATGGCCAAAGTGCCTTCCTTTCTTGGTTCAAATAGATGCTATTTCCAGATGTAATAGCATATTTAACAGAGAATTCTCCATGTTAAATATGTGAGGTGTTTCATTCGTAAAATGTAGTGACAGTTCAAAACTGTTCTATGTTAATGCCATAGCATTTATCCAGGATGCAAAATGCCAAAACATAACTGTGTTCATCAAAAAAATCCAAATATTAGACCTTGCCCTCTCCAGCAAGAATTGCTGATTTGTTTCATGAGAGAAATATAACACAGACCTGTCTTCATCATTACCTACTGTTGACATTGTCTGTTCTCTTACTAGATATATAGCAAGAATATGTATTTTGACTTCTATCCATCAATTCTAGCAGATACTTTAGATCCATATGGACTAAATAAAAAATCCAAAGCTGTTTGAGAATTCCATGAAAAGCAGGCCCTCATATAATTACAGCTATTCTAATCCACTCTTAAAAATACAAAAAAGATTAAAACAAAATCAAAGTATAAATTTTCCCAGTTCCCATTCCTATGTCATTGTGAATACTGATTCTGAAAGACAGCTGAGTATGCACGTAAGTTATCATACACCGGCTCAATTTGGGTCCTCCAGTAACTTTCACAATATATGTTCTTGTGCTTAGTGCTGTAGAGTAAGTTTTAAATAAGCAGAAGGTGTACAAACCCTTTTGCAAATGGAGAAAATAGAAATACACATACATGAAATCTTAAAAAAATATATCCCTAAAAACTTTCTCTACATCAATGAAACATTGCAGTGTGCATTTCTTTCTAGCTGTGCTGGATAAGCCTGGCTCATTCAAAACACTTTATAAGGATTTCTCCAGCTAAGGACCTTTTCCTGTAATTCCCTGATTTCATGATATTGGAAGGAAGTTTCAAATACTTTAATTACAAAAGATATTACTTATAATTTTATTCATTTGTATTTTCTATTTTTTTTTCCATTTTGTTTTTATGTTATCCACAAACAAGATTTCCAATAGAGAATCCAAGGCATGCATTGCTTAGGTATTGAGAAGAAACAGCAATATTTAAAACCTGTAAATATGACTCCATCACAATATTTTTGTACTTTGATAGGAAAAGTGAAGTAACTGAGTGTTTTTCACATGAAAGCCTACTTTCCTTAGAACTGATAATTTGATTAATATGGCAGGATAGGTCGAGCAGTCTATCAACTTTTACATTTTAAAAGATGCCTTAAGAAAGAAACATGCAGAACTTCATTTTTTGTGAAGACTGAGTCTTTGAAACTTAGAAATGTTCCTTATGAGATGAGGTAGAGAAGCTAATGAAAAAATTTGAACAAATCTTACTTACATACACTTGACACTAGGCATTTGCTTTTTAAAATGACACTGGGATTCAATTTTCAAGGAACAAGAGGGAACTACTCTGGAATTTTTCATAATAAAAAAAAAACCAAACAAAGACCAAGAAAACCACAGCTTCTAAGGGAAGAAACAGCAGGGAATCTTTGAGTTTCAGGGCAGTTTTATTCCTGATACCTACTGCAGGTTTAGGAGGGATTGATTACACCAAGAAGTGTTTATTTGGCTCAGTCACAGAGACATAGCTGCTGTAGCTGCCAGTCTCTACATTTGATTAACAATGAGGCCAAGCACAAATTAACATATACAGATACACATCACAGAGCAGCAACAGCCACACAGACCATCACTGACAGAGAACAATGCCTTTAGCTACATCAATATACGCAGAATCAGCACTCACATGAGCTGCAGGACAGAATCGTCTTGTTTCTTCTGTTTGGTTAGTCTGTAGTCTGCTGGTGGCTGTAAACGTGTACACATACACACACCCCTTTTAGTAATAGACCTCAACAGCAGGTAGGAAACTTTGCAGTGATCAGCTGTAGAACTCAATCATGCAAGTGTACTGACCACTATCTTGCTTACATTTAACCCCACTTACCTCCATTTTCCCATGCTCCCTCCCCATTTACCTCAGTTTCTTTGTCCTTTTCTCCCAGATAATAAAACACAAAACAGCCTTAATACTTTCTTCCTATTGGTTACAGTTTTCTTCCTTCTGTATCCAAATTTGTTATTTATGATAAAATTACTGACATATTTAGTGTATAGATGGTATTTCTGATATGTTTAATTGGGCGCTGTGTGAATCCAAAATTAACTCCTCTACTTATCTCTAATAATTTACCAACTGTAATCTCGGCAATCCAGCCATGCCTCATCTTTGTGGTATTATTTTTAAACTGAAAACTGGTTTTTGGAGCTTCTCACTCATATTTGTTTTGTCCAGAAATAGTTCATCACATGTTCGGTAATTTCTTAGGTTCCATTCTGTCACCTGTCTTTAGAACATGGGCATAAACTCCCTGCATACCTTAACAATACAAAAGTCCCTTTGCACCATCTTTCTTCTCTCATATATGTATAATTCCAGACACAATGTGCCGTGTAATTTACCCCAAACACTATGAGAATAATTTCACTCTTTTACACATTGAATTTTTTCAAGTGCTCTATTTCTAACATTTTTTAAGAAAAGCTACAGCTCCATTTCTACAATTACTGCCATTAAAAAAAGACACTTTTTCCACTTTTGAAAAAACTTTAAAAAAAAGTTGTCAATCAGATATATCTACCACTAAATAGCTACCATTATAAATAATTTTAAAAATCTTTCTCAGATGTTTAAGACTGATGGCTGTCACAGCCAGGCTTCAAATAGTGGTTAAAATTAGACTTAATCCACTAACACATTTCTTATTCCATGCCACATCATATTACCTCTAACAACAACGTCCTTTTCCCTTGCTGTTCTGTGAAACATAACTCATGACAGTGGAGCCAGCTACCCCAGTTGTTTCCTGCATATATATTGCATGCATTAGCATTTCAGTCTTGTGAGTTATACTGTAACTGTCTTAGCGTGCTGAAAGAAATCTTGTTGGGATTCAAAAGGGTGAGATTTATAGGTCTACATTTGGAGAGCATAATACAGCTTGTCCAGTTGTCACATTGCAAACTGGAGAAGGAAGCACCTTTTGAACTACCACAGTAATGAGGTTAAACTAAAAAACAGCTGATGTCAATGAAGTCTGATGTTCTGACCATATTTTTGCTCTTTTTAAGGAAGACCTGCAAAAGAAGGCTGTAGGCAAAAATAGGCTGAGGGCAAATGGGACCTGTATTGAACATCTGTGCTTGCTTTTTTTTCCCCTGTTACTAAAAAGAATGTTAAGCTGGTGATTTTAAATGATTTAAGCTTGACAGCGTTAAGTCTAATAATAGCAAGCCAAACAACATCTGGTGTGGAGCAAATGAAATTATTTGGTATAACACTTTAAAATCTGCAAGTGCAAGTAAGGAACTTTTTTTATGTTTCTAAAGGACATGTTGAGCCATTCATTTTTCATGAATAATATGACAAGATGGGGTGTGGATTTCTCATAACTATTCATTCTATTACATAACTAATCAAGTTGTCTTTTTTTTTTCATTAGAAAGCTTATCAGAAAGACAAGTATTATGCCTCCTCAAATATTCTCACTCTTTTGTGGAGATAATTGGTTTCTTAATATTATGCTTATTTTTGTTTTACCCTTTTTCTGTTGCTTTTCTCTATGCTCAATGTGAATGCCATATTGAAAAACTATGAAGATACACCCAGGAGTAACAGAAAAATTAAGATTTGGCTACAAACCACAGATTCCCCAGCAGAAGTTGCAGAAAACTCAAACCACATATGAGGGTAAATTGCTGAAAGTCATTAGTAATGTTAAAGGCAAACATCATTGGTATTTTCATGTTACCTATTTCAGTTACTTGCTCAAAGACCTGTTTCTAACTTCAGCTCTTCTACTGTACATTTAATCTATAAATAAAATATTCCCGATTTTTTCTACATAGAATTAATCATCATAAATCATCCAAATTCTATAGATAGTCATAAAATTCCAATAAATCTAGAGAAAATCAGAAGTAGAGCAAATCTGCATGTATATGTAATGTTTCAAGCCTTTTTGTACAAAATTCTTAATATATACAAACTCTTCAAAACACTATTTTTCTCCACAGGCAGAAGCCCAAATTAACAATATACCATCTAAAAGTTACTCACTAGTATTTAAACTAGAATAAAAAGAGTTTCAGAACATTCATCCACACATGAATACTTTTTTCACTGCTCTGACAGGATCTTAAACCAAATTTCTTTCTCAAAGATAGTTTAAATTCCTTTCCCAACTATCTCCTTTATTTCATCATATTGAGATGAGGTTTTTTAATTAGTTGATTCTGTATGTATGTATATACATGTCTGTACCTACATATATTTAATTGGAATGTAAAGATATTAGAGGTGAATACAAAATCTGAGCTTGAAAAACATGAAAGTACATAATTGTTTTTATTAAATAAAATGTTGTTGTGGTTCTCAGTATGTCTGACAGATCTGAAAGATTCATTGAAATAAATTTTTGTATTTTGCACATATTATTACACTTAGCAAGCATAGCTAATTGGCATAACTAAAGTACATGAATAACAATGTGGCTTAAAACTACAAAAGAAAAGGAAATTATGTTTATTTCTTATAAATAAATTATTAGCTACTATGTATTATTTATATTACACAAATTTAGGCAATGTATTATACATGAGGATAAATTTACTATATTTGGAACAAAATTAACTGAGCTGTCTCATAGGACCTTTATTAATATTGCAAAATTGGTATTATACTCCTGTATAATTGATTTTTAAAGACTATTTTGCATATGTTTTCCCAAATCACATCACTTACATATCATGTGCTAGGTTTATAGTACCAAGACAAAGGTGTGTAGTGAAGCATGAGACAAAGTTTCTTAAAATTCTTGGAAATTGGGTTAACTTTACGCGAAATATGAAATGCCATTTTTTTCTGTGAGAAAACTCATAATAAATTATTTAAATCTTCTGAAGAAAAGGCTGTCTGACCCTAAACTGCAATATGTTTCTATGATCTATATATTCTATTCAAATTGCAATAATGAAGTTTTAAGGAAATAACAGATATTTGAAATCCTCATATTGAAAAAAAAACCAACCATACTACCAGTCACGTATTTCCTGAAGACTGTGACAGAAGCTGTGATGAGATTTAGGTTCTAGTAGTTAGAATATTTTCTTAGGAAAGTAATGGTAGATGTATTATCTTTGAGAGAGATTTTGAGATCCAAGTGGTTTCACAGGTGCTTCTCTAAGACTTGGAAAGGATGTGAACAATTTCTGTAGCAGAGGACAATGACCAATCTTTCTTCTATCTATCCTTTAATACTTTAAAATGATAAGGAATCAATTATTGGAAAGTACCTCTATTGAAAGTAAGATAATAATAAAACTTCCCTCTCATCATAAGAGGCAAAATATTTTTCATTAGCAAAGAAACTGTTGTCTTCTTTAGTCTAAATACTCATCCAAATCTATATAAATAAATGTTAGATGCATTTTAATAATTTTTTGTACATTCCAGATTGAGTACTCTCTTACAACAGTTCCATACAGTGTAGGAGTAAATATTTACAGTTCTGGAATTTTTAGTTTCAGATTGATTTTTATTCATTTTTCTCTGGAAAAAAGCCACTTCTGGATTCATGTCAATTTAGTTTCACAGGAACTTTTGGAGCAAAGGTGTCTCCTGTATCACATCAGTTCATCCCATGGAAATGCTAGACATTATAATCCTTGAATACTGTGAAAATAAACTATTGTTTTCTTCAGATGTGTTCGTACTATTCAAGGCAAACTAATCAGAAATTTTCATGGTCATTTACAGGTTTAGATATAAAGGAAAAAGAAGAAAAAATGTTGCAAGACAATAATCCTAGCTCTTACATTTTAACTCCCTACCAATAAATTCTATCAAAAAAGATCTTATTGTCACACCAGCTGCTGCAATATTAGTTACCAGAATGTGACTCAGTTATGGAACAGAATACAGCCTCATAGATTCTTGGCTGCCATAGTGTTAAAGCTTAGTGCCTTTTCTTTAAATCAAAACTATTAGGGTGTTTTGTGTTCAGTATTGTAACCAGCTGAGAATCCTTAGGTGAGTGGGCATTTTAAAACATCTCTTTGTCTACTGGGAAATGGTTAAAGCCCTGTGATTTCTACACTTGCTTTTGTTATCTCAAATGTCACAGTGATTGATGGCAAGACATTTTTTCTTCTGTAATGTTTTGGACTTTGTTACTTGCCTTAGAGCGGATAATGTAGCCGCAGCAAAACGTGAATGACAAATAAATAATTTGTCTTGTTTTCTCTCCCAAGCTGCAGCTAGAATAATCAGGATACACCTGTTCACTTACCTCACAACTGCTTTTGATAACATTTTGGTGACTGACACCAGACATGCACAACATGTAATCAAAAACTGGAGGAGAAATCTGCATTCCTTCTGGAAATACAAGGCATTTTGTTGCCTAAATAGTATGACAGTTAGTTTATTACTAAATTTTCTGTAAATTTCCTGAAAAAAGCAAGTTAAAAACTCAAACCAAAGGAAACAAAGCACACTGAAAACATTTTTAACTATTTTCTTTGAAACCTTCTTATTCAAGAATCTTGATTAATCCAAAACATTCTGGTCTACCAGTAACAGGATTTTTTTATGGTTTACAATTTATTTTCATTTTGAGGAAAAATATCTGAGGTAGCAAAGCCACTACCTTCCTTTACAACAGACATAGGTGCTCAGGTGCCAAGTGTTAAGCCTCTAAGTTTGGTGTAGACAGGCAGTTAATGGCTGCCAGATATGACAAACATCTTTATTTTCCCAATATCTCTATCAGCCCAATACTGATCCCTTAATCTCAGACTGGAAATAGTGAGAACTAGAGAAGGTCATGAGAAGGGTAGCAGGAAAAATAAAAGCTTGGACTGGCTTCAGTACAGGGAATAATTAAATATGCAAGAATGTTTTAGACTGAAAAGTACATGACTGTACGTGATATGTATAAATGTATAAAATCATGTGATGAATGAATAAACATGAATACAGAACAATTTTTATTTGTTTCTTCAAAATAAAGACTAAAGTAACAAAAGTATAATAGTAGGTGTCACATTTGAAACATATAAAAACAGACGCATAGTTTAACTGTTGAACTTTTTTGCATCATACAAAGACTATGAGTTGCAAGAAAATAAGAAAAATTTTACAAAATGCACCAAGCCCTATAAAACATATCAGTACAAATATAGGCACCTACATTTGAATTAGTCGGAATACCTTTACAATCAGAAAGAAGAAAAAAGTATTTTCAGGATATAAGTTATATAATTCTGAAACACCCCAACCCCATTGCCCCTTCACCCAGAAACACCCAGTTTACTACTTAGGGTAGTATATAGTTCAGCCCTGTGCTTAGCTGTTCCTTCTACTGATCCTGATAGACTGGATTTTTCTAAATGCACCTCAAACTGTCCCTGATACCTTGAAATTTTTGTGATGAAACTGTCAATGGGAGTTGCAGCTACCACCATCCATGCTATGCTTATCCCACCCAGAGGCTGTAGGACCAAATTCAGCTGGGGAGGGCACTGCCCTGCCCTGCTCTTGCCACTTCCCAACAGAAGGTTAAAATAGAAGGTTAAAATCAATCTTAATAATATATTTTTCTTTTTTTTTTTTCCTGGATTTAGATGATGATGCCTTACATTGGGAAAATGCAATATTTTCTTTAACCTCATCAAACATGTTTGACTGGAAATCTGGTGATATTCCTTGCCAGACACAAGTAGGATATCAGTCAAAACAGACTCTTGGTCTCAACTGGTACATTTTTGTACTCTTCAATAAGCAGAAACTCCCTGATATAATACTCTCTTCAACAGCGTCTACAGGTGCCTTCTTCAACAGCGTCTACAATGATAATAAAATAGTTAGTAATTTTGTTTCTGTAATAGAAGAATTGACATAAGAGAAGAAATACTATTAGAGAGAATAATTCATTTTCTGTGCCCACTAAGCAAAATATTCTTTGGCCACTTAGAAATAACCATTTTGAATCCCTTAATTTCACTGCAAAAAATACATGTTACTCTCATTTGCATTTGGTCTCTTTTCTACTATAGAAAATGGCTGGTTCTCTATCAGAAAAAAAAAAAATAGCACTGTAAATACCAAATAATCTGCTAACCAAAATTTCTGCTCTTTTTAATGACCTTTTCTGTAATTGCAATTTCTGTATCAATCAATGTCAAGAGGTTAACTAGCAGGAAGAATTGTCCTTGTGAAACAGATCCAAGAAACAGAATACTAAGTGATAAGATGCAGGCAACTTCCAGTTGAGTGGGAGAATAAGAAGTGTAGATAGGGTGTCAGTCTTTGCAAAGAAAAGAATAAAATCTCATGTCTTAGATTGATGGGATAAAAGACCTTGTATAACAGAGAAACAAAGTTCTCTATGTAAAACTGAAAGTTACTTATAGACTGTGTGTCAATCAGACCATTCTTCATAGCTGACAGTTTCTAAAGGAATTAGGAAAAAAAATTTTAATGTCACAGACAGAGGCTCTAAGAGCAAAATGTTTCTCTTCAGATTTTTCATCCTCAATAGAATTCTGATAGGCTTGACTGATCCTTCTGAACATAGAAGTTTGACTTGGTCACCTACCAACATAGAAAAATCCTTTGATTCATGTTATATGACTTTACTTGCAAAAGTCATGCTATTGAACAAACAGTTCTATGGTTCCATTATAAGAAATTATCTGAAAAAAGGATTAATGGTCTGGACAAAAAGAGCAAGAAAAATTCCATATTGGAAACAAAACCTTTGTATGGTTAAGGTACATAAATGCATTTTGGGAAAATTTCTGCTGGTAAGAGAAAGGATGAAATTAGAGCTGGTGCCTCTATTTCTGTGGATAAAGGGACAGTTCATATTCCCAGATTTAATTAACAGTTTTGTAAAATTTTATTTAAAACTTGTTGAATATGAAAATGAAACATCGGGTTAAGCATGAGACCATGAACTCAGCAGTTTAGGAAATATCATTATCTTCCTGGATTATCCAGGAATGTGGAAATATTTGTATAATACTAACTAGTTATTACATTATTGTTTGTCTCAGAAGGTATTAAAAAAAGTCATTCAGATACTCCTTTTTGCTAATAATAAAAAGAATTGTTGATATAATGCAATTTTCCAATGAATGAAAATAATATGGTAAAAATCAATTTATTCTCATAGTCTAAGAAAGTATATGAGAGGCATATTTCTCAAATAAATAAGTATTCACTAGTATAAAAGAATTAGTTAACTATCAAGCATCATATTGGACATGCAATTAATAATGTGGTTATTTTTCCCTTTAAAATGCATGCCTTCTTGATTCCTATGGGATTTTTTGCATGTATCATTTTGACACAGCCTTCCACATAACAACTCTTCAGAGAGAAAAATCCTTTGATTTGTGCCTTTTAAATGGCAACTTCAAGTGGGGGAATGCTCAAAATACCCTATATCTGTCTCTGCATTCCTTAGAGGTCAAGGTGTTTTGCTTCCTTTGGAGAAGGTTTGCAACTTCAGAGTAGATGAAATAATTTCTGTTGACCCCAGGCTGGTGTTACATCAAAAGAAGATAGTTTAAAATGACATAAAATTATAATAAAAATGTGCAACTAAATTAAAAAAAAAAACCAACAAACACATGGCATACTGAATAACTCTGTCTTTATTCCTTGTGTTTTGTGCTTCTTTACCTTATTGATTCTATTTTCTAATGTTTGTACGTCACCTTTTCTCTGAGTGGTTTTCTAATAATATTAACTTCCTTCTCTTGACATAGTAAGACATCTATATGTACAATTTAAATAACACCAGAACATTTAAGTTTTTACTTGGTTCCTATGGAAACCTTTCTTTTTCATCCTTTCCAGAAAGAAAATGTGAGGGCAACTAGTCCTTGAAAAATATTTGCACCAAAAAATTCTCACTTCTGCTATTTCATTCTGAATATTATTGAAACCTGAGCAAACACCTAGCCAATGTCAAACCCTAATCCCTCTTCTTCCATCCTAAGATCATTCTATCACTGCACAAAGGTTCCCAGGGTTTTTATTTTTTTTTCTGTATGTAAAATTCTTATAGATAATTAATGAGCTATTTCTTTCCCGTCCATTCTTAGGTGCAGCTAAACTCTGAAGGTCTTGATTATTATTTCATAATAGATTCCAGTAAATGGAGATATGCAATCCTATTGCGCTGCATTTCATAATGTAAACAATAGGTTTTAATACTTAATTTTAATTTATCAATTAATTGATATTAATAGTTGGCAGATACTAGGATCATTGCCAAAAAATTAGCAACTTTTCAATTTAAAATATTTCCCTTTCTACATCTCCTATAGCATTCTCATAGAAATTTGTTTAGAGAACTTTCAGCATATCTTTAGTGCCATGTAATAGATAAAAATTTTGTCATTTATTCCAACAAAGCCAAATTTTGATCCCTGTTGTTTTGTTACTGCCATGTTAAATAGACTTACCAAGAGTTGCCAAATATACACAATGATGTCCAATTTTTGCCTCTCTTTTGTCAGTTTACATGCTTATTACAAGACTAAATGATTGCCCTGTGAAGTGAAATTTCTTATTCTTCCTGCAGAATTTTTTAAAACGTCCAATACTTAAATAAAGACTTCTGAGGAAATTTTCAGGCACAGAGAAAGTACTTAGACAAGGAGGTAAGAACAATATCTGTGGTACTGTAATTCATATCTAACATGGTTCTTCATCAGACAGAAAGGGATAGAGGGTAGGCTGATTCCTTTTGTATTGCAATGGACAAGCAATTGTCATCAACTTAAACTTCACTAGAAGCACTGAATACTTAATAATTGTGTTTGGAAATAATTGAATTCCTAGTGTTCTTAATTTGGCTTTCTGTCACAATAAGAAAAAAAGAGAAAGCATTTTTTACTAAACAGAATTTATTTTTTGTAAGGAAAATTTAATTTTGTCTCTTAATAAATAATCACCTAGAAAAGAAGCATCGAGTACAAATAAACAGAAAGAAGGTCTTACAAATAATAATAAAAGTAAAACAACAAAAGAAACAAGAAGGCAACTTAGAAGATATGTAGAATAGAGGAAATTATGAATTATCAAAAAATATATAACAGCTAGTTAAAAATGCACAATTGAAATCAGCTCAAGAGACAGCCACATATATAAAATATAAATTTATAAAATTTATTCCAAATTGTGATGCATACAGATGAGAAACTCAGAGCACCATTCTTGGAAAGATGTGAGATAATGTGCTCCTTGTCCTTTAAGAAGATGGATCTAGTTATTAACAGGATTTCTAAACTAATGTCTTTAAAATAGCACTATATGAATCTTTGTTCTTGTCTTGCATCTAAGTGAAGAGAGCATCCTGAAATTCAGCTAATGGGGAATGAAAATAATCATATGGAAGCATGAGTTCCATATTTTCCTAATCAGGAAACATACATAAAAATGTCATGGACTGCAAAATACAGGATTTTGAAAAATCCTACATTAACTTCAGTAAGGACAAAACTATCTAATATAGCTTTTAATATTTTACATTAGATTTTATATCTTAAAATTTTGATTTTTGTTTTCTATAATACATATGAAATTTATGACAAGTACCAGGAACAATATTGATGGGGTCTGTCAAGTGTATTTGAGAAGTTGAGTAATTGTAAACAAGAAGAAATAAGTATTATAATAGCTAAGATGCTTACTTACCCATAATGAAAACCTCTCTAGTATTAACCAATATTTATTTCTTTCTGTGACTTAATTTGATTGCATCGAACAAAAGTATCTGACATAATTTTAGGTTTAATTGAAATTTCCAGTAGAAGAACTGAAAATTTCTGCTTGTCAAGCTGTTTTCTAGAAGTATATTTGACATTAGGAGGATTCAGAATATTTAGATAAAAATCTGGTAAAAAATAGCTAAATCACACACATTGAACTTCCGTCAAAATCACAGAAATTTGCACTGAGCTTCATTCAAAATTCACAATCTTCATGAATAATGTCAAATACAGAAACCAATGATCTAGTACTAGAACTGTTTGACCTGAAAAAGATATTGTTTTGCAGAACAAGGAAATATTTGCTTTGCAAATGAAAAAAAATTATGAAAAATGTTATGGAGATAAAATACTTAACAATAGACCCATTTTATTACTGCAACTTAATTTTCCTATAAATACTATTAAAGTAGTATTTGATAATTTTTTTCCATCCATATAATTAAGAAAGGTCTTATAACTAATGACAGATGTGTGAGATGGCAATGACATATGTCTCCAATGAGAAACTAACTAAGACACATTTGAAGAGAGGAACTCAGAGCTCAAATAGTGGTGAAAGTGAATGCATAACAAATTATTCCTTCACCACTCAAGGGTACAGAGTCTACATGTGTTTGCAAAGAAGTCTAATGAGCAGTGAAAATTATAACATATTGTGAATCTACAGCACTGAAGCATTGATTTATAAAGGCAATAAAACACAAGCCAAAAAAAGTGCTATTGTTTATTAATTCTTTTTTTTATGGTTACCAACAAATTCAGAACTGAGTGCAAGTGAACATGATAATTCTTCCATTAGAAGAGTAAAGTTCAGCTGATGTCTCCCAGGACTCCCTGACCTGAGGGAAGAAGTTGTTATCTCAGTTAATTGAATTCTTTGGTGGGAATCCAACTAATTAGTCTTCTATTTCCTCACCAAAAGAAAAACAGCTCTTCTATCAGTGGATAAGAAATAGGGGGCAATGGAGGTGAGAGGATTGGACACAAAAGTGGTAGAATAATCTGGAAGTCTTCATCTTTCCCTCAAAAAGCCAAACTAAACAAACAAAAAATCCCACATAAAACAAAACAAAACAAAACAAAACAAAACAAAACAAAACAAAACAAAATAGAAACCCCCAAGAAGAAAAAAAAAAAAAAAATCCAACAACAACGACAAAAAACCCCACAAAACCCAAATCACAAAATGCTGAGTAATCTGAATGCCCCAAGTTAATTGAAATTTGCAGCTTGTTTTAACAATCAAATACAGACCTGCAAAAGATAGTATATACAAAACTATAACTTTGGTTCAAAAATCAAATAGCATTGATAACCTAGGAAGGATGTTGCACACAACTGTCAAGTTAGACTCCTTCATGGATAATTGGGGAGGCTTTTTGTGCTATCATTTTCTTACACATGAAATGTTGTCGATAAAATAGAGATTGATTGTCTTGGAATAGAGTATGCTAAATAAAAGAAGATCCTGGGCAGAACAATCTGACTATGAGTCCACTAAACAGAAGCTTAGCATGCTGAAGAACATCTTGCATTGTTTGGATTCAATCCATCATTAAACATAAATGAGAGGAAGACTGAGATACACAAATGTGCAAATGCCACATGGATGGATATATTAAGGAATCTGTAACCATCTGGACTCAATATGGAACCTAAAATATACCCATTTATCAAATTAAAATTCCCATGAAACATATCACATCAGTATTTCAGAGCTGATTAAAAGTAAATTGTTTAGAATTTATCAAACTGAGTAGAGAAGCAATTTGTATACTTTTGTTATGTACCATATATTCTTCAGAGTTTATTTTATTCTTTACTAGAAACATGCAGCAATGAATGCCCTGGTCCTGCAGAGTCTTGTACATGTGTTTTAATGGATTCAGGCATTAGTCTTAATAACTTTAATAGGATTGTTCAATCAATGAAATAAAACTTGTGCATAAATATTTATGATATATAAGTTTGAAAAAGAAGCATTTTAACACTGAACTCCGTTTGAAAGGGTAACTCAAGGAACACGGAGATATCAGAGGCAAGCCCAGAAGTTTTCAGTGATGATTTGAATTTTAAGATATGTAATATAATGAGATAACTTTGCCTAACTTCTGAATCTAGGGGACTGGAATGAGCCATCTATGTATCTGTTCCTCATGTCTTCCCCTCCTCACTGGGGTTGATTTTGCAGGTTTAAATTAGTCTTATTTAAACTTACTCAATTGGTTTCTAATTAATTGATTAGATTATGTTCAAGAAATAATTTCATTATAATTTGTGCTCTACCAAATAGGTATTGAATAATGGTTTTAACCCAGTCTACATAAATGTATTTTATAATGGAAGTGTATCACACTTGCAATAAAAGCTTTGTTGTACAACATGAGCCATGGGACAAATGTCTAAAAGTACATTTTGAAAAGAGAGTTACATAAGCAAAAACAAAGTTTGAGGAGAAGAGAATGAAAACCTTTAATTGTTTACAAAGTTTTAAAATTGAAACAGATTTCTAGCAATCTGCATATCAGAGTTCCATACAGAGCATTTTCTGTATCATAATTAGATGTAGAAATATAAATGTCAAAGTACAAACTCAGTAAAGTTGAAAAAGATTAAAATAATTTATTTTTAAAACTTTTTTAGGCAATGAGGCTCTCAGACTTCTTCATATAGTTTAAAAAAGTGAAGTGAAGGGTACAAGAAAAGTTGAAACAACTTGGGCAGAGGTTTTAAGTAAATTATTAACATCAATATTGTGGGAGGAGACCTTAGGGACAATGAGGTGGAGATGCCTTGGGAGGGCACTCCCCCATAGGCGTCAGTCAACTATGGCTCCCTCCCAAAGATCCAGAAAGTTCTGTGGTTCCCCCTTCCTCATTGGCTTGTATGTTGTCGCCACCCTCTTCCCCTCATTTCATTTGTTCATCCCCAATCACTCCAATCCTGCTCCTCCCCTGGTCCCCTATCCCATTGGTTCCTTGTACCCTAGCCCCTCCTACCCGCTACAATGTAAAAACCCTGTTCCCGCCCAGTTCCTTGCTTCTTGCCACCTGCTCTCCTTCAGCCGGGTTGTGTTCCTACTTCTCTCCTACCCACCTTGTCTTCTGCCACCTGCTGCCCTTCAGCTTGGTTGTGTCCCTGCTTCTCTCCTGCCCACCCTACCTGTGATCCTTCACCGCTCCTTCAATAAACCCAGTTGGACCATCAGCAGAGTGTGCAGAGTCCTCCTTCCTCAACTGGTTGGACATCTTTAAACCATCTGGGATTGTGTACGCGTGAGGACAATCGAGGAGACAGCTCTCCTGGGAGTTGGACCACCTGCCCAGGATCCCCTTCAGCGGGAGAAGCTGCTGTGGAGGGTCTTCCCTCTCTCCTCTTCCCCTCCACGAGCGAAGAGCACCGTCCCGCACAATATAAAAAGAGGACACTGTGTAAAAACTTCCTAGAAGTAAAAGGATATCCAATGACCGCAATAATATATAAATCATAGTCTCATCTACGTAGTAATGATGTAAGGATGAAATTCATTCCAGGAAATGCGCCAATGGCAGAGAGGAGCAGTCTGCTGTTATTCTGAAGCAAGCTTTGATTCATATGAAAACATATTCCTCTCATTACAGGGCTGTAAAGAAAGACAGATTTTAATCTAGATTAGCTAGATTTTCTTCTGTGGAACTTTATGTCAAAAGAGATTTGCATTATAATTTTGAACAAGGCAACAATTTTTCTCTAGCAATATAAAACCCTCAGTGCCAGTCAAGTACTGTACTTAGAGAGTATCTATTGGCTGACAGCTTTTAAACCAATAGTAAATTGCCCAAGGAACTACTAAGACATCAAACCTTATTGGAATGCATCAAATCTCATTGTTAAGAATGAAAACTTGGGACTCCAAAGGGTTACGTTGTTCTTACTGTTTAACAAGAATAAGAAAGCACTACCATAGCACTATTCCACAAACTAAGTTTTCTAAATTAATTTAATTCTTTTTCCTTTTTAGCTTCTCAGCTCCACTGGTCACTTCTCCTTTAGAATGTTTTTCATACCTTTAATCACTGTAAGCAGTAGTAATAGTTCTGTAACAGAATAAGTAGCTGGGCAAGTGATTTAGATGAATATTTTCTCTGCACAATCAAAAAGCTGGCATAAAATGGAGCATATTTTACTCCCAAATACAACAATATGAACAAAAGTTAAGTCCTAGCACTTAGGTTATCATTGGTCACCTCTCACTAGGGCTATTCTATAGGACTCCATGCTCAGCCATGTGCTCTACAACATCTTTGTAAATGATCTGGATGCACGACTGGAAGGGATACTAAGCAAGATTTATGATAATACTAAATCAGGAGTAGCTGCTGACTCCCTTAAAAGCAGAGAGGTCCCATAGAGGGACCTTGACAAATTAGATATCTGAGCAATTAGGAACTGTATGATGATTAACAAAGACAAGTGCCAGATCCTGCACCTGGAATGGGGCATTCCTGGATTCCCATATAGATTGGGTGGTGATATGCTGGAAAGCAGTGCTGTGGAAAGGGACCTGTGGGTCCTCATTGATGTCAAATTGAATGTGCACAGCTAGGAGGTCCAGCTGTGTCCTGGGGTTCATCAGGCACAGCATTGCCCACCGGGCAAGGGGGTGGATTGTCCCACTCTGCTCTGCACTGGGGCAGCCTCACCTCAAGTGCTGGGGGGCAGTTTTGGGCTCTACCTTGTAAGAAGGATATAGAGTTACTAGAGTGCATCCAAGAGGTTTTTGAATATAATGAAGGGTCTTGAGGGGAAACCATACACTTAGCACCTGGTTTGTTCAGCCTGGAGAAGAGGAGACTGAAGCAAGATCCTATCCCAGTCTATAGAGGGGGAGGGGGAGGGGCAGATGCTGATCTCTTCTCTATTGTGACCAGAGGATATCATGCAGACCTGAGGGAACGGCATGAAGTTCTGTCAGGGGAAGTTTAGATTGGATATTAGCAAAAAGTTCTTCACCGGGAGGGTGGTTGAGCACTGGAACAGGTTCCCCAGGAAAGTGGCCACAGCATCAATTTTGACAGAGTTCAAGAAACATTTGGGAAATGCGCTCAGGCATATGCTGTGATTTTTGGGGCTGTCCTGTGCTGGGCCAGGAAGAGCACTTGATGATTCTAGTGGCTGCTTTCAAGATATTCAGTTCAGGATATTCTATGATTCTATGAGTCTGTGGCTCTTTATCCATTACCATAAGTGGCAGACTGGCATTCTGAGGTGCCAACAGAGTAAAGATCATAAAAGCTTATGCACAAAATTTTGAACTGAAATTTTAAATCAGATTTATCAGACTATGAACAACAAAAACAAATTTTGAGCATTTATTTTATTAAATCTATCTCTTTTAAATCATGTTTTTCATAAAAGTCAAATTATTAATTTTGGTTTTATAGAGAAGCACAGAGAAACATATTCAGGTAAGAGTGGGATCCAATATTCTGAGAAAGGAATTGATAGATTTACTCTTGAGGAAACAAGAGTAGAAGTGAAAACATCAGTCTTAGGTAGAGGCAGCAGAAGTGTACCTCTGAACTTTTTAGTCCTACAAGACACATGACCCTTTTCCAGATTTCAATTAACTAACTTCCTTCTTTCAAAATTGATGGACATATCTTATGAATTCAGCCCAAAGAGGAGGGGGTATAATTTTTTTCCTAATCCCCTCATATTCTCTTTCATCAGTTCCTTTGCATTTCAGTGATTACACTGCTTGTATAAAGAGACAGGTTCAATTACCTCCTTTATCTCAGAGGATCAGGAACTGTCTCTTCCATTATAATGACCTATCAATAAATCTATATGTACTTTGGAAAAACCACAATTTTTTTTTTTTTAAGAAATCACTTCATTCTGTATGGAATAGCTCTACATTAATTGACCCCTAAAGAAAAAGAAGAAATGAGACTTTATACCTCTGAAATTGGCACCCACTAGTGTGTAGAGATGTGTTTCTCCTCATTTTCTTTATTTCACAAATACAGACCATTTTTATTCAGTATATACTTAACTTTATTGTCTTCCATGAATTCAGTTTGTGAGCTCAACCACAACATTTTCCAAATGTGCAAATAATATGCTATTGACAATTTGTGATTGAAATGTGTTTCTTCCTTATTTTTTTCTTTTTTTCTTCCAACAGTAAATATTATGTGATACAACTCTAATGAACAAATTACCATACCAAAGAAAATCACTGTGGCAAAAGGCACTGATAGCTATCTTTTTCAACTGCATGGGAGAAGTCAGACTTTAAAGAACACCCTCATCCCAAATTGCTTTTTTTTTCCCTCAGGGATTTGAAAATTCACATTATAGAACAATGTAGAAAACTTGACACAATTTTTAAAGATTTTTAGTTTGATGACCAGGCTGTTCAGAAATAATATATTTTTTGTTGTCTCTAAACCAAACACTGTTCAAATATTTACTTAATCTGGGGGAAAAAAAAAAAGTATCTCTAAAATTGATTTGGCAAGGCTGTCTCTTGACAGAGATAAGACAATGACAGAGGTGCTCTTGAGTCCTTGATAGAGAAAGGAGGGTAGTTATGAAATACTTATTAATTAATTCAATCTGTTCAATAGTTCTTTACTTCTTTTATTATTGTAAAGAATGTGACATATTCATTAAATGCCAGAGGCCGCCAGGAAATTTTGAGGGACATAGTCAACACTTTGTAGGAGTTTAATGGCATCTTTCTCGGCTTGCTCAGTGACTTTCCATTCTCTTCATCAGCTTTCTATTCTCTTAACATTTGGGAGACTTTTATGTCCTCTTTTTTATACTGTTGCATGGTATTGTCATGGGTAGCAATATGGGGAAGACATTGAACTGAATTTTTGCAGCCTCAGGACTTGGGCTTGTACAGTTTGTTGTCTCTTACCTTTTCTTGACCTACCTTGGTGACATTGTTTAGATACAAGTACAATTTTTGTAACCAACTGGGAAGCTATGGCTAATTTGTTTCTCTTTGTAATTAGCATGATTTTTAAAATCAACAGGGAAAAGTAGACCTGGTGTGACAGCACAGGCCTTGAGAAGTGGAGACAGAGAATGGTCCTAGAAGTGCACTGCCTCATGAGGACAGCGGACAGAAGGCCCTGGAACAAGAGACTCACAGCTATCAACAGCTCAGCAGGTGTCAGTTAAAGAATATCAAATATACAGCTACACTGTTTTTTGCCTAAACACCAGTAAACCCACCATATCAGGTAAAACTGGGTGCAATGGGAAGCTGCAGATCAACACAAGGTGTAAAAGTATGTCAGCAGACCTGTAAAAATCAGCATGAGTAGATAAAGGAGCAAGAAGTTATCAACTCTATACTCTAATGCTGTATTATCTCAATTGAAAACAGCAAAGGCTGAAACCCAACCATCACATCCCAGCACCAAGGGAATGAAAGCACCAGCCTTAAGACCTAGAAACAGAAGGTGAAGAGAAAGCCCGCCACCCGGCAATAGAGTAGAAGCTTGGAAGTGCACATAAAAGAGTTCTACCTCTGTTAGCACTGAAAGATTTTCTACATAAAAGTTTTGTTTCTTTCCTGGTGTCGTGGTTTAGGAATGTTACTCTCCCATTTAGTGCTCCCTCTGAGACTCTAAACTGTGTGCCACTTGCTCATTTCCCCTTCACCTTCTCCATGCCCGCTGCGTCGGGATGGAGAGAAGTGGAGGCAAGGAAGGAAAAGATCACAGGTCAAGATAAAAACAATTTACTGGAAACAGCAATGGGACAAGAAAACCAACAGTAACAGCAACAATGCTAAAGACAGAGTGTACAAGAAAGAGGCAAATCATTCCCAGAGAAACCCTCAAGAACAGGCAATACTTGTCCTCTCCTTCTGCCCTGCTACACCAACCTAGAAGCCAGCTCTTCCTACATCCTTAAAAAATGATGTGAGTTCATGTAGAATAACCTCTGGGTCCTAGCCATGGTCCTCCTGACTACTGCAAAAATTAACCCTGTCCTGGCCAGAACCAGAACACCTGCAATAATTAGATCCAGACTAAGTTGGTGAGACTGCTAAGATTTCAGTCATACCATCAATAAATTCCTGGCCTTAAATACATATCCTTTGATTGTTCCTAAAAGCTATGAGTTTAGATGTTTTGGATATAGACATAGGTAAGGAAACAAAATTTATAACAGTCATTGCCACACAGGTTGTGTGTGACTCCCCTGCACTGGAAGAAG
The DNA here is from genome assembly GCF_027477595.1 of Haemorhous mexicanus. NCBI lineage: Eukaryota > Metazoa > Chordata > Aves > Passeriformes > Fringillidae > Haemorhous > Haemorhous mexicanus. Next base: position 58,136,883 of record NC_082344.1, read on the forward strand.
ATATGCATGAAGAGGCTGCATTGACTTAAACCTGCAGTGAATTTGTCCCACAGGATATGTTTAAATTAATTCTGCTAGAAATCTTTTTTTATATATACTATTCATAAAATGTTATGAACAACTTTCATAATTGCTTAGAATTTCTGCTGAAAAATTGTACATCAGTAGAGTCAAAGCACTGCATGGACTTTCCCAGTCTGTTAATATCTGTAAGAATTATTGCCTAGAGTGATACTGAAAAGAAAGAGAAACTAGAGAGAGGATTTAAAAACCTCTCTACAGGGTGAGGAAGAATTTATATTATTATTCTGTATTTTTCTTTGTCTTTTTCCTTTCTATATATGTTTGTCTGCCTCTGTTTGTTTATTTTTTTGCAATAAGTGCTGCAGCAATAAAAATGAGATGATGCACATGAGGGTTCAGTCCAATAAAAATGTGAAGAGATCATATTTTGTTCTACTAATTTCTGTTTCCTACTAAAAGAAACAAGGTATTAATGTCAAAATAAATGCTATTCGATTTAATAGACTTAAAGGTCAAAGATGTCTCTACATTTCTTCAGCTCAGAATACTGGCTGTTAGCACAAAATATTGAGATAAAAGTCACCAGAATAATTATCAAAATCTTCATGATTTTCCCTGAGGCATGGGTATCTAATAAGATTTAGGCTGCTAGGGTTCCACCCACTCTACTTGCCTACCTACTATGTGGCAATAACACATAAATGAAGACCTGATCAAGACTGCATTGAAATCATCATTTCAGGTATATGTTTAAATCTTTTCTGGATAAAGTATAGTTTGTTGAAGACTGTACATGTTTACATCTGCAATAAGACATAAGTCATAAGTACTGATCTTCCTCTGAAACTTTATTGACTGATAAGTAGAATTCCATTAGGATATTTGGAGAAATAAAGTGATCATTCCATTCTGATCTCTATCTGTCTCTCTCTTTCTCTCACCGCCCCCCACCCCCCCCCCCCCCCCACTTCTTCCCATTTGTATTTTTGGTACCTCTTGAACATTAAGGCAAAACAAAAGGCAGTATTATACTGCTTACCATCTAACTGATGGTCAACAAGCTAGATGTTCTTTCCACCAGAAAACAAAATTTCCAACATTATTTTCTATAGTTTTTTAAGGACCAAACCCTTGCACCTGAACATTAACATTCACACTTACATGTGAAGATAAATGTATATTTCACGACTACACTTAGGGATCCTTAAAAGTTACCCTGTTGTAATGTCAACCTAAAACTTAAGAGCATTAGTTGGTTAGGCTTAGTTCCAGTTGTCATCAGATTATGAAAACAAATTCAATTTGACTCAAGCCAAAGAAGCAGAGACTGTAATCTCTTTCTTGATTTTGATGTTGAGAAAAAGGTTTGATTGCAGTTATTCTCATGTCCAACATCACACATAAATATCTGATTCATACAGCCAGGAAAGGCATTGTGAAACTCTATTTGAAGGCAATGTTAGAAGTAAACTTAAAAACATATTTACAGGGGCCTTTCCGTTCTACCCAAAACTTTATTTTTTTTATTTATTTTTTACGTATGATTCCTGAGAAAATCAAATTACTAATCTCATCATAATGATACATACCTGTTGAAGGAAAAAAAAAATTATTGTAGGATTAAAATAAAAATAAAATTTTACTTAAATCCATTTTTCCAAAATGTGTTCTCAAATATAAGTTCCCTCATGGGACATGAACAGTAGCATAGAAGTTTCCAAGAGGGAGCTCCAATGTTCTTCACAGCTTAATCTTTTACTATAAAAATAAAGGCAAACCCAAAGGATGATGTTCTTGCAAAAGAAGCTTTTGAAATTCAAATGATAAAATGCTACCTAGAGAGACATTTGCCTGAAAATGTAAAGGGCCAGATGCCACAGCTCTGAGCCATGAAATGTCCAGATTATTTCATGTGATGCAGAATCTGAGAAGAGATTTTACAGTTTAGCATTATTAACTATTTCACTCATTTTCAAAGCGTATAGTAAAGCAAAAGGATTCTACAATGTCTTGGAAAGATTATCTCTAACGGTGTTTGTTTTGGTGGGAAGGAGGTATGTAAAAGTAGAGGAGGAACTTGTGAATATGTACAAATTAAGACACAAAATCTTAAAGCACAGCAAGATGGTATTGCACTGAGGGCTTTACTGGCTCCCCTAACTGTAAGCAGAGATAGCAATATCCTTTTTTGGAAAAAAATTCAGATATGTAGATGGATTTCAACAAGAGTGAGGTATAATATAATAGGAAATAAAAATTGACTAAATATCTTTCTGCCGCAATAATGATGGAACTATTTGGAAAAAATATGAAAACTTTTTAAATTGTCTAAATTCAAATAAAAGCAACAAAAACCCCACAGGCTTTTCAATTAAAAACATGAACACATTAATGAGCCATCAAAACAGCTGAGCAGTGACTCTAGTGCCAGCTCTGGGCTTTCTGCAAAGAGAGAACTTTTGCTGTTTGTGCTATTAAATATAGACACCAACAAATAGCTGTGCTATTCTCTTTCAATGCAAAATACTATAAAAGTGATAGAGATAACTGAGCTGCCAAACAAACAGCCAAGATGCCTTCATCTACTTACAAGTTAAATATTCAAATACAGGTAAATTTACATAATTACTTAGTTATGAACATTATGTCTTCATCCATTTCTGTCAAATATCCAGGACTTCAAAACTGATCATTTTGCCTGCTGTACGGTATTTCTTTTCATCTACTTGACTGAATTTACTTGTTTCCTCCAATCTCACTTATTGGAATCCTTATTTTATGCACTGAAAACAAATATTAGATCTGCAACACAAAGAACATTGATTCAGAGTTTCAAAGAAAATTAAGAATAATTTCAGGCTAACAAAGCAGTGAGAATTGGAGGTAGTCTGTTATAGGCAACTAAAACCAGGATGAAGAGGCAGATGAAGAATTCCATGGGTGGCTGGATAACATCTTCTTGTTCTTGTGAGAGGCTTTAACCTGCCAGATGCCTGATGGCATCTTAACACAGCAGAGAGCAGACAGTCTAAGAGGTTACTGAAGTGTGTGGAAGAAAATTTCCCGACACAGCTGCTGAGAGAGCTTACCAGGGGCAGTGCCCAGCCAGATTTGCTGCTTATGAATAGAAGAGGGCTGGTGGAAGATATTGTGGTGAGATGCCAACTTGGACACAGTGACCAAGAAATTATAGTTTTTTATTCTTGATGGAGTAAGGAAGGGAGTCAACAAAATCTTTACCTTGGACTACCAGAGGGCACACTTTGGCCTGTTCAGGAGCATCCCCTGGGAGACTGTACTTAATAAAGAACGAGTCCAGCAAATCTGGAATAAACTTTAATAAGAAAATCTTAAAGGTGCAGAAATAGACCTTCCTTATGTGTCAAAAGACAAGATGTCAGGGAAGAAGACCAAGCTGGTTGAACAGGGGAAAAAAAAGAGCGTTTATGACCTTTGAAAAATAGGGCAGTCAACTCAGTAACAAATATGTTGGTGGGTCATGTAGAGAGAAACTTAGAAAGGCAAAAGCACAGCTAGAATTCTACCTTGGCACTATGATAAAAGATGATAAAATGTGTTTTTATAAATTCATTAATCACAAAAAGAAGGCCAAAAAAAAAAAAATCTTCATCCTTTATTGGACTCAGGGGGATTAATTCTGGAGAGTTAATCAATAGAGTTTGTGCAGTTTTTGTTGCAATTTATTTGATTAAATGCAGGGATCTATAATAAAATGATATTAATTACTTGTATTTTCCTTTGATTTTAATTACTAGATTTCCAGAAACTGTAAAAGAACAGGCACTGAGGGTCACTGCATTTGTCTATAGTTGTATAAAATTAAACTCTCCTGAGGATAGATAGATAGATAGATAGATAGATAGATAGATAGATAGATAGATAGACAGACACACACACATCAAAATTATGCATGACTACACAAAAGAAAGTTCAAGAACAGCATGACCTGGCATAACCATCTTAGTCCAGCTTACTCTGAGAAATAGGTAAAAGAGTAAAAGTCATCATATTATGGTATACATTTCAGTACAGTGTAGTAAGCAGAATACATTCCTAGGATTACCAGTTAGCTTGTAGTATGGTATAAAATGTATTTTTTACCTTCATTAATCAATATGTGAAAGTTAAGATGAATATATCTATTCAAACTGCATGTCTTTATGTCAATTCTCATTTTAGCACGTTTAGCATGCTGGTGATTTTCTTTAATGCCTTTTTAAGGTATAGAAGCAATAGCTTCATGAATTCAGGGGTCTATTTTTTTCTACCATTTTGACATAGTGTTTAGTTGCTAAAATGATGGTACAAAACTGTGTTGAATATTCTTAGTTAAATCTCAGATTCTTTCTTGTACTGTATGAGGTCAATGCAGTTGAGGGTTTTTTTAAATAAAAGTGAAATAATTAATGGAAGAACTAATAATGAGTTGACCTTTTTCACATGTTCAGAAAGTAATTGGGCAGATAGAAAAGCTCATGACTTTTTAAAAAGTTGATTTCATTATTTTTATTATATTTAGAAAATAGCAGATGTAGTGGTCTTTGAATTTACCTTCTGGGTAATCATAGTATTACTGGCCTCAAGCTTTTGCTCTTAATCATATGATCAGGATTTTAAAAGTGTAAGTTGATCTTTCTGCACCCTGAAATTATCTCAGAACATAAGACTTGAGGAGCTGCACTAGCTTCAAGATGAAGAAAAATGTGAGGTTGCAAGACAGCTATGGAGTTCAGATCTATAGGATTTCAATGGCTTAACCTGACTGCTTTAACCTACTGATATGAGAACTGACACAGGCTCTGAAGTCTCAGAGTTTTACAGAAACATAAATTGTGCTGTGATAAACACTTCAGTGAGTAGAATTTGGTGATGTCTTCCTAGAGCTGGTGTTCAAAAATCTTGGACTCTTTAGGCACCCTACGAAGAAAATTCAGAATAACATGAAAAATATGATTGTTCAGAAATTGGCCAGTTTGGAAAGGGGTGGGGGGGAAAAGGCTATTTTAGTTCAAGAGAGTGGCAGGCCCATTGTTTAAGGTAGATGGTTTCATTTTAATACTAAATTTACTTCTTTCAAATTATTTGACATTACACAGTATTTTCATTTCTAAGAGTGATACTGCAGTGTACTGAATTCACACGAAAGTAAAAATTACACTTGGCAGAGCATACCAGATCTAATATAAATGTGATTCTTAGTACAGATCTCTATAATATGCTCTCCATCATGATGCTGGATGTCCCCTGTCCCTAGGAAGAAATGTATGGCTTGAAGCAAGCTCAAGCCTATTGCTCTCTTCAAATTCTTCTTGTTGATCGTTTCTACACAACCAGGTGTTCCCATCAGTTAATGTAGCTATCCATATTTAGTAAAGGACACCCTGCAGTTCCTTTTTATATTAGTCTGTCCTTCTTTGCATCAGGAGTAGTCAGTTCACTCATTCTTCCCTAAGCTTCATAAGCATGCTGCCCTTGCCCGTCGTCTCTGAATTTGCTCTCATTATAATTGAGAGCAAATAGCCATATAGTTGGTCACAAATAGCCACAGAATTCAATAGGGAACAGATGAAATAAATTAATCGCTGCTTTTCCATTTTTTTAAGAATGGTGGGACCAGGCTGCATTCTGTATTACATAATATTTTTCTAAAGCAGTAACTCATATTAGTGCTTTGATTACTATAGAATATATTTTGATGAAAGCCATGAGACTTGCAAAAGAGGAGGTGCTTAAGCAACTAAGTGATTCTTCTTCAGACATTCTGTTTGAGTACAATACCTACAGACTGCCTGAAGCGTGCTTATGCACTTTAATCACTAAGTGAATGTCAGTCTTACTGGCTTTTCTGAGAATGTCACAAATTAGCAGGTTTCTAAGTCAGCCAGACGCATGAAATGAAACATTTGAATCTGCAAGACATCTATTCCAATTCTGGAAATGTTAGTGAGCTCTGACATTAGCCTTTTTTGGAACATGAGCTTCGAGAATGTAATGTTTGAAATAGAGTAAACTCAGATTTTCTAAGTAAGGAATATAAAAAATGGTCTTAAAACACTCTTCCTTTCCCCCTCTGTTTTCTTGGGGAAGTCCTATTTTATTCCAGCAAACTTCAGTGATTAGTAGTGCCTAGGAGCACCAGTTTGGTTCCTGCCTTTAGAGGTTCCCTATCTCTCTGTGAAGTAAAATGGGGAGTTATAGTCATTGGATGGAGAATTTTACTAATAAAGTAAATTTAAACAGTAAAAAGTATAAATTAGGAATTATTTTAATTTCCATGTATGCAATTATGAGTACTTACCACACTTTTTAAACTTTAGTATATATCATACAAAATTTAGTTTTTAAAGCAGAACATATGTAACTCTCATCTAAAATTTATTTCTGTGAAAGAGGGAGTTATTGCTAATCCAGCAGAGATCAAAACAGGCTTATCGATTGACTTTTCAACATATGCGCCTACTGGTTTCCACTCCCAGCTCCTCCAAGAAACATCATACTTTGATATATGTATTTAGGAATCATGTAATGATACCACTCTCACAATAAGCTTAATTTCAAAATTATCATCTTGAGTAACTTAGTGGATAATTGCCATTATTCATTTAGCAGATGAGGAAATACCACTAGAACAATACTTTTGTGCAAAAATTACTACTTATTGAAATAAATTACTAAGAAATATACAGACCAGGAAAATAATAAGTTGCAGATTTACTCCTTTTTCCCCTCTCCTTTTTTAAAGCACTATCACTTGTCAGAAAGATTCATCAAAAAGAATTAAGGATTTTGTTCACTCATTCATACCCCCAAAAAAGGAAATACTTTTTTTCCTAACCAGTCCTAGAACATTCACTGACAACAGCTTGTTCCTATGCATTGCACAGAAGATTTGCAAGCCTATAATGGGATTCCCTACTCAAACAGGAATTCAACCAAGTTGGATGGTACTGAAATGTCAAGTGGTACAAATGGCTGGCTCACACAGATAAGCACTAGTATGTGGCCAACTGCACCTGTTTATTCATTTTGGATTTCCAGAGGGCTAATTGTGTAATATTGCTAAGGAATCAAGAAACTTATTTTAATTTATTTTTTTTCTGTCTGATGCTGTGCAGGATTTTACATTACACTGAGTGTTGTATTTTTAATATAGAGTACCCCTCCCAGGGTATTTTTCCAGTGTTTCTTTTATTAGCATAAATAATTAAAAACTTGCAGTACATGAAAAAAATTATTCACTGTCTTACTGTTTAGGGAACCTATAGGAAATGTGAGTCTTTCCTTCAATAACTTTTGTAATATCATGCATGCATGCATTTTTCTTCTTCCAAAGCCCCACAGTGTATTTGTGACTAAAGCTAAGCAGTCTTCAGGCACTTTATTTTCAGAATTCATGTAAGTAATATTTTAGCTTTAGGAAGAATTTTACCCTCATTATTAGATTAGTCTTGTGGAGTAAAGGTATTTCAAAATTTGTTCTTCAGTAAAGGAAGACTGTGATGTTTGGTTTAAAAACTATTTTACCAACTTAGAAATTACCCAGTGTACATAATCATTTGAAAGCATTACAGTTGTAGTGGGATTCCTGAAATGTGGTGTACAGAAATTATGTCTGTTTCAGATATGAAAGCTCCTCTTCCCTTTTTGGCCACTACTTATGGGGCTGGGATGGGATTGGGAACTGCAGAGTAAACATGCCAGCTGCAGACCTGGAGGTCTGCATTTCACACTACATGTTCTTTGTTCTGTGTGTTGAGTTGTTCTGTTTCCCCCCTCAGTTTGTAGTGTTGGATTGTTCTGTTTCCTCCCTCAGTTTGTAATGGTTCAGGCTTGGCTCACTACACCCTCTTCCACACTGCCCATCATCCCTGCTCCTCCCCAACCCCTTGTATCCTTCCTTTGATCCCTCCCTGGTGCCCTGTCCATCACTCGGCACGCCCTTCCTTCCCTCTAGAAACTTCTAGCTGGAGGGTCGAGTGATTGGCTCAGGGGCCAGGGCCCCTCCCTCAATGTGTCCCCGTCGGTGCGTTCCTAATGTCAGTCCTCGGTACTCCACTCCCCTCTGGCTTCCCCTTAGTCCAGAAGTTGACTCCTCCCCTGTTCCCCCTGCTCCTTAAAAGCTGCTGCATTTCTGTAATCTTGGCTTCAGCTCTGGGATTCTTCAGGGATCATTAAAGACTGATTGCACCCTCGGCTGGAGTTGGCTCTCTTTCTTCTGCTGTTTGTCGCCACAAGCCTCCTCCACAACAGGGAGCTGTCGCCACCATAGCGTGAGGCAGTATCCTTAGGCGCTGTCCCGGGTAGCGAGACCCAGGAGAGTGCACCCACTGCAAGCGGTGCTGGTCGCTTGCTGGGCAAAAGGGAAGGATAAGCCTTCCCCTACAGCTTGCTGCTTCAGTTCTTCACAGAAAATAAGGCAAAACCTGAGGAAACAACAGTCCAAGTGGGAAAGGTCTTGTGCTTTTCATGTATTTGATGGATAAAAATGGAGAGCAATGAGATGGTATATTTGTATCCAATAGCGTTATTCTGTTCTGGATAAATGACTGCCAGATAAAATACCACGTCCACCTAATACAGTGAGAGTTGAATTGACTAGTAGAATTGAGTAGCTATCACTACTCTGTTATCTTTTATTTTGTGGTATCTACAATGACTATGTTGTCAATGCACAAGAAAAAAAATAAAATCAAATCCAACCATATTGTTTGGAAATAAAATCCATATTAGATTTGCATCCTCTAACTCTGCAGTTCTGACAAAAATACAAGAGTTGAGGTTATTTTATAATCATTAAAATCAGCAGATTTTCTTCATGATACACTTAATAGAGAGCTGTTGACTAAGGAGCCATTAACACACATTTATTCTGAAAGAAATGAACCATTTAATTTGTCACTTCTATTAATAAGAAATTTGTGTGGGGACCCTTGAACAACCATCCTGCATAATTTCTTACAATCTGTATAAAAATGACAATGTCAGAACATGAAAAATAATACACTACATAAAAATTTTGCTGCCAATACATACATGGTTAAAAGCCTTATACCAAAGTATTTCCTAATATGGCAATCAGCCCACACACCTGTGATCTTCATTCCTGGAAACTCCTCATCCACCTCATCCAACCACCAGTATAATCAAGAATAGTTTAGCATGGAAAAGACATTTAAAATTATTGAGTCTAACCACAAACCTAACATGGACAAGTCCACCAATAAACCATGTCCCCAGGTGCCATATCTCTAAGACGTTTCAAAATCTCCAACAACGGTGACTAGAACATTTTCCTTGGCAGCATGTTCCAATGCTTGAAAACACTTTCAGTATTTTTTTTCCTAATATCCAATTTAAACCTCTTCTAGACAAACTTGAGGACATTTCTTCTCATCCTTGATGCTTCATGCCTATCCCATGTTGACATTCATAAACCACCGAGTGTTATAAGGTACATATCCCCTTAAATCTTTTATCAAAATTACTATGGTCTTGATCCTTTTAGCTGTCAAAGAAAAAGAAATCAGAGAAAATAATATTAATAATTTTTAAAAATGCAGTGAAGTTTCACTCCAAAGGAATCGTCAATTTGGTACCCAAAAGAATAAGCTGACTGACCGGGGAGAAAGTACGTACAACATCATTGTCTCAGTTTAGGGACAAATTTATGAGAAAATATTCTGGAATGAGTTGTCTCCTCTATAAGGCTTCCAAGAATTCCTTTCCACCACCAAGAAGAGAATACTAGTGAAAGTGAAAAAAAACTTTGACAATTTACTGACAAACAGAATGCCCACAAGCCATGGGAAAAAGGTAAATAAATGTTAGATATTAAATTGTCAGACCTTACCTACCCCCTCGCACGCACCAGAACAAAAACCCAAAATGCCAGGTAAAAAAAATATTTCTGGCTCAAACCACATAGTAGAAGATGGTGCAGGCTTTTCTCTCAGGGAAAAAAACAAACAGGAGATTCATGCAGCAGCTCAGGCAAAGAGACGAAAACTTGTAGACTCTCCAACATTGGTTCACTCTCCAGAGCAGATGAAGCAGATGGGCCAGAGCTTCTGGCGTGCCATCTCTCCCTGGCTCAGCCTTCCCGAGGCGTGGGGCTGAGACGAAGCAGCCCCTCTGCTGCCGATCCTGAACAAACCCTCTCACACAGGTCCTGTTTTCCCTGATCTTGGACTAAACAAGCTGTCCAGCTAATGTTGAAACATTGCCAAAGGGCTGCTGCGCCAGCTTCTCCAAAGCCAGGGAAGGGGAAAACTTCTTGCCTGGACTAACAACCAAGCTTGCCAAGCAAAAAACCCCAGACCATACTGCACCCTCAGACACCTCGGGAGTGAGGCCTTGAAAAAGCCCACCAATGAGCCAAAGACTTCTCCTGCCCCTGGACACACCTTAAAGATACAGCAACCATTTTGGACATAAAGCAGAGGATCAGGGACTGGACTATCACCGTAAATTATCCCAACACAAACATGCAAGACAAGGGTGAATGAGGAAATGGTTTTAAACCAGACTAGGTTTAGATCAGATATTAGGAAGAAAAGCTTCACTTCTGTGGGTGGTGAGGCACTCAAATTTTGCCCAGACATGCTGTGGATGCCCTGTTCCTGGTAGTGTTCAAGGCCAAGTTGGATGGGCCTCTGAGCGATCTGGTATAGTGGAAGGTGTCCCTGCCCATGGCAGGGGAGTTGTCACTTGATGATCTGTAAGGTGCCTTCCAACACAGGCCCTTCTATGATTCTGTGATTACAAGAAGACTTTCTGTCTTCCAGTTGTGGGACTATAGTTGTTAGCAGATACCTCTTCAAAGGCAATTTTTCCAAGGGCAACCACATAATAATATAAAACTTTTGTTCACTCTGATGTGGTCATTAATACAGAGATTCAAGTCATTTAACACTAAGTAAAAGAAAGTAAGTCATAAAATCTGAAGCAACAAAACCATAAAAATTTGGCGAGAACAAATTTTTAGCACGTTACAGTGAAATAAAGACTAAGGAAGAAAAACTTAGAGGCAGAACCAGAACAAAAAGAGATATTAAGCAATCTGATATTTGCAATAGCTCTATTTCAAGCATGATGTTCTCTCTAGGACAGAGATGTTGTTCAACAATGTTGGAAAAGAGGAATCACATGAATGTTGGATGCGCTAAAATTGAAAGTAAGTTAGAAGTTGCATGTCGTCTTCACTGCATGGGCAGTGATGTAGAAGACATGATTCACTGACTAAAAATAAGTGGCAGAGATAAAGATGTCCTTGAAAATGCCCTTAGTATTCTAACTGACCTTTTCTCTCTAGGAAATAATATAGTTTATGAAACATTTGTCTTCAGCCAGGGAAGACAAAAGGAAATGAAAAGCTGACCAGCTTTCCTGCCAGAAAATACCAATTGGCATGCATATGGAGTGTACTGAGCTGGATCTTTCAATCAAAATGTAAATCGTGTGTCATTACTTATTATCTAGGCTCTGAGCAAGCTTTCTGCAAGCCAAAACTCGTGGCTGAAAGATTTTTGAACACTAAATGAGTTGTGATACCGGCAGAGATACAGACTCAACACAGGAAAACTGAAGTGCAATTTATTAGCATACCAAAAGGATACAAGACCATATTCCAAGGAAGCCAAGCCTCATAAAATTGTGTGGATATTGAAATATTTACAGATGCTGAAGCAGGTGACCTACATTGGAAGAGATATTCCTCTTATAAAGCTTTGATAGCAGTAAACACAGAAAAAACCCCAAACAAACAATATAACAAACCTTTATGGAGTTCATCCTATCTGTGATCAAAATCAAAATCATTTAGGAATATAGAAGAAATGCCATCATGAATTTTAAAAATTTCAAGTCATTTGATCAAGGAGCATGATAGCAAATTATACAGATTCAAAGGATACAAAATATATTATGAAAATCTCTGGGAAATACAAAAGATATAAAAGTAGAAAGTAAGAGATAGAACCAAAGAGAAATAGTGAAGAAATATCTTATTTGAGATATGATTTTTCAATAGAAGACTCCACAGAAATTAACTGAAAAAAAGAAAATGTAAAAGCCGGAACATGGTAAATGAAAGCAGATTTAAAATTTCAGGAAGCTGGAGGTTGAAAACACAAAGGATGCACAGGAGAAAAATGAATGATTTTCATAAAAACAGGGAACATAAAGGTCTGGCAGACTAGAGTGTAAGAAAGAATGCATTGTCAAAAATAGCTCAGAAAATGAAACACATAACATACTGCTGGTAAAAATCTGAATATACTTTAATAGTGAAGAGGAGGAAATACATACAGCCTAATCTGTTATTCCAAATATTTCAACAATTTCAGAAAAAAAGACAATGTGATTTTTAAGGAAGAGAGAAATTAGCAAAGAAGTTGATGGAATTCAGGAAAAGTTCAAAGGAACAAATTAGTTTGCTAGAATTAATAAAATCATTTCAGTGAACAGAGGAAGCTGGGCTGCTGGGAGATGACATGGTTCCTTTCTGTGAAAAATACCTCAGTGCAGAGTAGCAAAGATGACCACAGAATATTTTTTAGAAATAAAATTCACAGGTTTATGACACAGATATAATAACATAGTAATATGGTCCAATAAGTCAAGCATTCACATCAGAAATAAAAAATGTTGCATGTCATTTATGCCATCTCATTTTCCATGCCAGTGCCCATCAGACCCTCAGACTCCTCTTGTCCTCCTCATGTCCCAGGCCCCAGGGCCACATCTCCACCCCCAGCACTGGGAGCCCCTCTCTGCTGCAGCCGCCTGGTCTCACCCGCCGTGGGCACGGCTGCACCGGGGCTATCCACAGCTGTGGGCTATCCCCAGCTCCACATCCCCGCCCAGGGATGGGGCTGAGGTGGCTGGCCCTGGCCCAGGGAGGTGCCCGAGGATGGGGCTGAGGTGCCTGGCTGGCCCCAGTTGCGGTAGTGGGACAGGCTGGGCAGGGAGGCCCAGCCCTGCTGCCCTGGAGAGCCCCTTCTGGCCCTGTTCCCTGGCCCCAGGGAGCTGCCAGCTGCCGTGGCCCCGACAGTCAGTTGTCCAGTTCAAATTCAGTGTGGTAGTCTCTCATTATGTAAGCCCTTGCCAAGTTTTCCTGTGCTGTGACCCTACACCTACATCACTGAGCCAGCAAAGGTAACAGTGTCAGCTTAAAAAGAGACACTCGTGGTGCATACTCCTTGGTTTGCTTACATAATCTATTTTCACTCTACTGTGAATACAATTTTTTTTTTCCTACAAATCTATCACTTGAACAATGACTTAATTTTTACTAAACTTTCCCAAAATAAGACGATGTAATTATTCCTATTTCACAGCCTAGCTATGACATGCAGTAAAATCACAGTGAAAAGGACACTCTCATCTTGTGTCTCTGAATTCCTTTCCTAGCCTAATACCACTAACTACACATTTGGAATCTCCTACTGATTCCAGTAGGAGCCCAGAAAACTAGAAATGTTTTGATTGTAATGTCTTGGTATCTCAAATGCAATAGTTAAAAATGTTGCCACTATTGTGTTACAAAACTTAGTAAAGAAGAAAACTGAATGCAATAAATCATAGGAAAGCAGCAGATCAAATTCAAGTCATAAGACAATGATTCCTTTAAATCAATAATGAGAATGTCAGTAGAAAGGGCATTTAGAAGTATATTAATGAAACTGAAAAATGTGACATGGAACAAGTAGTCATGTGAGTTCTAGCATCTTTCTTCTGTTAAAATACTGCATCTTTAACAAGGTAAACTGTGCTTTTTGTTTATAACTAATGATAGAGACTGATTTTTAAATGCTTTGTGGCAGGGTCTCCTATTTCCTGGGAACAATGCAAAGTTTCTCAGCTTTAACTATAATCTCAAATATGTTTTTAACCAGGAGAATAATGGTTTTCCTCCCTTTTTCTATTGTCCCTGTAGAGGGACTCTGAACATCTGATTGAGGTCAACCAAGGTGAAGCTGTCAACCAGCCTGGCAGCTCTACAGAATGTCAGGTATGTTTTAGGTGCTTGTATTCTATTGAGGTACTTCTGTGCAAAGACAAACAGCCAGTTTTGTGGTCTTAAGAGAAGAAGTGATTGCAGCTGGGTATTCCATATGACCAGCTTGCTTTGAAGTGGCGAGCAAGGAGCACTTAGTCATAGCTGCTTTGAGACAAAGTACTTTCATTAATATTAAAAAGAGACGAGAAAAGCATTTTCTGTCATATCGTAAACCAAAAGTAGCTGTGTTGAAATACCTGAACAGAATCCTCATTGAAACAGACAGAACTTCCTCTCAAAACACAGACAAATCAAAATGAAAGACTTAAAAAAGGTAGAATTAATGGAATATGAGTATAGGAGATGCCCAAATTGGGAACATGCTGCTTTTTCTCTAATTCTCCTAAAATGCTCTGTGATGCAACACCGAAGATTTTAGAAGTTGATGTGGGGTTGATTTTATTTAACACAGTACATTCTTTTAACATTAGTACATTTTCAAAGTATTTGTTCTATTTGCATATAAATCAAAATGTATTTTGCTTTAGAAAGGCATTTGGCTAGACTTAAATCATAGAAATTGGGCACTTTATTCAGAGAAGAAGTTTGGAAAGCCTCATTCGTGGTTTGTCTGTAGTTTCAGAGAACATCGGCAGAAAACATATCTTCTGTGGTGTTATGCTGTTCATCAGAATTGTTCATCAGAATAGTATCCTCAGAAACTACATTTGTTAAGTTTTATAAACTCAATTGGTTTGAAATAAATGCTCAGGCATCTAAGAAGGATGAATGCTTCTGTGATAGGAACAAAACTACCTCCCAAATACCTACCTATTGCTTAGGTCAGGGAATTGTAATACACAGTCTCCTCAGGTTTCTTCCAACCTGAATTATTCTATGATCCTATGACATGCAATAAGAAGTTGGGGCAGAGATTTATGGTGACAGTGGAAAGTTGAATATGCTGGAGATAAAGGCAAGATGTGGCTCAATCATGAAAATATCTCATTTGAGCTCTGAATCTCTTAATTTATTAGCAGGGTGAGAGGTATGGTGAACATGCACAAACTGTTATGTTCTAGTTTATGCTTGTCTGTAATTTCAGGATGCAGCATACCTTAATAATAGCACTTAAAATGAACAAGTGTCTGTATGGTTGCTTAGTATCGTTTTTAGAGTGAGCTGCAATTTTTTGTTCTTTTCTGTTAAGAGGCAGATTCTGAACACTGAAATTTAGTCTCCAGGCAACCATCCAGCTCTTGGGTGGCTGGCTAGACACCACTTGAATTATCTCTCTGTGTGTGGCAGTTAACAAACAACTGTCTGATGTAAGTCATGGATTGAAATTACAGCAATGAAAGAGGCATAGATTTTCTGGTTGAAACTAAATGGTTCCATCTTGACCTGTGTTAACATTATCCAGGACAACATGTGCTGATAAAAAACATGGTGGAAGGAGTCTTACTCAGTATTGTGTTTACAAATTCATATGCAAAACTTATTAAGTTCTAAATATGAAAACTGTTTAGAACTGCACATGCACATGTATATTATCTGCATAGAATATAAATATACATGTATGTGTATACATTTATGTATAGCTACAAATATAGTTCTGTGGGTAAATATATGAAAATAGTAGAATATAATTTATGGCAGCAAGATTCCAATGTATAACTCTGGCATTTATTTTTGACATGCTACATCATAAAGTCCATGAAACTAGTCCAGCAGATAATCAATTCATATTACCATTTAAAAATTACCTAATATAGACCTTTCAAAGTATGACATATTTAATACCCTTAATCCTTACTTACTCATCTTGGGTTTTGTGTTTTCATGTAGAAATTAATACTGAATCTCAAGTAGAGAAATACTAATGGAGTAGTCCTAGGTTCAAGTCAAAATCTGTTAATATAGCCATATATAAATTTAATTTTGTATATGTCAAAGCTTTATTTTTCAGAGAGAGTCTCTTTGATACCTTTTTTCTGGTTTTATTTATTTACTTCCATTTATTTTATTTTCTGTGTCCACAATATAATTGGAGCCTTTTTAAAATCTGAAATTAGGACAAGAATAGTTAAAAAGCATCATATTCATAAGTATTCACTATAAGTACATATTTCAAGTAAGCATTCATACCTAAGTACATATGGTACTTATGTACTGTTGAAATAATGATGTCACACAAAAAACTTGTGTTTTCTTTCACAAGAACTGTTTGATTTTCTCATTCAGTTTGCCAGTTTGTTTCAGAGGAAGTAATCTAAAGAAAAATGTATTTTCTTCAAGTATTTATATTTATATTTACCTTAAGACTAAGATATCTAAGAATCCTTTTGGACTGTTTTGTATAATAAATGATAAACTTTATTATAGAAATAAACCTCTGCAGACCTTGTTGTAATAACAATTAAGTAATAATATAAAAGAGCAAAGTATATCTTGGAGAAATGACTTAGTCATCTGTTCTTCCTAAAATAGAATATAGGGACTCAGCTTTCACATCATAGTTCAGGAAAAATATATGTTTAAGCTACTGAACTACAATTCAGTCTTTCTCATGCAAATGCCATTAAAATGTACAGAAAAGGTTACTAAGAACTTAATAATGGCTGAGGATTCAAGACAAGCTCCAAGAGAAATCAACAAGATCACAATAGTTCTTCTGTTCAGCATAGGAAGAAACAGAAATGATATTACTCAAGTATCAAGGACCCACAGAGAAACCTCCTAAGTCATGGAGAAAAGGCGTAAAGCTGAGTCTTTGGAGTGCTGGTTCACTTTCTCTGGATACCTATTATGAAGGAAAAATTCTTCGTATAGAACACAGTATGTTGATCCTGTAAACACTTCTGCTTGCTAAAAGATGCTCCAAGCCCTATACCTACTTTGTCTTCTGATCTCTTGGATTTGACTTCAAGTGAAAGTAGTCTCCCTCCAAAATTATGACTACACATGTTCCCCTACATTGGAGTAACTTAGTGTTAGACTGTAGTTTGTACTGTCAAAACTTGTGTGTGTGAGCAGATGCCAGATTTCCAGAGTTGATGCACAAAGGGAAAGTGCTAGAGCTCCAACTGTCAACACCTCTATTTGTGAGCAGATGCCAGGTCTCGGCAGAGTTACAACACAATAGAAAAATGCTTCAACTGTCAACACCCTATATGGGAGCAGATGCTGGGTTTTGGCAGAGCTAAATGTAAGAGAGAAATACAGCATTAGCACCAAGCTTGCAAAGTAAGTCTGGGCTTTGCCAGAATTTCTATCAAAGAATGAAATCGCCTGGGATCTCTCCACTGACCACTGCCTCAGCTCATACTTTGAGAATAGATGTCAGAAGTGTTTATATATTTGTTATCCACCTCCAAAATTTTAACTTAATGTAAGTTGGGAGAACAACCAAATCAAATCAAAACAAACAGATCCAAAAAGTTGTCTGTTTTCCTACTGTTGAATTTAATCTGTGATAGCAAGGTGTTGTTAAACAATCAACATCTATCATTGTAGTTTATAATGGTGAGAAAGAATATGCTTCATTAGACAGGCTAAAAGACAAAAAATTCTACAGTCATGCAGAGGGTTTCACAAATGAGTGATTTAGATGGCTCAAACATCAACAAAAGTATCAGCAAAACTACTTACACTGAAATATGATATTATAAAAGTGTGACTTAACAGAGTTTTATTACAATGTTCACTGTATTGCATATGTCACAGATAATGTAAAAATTATTCAAAAAAACCAAGTAAGAATCAAAATTATCTGGACAAAATCAAAGTTATCAATAGAGAATCTTAGCACACTACAATATAAGGGTCTATGTGATGTCAGTCACTAACCGAAGATCCACAGTTTATAAGAGGTATTTCTATCAATGAGCAACCTTGAGAGGTGTCCCCGCTCAGGAGACAGCAGCCAGCTCAGAGACATCTTCCAGCTCAGATGCAGCCAGCTCCTGAGCAGGAAGAGCTCAAAGAAAGCTTGCTTAGGCTGTCATACTTATGGAATAAAGTGATTAGCTTGTTGTTATATTACATGCATTGAGAGAGGTATGCATGAGACTCCTTAGTTTGGTTCCTTGATAAATGAGCCTTGGAAAACCATTCATATGTCAGTCACATGGCTGGTGCTCCAAGCTCACTGTGTGACTGTTTCTTCATGGGTTTTCAGACAACAAATTGGAACTAGATACGTGCTTCACCCAATACTGGCTTAGGCCTCTATCTCTTTCAGAGATGGTACAGAATTACTACTAGATTGATTAATGACTTGAGTACATCCATCACAGAGGGACAACGTTTTCAATACTTGCTTCTGTAAGTACCTTTATATCCTTGTGTGTAGCTGCAACTTATTTTGGGAATACTAGTGCTGCTAAGCAAAAAAAGGATTTTTGTACACTTTGATTCAGAATGGAATATAAAGAAATAGAAGAATAATATTCTTAGTTTCATTCCAAGTGATGATAAACTGAGGAGAATGTTAATGTGCTGTTATAGGCCTCTTTAACTTAGGTCCACTGAAAATCTATAGAATTGAAAATCAATTCAATAGTTTGGGTTAGAAGGGACCTTGAAAGGTCATTTAGTCCAACTCCCTGCCATGAGCTGGGACATCTCCAAACAGATCAGGTTGCTTAGAGCTCCATCCAATCTGACCTTGAAGATTTGCAGGGGTGAAGCATCTACCACATCTCTGGGCAACTTGTTCTACTGTTTCATCACCGTCATTATGAAAAACTTCTTCCTTATACATAATCTTAATCAAACCTCCTACAGTTAAAAATCATTACTTTTTATCTTGTCACAATAGGTACTGCTAGAAAATCTGTCCCTATCTTTTCTATAGAACCCCTTAAGTAATGAAAGGCTGCAATAACACCTTCCCAGAGCCTTCTTTTCTCCAAGCTGAACAACCCTTGACTATCTCAGCCTTTCCTCAGAGGAGAGGGGTTCCATTCTTCTCATCATTTTTATGGCTGTCCTCTAGACTCACTCCAGCATGCCCAAATTCTTCCTGTCCTCAGCTGAACACAGTACTCTGTGTGAGGTCTCACAAGAGTGGAGCAGAGAGGCAGAAACACCTCCTTTGACCTATACAAAAAGCTCTCAATAAAAAAAAAAAATTATAATATTATTAGTTTTAGAGACATAATTACTTGCTACTTATATATTTAAATGAGTTTTCTAAAAGAAGATTATAGTATTTTTTTTCTATCTTGGAATGTGCAAAGTGCTTAGAGACATGATGACATTTAGAACCTGATGTGGATTGTTTCTCTGTATGTCAACTCAGTGTTATGTTAGGGTTTGAGCTATTGGTTACATGTTCCATCATTATAATTTATCATATAATCATTATGTAATTATAATAAGTCTTCTTTCTCTCTTGTCAGCGTAGATAAGGAGTTGAATCTGATTTGACTAAGAATGAAGAATAACCCTTCTAGAGGTGTAGTCCAAGAATTTATTCAGGAGAACCAGATTCTTCCATTTTTACCATACAGTAAAGTGTGATAGAAATAAGGGATAACTCCAGATGGTGTCTATGGTACAGCTGGTTTAATACCTACAAGTCAGTGACATAATTAAGAGTAGCCAGTGACTTGGGAAATTGAAGAATGAGTAAACTCTTGTTCAGTGTCTGTAGGAAGCAGGTGAACATGGTATTGTCCAAATGTTAAGTGGATAAACTTGCATTTATTCTGAAGTACACCAGTTATATCAATATGTCTCGTGTCAGAGTCAGGTTAGAGCACAATGAGGAAACTTTAACTGGACGCATACTGTATAAACACTGCTTATTAATTGCTGACCTTAAGCAACAGGAGCTAACTTAGACTAATTCTTCAGTCACTCATAACTTTCTGAAAATATCATCTGTCAGTCTAAAGCTGTCGAAATTTATCTCCATTAATAAGTAAACAAGAAGTTATATTTTTCCTTTTCCTGAAGAATAATGAAAAACAAAATCTTACAGAATTTTCTGTGTCTTACTTTTCAGGTTGCAGCTAATTAATATAATCAAGCCATTTAGGGTGGGAATTCCAAAGGTAATAGACAGGAAAAAGGTATTGTAAAAAAGATAGAAAATTCTTTTCGAGTTGTAATAATAGACAAAATTGATTAAAAATTATATACTGGTTTTTTTCCAATATTTAGCCTAGAACGCTCAAAGGTCACCTAGAGAAACTTACTTCTGTTGCATAATCCAAGTTTTATCAAAGTTAAAGACTTATCAAAAATATATTAGGCATATCTAAAACTTGGTGTCATGCAAGATAGTTTTTTTTGGTAAAATTTCTTATTAATAGAGCACCTTGGACCTTAATTTGCAGAGGGTTTTAGAATATTTAGAATTACTTGCTATTTAGTGGGACATGAGATATGACTGAGTAATATTTGGGAACTCACAAATGAAAATATGAAGAAATTACTAAATACTTTAATTCAATAATGAGTATATGACTGCCAAAGGCTAACTGTTCTAACTTCTGGAAAAAATCAAATTCTAGCCTGATTAAGGATATTCAACAAATGAGAAATCACTTCCTAAAAATTCTGTTACTTCATCTAGAAATTCTGTTACTAAAGCTGGGGAACTTGATAATTCTCTACCTGCACAGGGCACCAGATGTACTCCAGTTTAATTATATGCTTTTAGCTGTGCTGTTGAGAAGCTGTCTCCTGCTTCAATTATCTTTGCTAGGTGCAATTCCACTATATATATATTTTAACAGATAGGATATACCTAAAGTATTCCAGATACTAAACCTGCCAGATAGGAAAATCACAGAATCACAGAATTTCTAGGTTGGAAGAGACCTTTAAGATCATCGAGTCCAACCCACGCTCCAACACCTCAACTAGAACACGGCACCAAGCGCCACATCCAGTCTTTTTTTAAACACATTGAGGGATGGTGACTCCACCACTTCCCTGTGTAGATGATTCCAGTATTTGGCCACTCTTTCTGTGAAAAACTTCCTCCTTAATTCTAGCCTGTATCTCCCTTGGCGCAGCTTGAGACTGTGTCCTCTTGTTCTGTCTGTTGTTGCTCGGAGAAAGAGACCAACCCCCAGTTCACCACAACCACCCTTCAGGAAAGTGAAGAGACTGATAAGGTCACCTCTGAGTCTCCTTTTCTCCAGGCTGAACAACCCCAGCTCCCTCAGTTGTTCTTCATATGGCTTGTGTTCCAAGCCCCTCACCAGCCTCGTTGCTCTCCTTTGGGCACGCTCAAGCATCTCAACGTCCCTCCTAAACTGAGGGGCCCAGAACTGGACGCAATACTCAAGGTGTGGCCTCACCAGTGCCGAGTACAGGGGGAGAATGACCTCCCTGCTCCTGCTGGCCACACTATTCCTGATACTAGTCAGGATGCCATTGGCCTTCTTGGCCACCTGCGCACAATGCTGGCTCATGTTCAGCCGACTCTCAACCAGCACCCCCAGGTCCCTTTCCTCCTGAGCACTGTCCAGCCACACCGTCCCCAGCCTATAATGTTGCAGAGGGTTATTGTGGCCAAAGTGCAGGACTCGGCACTTGGACTTACTGAACTTCATCCCATTAGATTCTGCCCATCCATCCAACCGTTCCAAGTCCCTCTGCAAAGCCCTCCGTCCCTCTAACAGATCGACACACGCTCCCAGCTTAGTGTCATCTGCAAATTTGCTAATGAAAGACTCTAAACCCTCATCCATGTCATCAATAAGAATATTAAACAGAACTGGCCCCAGCACAGACCCCTGAGGGACACCACTGGTGACTGGCCGCCAGCTGGATGCAGCACCATTCACCACCACTCTCTGGGCCCGGCCATCCAGCCAGTTCTGAACCCAGCACAGAGTGCTCCTGTCCAAGCCTCGGGCTGCCAGCTTGTCTAAGAGTATGCTGTGGGAGACAGTGTTAAAGGCCTTGCTGAAATCCAAATAAACAACATCTACAGCCTTCCCTGCATCCACTAGGTGGGTTACCTGGTCATAAAAGGTGACCAGGTTGGTTAAACATGACCTACCCCTCCTAAACCCGTGCGGACTGGGTCTGATACCCTGGCCATCCTGTAAATTCTGTGTGATGGCACTGTTCCATTATTTTGCCAGGTACTGAGGTCAGGCTGACTGGTCTATAATTACCAGGATCCTCCTTTGCATCCTTTTTGTGAATGGGTATCACATTGGCCAGCTTCCAGTCATCCGGAGCCTCACCAGTGAGGCAGGACTGTTGGTAAATGATGGAGAGTGGCTTTGCAAGCTCATTTGCCAGCTCTCTCATTACTCTGGTGTTGATCCCGTCTGATCCCATAGATTTATGAACATCCAAGCATTTCAGTAGTTCTTTGATTGCCTCCTCTTGGATAATGGGGGACCATTCTGCTCCCTGACACCATCAACCATTCCAGATGGGCAGGTGTCTTGAGGGCAGATCATCATCCCACTAAAAACTGAGGCAAAGTAGGCATTAAGCACTTCTGTCTTCTTCTCATCTGCAGATACTAAGTTCCCTCCCTTGTTCAATAAAGAACAAAGGCTGGTCTTACCCTTACTTCTAGCATTAATGTATTTGTAAAAACATTTTTTATTATCTTTTACAGAAGTTGCCATTCTAAGTTCAAAATGAGCTTTGGCCTCCCTAATTTTTTTTCTGCATGCTCCAGCAGCCTTCTTGAATACTTCCTTAGAGACCTGACCCTCCTTCCAACGCTGATATATCCTCTTTTTATTCCTAAGTTCCTCCAAAACCTCTTTGCTCAGCCAGGCTGATCTTTCAGCACACAGGGACAGTCTGTTCCTGTGCCCTCAAGATCTCTGTTTTGAGGCATGCCCACCTTTCCTGAGCGCCTTTGTTTTTAAGGGCTGTTTCCCAAGAGACGCTCTGAATAAGTCTCCTAAACAGGCCAAAGTCTGCCCTCTGGAAGTTCAATGTAAGAGTCTTACTGGTGCTCCTCCTGACTTCACCAAATCTTGAGAACTCTCTTATTTCATAATCACTCTGCCCCAAGCAACCTCCAACCACTACATCTCCCACCAGCCCATCTCTATTTGCAAACAGCAGATCTAACACAGCCCCTCCCCTTGGGGGTTCATCCACCAGCTGTGACAGAAAGTTGTCCTCCATACATTCTAAGAATTTCCTGGACTGCTTCTTTACTGCTGTATTAAGTTCCCAGCAGATGTCTGGTAGGTTGAAGTCACCCACAAGAACAAGGGCTGATGATCTTGCAACATTACCTAGCTGCTTATAGAATAAGACATCTACCTCTTCTTCCTGGTTAGGTGGACGATAACAGACTCCCAGTAGGGTGTCAGCCTTGTTGGCCTTCCCCTAATTCTTACCCATAGACATTAAACTCCATCTTCCTTAGTTTCAATTTCTACAGCATCGAAAGTCTGCTTAATATAAAGGGCCACCTCTCCTCCTCTTCTTCCTTTCCTGTCTCTTCTGAGGAGCTTGTATCCATCCAGTGCAGTACTCCAGCTATGTGAGTCATCCCACCATGTTTCCGTGATGGCAACTACATCATAGCTCTGCAGTTACACCATGGCCTCCAGCTCTTCTTGTTTGTTGCCCAAGCTATGTGCATTGGTATACATGCACCTCAGCTGGGCTACTGACTTCACCCCTAACTTAGCCTTGCAACCCTTGGGCCTGCTTCCAGATAGCTCAGCTGCTTCCCCTTCCCCCTTCAAACCTAGTTTAAAGCCCTCTCAATGAGGTCTGCCTGCTTATGAACTAAAAACCTTTTGCCCTTAACAGAGAGATGTACCCCATCTGGTTCTAGCATTGCAGATGCTGTAAAAGCTTCCCCATGATCAAAGAATCCAAAATTTTGCCGATTACACCAACCCTTAAGCCACTTGTTGATGATGTGGATTCTCCTGTTTCTTTCATCATTTTCCTCCGCCACCAAAGGGACTGAGCAGAACACTACCTGTGCTCCTGCCCTATCAAGTACCTGACCCAGTACCCTGAAGTCCTTTCTAATTGCCTTGACACTCCTCTTTTCAATCTCATCCCCGCCAGTCTGGAGTATCAGCAGCGGGTAATAATCAGAGGGCTGAATCAGCCCAGGATGTCTCTCAGTGATATTTTGTATCTGAGCCCCAGGGAGGCAACAGACCTCCCTGTGGGATGGGTTTGGTCAACATATGGGGCCCTTCAGAAGGGATCACCTACTACGATTATCCTTCTTTTCTTCTTGATGTTAGAGGTAGTGATCCATCTTACAGATGAATCATAATTGGGGGGTTCACTGGGCAGACAATTTTCTCCTAAATCATCTAGTCAGGTCTCTAGACCCAGGACCTCATACCTATTCTGAAGCAGTACCTGGCTGGATGATGGGGATGAGGAGGAGTTTCTGTTATTACCTCCCCGAGTGGGGACACATTTCCACTCCTCTTCATCTACCAGGTGCCCTTCTATTGCCTGAGAGCAGGAGGCATACAAGTCCTCTGTCTCTCGGGCAAAGGCCTCCCTTAAAGATGGAAGGGCTGAGCTCCACCAGTCTAATTCCCTTTCACTTTCCCTGATACTCCTTAACCTTTCAACTTCCTCCCTAAGCTCGGTCACCAGTGAAAGGAGGTCGTTCACTTGTTCACACCGCAGGCAGGTCTCCTCCACAACACTCCCTGAAGCCACTGATAAGCTCAAGCACTCTGGGCATGGATGGGTCTGTACAGACACATCCTTTTTGGAGGGCTCGACTTGGTCACTTATACTTACACCAGCCACAGTTTTTGACCGTGTGGAAACCATTACTAACAGACACCTCAAACACAACCGGGCAGCGGAAAGACCTCAAAGAACACAGAGGACCCTTTACTAGCAAGAAAGCTGGCAACCCTGCCTGCTTGTCCTGCCTGCGCGAACTGCCGCGCAAACTGCCTTGTATACGCCCCAGACACTCACTACACCCGCCCCAGGGACTCACTACACCCGCCCCAGGGACTCACTACACCCCTGTTTGCCCACTCCTGTTCACTGTGCTCTGGGTCTCCGCGATCCCCAGAGACCTCTTATAATCAGCCACTCAGCAGCAACACAGGAAGCTCCACCCCTTGCTCCTCATTGACTCACAATGGCAATCCACTCACCAGCTCACAATCT
Organism: Haemorhous mexicanus; assembly: GCF_027477595.1. Lineage (NCBI taxonomy): Eukaryota > Metazoa > Chordata > Aves > Passeriformes > Fringillidae > Haemorhous > Haemorhous mexicanus. The sequence continues at coordinate 58,162,045 of NC_082344.1, forward strand.
TGTAATCAGCCACTCAGCAGCAACACAGGAAGCTCCACCCCTTGCTCCTCAATATTCAGACACTTAACAATACTTCACAGTATACCAATTTTCCTTTGCATACAGCAATACGCTTTTCTGAACACCCAGCACAATTTTGTAATTAACCATACTATAAATGTTTGAACTTTTATTTCCACACTCAGCATTCTGTGAATCAATCTCGGTTGAATCACTTACATGAAATTTATAAATTTTTTAAAATGTATATAATATATACATTTTTAACATTATAATTGTTTATAAATGATAAAGATGTAAAGATATAAAGATTATTAAGGCACAACATAGCTGTCAGGTCAATATCTAATCTAATTAAAAGTTTATCTAAAGTTATGTACAAATGCAAGGTTAGCATTACAAATTGTCTTGTTTTGCAGTATTTCTGTAAAACAAGGGGGGGGGAGAGAAAAGAAAAAAAGAATTGTAGAAATCTCACATAACATTTTCTACAAAATTTCAGGTCAAATGTTTTCCTAGCAGTTTTGCAGATAATTCACAGTCCATGTGAAGGAAGAAGAAATCTGTATTTTATGCAGATGATAGTTCATATTTCATAAGTACTTGTTTTCTGAGGTATCTAATTAATCATCACTGCATTCCTGTTAAGTGAATCAGCATTATTATCAACATATGACAGATAAAGAAAAGGATAGATGGCAAGCTGTTGGAATGCAAGCCTCTCTGAGTTCCTCAGAGAGGGAGATGAATTAAGAAGGGGTTGAATTAAAGCCTTTGGAAACTATATTAAGCCACATAGATATGAAGTAGAAGTGTACGTTTAAATTTTAAGCAAATAGAAGTGTAAGTTACAGTTTTAAGTAAGTAGAAATGCATTCTAAGTGCCTTAAGAAACTGTATTAACTAGCAAAGGCCCTAGTTAAAAGTTCAACAATTTAGCCCTAGTCATAACAAAAACATGGCAAAATCTCTCCCTAGAACAGATAGAGTTATTCACATAAATCAGATAAAATTATTTGTGAAAATAGATAGAACTATTCAGGTAAATAGATAAACTTATTCATGTAAATTTTAATAAAGAAACCAGGTGGTACATTTGCGTAAATAGATAATATTATATACATAGTTTTTAGGTAGAATTTACATTACTTTTGCACAATAGAATCAAGTTCAAATTGTTTTAGAATGAATGTTTTAGAATCGTGGTTTTTTTAGCTAATTGGATGTTTTGCAAATTAAAAACCCCGTAGTGGGGTACAAGCATCATCTTCAACATCAGCTTCATCATCATAATCATCCTTATCATAGACCATCCCAGCATCAACACATCAGCAACCATGAGAAGAAGAAGAAGACAACAGAAGAAGAAGAAAAGAAGAAAGAAGGAAGAAGAAAGAAGAAAGAAAGAAGGAAGAAGAAAGAAGAAAGAAAGAAGGAAGAAGGAAGAAGAAAGAAGGAAGAAGAAAGAAACAAGAAACAAGAAACAAGAAACAAGAAACAAGAAACAAGAAACAAGAAACAAGAAAGAAGGGCTGTGGTCCCCGCTGCTGCTGATTCTGCTTGGAACATCAGACTCTATTACTACTGCTGCTGCATGGGACATCGGACTCTGTGCCTGAGAACAGCTGTTGCTGCTGCTGCTGCTGTTCCTGCATGGAACCTGGGACTCTGTAGCAGAAAGAAGCCTTGCAGCTGCTGCTCCAGCTTAGGACTTAATGCCAGAAAGCTTTTGCATGGACTTTAACACTTTGAACTCTTTGCCTTTGAGACATGTATTCATGGAATAAACAACCTTATAACAACCAACAACTGCTCGTGTCTCTTTGAAGACCCTAGACCCACTAAAAGCGTGACAGCAAGCCATGTGTCACCAGGTGACAGGTGATTTAGCCAACATCATAGAGGAATTCTCCAGCAAGCCAGAAACTAAAACCATGTAACTGCTGAGCTTTGTGCTTTTGAATTCCAAACAGCTCTCTGCGGCAAAACAACTTGGTTTCAAGACTGTGGTGCAGATGGTTTCTGCTGCATTTCTCAGAATCCTAGTCATCTTTTTTTCAATTCTATCAAATTTGATTCTCTCTTCTCTATACTTATGACACAGGTAAATTTCAATAATAAAAATATTTTTTTCACCATGAAAAAAAACATCATGATGCAGATGGGAAACAGATTGACACAACAGGTACAGTTTCAGGTCAGCTATTTTTGTGATCCTGACCACATACAGAGAAGTCTGCTGTTCACCTTCAGGTTTCTTGCTACAATTAATTTTTTCTAGGATATGTTGTTACATGATATTGATACATAATACTTCTAAAATTATATAAGGCTGAATTAGGTTGATATTAAGTGAATTTGTAAAGCTAAATTGGTGTGGAGACTGACACAAAAAGTCCTACTGAAAGCATATCTGTATAACCAGATCAGACAGGATATGAATTCTTTTAAAGGCATAAAAGTTCCCTTGTTAAAGAACAAAATACAATGGTCCCTCTCATTTCCATTTCATCAGTTCTGTGGCTTATAAGAAAATCTCACTGAAGTGAGGAACTTCACTTCAATTGCATCTTATATCACTTCAGAACCTGAGTAGGCTGTTTGAAAATCTACAGTAAGACACTTCCAATTTTCTCTTTTTTGGCCACACAGACATGTGCACTTAAACCAGCTCTAACAGTCAATAGGATTTGCATGTGAACCACTGCATTGGGTTTATCTTAAAATGTCTGCATTTCTGTAATGGTTTTTGCAGGTTTTTTCCCCCACTGTCCTTTACCCAATACCAGGGAGAAAACAGTACATGAATTTACTTGCTTATTTTTTATTTTATATCATGATTTTTTATCAGCTAAATAATGATCTGTGCAGGTCAATGTTCTGGAAACACACTGCAAGTGTAAGATAAAAAGTTTTCACCAGATTCAACCCTACTAAATTTTGATAACCGTTGTGAAAATTCTCCATTTTCTTGCAGTAAATTGAAAAAAAAAAAATCTTCTGGCCCTCTATCAGTGAAAAAAACCACAAAAGCCAAAAAACTGAAAGCATCATAAAATGCCAACTTTTTTATTATCTCATGATACTTTCAGCTGAAAAATACTTTCAGCTGTTTACCAAAAGCTATATTTTTGCCTTATCTCTCTCTTTTATCAAGTCAAGCCTTGTACTGTTGCTTGCCCACCAGGACTGTAGATAAGGAGGTTTTAGGCTGAGCTGTGAACATTCTCCCAACTAAAGCTAGACTAGATTTAAAGAAATCTTTTTTTTCCCCTTCCTATTAGTGCTCCACTGGTATCAGGCATTGTTCTCAGTAGAAATTATTACTAACATCTATATTCTGGTGACAGAATGAAGTGTGTTTCAAGAAACTAGGATCGCTTCAATGAAATAAACTGCCTCTTGTTCATGTTTGTATAATTAATGCTTTTGTCCCACAAGGACAAGCATGTTCCTGTATAAATTCCCATATAATACACTAAATGTAAATATGAGGAGAGTGGGGTCTTTTTGTTGCTAGTGATGTGGGGTTTTCCCCAAAATATTGAATAAGTTGTGGAAAACTTAAGCATAAAGATATTTCAAAGATTTTCAAGAAAGGGAAGATAGTTACTTGACTGAAATATCAAAGCCTGAATGCTTTGTGGAAACAGAGCAAGTGTAACATGAAAGAAACATGTGGCTCTGTATTAGCCATAAAAGGCAAGGCTTAGTAACAGGGCCGGAGGGTGCCTATGTGGAAGGAGGCTGTGAGCCTCCCTGTGCCAGTCAGAGCATGTTCTAGATGACTCTAAAAAGGATGCAGACAGCCTATGAAGCTTCAAACCTTCAATCACCCAGAGGAGCACATTGTGTCTCTGATGAGAAGTGCTTGAGGAAGGGTGGCAGCTGCTAGAGGTAGGAGACAACAAAAAAGAAGGAAGGTGAGAGGAGGCTGGGGAGGAATCTCAAAAAAGGAGCTGTGAGGAGGTAAGTAAAGAGAACTTTTGTATGAAAGAGAGATGCTCTGAGAAACTGCAGCCCATGGAGGACCCATGTGAGATCAAAGTGACCCCTAAAAAGACTGTGGCTTGTGAAGGACACATGCTGAGGCAGGAGAACAGTAAGAAAGGGAACAGAAATAAACTACTGTACACTGACGACGGCATCACCAAAGGGCCTGGAAGGGACTGGGTGTCATGTGTGATGAAAGAAAGGGAATTAAATTGAGCAGGCAGGAGAGAAGTGCTAGACTGAAGGAGAGCCTGGGGTACAAGTAGAAAAGTAGTCTTTCTAGATATTGGTTTAATTAACTTCCCTTGGTAATGCCTGAATCAGTAATTAAAATTACATGTTAATTCACAGTGAATTAAACTGCATGATGTTCCTCAAGTCAAGGCTGCATTGCTCATGAAAAGGTCATATGTGTAAATTTTCATTTTCCATGTACCTAATCCACAAATAAACTAATGCATACTTAACAATTAATGTACACATAACACAGCTATGCATTCCCATTAATGCATATCAGTTACTGCTGTGGTTTAACCCCAGCCAGGAACTGAGCCCCACACAACTGCTCGCTCCTTCCCCCCACAATGGGAGTGGAGAGAGAAGCAGAAATGTCAGAATACTGGTGGGTTGAGATGAAGAGAGTTTAAAAGGTAATGCAAAAGCCACATGCAGGCAAAGCAAAACAAGGAATTAATTATTAATTTCTTACAGGCAGACAGGTGTTCACTCATCCCCAGGAAAGTAGGAGTCCATCACGTGAATGTTGACTTGGGAAGGCAAATGATGTCACTCTGAATGTCTCCCTCCTTCTAATCCTAGATGTATATGCTGAGCATGAGGTCATATGGTATGGAATATCTTTTAGGTCAATGGGAATCAGGTGTTCTGGCTGTGTCCCAAAAAACTTCCTGTACTCCAAGCTTGCATGCTGGTGGGGTGGAATGAGAAGCAAAGGCCTTGTCTCTGTGTCAGAGAGGCTCAGCAACAGTTAAAACATCCCTGTGCTATTAGCACAGGTTTCAGCACAAATCCAAAGCACATCCCCATACCAGCTCTGTGAATAAAGTTATCCCAGCATAACCAGCGCACTTACCTTAGTATTTTCTTCTTCTATCAGGTCTCATAATCAAGTCTTTTAATCCTTCTCTTGCAGGTTTTTCCTGATAAGCAGGAGGAATGCTCAGTCCCTTGACATTTATAGGTTCACATGTCAGCATTTTCTGGCTGGATACCTTAGATATTCCATTTTTTTTAAATAAACTCGTAACACTTTGTCATTGAAATTAAATAGAAATGTGACCTCAAAAGGTTTAAATTATTTCAGACTTTAGAGTAGCTGGAAAAACACCAGGAAGAAAAAAAATCTGAAGGACAGAAGATTTTACTATATATTGTCATCTCATTCCAGTTGTATGAGAAAGGAAAGGTAAAATAATTATCCCACTCACAGAACTTACTATCTCCTCTGCTTATGCATGTTAGTCTAAAACATTATTATATTGCCACCATGATATTTATTGTTTTTTGATTAAGTGTTGACTGCATGCTAAATATAGGAGCTGTATTTTGATACTTGAAATGTTTTTATTGTGTGCAAGGAATGTGCATTCCAGGGTGTGATTAGCTAATTAAAGTAAGTGAGGTGGAAGTTGAAATCAAAGTCTCAAATTAACTGCTGGGTTTGTTTGTATACTAATACAGTTTTTGAAGGTGAGAGAACCTGAAGAACTGTGCTTGAGAACAATGAAACTGCATAATTTCTGTTAATATCACACTTGACACAGCTTGTTAATATTTGTATATATTAAAATATTTCTAACATTCTAATAAAAATGATTCTGATTCAGTCTTCATCTTGCGGTTCTTATAAACTATTGTTTCTTCTCCCTAAAATAGAGAGAAGATGCTTTAAATACAGTGAGATTCCTCCTTTATAGCTTTTATAGAGCTAAAATTTAGAAGTAAAAAGCTGAAAAAGTGTTTAGGCTTCCTTTTTAGTTGGTGGTGATAAATAAATATGTATCAGATTTTATTTAACTCTGCAACAGACATCTAGAACAAGTCAGATGATCAATTTTAGAGGATTCTATTGATCTTTGTGACTGCAGAGGAAATCTAGCATATTAGTATGAAGAAGGCACATGGATTACATCTTGTTTTGCAATATTGCCTTAATAATAATTCCTTTAGAAAACTAAAATACGATATTTGCTTTTCAGATTTGCTGCCAGTTCAGACACCTCCAAATATAGAGCATTCTGTAACAAAATTAGTATAAAAAGAGCCTTTTTTTTTCTGTTAGTGTAATCATCCAACAGCATAAAGGAAATATTTTTCTTTCTCTTTACGTGTCGTGCTATTAAACATGTACATGTTACATGTTTAACAGTGCAACAGCTGAGGAATACAAAGAATCCTTTGAACATTTTTTATCAATTGTTCTGCGTTTCAAATAAAGCTGAATGAAAGTGTTTTGTTATATTTTAGTGAAACAACAATTTACACTCATCTTTTTTTTTCTTATTAATCACATAGGATTAAGACTATTTTGCAGAATAGTGATGCAGGAACAGGAAAGTGAAATGACTTCTGAGTCCTTAGTGAATTACAGATTGCCAGTCTTCTTCAAGCCATAAACAGAAAAAAATTCACATCTGCTTTGAATTTATTGCTAGTTAAAAACAAGTTCTTGTTATTTTGAAGTACAGTATCAATATTTAATATAGCATTTCCCGTCAAGAAACAGCCCCAAATGGGGCAGGGAATAGTGCAGAACTGTATAACAGAGTCAGCAAGTACAGCCTCATTTCCTCTGTGTGAAAGTTATCACCATAAACCCTTTGCCAGCTTTCTTCTTCCTCTATTATATCTACTCTCTGGTGGATGTCATATTAGAGACTGCAGCCAAAACTCCCTCCATTCTTCACCTATTGGTGCATGAAGGAATCTGTGACAGATGCTGCAGCATCATGCAGTATTCAGAGACCAATGTATTAATTTAATAAATGTTTTTGCAGCTTTATGGCCTTGCCAAAGATTGCATTCTCAGTTAAACTGAAAGATAAAGATTGCCTCCTGCAGGAACTGAAGCTGGTGTTAAATACAGTGATGTCAAATGGTTCTTATGGCATATATACAATGAAACAACAACTAAAAAGAAAAAAACATAGATAAGAAATTTCCATCTTTAATGGAATTAACAGCATTAAAAAAATTACAGCAATTCTATCTAACACAGTAGTTAGTAACTGGGGAAAAAACATTTCAAGCTTATAGAATGAATCCCTCTTGCCTCACAGAGTGAAGTGTCATCTGAAAACTGAAACTTTGGAACCAATAATCAACTTTAAAACATAAAATTTGATAATTTTGTTTCAGATTTCAGAATACTTTTCATGTGAAAAATGAGTTAGAATTTCATAAGACAGAAAAATATATCTGTTGGTAGTAAATAAAAAAAAAGGAACTTTCCTCGTTTATCTTTCCTCCAAATAAATAACAGCAGGTTTTTGCAGAGACTTGATTTACTGGAATTTTTTTTCATTATTCTATGATCAAGATTCAGGTGCTCACACTTGTTGGGATGGTCACTGTGAATGACCAGATAATCATAGAAAAGGAGCAACATCTGGAAGAAAAGTCTTAGCAAATGTCACTTCTCTATGGAAAGACATAAAAACACGAGATCCTGAGGCAAGCTAAGAAGCAGTACCTTTGAGAATTATAGGAGCACACGCAAAAATCACTGAAGAGTATTTTCCTAACAATTTAAGTGGCTAGAGCCTAGTGAAAGGTGTTGTGTTGCACAAACACAGGCAGGAAAACACAATTTCACCAGCTTTTTTGCTTTTTTTAACAACGATGAAGCTGTATGCTTGGGATCCTTTAGTGATGCTTTTTAACACATAGATTTACTCAAATGCAAATGCATGCTATATATAATGTTGAGTCAGCTGGGGTTGTTTATGAAAAAGGAAAAGTTGCAAGCCTGAATGCTCTATTTTATTCCATAGAATTCAGAAAATGAGAATTTATATTTTTAGCCAGTCTTGTTGTCTTGTACTGAATGTGCTTCAAATTGGAACAAATAAAAGGATCTACGAAAATGAATGAATTAATACAAATTCAAGACTAAGTCTGTTCATAAGTAATCTGCAATTTGGAATTTAGTGTTTGTTTTTTTTTTTTAATTATAGAAAGTCATGGGTTAATTTTGAATGAATTTGTTTATTCAAGTAAAACAGATATCAATGACCTTGTTTATTTTATTTATTTGGCCTTAACAGATTGGAGTGATGATAATTTTAAGTTTTCCAAGTGATAAAGTCACATCAGTAACAAATATTTATAAACTACTGTATAGATATAATACTGTAAGTCATAAATGTAAGAGAAAAAATCTCTAAATAAAGAAGTAGAATATAAATTTGTTATAATCTAAATGATACAGATTTAAACAAAAGCTATACTATTTATATAATCAAAACACAAAAGCAGGTGTAATTCTTATTTAACACAGTACAGATTTTATTCTAACAAATGCAAATTTCCTGGGGAAAGCAACTTTTCTTTTTATATTAAGTACATTTTCTACAAGTCATGAGGCAAATATTTTTAAATCTATCAGAAATTGTATAAAGTTTTGTACTTGGAAATTATAGAGGCTTCTTTCATATTTAATGGTAAAGAAAAAAAAAATTGAAGAAAAACTAAAAAAAAACCCAACAGCTTGAAAACCAAATATAACTAAATTTTACCAGTATTTATAGAACTCAATCTTCCACTTCATACTAGTTCACTATCAAAATACAGGACTAGTACAGCACAATTAAGGTTCATTATGTCCCCTGCCCCTACTCCACTTTATTTAGAACCAGACTGACTCCATCAACATTTTGTCCAGGTTTTCTAACCCTATACAATCTCCTCTACTTACTCTAGAATTTAGGGATGTAGGCACAGAGATGCGCTAAGTAGAAACAAATCACTCCTAAGACCCCAACAAAATGAATGATAAAGCCAAGAACAGAATTGAGACTCCGGAAACCTTTACCATTGGTCTCATCAATAACAGATTTTTTCCTCCTACTTTACAGTTTCAGTCAGCTTATATTTTCTGGCCTTTCTTTTATATACAAACAAAATAAAAAACCTTAATGACAAACAAACGAGAAACCTAAAACCCAAACAAATGAAATAAAAGAGAGATGTTCCAAAGTCCCTTTCATTGGAATTTTATTGTGATGTTAGTTCAGTGTGCACATACACAAAGTACAAAAACAGTAACAGATTCTTTACAGATCACTGAAAGTAAATACCATACCTTATTCTTTTCTTAGATATACATGCTTTCCACTTGAACATTTAACTGTGCTACAAGTCATAGTTCTTTTAGAAAGAAAGTCTCCAGACAGTTTTATATCAAAATAAATTGTCTGCATTGATATACTTGGTGTCAGTTCAATGACTAATTGTGAATTTAAAAGGCTCAGAATCATGTTAAAATTCAAGCATCCTGTCTCTACATCTGATTAGTCCATGCCAAGGGGCAATGAGCAGTCAGTGGGAAAAATACTGCTGCATTAAACAGTATCTTTGGGTTTCCAAAACCCTTTTTTTTTCTGACAGGCAATCTTTTTTTCAGAATCTGAATAATTTCATTCATGAAAAAATACAGTTTGATTATTGTAAATGATCAGGTGGTGTTTTTTTTTGGTTTTTTTTTTTTCTCTTCTCACTTCAAGGTTCAATGCAGTCCAAAGACACACTCTGATACCCTGAGCTGGTCAAGAAAAAGCGGTCTAAAATAAGGACTATTCAGTACTGAGTCTTTGAATAAATTGTGTTTCAAATTTGTAAGCCTGACAGTCATATGCTTATGTCTGTTGCTCTCTCTGTCTAACCTCCTAGATGGTAAGATTTTAGAGACCCAAAGAATAACATCAGAAACAGTCTTTGCAAACTGGTAAAATACAGAGATAGTTTAATGATGTTGTCTCTTTTTACCATATATGCTAACCTCAAATGTTGGGTTTGGGGTTTTTTGGGGGTTTTTTTGGGTTTTTTTTTAAGCCCTTTAATTTTAACCTATGGCTAACATGAAAACTGTATTTTAGTTCAACAACACTTACATGTGAAAAGATAAATTCATTCTGATTGATACAGAACATGACTATGTGTCTTGTCATGGTGTATCAATCCCAGAGAGTCAAAAACCTGTGTCTTCCGTGTTTTGAGATGAATAGCCGCTGGAATAGCTCAGTCTGAGATTTCTTTACAGACTTCTTACATTCAGGCATATTTGCCAAATCAAATGAAGACTGTTTCCTTTGACAATGCTTCAAGATGGGTATGCACAAATTTAAGTCTGCTAAAACACTCTTTCTGAGCACTTCGATCAGCACCTGCTCTTCTCATGCTCTGTATGGCTGGAGATATTTTTCTGATTCTTGTGTATTTCGACACACATCAGTTTTTCTCAAATTCCAACCAACCACAACTTTTCAGCAGACTTTCATGGTCAATTGTTACTCTAATCTTATATATACTATATTTAGTTTCTTTATATGTATTTTCAAAGAGGAAAAACAGAAGCTAACAGGATGGGCACGTGGTGGATTGACCCTGGCTGTATTACTGGGTGCCCACAAAAGCTACTCTATCACTCCTTCTCCTCAGCTGGAAAGGTGAGAGAAAATACAATGGAAGCCTCAAGGAAGCCTGAAGGTTGAGATAATGATAGGGTAAGATCATTCACCAAATACCATCACAGGCAAAATCAGCATGACTTAAATTTAATTTTTTACCCATTAAGAACAGAGTCGGGCAATGAGAAATAAAAACTCAATTTTAAAAACAATCAGTGATCCTAGGAATATTTTGTGAGTGACAGAGCACATTATTTTTTATAGGTCCTTCTTCAACATATTTCTTCATGCATCTTCAATATTAAGTTTTATTATTCTTTCTGACATTCTGTAAAAAAAAAAAGTTTTTATTCATTTGTGTATGATTTGGTTTATATAAGTGATCAAATATTGAAGGCAGTGGACAGATTATGTGATGCTATGTAAGGAGTTTAAAAGATTTAACAGACTTTTTTAATGTCAATCTTTTCACTTTGATGAATATTAGAAGACTGCAAAAAATTTCTCCTTATATTGTGTAATCTATTCTTGTTACTGGCTTAAATGTAGTTCTAAAAGTAGAAATGTTCCTACTGATTTAGGTTGGGAAAGTCTTAGATTATATTTTTTTGAGAGATGAATTTATCTGTTTATAATCTTTTGGGTAGTAAAAGTTTTAAACTTTTTGTGACAGAGACAATGTCTATATATCTATGTACAAAATTTTGTGCAACAGAACTTAAATTTTTGCTCAGTTTTCAGAGCAATACATTTTGTACTGTACTTTTAATAAATGTCATGTCTAAGCTGTATTACCTGTGTGATTTTTTCCTACTTAGTCTAAGCCAAAGTAATTTTTAGGTGATTAAGCAGGAATGTCAGAAAACCTATGAGTTATTAATAAAGGAAATATGAAGAGTCTGTTTATATTAGAACATACCCTACCCTACCTGGTTTTATTCTGGCTAATAGTAATGAAGATAGAAATCAGATATCTAGTACTTCTGTTGCTGGATCAGAAAGAGACAGAGGCAAGAGCTGTTTCAAAATCATGCTGAGAGTTGATATGAATGCATGCAAGCTTGCAGAGACCAAAATAAATAAATTAAAATGGCACTTTCCAGAGGCAGAAATTAGTAAGATTAATAAAAACTTAAAAAGTGTAAAGAAATAATAAGGTGGAGGTTTGAAGAACCTAAACATAAGAGACCATGCTATTTGTGTTCTCCTCTTATTCCGAGATATGTTAAAATGAAAGAATAATGCTTATTATAAAGACCACCACCAACAAAAGGCTCTTGGAGAAAAGGAAACACACACAAAGGTCTGTCCTTATTCCTCTACTTTTGAATGGCCAAAAAGATAACCAAAATTTTTGTTACCATCATAGCCAGTACAATGGTACCAGATATAGGTACTGAGATTTACCAATAAAATAAATTTAATCATTCCCTAGAGTTTTTAAAAAATTAGATAATGCATTAAAGATTGACATGTTACTCAGGAATTACAAAATATTTATCAGAGAAACATGTTGGAATTATATTCCTAATTTTATAAAACAAATGTGGTCTGAAGAGATAAAATTAGAACTTATTTAACATTTTCAGGATACATTCTGTAGAAAATTTCTGAATGCTTTGAAGTAAGTTAATATACTTGTCTTTTGAAACTTAGTTTAAGTAAGCAAAGAATATTAGAACTAGCCACTGAATTTAAAAAATCATAAATATATTCTTTAAGTAGTTAATCTAATTGTAGTCTATGATAGGCAGCTTCAGCAAAAAGGAAAAGAGTGGTTGTGAATGCTGAAATGTGCACTTCTCTAGAGGCCTGTTAAGTAGGAACATCGAGAAAAAAATTGTAAACCTATGGTAAAATAATTTTTCAGGTAATAGAAATGTATAATTTTTCAGAGAAATCAATGTTGGTATAATTGTAATGAAGGATTTCTTGTCTTTTATAAAGGAGAGGATTTCAGAAGCAAATTTCCATATAGAGATAGGAGTTTAACAACTTAACAATATGTTTAGTGTAATAGTCTTACTTTGAAGTGTATTTTTTACTTTTCCTTTTTGCTTTATAACATCTGTATTTCATAACTGTACCTAAAAGGTTAAACTTTACCTGTCTTCATTGTAAAATAATTATTTCTTTATTCAGAACTCATGTTTACCCATAATAATTGCATCCTTGATTGAAAAGATTATGCTAATTGAAAATGTTACTATGTGTGCATTTAATACACATATAAAATATATCAAAATTCATTAATCTTTCACAGTGTTTAAACACATAGCTTTGAATACCCTTAACAGTTTTTAGCTTACTAGGTCACTTTAATTTTTTTTGTTTCCCCTCAGTATTGCTAAGCAAGTCCTTTCTTCCATGTCTTCCCTATTACTTCAGGAAAGAAACACGTAGGCTTATTGACTGTGTCTTGGAGCAGGGCAAATACATAAAACCCAATTAATTCCTAATAAATAAAACATACAATGTCTCTTCACAGTTCACACTTTTAAGACCGGACCAAAAAAAGAAAAAGAAATCCAGTACATAACAAAACAGAAGCAGAGCAATGAGTTGTCACTCCAGGTACTGATAAAATCTGTAGCCCTTCTCCACTCCACTAGCCCATGTCCACATGTCAATCTTAGTATGAGCAGAGGAGGTACAATTTTATGCTATACTTCAACTTTTCATTTCATTCTTAATTACAATCCCATAACTTTCCAACCATATTTTTTTTTCTGATTTCTGGATTTTTTTGTGCAGTAATTTGTGTTTAAAAATATAAGGGGAGTAAAGAGACAAAAGAATTCCTTCGCACTAAGCAGGTATAGTTCAGCACAGAGTATTCCACTCTAAATACTGACCAGCTGTAAAGGCACGACATCAGAAACCTATTGGTGAGAAAGGAAGCTTGACAAGGCAGCTCTCCTTGGAAAAAGAAAAATAAATGGTAGTGTAATTGTATTTTCTTCTTCCAAATTTTAAGTGAAGTTTTTTTTTTCCTTTCTCCTCTTGCTTTAGTCAACTGTGAAGAAGCATAATTTTTAAGCCTAGTAGACTAATGGATTTCCAAAGGCTATGCAATATCAAACTATGTTTCTGTCTTTTACTGGTGGATGTGTTTACCTTCCTTATTAGATTCACTGCAAGCATTGTTACAGACCAAGACAAGAGAAACTCTTCACTCGATTTACCTATTTGTGCTTTTTTGGGTATGTAGAAAAGATGGGGAGTTTGGAAGTAGATGGATTGCATAATTGGCACATAAACACTCTTTGAAGGGTATAGTCGCCTTAGGACTGAATTTATACTGCAGGCCAAAATAGCAAATTCTCAGTCCAAGATGTGATAGAAAGCAAAAAACCTTGGGCACCAAGACTAATTATGTCTGAAGTGTGGTGTGGCAACAACTTCTTTAAAATAAAGAACTACATATATCTAGTCCTAAAATCCCATAAATTCTGTTACACCCCATAGATGATTCACAGCCTCTTTTATTTTCAAGTAAAAATGTATTTGCAATGCATTTATACAAAAATAAATTGTACAAATTATTCAAGATTAGCATACTTTTATGCTTCTTTTTCAAATTTATTTCCATTTTTTGAGAAATTGTGTTTGGGGGTGCTGATGGGGGTGTATGTATCCCCATTTTCTAGTATACTAGAAAATGGAATATACTGAATATATTCTATTCAGTATCTTATTACAGCTATTTCAGTGGCATGTCTTTTTCACTGAAGATACACCAAAATATATTTTGTTTGTAGCATAATCATCACAATCATTGGATAGTTCCTTTAAGTTCCAGTAAAACTTATGAAATTACATGTTGTGGTTTAACCCCAGCCAGCAACTAAGTACCACACAACCACTTGTGGTGAGAAGAGAGGAGAGAATCAGAAGAATAAAAGTGAGGAAACTTTTGGGTTGAGATAAAAACAGTTTAAAAGGTAAAACAAAAGCTGCTCATGGAAGAAAAGCGAAACAAAGAATTGGCAAGCAAAACAATGAATTCATTCACCACTTCCCACGTTCAGGCAGGTGTTCAGTCATTTCCAGGAAAGCAGGGCTCCATCACACGTAATGGTGACCTGGGAAGACAAACATCATCATTTTGAGCAAGTCAGCCTTAATTCTTTTGCACCCAGCATTATGTACAGAGCACATCATATGGTACAGAATATCCTTAGGGGCATTTGGGATTAGTTATCCTGTCTGCATCCCCTCCTAATTTCTTTGCATCCCTTGTCTCCTCACTGGTGTCACAGCATGTGAAGCAGAAAATGGCTTGACTTGGTGTCAGTGCTGTTCAGAAATAATGAAAACACCCCTGTGTCATCAGCACTGTTTTCAGCACAAATCCAAAAAACAGCCCCATACCAGCTACTGTGAAGAACATTAATGCTATCCCAGCCAAAGCCAACGCAGTGCAATGCTTGCACAACCTGTCAGGAATTGCACAGAGATACATGTTTTGGAATGCCACAGCAAAAATTATAGGAATGTGAATTTGCTGAGTTTTTTATTTTAAACACATGGAAGAATAAACAATTTTAAAGCAATATTGAACTTACTAACCAGAAAAACAAAACACACAAACAAACAAAACAAAAAAATCCCACTCACAACTCAGAACCTGTAAGCCATGATTTGACTTACATGCAATTTTAAGTTTTTTCTGAGGTAAAAGAAAAGAATGTAGTTTGGAATCTTTGTGAGACTTTTATTTTGAAAATTCTTTTAGAAAATGAATGTATTTTTTCTGGCTCAACCGCTAGAATTTCTAAGTATTCATATTATAATACATATTTAAAAAAAAAACCCAACTAGTGGCTAAGAACTCTTATTCTTGAAACACAGTAGTTCAAGAAAATATGAAAATAGATAAATAAAGATTGATATATTACCAGAAAAGAGTAAAACCTAACCCTGGTGTTCTTTCTAAGTTGATAGATAATGAGACTGTTCAATTCTTCTATTCAAATTAATATACATCTGACTTGTTGAAATCTGCACTCTTTTCCTGTTAACACAAAAAGGAGATATTTTGAAATGGTCTCACAGTATGCATAAAGGGCAAAGTTATGTGTGCCAGTGGGAAAGGAGCAAGGTAAGTTCAAATTTTCTAAGGTAAAACACAATTTCATTATGATGATTTAAATTGGTTTTTTCTTTATTATTTGTGTTGTCACTTTTAATACTTCATAACACCAGTAATTTTATGAAAGAAGATTCAGATATACATTTCTTCATTAAATTCTCACATTGTAGTAATTTTTTTATAATAGTTTTAAACAACTTTAGAGGTTTTAACTTGGAAATAAAATTCCCACTGCAGATCTGAAGTCTCATCTTCCCGACTACCATCACAAAGCAGAATGAGTCTCTGCCCAAAGAAATTTTTCTCAAGCAGATGCTGCCAGAACATCAGAAATGCAAAGCTTCTTGCCAGCTCAGCTTCAGGATTCAGATTCCCTTCATATTCTGAAAAGAAACCCTCTCTCCATGGAGTATCCTGGCTAAAGATAGACCTAGTAGGTGATGAGGTATCCAGTTTCATGGCAGATAGTTGACATTTTCAGACTGCCAGAGAGATAGGCTTGTTGGCAAGAAACCTCATCTTGGGAAATCTGCCTGGTTTCTGACAGAGATTCAAAAAAATCAACACCTTCCTGCAAAATTTCACAATTTTATTCATAAGTGTTCAAATTAAAAGATATCTAAAAATAAGCCCCACGAAGATATAGAAAGCTTCCTAAATATGACTTTGTCAAGGCTACCACTATGAACTGTATCCTTAACATTGACACAATTAATTTTATTGAGGTTATCTTACTTTATAGATGTATCTTAAATTTTGCATTACCAATTAAAATATCATTTAAGCAGCATTATCCTTTAACCAGGTCTGTGATAATACCTTTCAACTTTCTGTTATTTAGGGGAGGTTAACAGTTCAGGCTTTTTGTGTTTTTCTTATTACTTCTTCAGAAAATTACAAGGCACTGTTCAATTGTTATAAGTATGTAATCAAGCCATCAACGTCATAAAATGTTTTCTTTTCAATTAATTAAACTTTCCCGGTACTTTACACATTAGACTATCTAGGTACCGTTTACAGCTGTTCGAACATATACCTCATGTTTTGGTGGAGAAATGTATCCAGTTTGAATGGCTCAATTTGAACAACATGTTTTGGGGGAAGCAAAACAAAACAGAATGAAGAACAGCCAGCAAAGTCTGGAATTAATAAAAAAAATTACTTAACACTGTGTAGATATCCCACTTTTCTCAAAGTAACAGGCAAAATAATTCTACAATACTCTCTAGATTTTCCAGACAAGATAAAATTCAAAACTGAAGTTCTTCCCATGTTGGAAGAATATGCTTCCCAGTTTTATTGCAGATGTACTTATATTAGGTAGAAGTGGATGAGTTTTTGTATTGGAGAAGTCTGAACCAAGAAAATCTATAGGTAGACTTATAAATACTTTCTAAAAAAAACATTAGGTGTGCTGATCCTGGGTATTTCCTCTTTATCGTTAATTTTGTAAGCCTTTAAGACCTGATCCCTTCCTAGTGCCAGATGAATTTAACAATGTATGGACATGTTTCAAACGCTCCTAGACCATCAGGTATAAGGAAATCCTCATAATTTTACTAAACCCTCAAACTTTTAAGATCAAAGACTAAAAACACCATATAAACCACATATCTAGCTCAAAAGAGAAAATAAAATGTGTGTCATGTCATGTTAGAGGTACCATGCTTCTAGATGAGTTATGTGTCCCTTATATTGAAGAAATTAATTTGAAATTATGACTTTAGCCTTTGTGCTGCATATATGATATAGGAAACTTAGCAGAGTGTGGAGTTCCTACAGAGTGGAAAATCTGTGATTTTTATCTGGACCCTTATGTGCACTAATTAATTTATTTAATCTAAAGCTTTGTTTCATCTTAGCCACTTGTTGAGAAGAGATTGTATTAAAATTATGGAGTAAATTATTGATCTGATGATCTCTCCTCTTTGAAACACTGTATTTAATGCTGTTTCCAAAATAGGTTGCTGAAATATGCTCTATGATAACTTATAATGCTACTGCTTGTTTTCCTGACTCTGGCCTTCAACTTCACCTGACAATCTCAATCCCATCCTGAGTTACAAAAGACATTTCTGATACTGTTTCTGTCAATGATAATTGACAGAAACAACCCAAAAATTGTAATTTGGCTTGTTCTTTGGTTTTTTTGGGTTTGTTTGGGCAGATTTCATTCTCTACCTTTCCACTAAAGATTGACTGTGTAAAATATTGATGTAGTGTGTTGACTCTTCTTGGATGCTAGTCACTCACCAAAGCCTTCTCATGGACAGGTGAGAGAAAATGCAATAAAAGTCCTACCAGGAATCCTGCTTCAGTTGAACTTCTCTCCCCATGGGTCTGCCAGGACCCTGCTCCAGCAGTTTCCCCCCTGATTCACAGCCTCCTCTCAGGCACCCCCCTGCTCCAGTGTGCATCTCCTCTATGGGCTGCAGGTGGATCTCAGCATCCCCATGTTCCCCCATGGGCTGCACGGGCACAGTGCCTCACCATGGGCTGCACCACGGGCTGCAAGGGAATCTCAGATCCAGTTTTTTCTTTGCCATCCTTTCATGATCTCTGTTACTGTATGTTTCTCTTGGGTGCAATTAAATCTTCATTTAAAGTGACCATAGGGATAAAATGGTAAAAAACTTTCCAAAAGACATTATAATAATTCTCTGTATTCATATAGTCAGGTATTTCAGTGAGGGTAAATATTGCATACTTCTGCATGTAAAAAAGGACCTTGGAATTTTATTTGTGTGTTGGGAGGTCATCCTTACCAGTTAAAGACAAACAAACAAACAAAAGGCTTATGTCTACTACCAATAAGAAACTGAATGTCTTTGATTATATTGAATTTTATTATAAACTATATTTTTAATTCTGCACATTTGCCATTTAATACTTGGCTGAAGTAGTATCACTATATGTTGTATGTTCTTATATTAAAATCTGAATTCTGAATTCATTTTTTGGAATCCAAATGGTCTCATGCTGGAGCAGAGTGAGAGAAACAGACATCAGAGGTAACAAATTGTACTGTCTTTCCTTCCTCAAGTGCCCTGGACACAGAATCAAAGAATCAGAGAATGGTTTGGGTTGGAAGGGACATTAAAGTTCATCTAGTTCCAAGCCCCCATGATGAACAGGGACATCTTCCACTAGACCACATTGCTCAAAACCCCATCCAACCTGGCCTTGAGCACTTCCAGAGATGGGGCAGCTACCGCTGCCCAATTCAACCTGACCCAGTGCCTCACCACCCTCACAGTAAAGAATTTATTCTGTAGGCTAAACCTAATATGCTTAGAAGCAAGGTTCTGGTTGTGGAAACAAGACTGATAAATTGTGTAAAGCACTAACTTTTTAGTGTTAGAGCAGTAGCATGTGGACAAGCCAGCATTGTTGTGGACAAGCCAGCATTCCCACATGGGAATTTGACATAAACAAAAAATCAAATGCCATCATTTTATCACATTTCAAGATCTTAATTCATTTTAGGAAATAATTGTTTTTATAATATACGACTGATAAGACAATTGGAAAAGTTTGTTTTGTGTCTTTAAAAGTACAGCAGCTCAAGATTTGTCTGTGAGTGTCTACCACAGGATTACTAAATACAAAAGCAATTTGTTTCAGAACACTTTTGGAGGTTGTAAATTTAACTAACTTATCAAATGACATTTAATTAATGTTAATACCTCAGTTGGTGTCATTCTGGTGTTGATCTGAGATCTAATGAAGGAAATACAAAGTGTTGACTGAAAGACAGTTGCAGGCTTGGTTAATACTTAGAATCACCAGTATGAAATCTGTGTTACAGTGTTCTGTCTCTATCATTGTGTACACTTTTTATTGTGTGATTTATGCGTGTGACTGGAAATGCAATTTGAAGTTGTTTGTTAAAAATAATTGAACAGATTAAAAAAATAATAATATATATATATATATATATACACACATACATATGTGCGAACACTTGAAATGTGAAAGTGCTTCTTTTAGTGCATCATTTATTGAAAGAGCCCAGAAAAAGCTGAATGCAGCATTTCTATGTATCTCCTGAAAAAATGTAAAATTATCTATTTATGCCTCTTTGCATGCAAAAGTAATTCTTTCAGCCCACTCCTTTGTAACTGTAGTTATACAAGGCAAGCCAGTCAATCCTCTCCATTCTTGTAAGTTTAAGTTTGAATTTAAGGGAATCTTTCAGCACCATGAGTGCCTATCTGAGACATTTCATTTTGGAGGGTGTATGAATGTACCTTAATATTAATGTTCTAGAATACTCTTACTCATGCATTCCAGGGCTTATGCTTGTACATTCTACAGTTTGTATCTTGGCAACATTGCAATGAAGCATCATTAAATAAGTAGAAATCTTTTTGATTAATTCTGTTCATTTTTGGATTTCCAGTCTGTATGAGAAAAATAGTTTGTAGATATTGGAAAAGTCATTATGAAATGAGACTGTTGTGCGTGTAAAACTTGGTAGGTCTTTCAACACACTAGTAAAATTATGAAACTGTTTTAGGCTGCATTTTTCTCCTAGTAAATAATACTGTAATAGGAATCCTGCAAATACTTAGAGAAAGCCTTTCTTTTTTTTTTTTTCTTTTTTTTTTTTTTTAACAGTAGTTAATTGCAAAGCAAATGAGATGTTAATTTATCATATTGTAGGAACAAAGGTCTTTTGGAGCATCTGGCTTCTCAAAAGCTCAGAATAGGGTAATTTAGGAGGTCAAAATATTAAAAAAACAGAGAAAGAAAAAGAAACCAAGAAAGGGTGATAGGTTGTCTGCTTCTTTTATACTACACCTATTTATGCAGCACAGTAATTTAAATCTACATGCACTTAATAATCTTAACAAGACTAGTTTTTAAAGCAATAATATTAGAATGGAAATAACATCTGAAATGAACGTTATTGCTTTTTACTGCAATTAACTGCTTGGCAGTTGATGATTAGTAATAATGTAAGAGCTAGTGCAGAGCTTCTGAAGTGGTGTATAGAGTGTGTCTTAGTGTGGGACAAGGGGACAAACTAAATATTTCTTTAAGTAGAGCTGGTCATTTGCTGATTCATAAGTCATGGAAACTTAGAGGCAATTAGATACAGAAGGGACAGTGAACCTTCTTATTCTTGTTCATGTATTGAAGTTGCAACTGTTCCAATAATGTTTTAAAGAAATTGCTCAAGGAAATATGAAAAATTAGGAAAACTTTCAAATGTCTCCATATCAAACAAAAATGCAAGAATTTGTTTGTCTAAAATTTCACTGGATGGTTTCAAGCAGTGAGAAGAACATTGGAAAATAATTTTTCTCAGTTCTTGGAAAATTCACTCTCTTTTACAGCATTCAGTGAACTTTGAATGTGAAATTATAGCAGGTCCTTCTTCAAACTGATCAATCTAAAAATATATATCTTATTTTTCAACTGTATTAGATGTTATTCTCTCATTTGAAAAACCAAAAGATTTTTATTATTTTCATTTTGTCGCCAAATTGTTTATTCTATGTTTTTTTTTTTTTTAATCTAGGAAGCATGTTTATTTTTTCACATCTTTGGGCACTTTCCAATACTTTCATTAGTTTTAAAATATTGTGGCACTGCATGTTTTAATAAGCTGTTTTTTGGAGCTGTTAAACAGTTGAAGCTCTTAGTGATTTTTGCTAAAGAAAGAATATTGTAAAAGTATATCTAATGTATTCTTTCTGTCATCGTTTTGGGAGGAAGAACAGCTGTGAAGACAGTTAAATTACTCTTCATATATAAAAGCCTTATTATGAAAGAAGTACCAAATGCTTTTAAGGCTTTCTAATATACCAGTGAGTATGATGACTGAGTTTTATGGACCTTTATGAGAGTTTTAAATTTCCATATCACATCCATTTTGGAGACATGCTTTTGCATACCAAAAGTTTCAAGATTTGAGGCTTCTTGGTCCCTTCTTTTGATATTACTTCATTATAGCAAAAACAGGCAAGTAGAAAAGCCTTCTCTCCAAAATTTAATCTTGTAAAGATAAACGTCTACTCTGATATGCTTCCTCCATGAAGTTCTCTCCTCCCTATCACATTTCACAGACTGTACTTTTTAAATCCATGCAGATTCAGGGCCTCCAGGGTAAACTGTAGCTTGTTCTTTGTAACCATGACATTGTTCTACCATTCCATGATTCTATGACATCTAAGTTCCTATAGAAAGGAAAAGGAATGGAGAGGAGAAACAGAATAATCTGTGATTTCATTCATGTCATAAAGCTTGCAATAAAATGGTGTCACTGAAACTGCAGGAGAAGCATAAAATCTCCCACAATATCTTTTAAGTCTTAGAGAATTAGGCATTACTTTGTTCTGGCCACCACATGTAAAGGAAATCATTCCATGCGCACATGCCCATCTTGCGCAGTGGAAATCATTCCATCACATATGCCTCTTTACCAAATTTTTCTCATGTTTATACATAAAAAAACCCAAAGAAATTCTCATTCATTGGTTCTCTAGTGCACAATTTTTTGTATTCAATCTCCTATTGGTTATTGATCCCTTCACCTTCAATGCTAATTTTGTCCTCATTCTTTGGTGGTCTTATTGATCTTTCCCAGACCTGGTGTCTCCGACTGTGCCAGGGGGTTATCCTCTGTTTACCTCCTCTGTATCTTCTGGCTACTTACAATCTTTAGATGTTAAACTCTCAGAGTATTGGAATCTTCTTTTTTTTTTGGTTGAGGCTCATCAAGCCTCACCCAGAGAAAGTCAAATCCTCAATAAACAGAGGCCTTAGAAGAGAAACTTCAATTCCCCGCCCTCTGGGCAAAGACAAACTTAGCCAGGACTGAAGTTAAAGAAATAATTTAAAAGTTGTATCATTTCCAATAGTAGTATATTAAATATTCTTTAAAGATATCTTAGTGAAAAAAGATTACAGAATTTTAAGAAACCTGCTATAAAGAGCAATTCTTCCCAAAGGGTTTGCCATGTAACACATGGTACTTTATAAACAGATGAGACAAACAGTTTAGAGAGAGGTGCAGGGCAGAGTGTTCAGACATTTTATAGCCAGCTATAGAAGTCACAATATAGTTCTTTTTGCCAATGTCAGACTGTAGTTTATCAATAATTTGTTTCAATTTTTACTTTCTCAAATACTGAGTTATATGGCAATATACAGTTTGCAACTTCATAAAATGGGTAGGCGGAGTAAAAAGTTGTTAGGGTCTCTTTAAATTTATGTAAATATCTTTTCACAAGGTACTTATAGTTCAGGAAGGGCAGTTAAACTATAGAAAAGGAAGACCTGAAGCAAATTAAATTCAGAGTAGTTTTTGAAACAAAACTTGGAAACCCTGCTTAATGTTAAAACAGACAGAATTGTAAAATAGACTTCTAATTGGTTAATTAATACTGTATAAATAACAATCTCTAAAGGTCTCTTTTTTTTTTTTCCTGAAAGAGTCCTGCACAAATTAAAATTGCTCCCCCATTATCTGAATCTCATCTCCTTTCAAGGCAGAGTAAAAGTAAAAATTCTTACTGAGTCCTTAGGGTTCAATTCACCTGAAAAGTAGTTGTGACCTTCTGTACTGAGCAAGTCTATAAAAACACAGCAGGTGGTGTCTCTGTGGCAGTTTGACCCATCCAGGTGCAAGGTTATTTGACATGCAAAGTGCACTTCTGTTTTATTGATGGGGGCAATCTCATCCTTCAGAGGGGAAAGGGAAATGACAACTGTGCTGTAGGTAACTGAAGGAACAGAAGTTTTACAGATGTTCTTTAAGGAAACTTCATTGAATTATTTAATGGAATAAATGGAACTTAGAGCATGTCCACAACAACAACAAAAAAATATACTGCCTTAGTTTATAAAGATTCTATCTCCAACAAAAAAATCAGTTTCTTTTTAGTTTAGTCACCACTTCCTTAAGTTTACTGGGCAGGAAGCCCAGGTTCCCAGTCACTGGAAGCTCCTGACACATAAATCTGGACAAAGGGACAGAGACACTTTTAGGAGCTTTATATAAAATATTCTTTCTACTGAGCTGGCAGTCTGGTAGATCTTTTTGAATGATATCCAGTAGCTTTGTTCTAACAGAACTGTACACTTCTCTCCTGTTTGTTTGAGCCATTATCTTCAGAAAAGAAGGGCAAGACCAACAAGCCTGTCTCCAGTGTAAGAATAGGAGACAGGTCTGTTTCATAGGAAAGAGTATAGTGGAAAATTTCTAATAGAAGAGTAGGAGTTGGTATTCATAGGGAAGGGGGAATTATTTCACTAGTAGGGAGGGAATTCTTGAAGAAGCTTGATAATAAGCTTGTGTTTGTCTTCTACATATGTGTGGTTATTGCCCTTGTGCTGTCAAAGCACCAATTAACCTGTGGGAATTTGATTGTTTTTCACTGTGTATTTTCATGTTGCAGCTGAGGAGATAATAAAGTGTATAAAACCAAATAAGAATACTTGCTAAACTGTGTTTATAGTTTGATTATCTGTATTGCCACTATATATTTTTTTTCTTTATTGATAAAACAATAATAGGAAGAGATCTTTAAAGAAGGTTTTTTTTTCTGTTTCCATCAGTGATAATTGCTTTGATAACCATTCCAATCCTATGATCAACCGTAGAGTAAAATATAAGGGGTTATTGATCAGAATAATTCTAAGAACTCATTACCAAAAATGTATTTCTAAATAATGTCTTAGTTACTTCAGACACAAATCATATTCTGCATGAATGAATTTATATTTAACAGCAATTGCGTATTCTATAATCTATTTTCTATACAACAAAATAATACAGAAGTTATTTAGCCCATTATCTT
Source organism: Haemorhous mexicanus (assembly GCF_027477595.1). Classification (NCBI taxonomy): domain Eukaryota; kingdom Metazoa; phylum Chordata; class Aves; order Passeriformes; family Fringillidae; genus Haemorhous; species Haemorhous mexicanus. The sequence continues at coordinate 58,186,590 of NC_082344.1, forward strand.
TCTTCTTGTGTTTTTGTTTGTTTTATTCCTTTAGAGAATAAAGTAAAAACATAAAAAGATTCATTGTCAGGACGTGAAAATAAAACATACTGGCATTTCCAAGTGGAGTCACTCTATTGAGAAAGTAAAATATTTTGATACTTTCAAAATAATACTCTAATTTTTAAAGGAGGTCAGCTGAAATTATTTACTCAGGTTATCTTATTTCTTAGACAAATCCAATTAATTTCTCGCTCAGTAGCGTTGTTTCTTATAAGACAATTAATGCAATTTTAAGCTAAAAAAAACCCAGATAAAAGTATATATTTGCTCAATTATTAAATCATGGCAAAATTTTCATATTCTTATGTTTATCACTTCAAAAGTACAGAACCTCAGAATCATGGGTAAGATTGGGAAGGACCACAGTGGGTCATTTGGTCCAACCTCCCCGCTGAAGCAGGGCCATCCTAGAGCACACGGTACAAGATTGTGTCCAGATGGTTCTCAGATATCTTCACTGATGGACACTCTACGAATTCTCTGGGCAACCTGTTCCAAGTGTGGTCACTGAACAGAAAAGCTCTTCCTTATTCCGGTGGAACTTCTCAGCATCAGTTTCCACCCAATGCCTCTTGTCCTGTTGCTTGGCACCACTGAGCAGAGCCTGGTTCCATCCTCCTGCCACCCTCCCTTCAGCTACTGACAGACATTGATGAGCTCCCCTCCCATTTGTACCTTTTCAAGGCTGAACAGGCTCAGCTCCCTCAGCCTGTCCTCGTAGCAGAGATCTTCCACTCCCTTCAGCATCCCTGTCCCCCTCCTCTGGGCCTGTTCCAGAAGCTCCATGTCTCTCTTGTACTGAGAGCCCAGAACTGGACACAGAACTCCAGATGCACCTCAGCAGGGCTGAGTAGAGGGGCAGGATCACTTCCCTCAGCCTGCTGGCAATGCTCTCCCTAATGCAAATAGACCAGTATGACAACTATGATTGTGGCTAAAATGTCTCCCTGGTTAATATTTAAACAATGATTTTTATCTTGCTTTAAAATGTCAGAATTAGCAAAATGTTTTATTCCTAGATATTAATAATGTTTAGTAGAGATAAATAAATGGGAATATTAATATGGTTGAAAACTTAATATTTTAAGCATATAAAAATATTTTAATATAATGATTATTTTTCAAGAAAGATTTTAGGAAGAATTATTTAATGTAGTGTGAATCTTTCCCATACTTGTAAAATGTAGAGCACCTGCATCATTATGGACCAAAATGTGAAGTACTAGGCTCACCATAAAACAGTAGAGTACTGCATAGCACAGCACAGATTGAGCTTGACATATGAAATGTAGCCTCCTTTTGTAACTTGATGATTGTTTCTATTTTTAGCAAATAGAATTTAAGCACCTGCTTTGCTCCCTCATAATTTCAACATCTGTGGAAGGTTTCTTGTGCTTTATCATTCAGTTAGAGACACTAGTGACAGTCTCTGACTGCTTCATTTATCACTGTACATTTTGTTCTGCATTTGGAACCGATTGTTTCAGAGGTGCAGCCTACTTTGAGTTCAGTAGGCAATTTTTTGCATTGTCTGAAATGTCTTGCTTCATGCTAAATGCGATATTTTTGTAAGATATTTATCAAGGTCTAAGTAATAGAACAGTGTGGAGTAGGCTTCAGCCTCTAAATTCAGATACATGTCCTTTTTTAACAGAGACTGAAAGCCCTACATAGTGTTTCTCTAAGGAGCATCTCAGTTGTTTGAACTGTAGTGGTTAATTTGCAACAGAAGTCAGAATTTTTAAATTGCAAAGGGGAAACATGCACTACAGTGCTGACTGTTGATAAAATTCCTAATATGCTCCCTCTTCATAAAAATAAATGATTTCTTATAACTTAATTGACTTGTCATCTTTTTTAACTTCTCTAGAGAATGCTTTTAAACCTTGAAATTTTGCCTGCAGGCTGCTACAGAGACTGTTCTTTGTATATCACATACCACAGAAAAATATATAACTTTTTTTGAAATGTATAATGCTGCATTTTGTGCTGAGGTGAAAATTTAGAGATATCAGACCAATAATGGTTTAAAGTGGGAGAATTTTACAGCCTGGAAGGTTTTGGATATGGGAATTTAAATTCATTAACCTTGAAGAAATCTATTTTAAATTCTGTCATTAATTTCACAAGCCAGTCATTATAATTTTCAATGCTATGAAGAATCTTTTCAGTTGGGTATTAGAAGGTTGTTTTCCCTGAGAAAAAAAGATGGATCCATCTTACTCACTGCCTTTCCCTGAGCCCTGGTTTTGTAAAAAATTGTATGTTTATGATTTGGTGTTTGCATGATCTGAAAGCTAGTTTGCCAGTTTGAACAGCAAATACAAATATACATTAAAGAGGGAGGATGTAAGACTCTTTTTAATGTTAAACTTCTCTGCCCCATTTTTAATTATATACAGTACTTAAAAACATGAGTAATATTGTCTTCTTTGATGGCAGTTAACTGTTGATTTCATTGGCTTTAAGTTTGCACTAGTGATATTTACTATGGAAACTTCAAAGTTGTGTTGATTTTATCTTGAATAATTTTTCTTTCATTAACAGCTCATTATCAAGCTATTGTAGAGACAGTCTCTCTGTGTGATGCATGATTTCCTAAAAAATTAATGACATAAAAATTCCAGTAACGGGAACTTGAAATAAATTTGTTCAAGTTAGGAACAGGAAGAGTAGCTTGAATGTCTTTCCATATACTGTCTTTTTCCTGATGTCAGAGTGGTGAGATTATGGATAAAGAATTAAGTTAATTCTGGGGTTCCTTAGTATACAAACTTTAGAACCAGCTGCAAGTGTTAATGAATGACAGTGAGTTCAAATGAAAATGGAACTGCTTGTAAGCAGTTTGCTTAACATGTAAACAATTGTTTATTTTTAGAATAAAGGTCAAATTATAGAAGAGCCCTAATTTTCTTCTATCAATCTTTAATCCAAAGCATCAGACTTTGTGTTGTGGAAGCAAAAAGAAATAATAAAGTGTCTTTTATAGTGGAAGAATTAGGTGTTAAAGATAAAATACTTCAGTACTTTTTGAGAAGTCTGTAGTGTCCTACAAACATTGGAAAAAAACAAATATTAGTTAAATGAAAAATTTCCCTTTTTTTCCCCCCAGTCTTTTTTGTCCCATAATTCAGTATGGGACATGATCGGTATAGCCCACCCCTTCCAGAAAAAAAATATTTAAAAGCAGTAGTGATAAAGGAATTTTAGAAATAAAAAGATTCTTTCCAAGGCTGTTATTGCAAGAATGAGATTAGTTCCTAAGGAATAAGTGTTTTGTAACCTTGATCACTCTAATTTACCTGTGTTATCTTCCAAGAATCTCACAGTTTTATCTTCTGTCTATGAATGGGTTCAAAACCTTCTATATTGGAGAGGCAAACATTAAGAAAAAAAAATACAGGAAATAAAGATCCAGGTCATATATCGTCTTCCTGAAACTTTGCAAAACTGTAGCAACTTTAACATGTTCCCCCAAAAGCTGTTGTGTATTTTGCCTGCCAACGGGAACATAAAAATTCTCAAGTATAAGCTCTGAAGCAACAGGATAATAAACACTTAGAACTTTCATACTCAAAAGATACTTAATTTAAAAAAAAAATCACCTGAAAAAAAGCAAAACTTGAAAAATAGAAATCTGAGTAATGCTGAAACAGGGTTATTTCAATCATATTAGAGTATTAGCAGAGAACTTCTGAATCTGTTGAATTCATGTTATAAAATACACATTGATTTTTGGTTTTCTCCTGATGATTGCTTTGTATTATATCCACTATCATAAATTTTATTAAGATTTATACTTAAAATAATATTTTCATTTTCTTCCAGATATTTCCTCAGCTGTTTTTTCATTATTTTCTGTATTCACAGTTTAATTTAGATACACTCATTATCTCTCTTTTTATTATTCTTTCTCTCCTTGTATCTCAGTAGCCTAACTGAAAACTCTCCTGTATGCAGGTTATTGTAGCTGCACTCTCTGATTAGTTCAGTTTATTACAGTGCAAACGTCCTGGAGCTTTGACTTTTTTCTGTAAATTGAAGTACAACATATATGAATCATATACCTGGGGGGTTTTGTTGTCTCTTGTTTGGAAGCTATGATCAAACAATTTTCACTGATAGGCTTATTTGTTCTAGCAGTTTCCTTCGCATTTAATGTGAATTTAACAAAGAGCTGGAGGAAAAGTTTTTTAGAAAGCTTAGATGTAAACTGCCTTTGAATTTCCCTGCTCTTCCTCATGTATAAATGTACACACATTCAGGAAGGAAAACATAAGAATTTATTGACTGTATGAAACCCAAGCACTTAATGTGACATTTTGGCATGTGGAAACTAAAAAAAACTATCTTCTCATTTGGATGTGTTACTGGAGTGGTCGACAACCTTGTTTTTACCCTGCTCAAAATTTCTAAAAAGAGAGAAAATTCTGGGCTTGTGAGACAGCAGGTAGCCTTAAAATGATATTTAAAACATTTAATAAATCCATATATTTCTTCAAAGTCTTTTCGTAATTTTTGTTTTTTGATTGGTAGCATTATGGCATTTCAATTCATGGAAATTCCTGATGGAAAGATTTAGTCTTTGTCCTTTTTTCAACTAAATATTGGGTGCTCACCTATTTTGTATCATTGGTTTCTTTCAATCCAAGGAGGTAAAGCAAGTCACTTGCTAAGTGCGTAAAACCAGCAGTTCTTCAGAAGAATTCTGTATTTTAGTTTGCCCAGTTTAAAAGTAACATACCAAAAAGGTCTACAAGACCTACAAAACCAATCTTTATGTCAAACCATTATTTGTTTATCTTTATCTAGATGCAGGGGTGTAAAGCTTAAATATGCACAGATAAACTGGAGGAAGAGCCACACTCAGACCTGTAAGTTGACTGATTTTACTCTAGAGAAAGAGTGGGAGGAGAAAGACACAGACCTGCAGTTCAGAACAGCTTTGTGGCCCTGGTAGACTGTGAGAGAAGAAGGCTCCAAAGCGGGGCCAGAGCAGCCAAGCCTGAAATGCAAGCCAACACCAAAGGAAAGCAGCAGGCAGTAATAGCTGGAGACTCTCTCCCAAGGCAAATGGAGGCCCCCATCTGCCAGTCTGGTTTGCTGTCTAAGGAGGCTTGTTGCCTGCCTGAGGCCCAGATACCAGGTGATACAGAGAGGCTCACGAGATTTGTCCAGCCCTTGGATTACTTTCTGCTGCTGTTCATGCACGTGGACACGAGTGGTACTGTGAGGGGAGTGTCAATCACTTCAAGAGTTGTTTCACAGTTCTAGATGTGAGACTGAAGGGCATAATAACCCCCGCTGTTTCTCCTCAGTCCCAATGGTTAAAGAGAAAGGCTTGATTAAGAGCAAATGGGTACAGCAGATCAATCACTGATTGCACAGGCTGTCGTACAGAGTTTTGGCTTTTGTACCATGCCATCTCTTTTGAGGATTGAAGACTGCTGAACAGCCTGGTACTTAGGGTCAAAATGTGGAAGGAAGTAGCAGTAGAAGAAGAAGGAAAGAAATAGGGGCCGTATTCTTATATTTTGTCATTTTAAAATGAAAAATTATTAATAATTTCCAAAACATCAAGAATTTTCCTGTTTCATAAAAAAAAATCCCAGCAATTATACTTTTAGTGCACCATTCAGTTTATATCTTTTCCCTTTTTTCTTCCCTTTTTCACATATCTGATGTGGAGACCTAGTCTCGAAATAAATACCTCAACATTAGTGCATGTTATGTGTTTTTTAAAGATTCAGGGATTGTACCAAAATTTGCCCTTGATGAACAGTGAGAAAGTCACATGTATTGGTAATTAGTGAAACTTTTCTTCTTGAGTATATGGTAATCACAACTGCCTAAGGCTGGATGGTGTGCTGATAATGACAGCAATGTCCTTTATACAAGAAGAGAAGAAAAGGACTACAGAGATGAGAAAGAATGCAGATTTAGAGAATTGTAATGACATGAAGGAAGGTGCATGTTTCATCATTTGACAAGAGGATATATTCTTTTTTATCCTCATCTAACTCACTTTCTCTGCTAACTTGCCAAGGAAGGGTGCTTTAGGGGAGAGTCATTGCACTTCCCTCAAGGCTGTATGGTTCAATTTGTAGTTTTTATTCAGGATTTCATGATATTACCCTTTTCATACATATTTAACATCCACAGTGCACCACCCATTAAAAAGTCTGTCCTCCTAGTTTTATCCCCTAAAGAAAAATCTCCTCCCCAGACCTCTCAACAATGAACCCCCTTGTGATCTTTCCATTGCAGAGGCTCTGGCGGTGGTGTTTCAACATTATATTGAGTCTTAGAAGTGACTGAGGACAAGAAAGCAGTGTGTGTGAGGAGTTATCACAGAATTGATCTGGTGTAACCATAGGATCTACATAAACTACAATATATAGTCATAAAATCAGACAAATTAATTTAACAACTAAAGATAAATGGTCATGTAAAACTTGGCTGAGCCACCAGAATCAAAGTGATCACTGGTTTGACATCAGCAGTGACCTGTAACAAATGGAATTCCTCAAGGGTCAAAACAAGGAAATGCTGGGTTTTTTAAGTGTTCAATATCTTAATGATCTGGATCTTAACATAGAATTCACTCTCAGCAAATGCAGGACTACTATATAAGGGGAGTGACTGAAATATCAAATGTCAGAGCTAATGTCCTGGGGGACCTTTAAAAAGCTGATAGCTGAGCCAAAAGAAATCTATTAAATTTCAGCAAGGAGACTGTACATCAGTACAGCTTTGTTTAACAAACAGCTAAATAACAGTGTACCATGCACATAGGTATGATTCTGTCTTGTCATCTCCCTGTCTCCAGTTACCTGAAATTTAGGGACTATGTCAACCAGCTGTGTAATCTTTGTGCAAACCTCCTAGAAAAAGTCATTACAGACTTCCAGGAGAAGAACTGGCTCTGGAAAAAATAAGTCAAAAACATCCTGAAGCTTTTGTTCTTTCTTTATTGTTTTGGTTTGGTTTTTTGGGGTTGGATTTTTTTTTTGTTTGGTTTTTGGGTTTTTTGGGGTTTTTTTTGTTTGTTTGTTTGTTCGGGTTTGTTTTAGTTTTAGTTTTAGTTTTAGTTTTAGGGGATTTTTTTGGGATATATGTTATCCCAACTGAGGGCTCACATCCATTGCCATCATTGCTTATTTGCCCCTGTGCCACTGGGTCCTGAGACTGTCATCTGACAAGAATAAATATATGAATGGTAGAGGAAAAGGGTTAACATGGCATTAAATTAGTAAAAATCAGAAACAGAAGCAGAAATCTGGGAGAAAGATGTAATGGCCAAAATCATCATCATCATCATCATCATCATCATCGTCATCATGTTAGCCAACATGATTCCCTAGAAACTAACTCTGGAAAATCTTGCCCATATGGTCTAACCAAAGGGACAAACAATACACTTGCAGTGGTGCTAAGAATGAAGGAATCTTACTAATTGCCACGTTTCCCAGATCCAGCAGTCCCCTCTCCTCCAGGAGATCTGAACACCTAAAGGACTTGTAAGGCTTGGTAGTCTGGAACTGCATATTAATTAGCTGATCAGGTCAATCTCCACTTCTTCCTATTGTGGTCTTATTATTGCTATCTGGAAGCATGGTTTGGCAGCTCTGTCACCACCATTGTCACTTCTTCATTCCATCCTGCTCCTGAGTTTCTGTCTGATCTCTGCGTGGACCCCAAGCTCAGTTGTCTCCCTCCCCTCTGTCTTCCCCTCTGCCTGAGTCACCACTGGGGTACTGGAGCAGTATAAGGGACTCACGATGGCTTTTCTTATCCAAGCTGCCCCCCTTTTCTGGTAACATGGGGACAAATCAGCATGGAGCACACAGATCTTGCAAACCCTCTTCATCAGAGGAGAGCAGAAGAATAAGCTTGTCAGTCCTTAAGTATCTTTGAAGACACAACACATTAACTTTCTGTCTAATGTCATCTTTTCCACAGATCACTGCTACTGAAGGACACAGTTTTTGCAGATCATAAACCTGATCAGTTCCTGTGAGGGATGGTTGAAAATGAGCTCTGAATAAAATAGGTAGATGAGGAAGGATTAGTGGCACCTCAAAGACTTGAGGGCTGGAAGCATATATGAGGGCATTTGCTCTCTCTATATCAAAAAAAAGCAGTTTTTGAAGTACAGAGTTTTCAAAGTCCAGAGCTTTGAAGACTCAAGTACACTTGCATGATAGATGAGAAATACTTTGATATTTATTGAGTGCAGGCATTTATTGGTTTAATTTGCTCTGGAAGGGGGTGGGTGTTTGGGTGGGGGGGGTGTGTGTGAATATGTGGTCTGAAGCAGCTTTAAGAATTAATTCAGCACATAATAAGTGAAGGGATTTTCTTCAAAAGCTCATTACTGCTCCCATCCAGACTGCAAATGTAGACATAGTCTTAGGCAACTAATTTGATTCTAGACATTTAATACTCGTCTTCTACTTCCAATGTCTCTAGACTGCCCTTTTTACCCCAGAGCTTTTCTGTCTGCTGCTGTGAAAGCAATAAATGATGTTTGAGTTTGTGGTTTTGGTTGATTGCTTGTTTTGGTTGAAGGTGGTTAGACTTCATGCAGTCAGATCCTCATATCAGGGCTTTGGGAAATGTATAAAAAACATTATATCAGACTACCTTTGCAGAGAATAAGCAAGTACTGTAGTTTTCCTGGAGACACATTGGAACTAGCCAATACATCTACTGCTCTGCTAGTTGATGCCTTTACTGATTTATGGCAAACATAATTAAGCAACCTTTCAGCATTCAGTTAAAAATTTAAATGATTTCTGAAGAGAAAACAGAGAAACATTAAAAAAAACTCACAGAAAAAGAAAAAAACTCTTAAAGAACCCATTTTGCTAGCTATAACTTCTTCAGGGAATTGTTATTTTGTTTGTTTTAATGTTGAGGATAAATAAGCTTTTCCTGCAGTGCAGTTCTGCCAGCATATGTACCTTATGTACCTTTACTAAATGAAGGTAAGGAAAAGGAGTAATCAGAAATATGCAGGATTAAATTAAGTCTGCCTCTAGGCATGTTTATATATGCAAATTAAGCATTATAAGACTTCAAGGGCTTTTGTTAAGTGTTTTGGAAAACAAAAACTTGTGGACTATTTTGTAAAGGTCAATTCTGAATGAGGCATTTGAGCACACAAGTTTAGTACATTTCCAAAACTCAAGAACCCTTCTTTTGTCATATTTCCTTCCAAAGAAAGCATATCAATTTTTAACCATTGAAATATGACATGCAAACATGTAAATATTGCATATTTATTTTGTATATTGAAAGAGCCAACACAGCCTAGAATTTGGCTGGACAGGATGCTACATCTTCTCTAGACTGTACTTTTGCTAAGAAAGTTTGGAGCAGATGATCTTGAGGTCCCTTCCAACCTGGTATGTTACAGTTCTATGCTTTGAAAGAGTACAGCTTTAATAGTACTTTTTTGCAGTATTTAATAGTATTTAGTATTTAAACAATATTCATTTATTTTTACATTCTTAAGTGACATGGTTTTCTGAAAACATACTTAAGAAGGGATGGAGAAAACTGCCATGCAACTGCAGTCAGAGAAGAGAGGAGTGAGAATGTGTGAGAGAAACGGCCCTGCAGACAGCAAGGCCAGTGAAAAATGAGGAGGAGGAGATGCTCTAGACACCAGATAAGAGAGGTGAAAACCATGGGGAAGCAGCTGTACCCCTGCTGCCCAAGTCCATGGGGGAGCAGAGATTCACCTGCAGCCCCTGGAGGATTCCACCTTGGAGCAGGGGGATGCCCATAGGAGACTGTGACCCCGTGGGAAGCCTGAACTGGACCAGGTTCCTGGAAAGACCTGTGGACCTTTGGAGATAGGAGCACAGGCTGGAGCAGATTTGCTGCCAGGACTTGTGATCCCATGGAACAGACACACAGTGGAGAAGTTTGTAAAGAACTGTAGCCTGTGGGCAGGACTTATATTGCAGAAGTTCGGGGAGGACTGTCTGGAGCAGAGGAAGTGTGAGAGGTCCTCTCCCTGAAGGGAAAGGAGTGGCAGAGACAACATATGATGGGCTGATTGCAGCTCCCATTCCCCTGTCCCCTTGAACTGCAGAAAGGGATGAGGTAGACAAAATCAAGAGTGAGGAAGACAGGAAGCAGGAAAGCATTTTAAGATTTGGACTCATTGCCCTACTATGATTTGGGTGGTAATAAATTAAACTTATTTTCCTAACCTAAGCCTGTTTTGCCTGTGATGGTATTTGGTGAGAGATGCCTCCCTGTCTTATGCATGCCCTTATGTCCAGGCAGGGTCAAACACCACACAGTACTTACTGAACCCAATCAAATTCTTCATACGTTGAGGGGAAGGGACAAATATGAAAGTAAAGTAAGACAGTGCTATTAAAAAAAAATTGAAGAATCACCTCAATTGAAAAAGTTTTAAAAGCTTTAGAGCTTTACAGTGACAGACCTCATAGGCCACACAGCCTGTGTGAAATTGGATTCCATGTGATTATTTCTGGGCAATAATTCAGAGCAAATAACATCAAGAAAGCCTTGCATAAATCCTGACAGAAAAAGTGGATTTAAATCAAACTAATAGGTTGCAAAACATATGAAATATGCTTTGTACTGTGCCTTGGAGACACATGGCCAAATCCATATTCAAAAAGTAAAAACAAACCAGAGTGATTTGAAGAATAAATCACTTGTCATCGTGATCTTTAAAAATGCCAGAATTTAATGCAAAAATATAATCCTAACATTTATTGCAGCAAAAATAAATGTCAACATATTAGACTTAACTGGCTAAGCCTTGTGGTAGCATTTCTACAAAGTGAAAGGAACATGACAAGTTGTATTTCACATGTTTTAGAATAAGATTTGGTCTTCTTTATCATAAGCAGTAGATTTAAACACTTTATTTTAATTTACTTCACAGTATTGAGAAAAACATTGACTCAGATAAGAAGTGGAATACCATATACACTTTTCTCTGAAGCAATCAATCAACTTTAGGAGCTAAATATGTAATATGACAACACTAGAGTTTTGCAGTGGAATACAAAATGTAACATAAAATGTTTGTGACATTTAACAGACATTGCTTAGAAACATATCTGCTATATCTAGAACATCATAAAATGTATAGTTTACTATTGGTTATAACAGGGATATCTTCATAAACATGTAATTACACATTACTACACAGAAGGAATATAACTGAGAGCATCTTTTGAGTGCTGCTAGGTACATATCCAGACACAATCACTGTTCTAATTCCTTCTCAAACTTCGATTTTGTCTAACACTTGTGTACTCTTCCTCTCCTTCCATTACTTATGATATTATCCTCTGCAAGCTGCATTCCTACACATTACTAACATAAAGTCACATAAAAAAACATAGGAATCATGGAGACTAGCAGTTTTTAAAACCTTGTGTTTGTAACAAATAATCCAGTGGCAGAAAAACAATCCTGCCTGTGTCAGAGCTGCCGGAAGTCACTGATGTATCTCACTGGTGTTGCTGCTCGTGCTGGTCTTGCTGGAACTCTCTGGAAAACCTAAACAATTTATCAGGGTAGATGAAAGAGGAAAACCTAGCGAGAGAAAAGAGAGTGCTGGAAATGGTATGAAGTAGTCTCTAGTAACATAGATAAGCCCATTAAAAGTGTCCAGAGTGTCCAGTGGTCCTTTTTACTAAAGCTAACAGGTGCAGGTAATAGAAATCCACCAAACAGCCAGTTTTTTACCAAGAAAGTTAAAAAGACTACCTTGGAGCAGAGTATGATCACATGACAAGTTAAGAAGATCCAAGATTATTTTAAAATACTTTTTTTTTTTCTAATATCAGACATAAACATTTATCCCAGTCCTTTAACTGCAATAGATGAAATTATTTTAGTTTTCACACAGTTGTCAAGCTTGCATAAGTTTGGTTGGTAAAAGGTATAAGACAACTAAATTTTTATGGATTTGTCCAGGGAACTGGATGCTTTCATTATCCTGTATAGGGACTGAGGGAAGCATTCTCTTCCTGCCTCAAAGGCAGAAAAGCTGGTACAAATTGAGTGCTAGGTCTAATGGAAAGCTTTGCAGACTCTGCAAGTGCTTACTTCTGAGGAGACTCTCCTATAGATCATCTCCCACATTGCTTTGGCAATTGGCATAGATCAGCTTTGGCTCTCAGGCATTTAATTAATTTCACTCCCTTGGAATGCAATTCTAAAATGGGCCCTATGACAGACACATTATATCCTTTGTTGTTAGTAGGGGGCTTTAATACCTATATAAGCAAATTCCTCCTTTTTATTCACATAAAATACTATATGATAAAAAAGCGTATGGTATATGCTTCACATACCAGTAAAATAAGAAGTTGAATATTCTTTCATTTGAGTGAAAAAATGTATGATTACCTATTTAACTCTGAAGTATGTGCTAAGAAAAGGAGTTGGGGCATATATGGATTATTGCATTTAAATTTGAAACTAGTTAGCATTTTTGATAATAAATAAGGCTCACAATTGTTTAAGTAATACATGGCTTTGCATAAATAATAAAAATTACAAAAAATTTAATTAAATACACTAAAATTATGCTGCAACCAAAGAGAGATAAAATAGCATAATATTCTTTTTTAGAGGAAATCAAGATTCTCTTTCAGTGGAATCTTATTTCTGCCTAGATTTTATATCCTTCAATTTGCAGATACATAAAGGTGTTTATAGACACCAGAAACTGGTAGCCACTTAAAAAATGCTTAAAAATTTCCACAGAAAAAAATTTATTCAGCTTTTGACATATCACAAACTACCTATACTTCTGCTCATATATTTTTGTAGGTTACATGAAAAATTCTCCTTATTTTCCTCTCCAAAAAATCCCCATTGTATTTTTATCTTCTCATAAAACATTCACTAAAGCAAATAGAATATTCAGGTAGCAATATTCTATTTTATGTTTCCTGTACTTTGCAAAGGAGCTTTTTTAATTTTGATTTATGTTTCATTGCCCCCTGCTGTTGATAAAAAACTTTTTTTTTTAAGAATCAACATCTCAGTTTACTTTCTTTACTAATGGAAAAGGAGTTGGATTTAAAATCATCTCCGCTAGTTATGATCTCAGATTCAATATGCGCATTTTTTAACCTGACAGAAGCATTCAAATAGTGCAGTCATTCAATTAAACTATTATGGAAATGCTGAAAAATTGAAAAAGTGCATTCAAGCGCCATTTCCTGTCTTACACAAAATAATGATAAGCTTTAAAAGTATTTTCATATGCAGTGTTTTGTCCCTTTTTAGTTACTGTCTTGAGATGCCGAATGCCTCATGTGAAAAAAGAAGTTTTCCTTACATATGCAGATCTATTAGACCCTACTCCTTGAGAAGGCTTCTCTGGTGCTTGGTGAGACTTTTCACTTAAATATTCCCATCTCCTGTGTGAGATAGTTCTTTTGATTTTAAAAATTATTTCACTGAGAAAGCTGAAGACCTTACTGATTTTCATTTTTTCTTCTGGAAGTTACACAGAAATTTTGTGCAAGCAATACTTTTTCACATGGATAAGAATCTCTAAGAGACTTCTCTAGTGGGATCTTAATATTACACACCTAGACATGACAGATATTGATTGTGTCCACCAGCGAAAAATCTGTGTCTGTGTACCCTGTGAATGGTTCCCTTCTCAAATTAATCTAATGCTAGGAGAGCAATGGTTCAACCAAATGATTTTTTTTTTTTCTTAATAAGTGAGATATATAGGCAATGACAGCAAAAGCTTGGTGCAAAAAGCTTCCGTAAGTCACAAAATCTCAGAAGTGCCATTAGAATTGTGGAACTATATTTGAAGTTGTGTCTTTACTTTAAAAACTGATTTTGGAAAAGTTTCTTGGGCTTCTAACCCAAATCCACAGATATTCTGTGAGGCTGCTGAAGCCCATGCAGAAGAATAGTGACATTTGTACCACTGCCACTGCACCTAAGGGAGAGGTCTACCAACATGAGGCCTTAAGACTCATGTTTAAATCTGATTTATCTTGACTGATGAGATAGCCTGAATTAAAAACTCTGGTATCTAGTTGCACCAGAGAGAGCATGACTTACCCACAACACCTTCTTTTAGTAATATGTCATTTTATTTCAGTTTGTCAGAGGCAAACTAAGAACACAGACAATTAATTAGCTCAGATGACTTGGATGACTTGATAATTTGTCTGAGCCCTGAGGCTTCTTATTAAATATCCACAGTTTATAATGTAGTACAGAGCTGGAATACCCAAGCCAGATCAGATGCTGTGTAGGTGTGTTACAGCAGTATTAATGCTCAGCTCTATACAAGTTAATTTAGAATATTCCTTGCTTAAGGGAAAATACAGCTACAGATAGAGCCACAAATGCTTTTTTTTTCCTGCTTCTCAGCTAATCAGAATCACAAGTCCTTTTTGTACAAAATATTTATATCTTCTATCTGCCCACATCGCAGAAAAGTGAGGAACTAAGCTGATTGCCCAAAGAGTTACTTCAAAATTACCAAATGCCGGAAAGATTGACTTCAAAAAGAATTTTTGTGTATTTTAGTAGAGCTTTTGATACTGACCTTCAAAGTATCTTTCTGAACAAGTTGTCCAGCTGTGGGATGATCACAGTCCTGGTGTGCTGGCCAGGACTGAAAGACAAGGTTCAAAGTGTTGTAGTGGGTGGGGCTCCAGCTGGCTGGTGACTGGTCATTAGTGGTGCTCTGCAGAGGTCAGCTCTAGGACAGGTCTGCTCCTCGTAAAGGAGGAGTTGAGTGTGCCCTGTAGTACAGGGACTTGAGGGATAACATCATTGCTCTCTGCATCTTCCCAAAGAGGAGAAGAGGAGATAGAGGTGCTGAGCTCTGCTTTCTGGGATCCATGGACAGGACACATGTATTGCTCAAAGCTGTAGCGGGGAGGTTCAGACTGAATATTAGGAAACAGGTCTTTATTGAGAGGCTAGTCAAACCTTGGATCAGGCTTACTATAAAGGCTGCTGATGCCCCAAACTTCTTAGTGTTTAAAAAGCATTTGGATCCTTATAACATACTTTAACTTTTGGTCAGCCCTGAAATTATCAGGCAGTTGAACTAGATAACAACTGTAGGTCCTTCCAACAGCAATATTCTATTCTATTCTATTCTATTCTATTCTATTCTATTCTATTCTATTCTATTCTATTCTATTCTATTCTCACTCACACAGCCAGCATCTATGTTTTGTCTGCAAGAAGTGAAAAGGAGCTCAAGACAAACAACAAAACAGAGGAAGTCTCTGAAAGAGAATAAGAGGATGAGTTTGAAGGAGAAAAAAAAGAATGTTTAGGCTGGTGGTAGACTATATAGCAACCTGCTTTCATGGAGGAAGGTACAAGGGAAAAAGCTTTGGAGAAAAAGGGAGTGACAACAGGAATTTGGGAGAGAAAAGAAGACAAATGGATACAGAGGCATGTACGTGCTCAACAGCAGAAAAAATAAACTTTAGTCCAAGGTCTAGCACTGGAATCTTTGGTAATAGTAATATTATGAATTTATGAGTCCATATCTTGCTCCTCTGGCAACACTCTCATCCACTCATACTTATTCACATATCTCAGCTTTTTTTGCAGACACACCCACTGGATCCAAACTTCATATCCTTAAAATAGGAAATTGTGTATTTACATCTACAGAAATTTTTCCTACAGTCTTTATTCTGGTTAGTGTTTCTTTGTTTTCCTGAAACAGAGAACAATGTGTTATAATGTTTTCAAATTTTGTTTAAAATATCTTGCTATTATTACCAACTAAGAATTTGTTTGCAGTCTTGTCCACAGCTGGAAATTGTTGATGGAAAAGCCTGAATTACAAATTATCATTGTTATTTATATAAAAAGTTTTAACATGTTAGTACAAATCAATGCTGTTAATGTTTTGCTCTTAACATTCTGGCTGCAGCTTTGTTTTTTTGATGATTTTTGTATCTTATTTTTGAGTTCTGGAATCCATTTATGCAATTATTTAGCAACATAGCTATTGGCTATGAAACCTACCTCACTTCCAGTTTATATATAACTTTAAAATCAGCACTGTGCTGCACAGATCTATGTAAGATAGATCCTAAGTGCACATTTTCACATTTGGGATAATTTTCTAGTGAGTTCTCTTCCTCACTGCTCTGATTTTTCATCCTGATCATTACTTCCATTTGTTTTGTGTATCTTTCACTACTTTTTGAAATATGTGTTCTGCCTGGTTTTCTTTCTAGATATTTGACACTTTTCTCAGTAGCTATAGTATTAGGAAATGCCTTTTTGTGCCACTTTAACATCGCAATATTTTTATCACTTTAGCATCCCAATACTTTTCTTTGTTTCTCTTCAGGATATGTGTCTCTTAAAAGAGTTGTCTGTTCTTCATATATCCATACTTCTTATTTTTACTCTTTCTAGATTATAGTACAAGTGTCAGAGATCATTTCCTTTGACCAATATATATATATATAAAATAAATTAGGTCAAATATGTTCCAAATCTGAGGCTAAGGTATGAAGAGGCTTGAAGTCAGCTGTGGGTGTTATGCAATGCCATGAAGACTACTGATTAGTTCTGTAGATATAAAGAATTCTATACCACTGCCTCTCTTTGATGGTAGTTGCAAATTTTCCTATTCTTTAACAAAGTTTAATGAAATAGAAAATCTTCTTATTTTTTATAGAAATGGAAGAAGTAACCAGAAGAACTGCTTCTCTACAGGTTTTGTTTTTCTCAGTCATGTTCTTTCTTGCAGTGCACCTGTGGTCTCGTAATCTTCCCTAACCATGCCAATTGTTTCAGTTTATTGGGTTGCTCATAGAAACAATAACACAAGCTGTTTCCAGAATGTAATTTGGCCCAATATTTTATTATCAAAATAATTGTGCAAGAATGCTTGTTACGTACTTATGAGGCATAAGGACATATCTGAAATATTTCTCAGCTTACATAACCTATTCTTCCCAAAGAAGAAACTACACACAAACAATCATATTTTTACAATAAATATGTAAAACACTGTGATGATATACAATAAATATGTAAAACACCGTGTTTTACAATAAATATTTAAAACACCATGATGATATACAATAATAATAAAATAATATAGGTATTTATCTGCTATTGCAGGTTGCACTTCAGAGTTTATTTTTTCTTTTCTATTATTTGCAATGGAAAAATCATTCTTTTCATGAAGACAAACAAAAAAAGTCATAATTAAGCAGTTCAGTGTAGCAACATATTTGACATGCTAGGTTAAGAATAAGTTTGAGACAAATCAGAACCAGTCCATCAGAATCAGTCCATGTAAATATCTGCAAATTTAGATTCTTTGAGTAAAATACAAACATACCTGGAAAAAATGGGGCAAAAGGCAAATAAACTTTTTATTATTGTTTTCTAAAAAGTCTCATCCAGATCACAACACTACTATTCTACATAAACTCCAAATAAAGATTAGGAATTTAACAGTATGTCTTGGTTTCAACAGGCCATAAAGTAATCAATACGAGAAAGAAAACCAGAGAAAAATCATTCTTACTTGTGATGTTAAACAACAGTGGTTCACAGAAGTCTCACAGATATGTGATAGAAACATCATCTTGTTTCAAAAAGGGATTCAAATTTCTAATTAGCTGTAACTTTTACCCATGTAGAAGGAGAAAAACTATCAGCCTTCCATACATACTAAAAGAAAATATATCACTTGGTTTATATTTTTTCATACTTATCTGCAGATATTTTAGTTCTGTAAACAAGACTAGGCTCCATTTATAGAAGCCAAACATCATTTTTTCAAAGTCAAGGGGGAACAACTTTGAACTGAAAGAAAGGAGGTTTCAATTAGCTATTAGGAAAAAAATGTTTACTGTGAGGATAGGGAAGCATTGGAAGAGGCTGCCCAGAGAAGTGAATACCTCTTCCCTAGAGGTGTCCAAGGACAGGCTGGATGGAGCTCTGTGCATCATGGTCTAGTAAAATGTGTCACTGCCCATGGCAGGGTGGCTGGAACTGGATGATCTTTAATGTCCCTTCCAACTCAGGCCATTCTATGATTCTATGAATATTGACTTCTGCACATGTACCCTGTTATTGGTTTTTTTCTTCTGCATGACAGCTATGGGGTTAGGAGAAGTATTAAGCTGCAATAAGCCAAGACACTGAAACAGTCTTGCCTCACAATACATACAATACTGAGAAAAGACTCCTTGCTCAAAGAGTGCTTCCACCAGATTATTATCAGCAGATAGCCCAGATGTTCGGATTTAACTCACAGAGTTTGATTTTAAACCATTCAGGTTGAAAGATGAAAGCCCATTTTACCTGGACTGTTATTTACAGTCCTGGTTACCTTTCTTTGCAATATTTTCAGGATGAGAGCAGATGTGCGATAATAAAATTTGAACTGCACTGCTCTGGCAAGTTCACGCACTGAGCCAAAACAAAAAAGTCTGTTCAGAAATCTCTGCTTTTTAAGTTTTGCATGAACATTTCAAGAGTTTCATCACAAAATCAGAGAATTCTCAGTTTTGAAAAGGACCTCTGGAAATCATCTAGTCCAATTCCCCAATAAGACAGGTTCATGTGCGTTTGTTTGTTCAATTTATGTGTTTGATAGTAGAATTCATTAGAAATTTTTTGGTTTTTTATTTTTGATTTGGGTGAAAATCTGATTGACTTTTATCTATGGACGATATACTAAATGCACAGCCATGCTATGTGTGACAAAGCAAAAAGGAGCACTTGTGGATGCTTATATATTTCTTTTTATATATACATCTGTATCTATGTATATATGTAAAATTTGTAGACACGTATATACACATACTGCTATTTGCCTGTGTGCAGACACCTGTAAAATAAGAAAAACATGGTTTCTGTACAAATGTAATAAAGAATATAATAAATATTAAGAAAATAAGGCAGCTGTATACTGTTTCTCATTATCTTCACCATTCAATGCATAATTCTAATATGCATTTCTGCTCAATGTCAAAGGTTTACCCTGAATATGAAATTATTATTTTATTCATGAGGTTCTCCTTTAGCTTTGTACCATATGAGTTTACACCCGACCCTCTTTGCAAGCTGAAATACTTACTGCAGTTACAAAACTGCACAAGTCTTTGACAAACTCACAGTGAGAATTAGTCTTCATGATGGTCTCATTTTCATGCCTTTATTGATTCTTCCAGCTGTCCCTCACACAGATCATTGTCTCTACCCCATGGCTTTGTTTACTGTGTCTTATTCAGAAAGACCTTTTTGTTAGGTGGAATTAACGATTCATCCAGAAAAAGGTATCACAGCTACAAATTGCAAAGGTTCCATTTTAGGTGACTTTATTGGCCTTGAGGCCACGACAGATCTTTATCTTTCTTTGTGATTTTAACAACTGTTGATTGGTCAGTTGTTGATATACTGTTGACTGGTCAGTTGTTGATGTACTTACTGCACTCTCTGTGTAACATTCTAACTGGCGAAGGAAAACCTTTAGTACTTGGTCATGATGGCCTCTGTGCTGAAGGCTCATTTCACCTTAAACTTTCTCACTGGTACACCTTAATCCAATTCCAGAGAACAAAACCTGTGATACATCCTTTCATTTGTAAATGTGGTGGACTGATCTTGACCAGCAACCCAAGGTGGGTTACCTTGGTAGAGTGCCAGGTACTCAGCAAGATGCTCCAGCAATCCTCTCCACAAACAAGATAGGGGAGAGAAAATATAACAAAAAGCTCATGGCTTAAGATAATGATAAGGAGATCACTAAGCAATTACAATCATGGGCAGATTAGACCATACTTGGGTGAAGTTAGTTTAGTGTGTTACCAGTTAATAAAAGAGTAGGATAGTGAGAAGTAAAAACAAATCTAAATACACCTTCCCCCCATCCCTCCCAGGCTCAGCCCCACTCTCAACTTCTCCACCTTCTCCTCTCTGGTGGTGCAGGAGGACTGGAAATGGGGGTTGTAGTCAGTTTGTCATAAATCCTGCCAGGAGTCTGCTCCAGCAAGGGCTTTTCTTGGGTCACAGCTTACTGTGAAGATTTTACAGCTTCATCCCAGCCAGACCCAATTCAATGAACAATAAGATACATGATCAGAAGTACTAAGCTATTTTGCACATACAGGGATTATGCTCCAGTCAAAAAAAAACAATCTTTAGAGCATTATTTTGAAATTATTTAAGTCATTATTAAATTAAATAACTGAGCAAGTCAAGCACTTATAATTAGAATGATAGAATCTGCCATCATGAAATATTTTAAATCATGTTAAAATCAAACAAAGTTATTTTTCAAAAGTTTTCTGATAGGATGAGATATTTAATTCTTTGAACTCCTGGCAATAAAGAAATTAATAATTTTAACCAAATTATTAACAGAAAATAAACCCAACCAAACACAAGCTTTTCAGGGAAATTTCAGCAAAGTTTTTGTGTTTTTTTCTTTCCCCAAAGTACTGATTATTTTGTGACAGTCAAACTAAATACATTTTGTAAAATACTAGAAGAAAATCATAGGTATTATTACTGGTTTGTAATGATGATAGAGAGTGATCAAATTCTTTTGCTAATACTAGAAAATATGAAAATTCACATCTTTCCTAAGTTGAAACTCACTAGAGATTTAAGAATGTATTCAAAACTGTAATTGCAGATGAAGTCTACATGTT
This sequence comes from Haemorhous mexicanus, assembly GCF_027477595.1. NCBI lineage: Eukaryota > Metazoa > Chordata > Aves > Passeriformes > Fringillidae > Haemorhous > Haemorhous mexicanus. The sequence goes on from NC_082344.1 coordinate 58,207,340, forward strand.
CTAAAGCCAAGAGATGCCAATGACAAAGATGGCACCAAGCTATGCCAGAGAATATGAGAGATTGAGAGATGCAAAGATTCTGATATTGACCCAAAGAATAAGGCTGAAGCATATTTGGTGAAACAGAAGAGTTGTATCTATTAGATTATGTCTTATGTTCATGATTGAAAAGAAGCTCTTAAAAAAAGAAATGCAGCACTTTAGGTTTCCAACATTAAAATTCATATGTTTTCATACTTTACAATGCTATGCAAATGGAGAATTGCATGGAACAAATTTATGGACTATAAATTATAAGGAATAGGTAAACAACATTTGAACAAACCTCCCTCCCTAAGATTAACAGAAATGTAGAAAAAACTTCTAAGATCTGAATTTGCGTTTAAACACAGAACCTAAGTCAAGTGCTTTTAAAGTTTATAGTATTTTCCATTCATGAGCTCTCCTTCCAAGCAGAGAACATAGAGTGCATGTTAATGCTTGTCTGCACAAAATCTCTGTATGAATGAGGGGGAAAAAGGACTTCTTATAGCAAGAATGTACATGGAAACTTCAGAATTAAAGGAAGCTTGTCTTTCCTTGCCTTTTTTACGATTTTCAGTTGAAATGAGAGCTGTTCAGTGTTTTTCTCATCCTCTTTTCTCTATTTCTAAAGTTTGAACTTGCCATAAGTGGTTCTCTTTTTGAGTAACTTGCAATACATGGGCGTATTAACTTTTAAATTTACACAAAACCATTAAGGAGGAATAAAAATATTGGCTTCTTCACATGCCTGCATACAAGTACCAAGCCAAGCACTGACTCAAACTCTGCTCTGTATGTGTGCACAAACTGAGGAGACTGAGGGGAAACCTGATTGCAGTTATAACTTCCTTGTGGGGGAAGAGGAGGGATAGACACTGATCTCTTCTGAGTGGTGACCAGTGACAGGACCAAAGGGAATGGCATGAATCTGTGTCTGGGGAGGTTTAGGTTGGATATCAGGAAAAGGTTCCTCACCCAGAGGCTGGTTGGGCACTGGAACAGGCTCCCCAGGGAGGTGGTCACAGAACCAATCCCGATAGAGTTCAAGTGTTTGAACAGTGCTCTCAGGCACATGGTGTGGCTCTTGGGGATGGAACTGTACCAGGCCAGGAGTTGGATTCAATGATCCTTGTGGGTCCCTTTCAGCTCTGTTAATTTTGTGATTTGCAATCTGTAGTCCCAAAGCAGTAATTTTCTGGTGTTAGGTTTAAAAGATAATAAAAGTAAGGAATCTCTCTCTAAATTTCTTTTATAGCGATAGGTCGAACTTAAATCTTTAAAATTTTAAAGTTGTTTTTTCAAACTTAAATTTTCTTGATCCAACCATTGTTGACACTAATAGTAACAGAAGAAAATTTCTCAAAAATGCTTTATAAGGTTAGTATTAAAATCAAAGAAACAATGAGGACAACAAGAACAAAAATCTGTGCCTTTCCTCTTTTTTGTTGTTGTTTGCTTGTTTTAAATTATTTTTTCGTCCTATACTTGTTCTTTTATAACATTTCTTCTAAAGCACTTTCAGTAGCAAAATTTTTTGTGCTGGATTATATATTCCTGAAGGCTTCCTACTCACTTGCAGTAGAACTTATACATAAAGTAAGACTTTATGTAAAAATTAAAACTGAATGGAATTCTGTCCATATTCGTATTTTATGGAAAGAACTTCCAAATTTTGAACAACTGATTATATAACATAGGAATTAAATGTTTTCTTTCTTTTTTTTTTTTTTAATGGATTTAAGGTCCAAAAAGTGCTAATTCATTTTTTACCACAGTATTTTTGAATGAAAAAATAATCAGCCAAAGTTATTGCTATATTCATGAGAATAAATCACAGTCTTTGCAACTGTCGCATAGAGAAACTTGTATTTGCTGTGATACTCCTTCTGTACTTTGTACTTCCTTTGAGGTACAATCTGTGTTACATTGAAGAAGTGATTTTCAGAGCCTTGAAACAGCTGAAATTAAACAGAAATTTTCTCGTAGGAGCTAATTTGCAATTTAGATTAACCTGAAAGGAAAAAAAAAATCATTATTACTATTTAGGAAAAACTAAAGCTGATTCATTTCATTTTCTCTGGGTAGCTATTTTCTAGGGCAGCTTAGTGATAACTCTCATAAAAATGAGTGCTTCCATCAAACTGTTACAAAATTGGGTCATTTCTCTAATTGCAGTGAAAACAATTAAGAATTTCACGTTGTCTTTTATTCCATATTTTATTAAGATACGGAGTTTTTGATCAGAATAAAACAGCACTTAGATTACTTGGATTACTACATGGAATTACATTATCACAAAAATGCAGTATCACCACATTGTTTAGAATTGACAATGGCAGGTGTCTGATTTTTAAGCATAGTTTTTCCTTAAAGGCATTTTTAAATGGACTTACCAAAGCTAAAATATGACAAAGGACTTAAGGTCATGGTTGATGAACAGCTGACCATTTGATCTCTTTCTGGTGCTGTAACACTGGAAGCCTACACTTTTTATGAATTATATTTCTTAATTATATTTAAGACTCTTTTTATGAAAATAGCAAAGTAGGAATTTTGAGGTTATATTACTTCTGTGATTAATGAGACCATTATGGGAAATATGAGCTTGAGAAATCAGAGAGCTTTTGCCATAATTTGAAATGAAGGAAACCATGTTTATAGCAAGTAAGACTGTTCCTTTATGTGGATGACTTGATCAATGTCCACAAGAATCCACAAGAACCAGACTGCTGACAGCATAATCTAGAACTGAACATGACAAACCCACTTGTAGATAAATAAATTGCAGCTGCATCAGTTCAATAAGACCAAATGGTCTAATTACAGAAACAGCTTAAGTGGCAAGCAGTGAAGACTTAATAATATATGTTATTTGAAGATCAAGACATATGTAGCTGGGGCACATATTATTAAAATGGAAAATGAAAGAAACCCTAGATGTGTCAGAAATCTGCATTATTCAGAAGGTCACTATTCAGCAACCATAACAGATCTCCTCAGCCTTTAAAAATTTAATAATCCATGTACTTTAATAGTCTTTGCATCACTAAACAAGGATTTTATTTTTTAGAAGTTTTCAAGTTTTGCAGTACCTCAACACTTCTGGTTTTCTAATGCTTTTGAAAAGAAAAATGAAAGTAGATGCTGGAAAAACCCCATGTGATGGCTTAATCATACATCTTGGATTTTCTGACGCTTGCTATGTCATTCTGCCTCATACCATAGCTGATATAAATAGGGTAGTCTTCTCCTAGGATTTATACACAGCTCCTCTTAATATAATACCATCTACTAGCATCATTTTACATTTTCCTATTAACTGCAATGTATGTTTGGTTTAATGCTTTTGAGTTATCCATTTACTGACCCAGCCAGAAAATGCATTACACAGTCATAATTTACTAGTCTTTAATGACAGCTTGTATGCTGTCAGTTCACCATAGTGATATGTTTCTAGATCTGATTTTACAAAGCATTTAATTGATTTCCTTTCATTAATGAAGTCACTGTAATTGTTTACACATGGAAAGCAATCAAGAAGTTTTCTTTTTTTTTTTTCCAACACCACTCCATCCTGAACGCTTCAAGTCATGTGTCACTTATCAGTCAAGTAGAAGCAGCTGTTATCCAGAAAGAATTGGATTAAAATAAAGATAATGTTAAAAAGCAAGATTGTCCCAGTATAAAGGTTCATAAAAGGTGTGGGACAGCCTTACCAAGAAAAACAGGGTATGTAAGATTAAAAAAATTAAAAATGCAATCTGGCTACTGTCTTAAAAGACCATGAAAATTTATTTCTCTTAATACATTAGCAACAAAAGGAAGGTTAAGGAAAATCTCCATCCTTTATTGGATATTGGATACAGGGACAAATACAGTGAAAAAGGATGAAGAAAAGTAACTTAATGAGGTCATCAATGGTTTCCTTGCCTGAGTCTTTAACAGTAAGACCAGCTGCTCTCTGGTTTCCCTGATATGGAAAGTGAGGAAGATGAGTGCAATTAAGCCCTCATAATCCAAGGGGAAATCAGTGACCTGCTACACCACAAGTTGAACACTCACAAGTTTGTGGGGCTGGATGAGATGCACCTGAGGGTACAGAAGGATCTGGCATAACTGCTCACCAATCACTTACCAACAGTTCTGGCTATGCAGGGAAGTCCCAGTTGGCTGGTGGTTAGTAAATGTGAGGCCCAGACACAAGGGAAGCCACAAGGAGGATGCAGGAAGGGCCTCTCAGCCTGAAATGAGTGCTGGGGAAGGTCATGGAGCAGATCATCCTGAGGTGCTATCACACAGCATGTGTAGGACAGCCCTGGGATCAGACCCAGCCAGCACAGGTATATGAAAGACATGATCAACCTGCTTGATCAACCTGACCTCCTTCTATGACAAGGTGACCTGTTTAGTGGATGAGGAGAATGCTGTGGATGTTGTCTACTTGGACTTAAGCAAAGCTTTTGACACGGTCACCCACAGCTCTGGCTCTGGAGAACCGGGCTGCTTATGGCTTGGACAGGTAACACTCCTCTGAGTTAGCCTTGGAATGGTGATATACGTGAGTTTAAGAAGAGTGATTTTGCGTCTGTTGGCAAACAGCATTTTCCTTTTTCTCCTTTGATTTTTAGCTGCTACATGAATTGTGAAAGCTAAAAAGTACCACCAAGTTGCCTCCTCTGCAAGCATTTCACCTGAGCCTGACTGCAATGTCTCCTGACTTCAATGTGCTCCACCCTCTGCTTAGTTCTCCTTGGATTGTGTGTGGGAAGCTGGGGATGCTGACCAAATTCCAGCCAGGGAGCAGCAATCAAATTATCCCACTTAACAAAAATTTTATGTGGTGAGCTGGGCATACTGATCCCAATCTCCATCTATTAAAATGTGGTTTTACCACCAGTCTTTTTCCCACAGGGTCTTTTTCCAACCATAATGATTCTGATTCTATGATAACTGCTCCTCTCCCTGATATATTCTAAGTTGATTATGTGATCCAACTGGTTTGGAAAAATACTAAAAATGTTTTAAGGAAATATATTGGGTGAGCTGATGCTACATCTGGTTCTACTGCTCAGTTTGGCATTGTTTCATTGAGGTCAATATGGACTGATGCTGGCTCAGAGCACAGCTGAGTTAGATGTATAACAGTCAATATACTCTTTGCTCTATTGCTTGGCTAGAAAGCTCTTAAGATAAAACCAGTACTGATTTTGCTGAGATTAATCTATGATAGTTTTCACCGTGACAAATAGGAAAAATTTGACTTGTTTTACTAAGCAATTTCAGAATTTCATATTTTAAAGAAATTTCTTGTTGGATCAGTCTGAAATCCTCAATGAGGTAGTGCTCTAGAAATGTCAACTGTTATTTTTATTTTCATATGGAAATACTGAAACTAATCAACAATACTTAAACCACTAACTGCAAATGTCTGCAGTGGTTAAAGAAAACTAATGTTATTGGTCAATGGTCTTTAAACCTGCTGGAAGCTGTTAATTCCAGTTAATTAAAACAAAACAAAACAAAAAAAAAAGAAATCGTCTGACATTTAACAGTGTGGAAAGCCATAACAATTTATTCGTGACTTAAGCACACAGGATGCTTTCCTATATGTTGAGTATGGGGGGAAAAAGCACAGAAACATAACTGATACTGCATAGACTTGATGTGCTTAAAGTAAATAAAGAATATAAAAGCTGCTTTATTGCAGTCTTTATTTAGAGGGACTTTATTATTTTCAAATGGATTAATTTCATCCCGGTATCTTTGGCATGAAGTCTCAAGTGAGCAAGGACAAATCAACATGTATTTCTTCATTGCACGCTGCCATGGTTCTTACAGAGTCAGTATGAGCCTTCTTAACAACTCGTTATGCTGTTATTCCTCTCTAGTGCAATGTCATTGACAATATGTTTTGGACTTTCACTATAATTTTCTTGGCACTCTGGAGATCAAATGGCTTTAGAAAGCACTTCAGAACCTCGTGTCAAAGTTCTTAGTTGATATAAATGTATTTATGCTCCTTCAAAAAGAAAGAAAAACAAACCCCCTAGCAAAAGAATCTGTTCCAACCAAGTTAGATTAGGGAAAATTTTTTCTGAATTAAATATTTCTATACACATAATATCCTTTAAGCTTTAACACATATTAGGTTTTTAAATAATTGTAGACTATGGATTACAGTGTACTCATCCAGAATGAGGAAACAATGACTTATAAAATTGAGGTTTTTTCTTAATATCAGCTCTAGACTTCTTTTTAATGCAGTGTGATATTTTACAGGTGGAATGGGGGTAGTGAAGCACAATGTAACTCCACCTCTGAAAAAAAACTCTGTTAATACAGAAATTTTCTAAAAATGGTAGACCAGAATCTGCATGGTGCTTTCTCTGAGCTCAGAAAAAGTCATCTGTGACTTTTTGTCTGCAGTGCTTTAACAATATTTTCTTTTCTTGCTCAGTAGATTCTGAAGATTCATGTTATCCCAAGGTTCTTCTAGCTCACCCCAGCCGTGTGTCCATTATCTTGCGAATGGATTAAGGTCTAAAGTTTGCACTTTAGTCCTGATCTTTTACTAATTCATGCTGTATCAATATAGCATAATTTTCAAGCATATATATGAGGTTTGTCTCAGAGTGCCATAAAGCACCCAAAGATTGTGTGACCAAAACCTTTAGAAGTATCTAAAAGTCTAAAAAGGTCTAAAATTTAGGGAAAGATCAGTTATACTGTGCCAATCCACATCTCACCAGCAATCACATCCTATATTTAAGGAAACTCATTTGGCTGTTGTTAAACAAATCAATCACTTGGGGTTCTTTTTGTAAGTTTCTAAACTGTGTGGTGTGAAAAAATAGAGTTTATACAGAGTTGATGTGGATGCATAAGACAAAGCTGAGAAGTGTGAAGGACTGTAGGACACTTCCTAATTAAGGAGATGACATATGACACAATTATTGTCTTGGACATGCAATTTTTATGCAGTATTTCTTCTTTTGTTATTCATTCCTCAGCTTAGCATCTAGTGAGCTACCATCTATATGCAGAAGACACCTATGAAGCTATTTTTTGGGGTGTATACAGAAAACCTAGTGAGTTCCCTTGTACATGCAGGTGCGATTTCAGGACTGAAGGTAAGAAAACGGAAGTTTAAAGGACACTGAAATATTTAACTTTCAAGCAAAACTTGAAAGCAAATTTGAAGGTATTGCAGCCTTTCAGATGCACAGTTGTAGAACAGCTGAATTATTACAGGATGCCTCTGGATGACTGATTTAAAATCCCTCTTGAGACTGAACTAAAATTGACCGTGATATATAGTTGTTTGGGTTTGAGATAGGTAGGTGATTTGGAATATGGTACTGCTCATAAAATTGCCATCTAGGTCTGAGCTGTGTGCCACTTTGATAGTTTAATTATAAATCTATCTCTTAAATCTTCCTGAAAGATGGGTTGTTGTTCAAGCAAATTCTGATTTAATCGAGCAATACAAGATGAGGTTCTATGGTTTATAAAGGAGAACAGACTGGACTGTTATAATGTGCCAAAGATGCTTTATTTTCCCCAAATTTGAAATGTAGAATGCTATCCAGCTTAAGAAAAATAAATGGGCTGTAGATCAGACTGCTTTTTAAAGTGCAGGTTAAACAGATATTGTATGATTTTTAAATCTACATTTCCTTGGACTCATTTTAATTTTGCTGTGTCTTGTAAGACTACAAAATAGGATAGCTCTACGCATAGTGATCTGGCATAATTTCAGCAAAAATTCTTGTGATTTCATTTTGATGAATATCACTTATTTAGAGTCAGGTTTTTTACATTTTTGCAAAACTAGGGCTCAGGATTTCTATAAAAGTTTCAAAAGGATCTGAACTTCTGAAGGATTCATTTAATCATTTGTAGCTCATAGTATCCTTTAAGGAAATCATTATTTCCTAAGTTAATGAAGTTACATTAGAACTTTGAACTGGTACTAATTAATATAGAAAAGACAATGCATGATAACCTGGATTTAGTTCAAGTCTGGTGGGCTTGTGAGTACTGTGCGATAAGAACTGGGTTACTGAAGAGGACATGTTTGGAGAAACATGTTCAGTAGATATGAGTTGTGAATCTGGTCAAGGTCAATCAAGCAAAACAAGTACTGGGGAATTATTTACAACAATAAGAATATGTTTGTAGAGTTATATAGATATATATATATTTCTTTGTACATAACACTACATATTTATCTGTATATGTATATAATTATATATATTTATATGCATACACTTTGAATCCTCATGTCAATTACTTTTCTGAAGCCACACTTCCACAAAGCAATCTGTTAAGGGCCTACTAATAGACATCTCTGCTATTTTCTGTTAGACTGCTGACAGCTCTGCTGTGTAATCTTGTGTGCCCCACATGCTGTCATGTGCTTGGGAAGTGGTGTAATTGCCAGAATTCTATTGGCTGAGAACTTTGATCCCAGCTTTACTGCCACTCATTTTCCCAGGTGCTTTCAAAGCTACAACTCCAAGTCTTCTAAAATTCTTTTCATTTTCTGGGTTTAACAGACAAGCAGTTATCTGGAAATTTCACTGGGTCTCATACCCAGACCAAAGCTACTTAAGCTATTGGATTTTTTTGAGGAACTGAGGCATGTCCTAAGAATCTCTGAAGTGCCAGTGGCCCAATATCATACTTTCAGTAACAATCAATAGAAATTTTCTAGGACAGATCTTCACAGAATAAATTAGGTGAAGTTTTTCCCATGATCCTTTCCTAATTTCTAACAATTTCTGGGTCAGACTTTTGGACCAGGACTAGCACTAACATTTTTGTGGGGGCAGTTAACTCCAGCCAGCCTTCTTTTCTGAGGGAGACCAACTCCAGCCAGCAACTAAACCCCATACAGCTTGTCACTCACACATGGACAGACAGACAGACAGACACAGACACACACACATACACACAGACTCCTGGGGAAATGGGGGCAAGAATAATAAAATAATAGAATCATTAAGGTTGGAAAATACCTGTAAGATCGAGTTCAGGTGCCAGCCTTGTTGACCACCACCATGTTCACCATTGAATCACATGCCCAAGAGCCATATCCACACATTTTTTTAACTCTTCCAGAGATTGTGACTCCACCTCCAGAATCTGAAACGTCTGAAAACTCATGGGTTGAGACATAAGGTTTAAAAGGTAAAACAGGAACTGTGCAAGGAAGCAAAGCAAAACAAGGGATCCATACACAACTTCGTACGGGCAGGCAGGTGTTCAGCCATCCCCAGAGAGCACAGCTCCATCACGTGCAGCAGTGACTGTGGAAGACAAACACACATTTCCCCTTTTTTTCTTACCCCAGCTTTAAATGCTGCTCCTGCTGTCACATGGTGTGGAATATCCCTTGGGCCAGTGGGGTTTGCCCATCCCATCTGTGTCCCCAAATCCTCACTGGTGGGTTGGCTGAGAGGCCAAAATGGCCTTGACTCTGTGCAAACAAGGTTCAACAATAATGAAATATGTTTCCAGCACAAAACCAAAACACAGCTCCATACCAGCTACTATGAAGAAAATTAATATTTTCCCAGCCAAAACCAGCACAGAAAGAATATAGACCATCTAATATTAGGGGTTAATATTTATCATTTTGAGTTCAATAGAAAAATGAAGCATAAATTTCATCTTAGGAAAGCAAAATATCTCAGGACAAATATGGCTTCTATTAAAGCCCCTTCGTGTGACCCTTTATTGTGTGCAGTTCTTATAATGCCTTAAAGCTAGTAAAAAGGATAAAAATGTCCACTGTGTCTGTTTCATCTATAATGAAAAGCACCAGCAAAAGCTAAGGAACAATGAATTAATTTGCCACGCTTTCTGTGGCTCTATGCAATATTCTCTATACACATAACCTTTCAGCATGGTGATACCTTGGAAGAGTATGACATTTTTCATAAAAATAAGGACTTCATGATTGTAACAAATGCTGTTAGCATGTTTTATGTATTGAAAACACTTTACAAATGTATATTTTTAGTAGTTTAAATTTTTAAAAATCAGTTTTCACCAGCAGGAAGTACAAAAAATTGACTACATGAAAAAGAAAAGGAAAAAAGAAAAAAAAATACTAAAATAATTTCATTCTCTTTTCTACTGTTCCCTTTCCTTCTCAAAGGAAGAACTGTATTGATCATTGAAATTCTTCTCTCAAGAGAGGCTTAAAATGACCGTGTCCCTGAGAGCACTTGTCCTAATTTACAGTCTAATTAAGAGCCACATATCTATTACTTACTTGCTCTCTCCTATGGTACTTCTGGTGGTCAGGGGCTCAGGATATTACAATTCTTGTTGCAAAGAAATATAATAAAAAAAAATTAATTTTAAAAAAGCACCAACAAAACAAAACCCCCAACTCTTGACTTCAGAGAAAACATGCTGACAAAACAGGAGGGGAAACCTCAGGAATCAACAGAACTTCAACCTAATAAAGATATTTATATAGCTATGTAGCAAGATGCTGTGATCATGACACTACATTAACACAAACCAAAAAAAGTCCCACTCCCATTGGAAAATTATCTTTTCAGAGTTTGTTTCAGGCCAAATATTGTCACACACTGTGCCGTGCATCCCTTGTATTGTGTTTAAGCAACAAAATTTTGGTAGCTGGCTGAAGATCTGTGGGGATGGCTTCTGTGAGAACATGCCAGAAACTTTCCCCCATGTAAAACAGTCAGTTCCAGCTGGCTCCAAGACAGACCCTTCACTAGACAAAACTGAGTCAATCAGCTGATAGCACCTTATCAAAAACCTTGTTTAAAAATGAGAAAAAAATACTGTGCAACAGTAGCTGGGAGAGAGGAGTGAGATGTGAACAGCTCTGAAGACACCAAGGTCAGAGGAGAAGGAGGCAGAAGAGGTGCTCCCAGCAGAAACTCCCCTGGAGCCTGCAGTGCAGATGAGAGTGACATAAATTGTTCACCTAGAGGTGGATTTGTCCCAAAGGAAGATGTGACCCAATGGAGAGTCCCTGCTGGAGCAGTCTCCTGGAATGAACTGTGACCCTGTGGGGACTTAAACTAACCTGGAATCTGTTGTAAGTGCAGGTCTGCTGATGAGGGCAGAGAAGGATGCATCTGACTCCATGTTCTCAGAAGGCTAATTTATTACTTTATTATACTATATTATATTAAACTACACTATACTGTACTGAAGAATATAGAAAAGATACCTACTGAATGCTAAAGAGATAATAATGAAAACTCATGACTTTCCAGAGTCCCTACACAGCTTGGCCCTAATTGGCCAATGAGTCAAAACAACTCACACCAGAGTCCAATGAAACAATCAGCTATGGTTAAACAATCTCCAAACACATTCCACATGAGCACAACACAGGAGAAGCAAATGAAACAAAAATTGTTTTCCTTTTCTCAGAGGTATCTCTTGCTGCCTTTCAGCTTCCCAGGAGAAAAACCCTGGGTGAAGGAATTTTTTCAGAGAATGTGAATGCCACAGGAGTCAAATCATCTGAATTGCAGCTTCCACTAGACCAGGTGGTTGAGGGCCCCATCCAACCAGATCCTGAATGTTTCCAGGGATGGGGCATCTACCACTTCTCTGGGCAACATGTTCCAGTGTTTTACTACCCAATTTGGTTTCACTCTAGTTGCAATGAAGCAACTCTGACATTCCACACAGTAAAATCTCACTTTTTTTGACCCTTATCTTCCTTTATTTTATACGAATTTTTGTATTCTATAAGCTTCATTGAATAGCTGTTGCTTTAATAACAAGCAAAATTATTATAACATTTTTGCAAAATGTCTGGCAGTCTGAAGCCCATGAATTCATTCTATTAATGACAATAGATAGAACTCAGTTATATTGCATGCTCACCATGAATAGAGGGCCTTTAATAAGGATGAAAACATTAAAGTATATCTCAATACATAGGAAGACTTTCTTAATAATGTCTCCACATAATTACTTCAGTGTTCTTACCTTCTAGTTTGAAATAGAAAGTTCTACCCTACTTCTTCTGTCTCATAAGCACCTTTTTTTTATTTAAGTTGCATTTGAATAGAGGGATTTACATGTTGTTAATTTGTCCCTTGACTTTTTTTTTAAGCTTCTTGATTCTCTCAGTAAAGAATGGCAGGGGTACAAATTGGCAGAGATTTGAGAATCTTCTTCCAAAAATTTGAGATTTTGCAATAAGAGAATACAATCAAATAACACCCTCAGGGCACAATGTTCAAAACTTCTTTTACGAGTACTATACATGAATTTACTCTTTAATTAAAAACTTGGAGTGTGAGAAGGAAATTATATGATTGGTAACATATGATGGAAATGAAGCATGAAAAATTTTCTCTGGACCAATACTGCTTTTATATGAAAATCTGGTATTATAACCATTCCTTAGTCTGGATTCTGCAGCTGCAGGCTGATTAAAACTCAGCAGGAAGAGCCATAATAAACAAATACCACCTGCTGCAAGAACAGGTGTTTGTGTCTTCATTTAGAAACCAAAGTAAAACAGAAGATGCCAAGGGGCTGAAGTAGATCAGTATTTGGATTGACATAATTTGTTACTACTTGTCCTTGAACTTAAAAGCATATTATTCTGCTTTCAAGACTTCTTGATAGGGATTCAGCACTAGCTTCTAGTAATTAAGAAGCTCTTTGCCTTCTCTGTTCAGCTATCCATTCTCAATAATATGTGCATTCAATGAAAGTATTTGTTTCTCCATTCAGTGCTGTACAGCATAATGTTTTTGACTAAGAGCATTCTATGCACAAAAATAAGTAAAACCAGCATTTGATATTTTATTTAATTTCACTAATCTCATCAGTGTTTTATTTGAATTTTTTAGTGCAAACAAATTAATATAGGCATTGGAATTTATAGTGATTGATCTGTCCCTCAATGGATTTAATACATGTTTATAAAAGAAGATTTGTATTTATAAAAAACTAAAAATCATTCTGTTGCTAATATTTATCTCAGTGAAACTTCTGATGCTAAGAAAGCAGATGAGTATCTTTCCCAATAAATCTGAGTATCTGTTCAATGTGTCTTTTAGTGTGCAGCTTCTCAGTGGTGACTTTCATATGCAGAATTTTTTCTTCACTGCAACAGCACTTAAGAAATAATAATCAGAGTAACTGTCTAGATAAAACCATAAATTGACATGCCATGTAATTTTTTTGTGTAAACAAAACAGTAAAGCACATAGAAATGATTGTGATATTCCTTTAGCTCAACCCAGAATCAATTGGAGTAGATGGATTGATCCTGTAAGGAAAGGTACTTTCATGTTGTAACAAGTCTCAAGGTACCTGGCAAAGAGATTTTACTTTTGTCTGTAGTTTACAGTGGCTGACTTCAAGATAGTTCATGGTAACAGATAAAACTTACAGCCAGCAGGCAGAGACCTCCAAGGTAACAAAGTTTCTGAGAGCTCCATTTTCTTCTCTTTTGCGAGAGATTTTACACATAAATAAGTTCTGAAATCCCATAATACTTAAAGCGGATGTGAAGAGTTATTACTGGGAATACAAGCAATATCACAAAGTCATTTAAAATCTGCACACTGCCAGAAGTGTGGATTATAAAATGGAGAAGCTGAGAACTGGAAAGCTTTTGGGAAGATTTAGCATATTTAAGAAGTAAAAATTACTTTGCTGACTTATTTAGGGAGCCTGCTTGGGTTGAACAGGAGCTGGAGCAGCATGCTGCCAAAGGTAGGATTACCTGGGGGTTTTTTATTTGTTTTTGAATTTCTGACAGCCCAAATACTCAATAATCTTGGAAGTGATGTTTAAATCATTCTTAAATCATTTTTCAATATCTTATAAGAGAGAGCAAAAAATCTGTTATTTGTTGAAATAGCCATAAGCACATTGACAACAATGTCTATCTTTCAAGAGGAGAACACAAGTAAATCTCATTATTTCTGTAAAATTGACTTGCACTAATATTAAAGATGTCTGGAACTTTTTAAAATCATGTTTTCTATATTAAATATAATGAAGTATTAAAAAAAAGATTTAACACAGGTGAGAATCCATTTTGTAATAGAACTAAATATGACTTCTAATTCTGCTCTCAAAAGCCTAGACTTTAGTGTTACACATTTTTTTAGAATTTCATGACTAATATAGTTATATCAGTAATATAAATATATTTTTTGAACATAATTGGATCCAAGTATGAATCAAAGAGTTAGGAAAGAACTTAAATACATTTTGAAAATTAGTAACGAATAAAAGATAATTTTTTGAAATGGCTCTGATATAGATTATAGGATGTAACTAAATTGAGTGAATATTCAAATATATATGGAAGCATGCTGTAATAATGAGCCTTTGAGAAGTCGAGTTTTACAAAAGGAAAGTTAAGAGAAATCTCAATTAGCCTGTACACTCATGAAAACAAAACACATCTGACAACTATTCTGTGCTTAAAACCTTAAAATAAAGGGTCACAGATATGAATGAAATTTTTAGTTTTAGGTGGAGATACCTATTGCCTGCCACAGTAAATTGGGTTTTTTATATATATAAAACTTTCAGAATTGCAGGTAAATTTATGCAGAATTTGAGTTAAATCAGCACTTCCTCAACTTACAGTCTATAGAACTTTGAAATAATTTGTTAGAAAATGAAGCTGCTATGGAATTGGAAAACTATATAAATAAGTAGAGCAGTGAACCAGCTACTCAAAATCATCAAGACCAAACATTTGCCCTTACTGGGGATACTTCTGTTATAAAATCTGTAGTTTAATGCTGAGAAATAGTGCTGCGTTTTCTTACTTCTCCTTCATTCAGAGTGAGGCTTATAGAACTAATCTTATTTCTTCCTTCAGTATCACAGGAGCACCTATCACACCTCACACCTATTATTTCCCTTTTCTTTTACAATATATAAGCTAACTAATGCATAACTGATATGCTAGCTTGTTTGGGTTTTTTTCTTAATGGTCTTAAACATGAAAGCATTTGCTGTTGGAAAGTTTCAAAACTTAGGCAGCCTAGAAATGTAATATTCCATACTTGTCACATTCAGGTACTGGGACACTGTGAAAATACATCACAAAGGATAAATAGACATGGAGTGATGTGGTGAGGAGAAAATAGACATGATGAGATGTGGTGAAGTCTGCAGTCCTAAACTGAAGAACTGATCACAAACAATCAAAGGTTATCTTTGCCTACCTTGATTTTTGTTTACACATGTAATTTCTTATTTTACCTCATAGCTGACAGTTTTGGGACAAACCAAGGTGAACCCTTCTTCCTGATTTTATCTCCAGTGATGTAATTGGACTAGGCTGTAAGGGTTTCTTATGAAACTTGCTGCATAAAAATATGCAACTACCCATATATGTAATGCCTTGTCTAGTTAGCTGGCTTATTTTCAGTAGAAAAGCTGTAACGAATTTCATTTCAAACCTTGACATGGTATGAAGTCTACTGTAAATCACTGCTCAAATAAAGGATTTCAGGTCTGAATAGATTAGCTCAAGATGAGCTGGAATACAAAGAAGTAATAGAGACTCGTTTTATGTTATGTAATTTTTGCTGACTTCATATATTTGTAACATATTTGAGGCTGAAAACCAGTGGGTGAGAGAAAGCCTGATGAAAAAACTGTGACAACTGCTAATTGTGGTTGGATATAGAGCAAGTAAGAGATTGGCCTCAGGGTCCTTGATTAGCAAGGGCAGCATCATCTTGTAGTGTTGTTCTAGTTTATGATGTAATAAAGTTCCTTGATATGCAGTGAGATCAACACACCACGTGTGGCCTTCAGACACCATCTAAAAGGCTGAGCCCAGCAAGGAACACTTTCACACAGAGACCAGGCCACCAGAAAGAAATCCAGCAGTCAGCATGAGTGCCCTGGATCTGTACTGCCAGTCTAACCTGGACTAGAAGGGCAGTGAGGTGGCTGCAGGATGTGGTATGTGCTATGTAGGATTAACCTGTCTGCCTAGATATTGCTATTCCTCACTATACTAAACTCTAGATTATGTCCAAATGATGATGTGGTTCTGTTCTCAGAGGCACTGCAACCAATTATTGCAAGAGTTAATTCCTCTTTAAATAGAAAATGTAGTGATAAAAGTGTTTTCTTGTCCAACTGTTTACGTGTCATGATTCTTCTCTTCAAGAGAATGTGGATAATTAGTGTTTAAAATAACGACAAACAAACAAAAAGCCCACAAAATCAATCAAATCCTGCTTCTGCACCAAAAAAAAAAAAAAAAAAGGATAAAACTCATTGTTTCAAAGAAAGTACTGAGAGATAGGCAG
Source organism: Haemorhous mexicanus (assembly GCF_027477595.1). Classification (NCBI taxonomy): domain Eukaryota; kingdom Metazoa; phylum Chordata; class Aves; order Passeriformes; family Fringillidae; genus Haemorhous; species Haemorhous mexicanus. Next base: position 58,223,680 of record NC_082344.1, read on the forward strand.
CAGACACAGAATTGTCTTCCAGAAAGAAATATGTTTCCTCAATATTGCTACACAATTTAACAAAATTCTACAAAAGTCTCTTGCATTCTTATTTTCTTATTTTCACAGGACTGTGAAAGAGATGTACATGAAGGCCCAAGATGTTACAAGTTCAGGATTTTTTTTGTTTAACTGCTAAATCATGAAAAGAATGGAGAATGGTTCAGGGAATGCTTCTCCATTTCTCAACATTGGGGGTTTTTTTCTGTATTTTGTAGTTCTGGAAGCTTTCATGTACTGGATTTATTTAAAAGAAAAAGCAATGAACCTATTTCAGTGCTTTCAAAAGTCCACAATGATAACTGAATATCAGCAAAGGGTTTCTGAAAGTTTTCAGATTCTTCAGATGTTCTGAAAAGTATTCTTTACATTCTTCTTTAACTGAGTTTATTTAATAGGTCTTAGTCACAAATTGTTCCCAATGACTTTGATGTGAAATGCACTGCTTATTTGAGAAATGTCTGTAGTGTTGCGTTCCATTAGTGGCTGTTTCCCCCCCTCTAACAGCTCCTGTGAATTATTTGAGACAAAGTAAAAAGTAAATTATTATTGCAGCATATGTTATTATTCAAGACAGTGAATCCTGTTTTCCTGTCTTCCTATGGAAAGCAGACTTTGCCTGCTTCATTGGATTTAAAAGAAAAAAGTCAGGAAAGCTGCTCAAGCTCTGCAATGATCATATAGTATGCACATGAATCAAATTTAGAATTTATTTCTCAATTATTAATATTTCATTTTTTCAGAACTTGTGTTCATATTGATTTTATTCTGTGGTTGCTTAAGCCCCACTCTATTCATCAGTGCCCACAGTGTGGATCTTTATACTCCTACACATTTCCTCTAAAGCTAATGAAGAAATCCTGGATGTAGAAATCTGTATTCATCATTTTGTTTTAAAACTAATCAAACACACACTTTTGCAGTCTACATGCTATGGATCTTTGAAGCCTTCAATTTATGAGTCTAAGAATTCATTTCTTGAGAGATGTTTTCACCAAGTTTTTTTTAATGATGGAATACCATGAATGGATAAACAAACAGAAGGGTTCAAATCTTTGCTAGAAGATTCTGTTGTTTTGTAGTTCAGTACTGTATTGCCTGCCATGTCCTTACGTAAACAAAGTGGCTGGGATGAAGTCAATTTTCTTCATACCAGCCCCTATGATGATGAACTTTGGATTTTTGGCTTAAACACTGCTGGTAAAATTTCAATAATTTGGCTATTGATGAGTAGTTCTTGCAAAATGTTCTCTCCTCCCTACTCCGCCCTACTCCCCAGCCAAAATGAGCAAGATGGTTCTGGCAAGGGGTGCAAGGAGACACAGCTGGGACAGCTGGCCTGGATTGGCATTCAATTTCAGATGATGTCATGCTCAGCAATAAATGCTGGGGGAAAGGCCCAGGAAAAGGAGTGGGCAAGTACCTGTATAGGCATATAAAATTGATTTCTTTAATTTTAAATCACTAAAATAATTTTTTTAATTAAATTTAGGCAAATTCTCTTAAAATATGTCTCCCTTCTTTTCAATTTGAATTAAGTCTTTTCTAAGAAATAAAAACATCAAACTGGAATCTAGAATTTGCAATTCTATGGTTTTTTTCACAATCGTTTTAGTCCAGATTTCTTACTTGAATGGAAAGCATCTTTTATTTTCTCTACCTTCCAAAGTCCTCAAGACAAAGACAGGGCTAAAAGAAAAGCATAATGACCTAGAAGTTGTACATGACAGTGCCAGGCTTTTTACCTGCATTTCTGTCTTCTACAAGACCTTATAAATTGTCACTTATAGTGCCAAGTGAATGGCAATTGTTATTCAAGGCATCATATGGAGCTATAGACCATGATTTTTGAGAAATGAATGTTCATATATTTTTATTCTAGTTCATTTGTTTTCTGAAGCAAAAATTCATGATCAATCACCCAGAGATATTGTAAATTAATTATCATATTTAGAGATATGCATTTTCTCTCAGGCCAAAACAAAAAAAAATCTTGGATATTTGTGGAGTTATTATTCAAGGTAATTAACCTGTATTGTAGTCCTGATTTGTACACATTATTTTTGAAAGAAATGACTGAATGTTTTTCAAAGGAAATTTTTAAGATCAGGAAAGTAGAATTGCAAGATCTTAAAAATAGACCTTTGCAACAAAATGGAAAACCATAACTAATGCATTAAAAGAGTAAAAAAAAAAAAAAAAAAAAAGAGTAAAAATATTTACCAGTTTTTCCTGTATATTGTCTGAGAACTGATGAGGTGCGGGACAGCCTCTGTGCAATAAGGAATGCTTTGACTGAAGCATAACATTGGAGAGGAGGAAAACTTGATTTATTAACTTCCTTGTAGGACAAACCTACAGGGAAAACAGTAGACTAGACTGTTCTGACATACTTATAGGCAGTTGAAGAATGTCTTGTAGCTGCTGCTGCCAAAAATTTATTTGGAAACCTTGTATCTTCAAAGCCTTTGGCCTAAATACCCCCATAAAGTAGACTGGAAACTCCTGGAGTTTTCTATAAACTCCTGTGCATACATGTGTGCCACTTCATTCAGCTAGCAGGTGGTTTGATCCCCACCTGAGTCACAGAGACTCAGAGATCTCAGCCTTTTCATTGTCTCTTTTCTTTGTCAGTGATCAGCCAGGTAAAACTATGAACAGGAAGATAAACGGGGAGAAGTGTGGCTCAGGTAGAGCTATTAGTTCCCATTAACCTTTACCTAGAGAATTTCAGATCACAGCAAGAGAGCCATCTTCAGTTTAATGTTGACTAGAATCCCTGGGTTAATTACACCAAGAAGAGATAGGGGATTGAAACCTGTTTCCCAGAGCTCATAGTCCTATTTTTAACCATTGAATACCTACCAGTATGCTGTTATTCTAGATGCAAAGGGATGAATCAAGTTCCCATCACAATCCTTGGAAAATCTCATAGATATTTCTGTGGATGTTAATGCATACCAATAGTACCTGCATCAAATTACACCAATAGCAGTCTTCAATGGAGTACCAAATCTCCAACAAAGGGAAAATATTGGCGCTTAAAAGTAAATTGTTTCCCACAAAGCAGAATTTATTCATTAAAATTATCAGCATCAGGAAGAGGCAAGAATCTATTTACAGGACATAATTTCTCTATTATATCTAGAACCATGTTAAGCTTAACAGCACTCACCATACAATCATAGAATGGTTTGGGTTGGAGGAGATCTTAAAGATCTTCTAATTTCCAGCCCCCTGCCATGAGAAGGGATGCCACCCATTAGATCAAGTTGCCCAAGACCCCACCCAACCTGGCTTTGAACACTTCCAGGGAAGGAGCATTCACACCATCTCTGGGAAGCCTGTTCTAGCGTCTCACTATTCTCACACTAAAGAATTTCCTTCTAACACCATATCCAAATATAGCTTCTTTTACCTTAAGACCATTCCCCTTTATACCTGGACTTAAAAATTAGTTTCAAAAATGTTTGCTTTACACTGGGGATCATCATCTGGAAACAGAAGAGACAAAATGTCTGGGAAATTGCACCATGACTATAGGCTAACAACATGATGGGGTTATAAAAAGAAACATCTCTTTATCCTAGGCTATATCAGAATATTTCCTGTAGTCAAAATCCTTCTTTCTATATGATAAATCTATAAGAACTTTCAGAGGTTATTTTCAGAAAATGTTTTCCAAGAGTAACTTCTGCTGCAACTCTTTCTAGATTTCATTTAGTTTCACCAAATGGAGTGTTATGCCAGCAATGTGTCTTTGCTGCAAAGGAGGCTGACAGTATCCTGTTCTGCATTAGGAGTGCTCAGCAGATCGAGGGTGGTGAGAGAGCAGCCCTGGTGAAATGCATCAGGAGTGCTGGGTCCCTGTCTGGACCAGACCACTAAGATACTGAAGGGCCTGGAACACCTCTCCCCCAGGGAAAGGCTGAGAGAAGTGAAACTGTTTAGCCTGGAGAGGAGGTTGCGGTTGAATGAGTTCTATGATCTTAAATGTAGACTCTTGTTAGCAATCTTTGGGCAGGGACATTTCCTGCTTTATTTTAAAAAAATTCACAGCCTGGTTTCTTTTAGAGTGTGTCTCTTCATGGCCCCAGTTTATTAACTCTTGACTGCCTAGCTTGAAATTGACACCGGCCCTAAAAGCATTTCTTGTGTTTGAAACTTTTCACTTAATTGTATTTTCTTGTTCTTCTAATGAACAAACCTTTCCATAACCTAGCTACACATAATTCAGCTGCAGGCAGTTTTCTTAATTTTATATTTCTCTGAAAAAATTCACCTGATTAAGCAAAATACATACTTTCATTGACTAAAATTCTCAAAAAGTTGAGAACAAGCAACAAGCTTTCAAAGAAACACCTGCTCAGATTGAAATACTATTTTTTTCTACCATCAAGCCCTTGCCTTTGTACTCTGCTATTTTTTGCTTTGCTCTTACTTTATTCATGAGAACTGCAAATATGCTATAAAGCAATTAAACATTTTGTTTTGAACTCCAGTTCCTTAAACTACTATTTCTACAACTTTCTAGCAGGCTTTACTATGTTTTCTGAACAAATCCAAAATGATGAAAAATAACTCATCTGTCTGAAATGGACTTCTGGCTAATTTTGTCATGTTCCTTTATAATAAACAGTGATAGAATGATACTCTGTAATTTCTAGGCTTATACCTATGAATGGTGCTTGACACTTAAAAGTTATTCAATTTCTCATGTTTTTTACTTTTTTTTTTTTTAATTTTTGCATGAAGGGGAGAGTTTCTGTGCTTTTTTCAAGGTTTCAAAGGCAGAGGAGTTTGATGGTATTAGGAAAACTTTTCAAATTCTGATCTAACGTCACTGTCTGAGCCTTGTTTTTTTTCTTAGGCCTTTGATATAGAAAAAGTGCTTTTCCATGATACTTTGGAGACTGAAGCTTGTGGCGGTATGGGAGGAAATCAAAATACTGTGTTGAATAAGTAGAAATATTTTTGAGTAGTTTATCTGCTTAGTTTTTCTTACATATGAAGAAGTCAAAATTTCTTGAGTGTTGATTAATTCATATTGCAGTTCCAGGGAAAAAAAAGCAAGTTGTTCCATTAGCCTAACTTTTTTTTCTAATTTTGCACTTAGCAATAAGATTGTTTCTCCAAAGGGATTCCTGTAGAGGTACTTACCTACTGTGTCTGGCCTCTTTATGCAAGTACAGTGCACAATTTTTCCACACAAAAATTTCCTGTTGTGATGGTTTTTAGCCCAGATTTTCCTTTAGGAGAATGTCTTGATGAAATATAAATAACTTTCAATCATTTTGTTGCTTCTAGTACCAGTTTTGTTATATAACGCAATCTTCTCTATATGGGCGGGGTTTTTTACACAGGAAAATAGAGATATTGTTCTTGTGAACATTTTGTGTAAGTCTACCAGTTTTCATGCTTTTCTGCTTTATAAATTATGAGCTACAAATTTATATCAAATAATTTGTCATCTATTAAGAAGGAATGCTGGAAAATCATGGAAACTAGAATTCTCTTTTAGTAAGCGGTTTTAGAAAGCCGTTCTGGTGTGAGATTGGGGATGGAAAACTATAAGGCTCTGTATATAAATCTCTGTAAATTAATTTTTTCTAAATTTTGTTTTTGAAGTATTTATACACATTATAATGTAGCCTTACTGTGATAAAACAAGAGGAACAAAAGGCCATCTATAAAGTTGAAAATGAGCAGAAGTGGAACATTTACAGAAACACTGGAAAACCTCCTCCTGCTTGCTGTTTATGCCTGTTGGTGCATCTAACCCTAGCAAACATTTGTCTTTTTACCCTGCAATTTCAAAGGTCCTAAAGAAGTTTGGTTTAGCATGTGTAAATAGTCCTCTTAACTGTGTGAGTAGCTAGGCACATGTTGTTATAGCCAATTTGGTTCCTTTCACTCTTGAATTGAAGAGATTAGTCCAGTAATCATCTTAAAAACACAGGTTGAAATGGTTTTTTACTGCCTAGAGAACAGACTTTTTTGAACTGCTTGGAGAACAGTCTCCAAAAAGAAATACAGCTTAAAGTTAAATATAGATGATATTACTGTATCTGGAATAGCAAAAATAGATTCAGAAGAAAAGGAAGTCTCTCCTTCAAGCCAGTGAAACAGAACCATACAACCTAGTGTTTAGGAAATCCTTTGTGATGGTGAAAATTTGCATTCTATTTATGGAACTGATCGCCTTCTATTCACTCCCATTTTATCCTAACACTGTCCATGCACTATACAAGATATTATTTTAAATGAGTGTCAGAGTCACAAGGGTACAGTTAGACACATTTGTTCTTTCTTTTGCTCTATGAATCTAGATTCTTTTCCTTATATAACACTGCAAAGCTTTACAGGAAGAAAATGGAGAATGACTTTCTCTTATCCTATTCAAAAAGTCTATTTATTCTTTTGGCAATTATCCAGAAAAGTACACATTTTGTGTTGGAATACTATTCAGCAGACAGAAAAACTTTAATCTATCTTTTTGTGTAATGCAATTATACAATGGGTTGCAAATACAGAAGTGTTCTAGAAGTCATCTGCTTCCATGAGGAACCCATGTGTGTATAAATTAATTTCCTTGAGACCCAGTTTTCAGTTGTCTTAACATTCTTACAAATATTTTGACTTTACAGAGTCATAATTCCTACCCTGGCTTGGGCTCTACTTTAAGGCCAGATTCACAGCTCTAAATTGATTTAGATTTTCTTCTTTCTCTCTTCTTTTGAAGAAGATATATTTTCTACTTCTGATAGTAGAAGCTTTACTTTTGCAAGCAGCATAAAAGCAAAATGATCAGCATTACAATACCAGTCTCTAAACACCATGTCAATAATATTACCTTAGTAAGAAGTGTTCAAGTAGTGGTACTCCCACTTAGTTGACATAGTATTCACACAACAGAAATTGTAGTTTGTTTCAATTCTGAGATAGTTTCAACTAAAGATTATTTACAACCAAGGGTCTTTGAACAGAACTGGTGTTTCAAACTGATCATGTTCTTACATATTTGGGCCTGAATATAAATCCTTATTTTGTTAGGTGTGCTTGACTGGAGGTTCTGTAGGATGGTTAATTTAACATTTTAGTTTTCAAAGTTATTCATTTACTTATTTGTGACGCCACTCATGAAGAGGTGACTGCTAAATAAGAGTGTAAAGCTAATATGAAACAGAAGTTGAAATTTTGATACATGAAAAAAGCCTGCAGCTTGGCTACTGAACTTATGGGATTGTACCAGAAATGCAGAGGATTTTAGGGAATTTTTATGTTTTATTTCCTTTAGATTTTACAGAACCATCATGACCCAGGGAACTTTCCTCCAGTAATTGCTCTGAAAATCACTTCATGGAATCACTACTCTTCTGTTCAACAATTGTGGGTCAGGACCTAGTTATTTCTGTAATTCTGACAGGCTTTGAAATACAGTTTGCAGTATCCACCATGAAGTGGGAGTGAATTACAAACTTCTGCAGTATTCCAAAGTACCAGAATTTTTTTTTGGTGAACACAGCATGATAATTACTCACCTGTAACTACTGAAGTTCTTATTATTGCAGAGCTTGAACATGTGAGGCTGTATTTAGTCTGGCTGAGATGGAGTCAATTTTCTCCACAGCACCCACATAGCTCTGTGCTGTGCATTGGTATTAGAAAGGTGTTGGTAACACAGCAATGTTTTGGGAGCACTGCCGAGCAGTGTTTCCATAGCATCAGTGCTGTATCTCCAACATTCCTCTTCCCACCAGTGGAGTCGGGGGGGGCATCGTTGACCCAAAGTGACAAAAAGGGATATTCCATATCATAAAACCTCTGGTCAGACATAAAAGTTAAGAAAAAAGAAGAGGAAGGAAATCATTCATTACTATGACATTCATATTCCAGAGCAACTGCCATGCATGCTAAGCCTTGCTTTCCTAGAAGGGCTGGACATTGTTTGATAACAGGAATTAGAGAATAAAATATATTGATTTTTTCTTTGCTTTGTGCATTCAACCTTGCTTGACAAAATTGCCTTTATCTTGATCCACAAGTGTTTATTTTCATCTTATTTTCTTCTTCCTTCTCCAGTTGAGGATCAGAGTGGTAGAGCAGTGTGGTAGAAAACTAGCATTCAACCAAGGCCAACCCATCACAGAACTACAGACAACAGCTCTGAGATACAAAGTCAAAACTTTTAGTTGGGAAACTACTAAGCAGGTTAGCTATCCACAAGCTGGTGTCATGGGTTACACCTTAGAAAATGTGTTCTACAAACGTGTGAGCTAGCAAGAATTCTGTTGTCTATTTTTGAATATTAAGAATAAAATACCAAATGGGAACCAGTTTTATCAAGAAATAGCAAGCTTTGTTCAACTTTTCAAGGCTTGAAGAACTTTTTCAGTTTTGTCTGTCCTAATCTTAGCCTGTCTGAAGAAAATGAGCTTGTTTAACCAAATCATTAGTTTACTAATTGTTACTTAGTTTAATTATCAGTTTATTAATTATTACCCAATTTCTTAGTCTAAATTTATATTTATATAATCCTGTGTTGTATTTCTTCTAGATATGGTAGTAGAAAGTATGCTATATAGAAGTAAATATGTATCACTCTAACAGTAGTAGCTATATAAATACAGATATCATGGAACGACAGCAGTCTTGAAAAGTACACAGTGCAGTGGAAAATGCTGCAGACATATTATATGGTATGATTGATATGATATGATATGATATGAATGATATGATATGATGATATGATATGATATGATATGATATGATATGATTGATATGATATGATATGATATGATGATATGATATGATATGATATGATATGATATGATATGAAAAGGAAGGCATGGGATTATAAAGGAGATCCCATAGCTATAAATAACTCACCAGTGGTCATTTAAAGTAATGTATATTTGATTGCTGGGCAAAAGCAATTTTTGAGATCAATAAAGAAAAAATAAAATAAATACTTAACATATGTAAGATTCTCCATATATTTGGCTATGAAGTTGAATTTCAATCAATAAAAGCAAAATTCAAAGCCTTTAATACTATTTTTTTATTATTTTCTTCTTGTTATATAAAAACTAAATGCGGGCCAATAATCATTGACTAGTCTTAAGGTTTCAACAAAAAAAAAATTGGCTTTGCATATGGAAGAGTATTTCCTGTTTTTCTCAGTTCTTGCCAAACATTGCACTTAACTGATTTCAGTGGAGCTGTGTTGCTTTGTGGCAATTAGAAAAATGGGTTATGTTGTTGGAACTCTTCCAGTGTTTTCAATGTCAGGAGCTGATTTCCATTGTCAACAATTTAATGCATGCTTACAATTCAGCATCTTGGGATATTCTCTCTGAAAACAGAAAAAACAGTTACCTCTCCCTTCAGGTTTTGCTTAAAGGAGAAATAGGGCTCTTTATCACTGCATGTTCAATTGGAAAAATGTGAAATTACTGTCCTCCAGTACACAGAGAGTATGTTACCATACTACTAACAGGCTACAACCTTGCAGTAAGTATACAAAGGCCCAGAATTTTAGCTGCCCCTGCTTGCTTTGTCTGAACTTGGCCTACCTGGAACTGTTTTGACAATCTCTGTAGTTACTAAAAAGCTAACCATATGTTATCTAATTTATTTCAGGTTTAAATTAGCATAATTTTTATTGCAACACGTACTGTTGTAATAACCTTTTTGTTTCTTGTAGTTAATGGCTACTAATTCTGTTCTATTAATATTATTACTTAGAGATAGTAATAAGCAGTACTCATTCTGGAAAAAATTAATTATCTATTACTCTAGAGTAATGATTTAAGGATATACGCCCTGAATGCTGCACAAAATATAGGAACAGATTCCCTAGGGCTATAAAGAAATCATCAGTGGTCAACTAATAGGCATTAAAGAAATGCTACCTTGGAAGCAATTTTAGAGATTAAAAAAGAAACCCACATATACCATAAAACACTCAATAGTTACATAGCAGTCATAGATCATGGACTAGAAAAGGGGAGCTTTAGAGCATATACGAACTTCAACAGACAATGGAGTGGGAGTGATATAATTTCCCTCCTGGTAAAGAACCTGGAGATACAAATGACTTCTCATCTGCAGGTGTGTATTGGGTTCTTCATTTATTTGGTTGTTTGGGATTGCTTTGGTTTGGGTTTTGTTGGATTTTTTTCTTTTGTTCAAAAAAAATGGAAAGATAAGAATAATACCAAAGAAACAGGCAGATACTATTCAGTTAGATCAGTTTTAACTGTATAATGAAACAGACTGACCAGTAACTGAATACACTGGTCCATAATGGTTACTATCCCTGTACTGACAAAAATTCTTCTTAGATTTTAATTCTTCAATTAGATAATCAAGGAGTGCTTGGGCTTGCATACATTTCTCTAGCCCACATACATTTTATTATGTAGTTGGTCTGGTACCAAACCTTTAGGAATGGTTCTAGTTTGGATATAACTATGTGTTGCACTACCTGCTATTACATGGAGTTGTGTAAAAGCTGACTTGACAATGGTATGACAGGGAAAATAGAAGTGACAAAACTATATAGGGGATTTGGGTTATCTATTTCTGCTTTCTTTCTCACAAAAAGTTCCAGATTTGAATCTGCTGACACTAGTAACCTTTTCCTTATTATCATGTATATTCATAATAAAGTCTGTATAACACATTGCTATGGTAGAATGGTAAGTAATTTCCACAGTGATATCCATGGAAAGTCTGCTTTCAACTAACATGAAGCACTGGACATAAAAATCCTGTAGGATCTGGGTAATTAGAGACCTGTTTGTGTGACCTCACTGTCTAAGAAGACTATGCAACAGATTATCTTGACTGCAGTTCCACAACATGTACAGGACAACCAGGGAATCAGGCCCAGCCAGCAAGGGTTAAGGAAAGGTATGTCCTGCCAACCACCCTGATCTTTTTCTATGACTGACCAGCCTAGTGGATGATGGAAAGGCTGTGGATGTTCTCTACCTGGACTTAAGTAAAACCTTTGTGTCCCATGGCATTCTCCTGGAAAAGCTGGCAGCCCGTGGCTTGCAGCTTAAATGGGTAAAATACTGGCTGGATGGCTGTCCCAGAGAGTGGTGGTGAATGTGCTACATCCAGCTGGTGGCTGGTCACTGTTTCCCAAGGCTCATTTGACACTGGAATCAGTGTTTTAATACCTTTATCAATGCCCTGCATGAGGGATTCAAGTGTGTCCTCAGTAAGTTCACAGAGAGCTCTTAGTTGGGTGGGAGTGTTGGGTTCTGCAGAGGTTTCTCAACAGGCTGGATCAATGGGCCAAGGCTCATGGGTTCAATAAGGTGAAGTGCTGTGTCCTGCTCTTGGGTCACAGCAACCCCATGCATTACTACAGGCTTGGCGAAAAGTAGTTTGAGGGCTTTTCAGCAGAAAAGGACCTGGGGATGCTGGTCAAGAGCTGGCTGGACATTGGTCAGTGTGTGCCCAGATGACCAAGAAGGCCAGTGGCATCCTTGCTTCTGTCAGAAATAGAACAGCCATCAGAAATAGGGAACTGATCAATTCCTCTTTAGTCAGCGCTGATGAGGCCACATCTTCTATCTTGTGTCCAGTTCTGGGTCCCTCACTACAACAAGGACATTGAGATGCTGGAGTGTGTGCAGAGGAGGGCTACAGATCTAGGGCAGGGTCAAGAGAGCATCATACAGGGATCAGCTGAGAGAGCTGGGGTGTTTTGACTAAAGAAAAGGAGGCTCAGGGGAGATGTTGTCACTTTCTACAACTGCCAGAAAGGAGGTTGTAGCCAAGTGGGGTTGGCCTCTTCTCTCAGGCAATTAGTGATGGCGCAAGAGGAAATGGCCACGAGCAGTGCCAAGGAAGGTTCAGGTTGGACATCTGGAAGAATTTCTTCACTGACGGATTGTCGAGAATTAGAACAGGCTGCCCGGGGAAGTAGCAGTCACCACTTTTGGAAGTGTTAAAGAAACGACTGCACCTGGCCCTTAGTGCTATGGTTTAGTTAACATGGTGGTGTTTGGTCAAAGATCTTGGAGATCTTTTCCAACCTTAATGATTCTGTTAAAGACTGGATATTTATTTGGAAGTGTAACAGCTATTTAAAAGGCATTTTAACTTTCAAAATATGTTACTGTATGCTACTAATTCTAAGTTACTCTAATATGTAGAAGGTGCAAGATAAAGCTTTTAACACTTAGCATGTTCAGAAAATTATTTTCTTTTTATTTTCCACAGAGATAATATTTTCTTTAAAAACAGAATAAGAAGAAACTACTTCAGAAAGTCAAATTATCACACAAAATATATGGTGATAAATTACCTTTTATCTCTGAGTCTTTATTTTGAGAGATAGTGAAAGCTGTGAAAGAAAGTGTATCAACTTAGCCAAATGAGTGGTTTCTGAATAATACTCATTCAACAGTAGATTTACATTAAATGCTGCACTACTCCATTGTATGTCAAAGTCTTGTCTTTGTTCAGATTTTTTAGATATATTGAAAAGTTTGGAGACTTTGTCTAAGCTTTGCCATATCTGACAACTGAGATGAAATAGAAGAGATGAACAGTTTTCATATGTAATGGACAGAACTGCTGAATACTGTGGTTTTTTTGAGAACGGATTGGCAGCAGAATGAGACAGGGACTAGAGGGATCTATACAATGCAGGCAGAGAAAAGACTCATGACTATAGAATATAATGAAAACACAAAACATCTTTATTAGACCTTAAAGGCATTGCACATATTAAAATTTTTCTTAAGTTACAATATCAAATTTCTAATCTTATTCAGAATATTGCCTAATAAATGAATATGCTTATTTGAATGATATTATATCTATTCTTTGGTAAAATTTGAAGACACAGCACCAGCTACAAGAAGCAGTATAGCCGTATTACTGAATTGTGTGGTTCAAACTAATTACTTGCACACTGTAACTGAATCCAATGAAATTCCTGCTCTCTACCTTTGCTTTCATGGCATACAATCTCTTCTTGGAATGGTGCTCCATTGCCCAAATGCAGCAGTTCATGGCTGTCTGGAAGCACTAGAATTTGTCATTGAATGCGCGTCAAAGTTACAAGTTTGTTTTGTTTGAATCCTGTATAGTGATCATGAATACTGAACAGAAGGTAAATATTGGCTTATCCTTTAATTACAGAAACAAGAAGATGGGTGGAAGGAGGAGCAATTTGTTATTGTCCTGCTTAAATGTTTGAAGTTTGTACAGCTTAATCCAGTCCCTTCTGTGCGTGGAGTTTGATTAGCATTGTGACTTCACAGTGTTCATTTTTGAAATACACTCTCTCTAAATATCACCTTAAGCATTGGATTGCATTGTTCTTCCACTCTGTCAGATATAAATGTTATGATCTAAAGGCAGACACTGCTGGGAAGACTCCATCAGCTTCCATTTAACTGGGCTCAGAGATCATCTAATGTCACTTTAAATCTGGAAGGATTGAATACCTACATTAATAAAGGATATTGTACATATAAATGTTGGTTTATTGACCTGTGAAAGAGTTAATTATTTTTTAGTTTTTGATTGCAGATGCAGCTTCAGTCTTTAGTAGGCTTATCAAGTTTGGTAATTTTTATTCTGGAAAGAGAAGATGCATAACAACAGTGCTCATAAAATACTTCTGAGATTGACAGAATGTGTTGCAATGCAGTCTCTCACCTGAATGTCTAATAAGCACATCCTAAAAACGTCAAAATCTTACACTGAAGATTGGAATAGCTTCAGGCAACCTGCAGCATTTTGGGAAAAGCCATAGAGCTAGAAATGGAAATAGCTGTATGTAATTAAAAATCACAAAATTAAATAATTAAATAGTAAAATTATTAAAATAATAAATGCATTATTTTTGAATCAATTAAGTAACAACTAAAGTTTCTGTATTTATGTATTTATTGATTTTACTGATATAATACATTTAGGTTTCTGGAAAGTCTCTCTTTTAGAGATTAAAAACCAAACAACCACTACCAAAAACCAAACAAACAAAAAACCAAACCAACCCCACAACACAGCAAAAAGTACAACTTTGTATTTTTTTGGTGAAAATATATGCTTACCAAAACCAGAGATTTCAAAGTCATGTCTTTTTTTTATTTCTCACACAGATGAGATGTGGAAATATAGGCTAATGTGTTTCACCTTCTTGTATCTTGTCTTTTTCATGTTCTAAAAATACTGAAATAAAGGATCTGTTTTTGAGGCATTGAATTAAAGATAATTGGGGCCTTACAAGCTTTTGATAATAAGCAAAGGGGAACAAAAATGATCAAAAGACGTGAAAATCACCATCAAGCATTAAAAATAACTTGCACATTTAGTATTAAATATCAACAAGCATGCTAATGAGATGATAAATAATTCAATTATCTGTTGGAGAAACTTAAAAAAACCTACAACAGCTAAAAAACAATCTTACCTGATAATATTTTAAAAAATAATATGAAATTGCAACAGTCATAGTGATGATGTTAGAGTTCCCACAACAGTTCTTTATGTTTTGCAGGTTCTTTAGTACGTGTAGGATGAATAGATTTTAATTGGAGCAGAAAGGGGAAAGCAGACTAGAGTAAAAACATGTTAAATATTGCTTCATTATTATTACTGTACTTTTTATTCAAAACAGAATATTTTTAAAAATTGTGTAACATAATATTCACTCTTTCTTTACTATTTACTGTAATGCTTATTATATTTCTTGATTGACAAGGGCATAAGTATTTGATAGCCAGAAAGACAGTTCATGATGCAGATCAATAACTTGAAGAATTTCTTGTTGGAGGTGATGTGTTTTATACATATACATTTTATTTTAAGAAAGGCAGCAATTTTTTAAGCTGAAAATTTATTTACTTCTTAACAATTTAAGAATTAGCTCATTATGTACAAAAACACAGCATTCTTGTAGGGTTTGTGGGAAGATAAAATAAGTGTGGCATGCTCCATATCTGTTTTGAAGGTGGCTATGATCATTTCAGCTGAGCTTGTGCATGTTGGCTGAAGGAAAAGACATAATGACTACAGCCATTACAGCCATTAGTAGTAAAAACCATGACAAGACATGATCCTAGGCACCAAAATCCAATTCATCATATAGCTTTGGCTTAGAGCTCTCTCTCAAATTAATTGCTGGCAGGTTTAAATCTCAAATTTTCTATTTACATGAAGCCACCCTGTTTTCACATTTCAGTTTCAAAAGCCTGGGGAATGGGTCATTAGTCTCCTAGTATACCTGCCATTAACAAGGGAATAGTTGTATTCCTATTGATTCATACTGCTCCCTACTGCTTTAATTCAGAGTACATGCACACAATATATACCCATATGTCCCACTCTATTAATTACTATGGCAGGAATTAATCTCCTCCACTTTTAGATACCAAAGACTTCTTCAGTCCTTATACAGTCAAAAGTCAACAAATCAGCCACCCTAGAGTATAACCCCCTAAAGTCAACAAATCACACCCCAGAGTATACTGTGGTGATGGTCTTGATTTGCCAATGCAGGTAACTCCTCTAAGTATTGTCTGCATTAGTTGTGTAGAAATATCTATACACTGCTATCTGAAATTGCAGTTCAGTTTCATTTGAGGACATAATTTTGATCCTTTTCCACCTGAAATCAGTCCAAAAAACAACAACAAAAAAAAATTAACAAATTATTAATTTAGGAAGCTGATTCGAGAGTACTGAAAATTAGTCTGAAATGTTTGCTGGATAAGGAGGAGATTCATGTATATGTATGACTGTACTTAGACAAAAGGTTCTCTTATACATAGGAGTTTTTAAATGACAGTTAAAGGCACAAGTCAGGTAATATTGATTTTTGGGAATAAAATATGCATTTCTACTCACTGTGTTTCTAATTTTTTTTCAATTGAAATACTTCATAATGAACCTTTGTCAATCCGTTAGGGATTTATGCAAACATAGGTCTTATTCAAACAACAGATTTTCACAACTTCTGTGTGTTTTTTAATATGTTTGCAAACAACCTACTTAATAGTGAAATTAAAAGTATAATCCTTAATAAGCAAATAAACACCTGATTCTTGCAGCTGTGATGTACTGTCTTTTAGGCTTACATTTTTACATTGAGCAAGTAAGCAGAGTTAAGGAAAAAAAAACTCATAGAGGTCTCCTTCAGTTTTCAAGGTTTTTCAGTTGTCTTCTCTTCTTTTTCCTTTGGCTTATGTGCATTTTCTCATCTTTGTCTCAGTTGCCATGAATAACATGTTTTGAGGTAAAAACTGTTAAGGAGACTCTGATCCAGAGGTCAGGGTGAGTTGGTTTTGTATTAAGATCAAATGCAATGTCAATGAGATACTTCAAAACAAGAAGCCTAGAAACTTAGAAAGGAATGTCCTGTTTTTTTATTCCCAGGTCTTCTACGGCATACTTATTAATGTGCATAATAATTAGTGGGGGGGGGGGAAGAAAAAAGTCATTGCTGTCTGTCTATTGACTAATTAAGTACTTCATAGCTGCACTTTTAGATTAGCCTTAAGACTTTGAATTCAGTCTTTGAATGGATGGAATACATAGAACTCTGACATGCAACCAGCCCTCTTTGTAGCAAGGCTCTTTTATGTAAAAACAGCTGCAATTTCATTAAGTGTTTGGATGCAGCCAAGCAAGACAGAACAGTTAAGATGTAATGAAAAAGTGATAGAAATTATGATCTCCATTATAAAATAATCACCCGGGAGAAGAAGTTATCTTCTCTTCCTGTAGTGACATTCACTGCAATATCTGTATCTGAGAGCAGAATTTCAGAATTAAATTGAGGATATTCTTTGTTCCTATAAGTGACTGGTGTTTTCTGAGGACACAATGCAAAGAGACAGTAGCCTTAACTTCAAAGTACTGGTACTTTTGGAAATCATCAGGTCTTTCGTTGGTCAAACACGAAGAAAATCTGAGCTGCCCAAATGTTTAGCACAAATGCAGCAATGAATCCTCATAAAATTGAGGTGACAGTGTAAAAAGTAGTTAATTACTTGCAGTGACCTATGTCCAATAAATTTGCCTGTTCACAACATTTTGTAATGATAAGTTATTCAAAATTGGATTTTTCTATGACCTTATTATGTTATCATAAACTCCACCAAACAATATTTTTTATTTCAATTCATTGTGTTGCATGTATATTTTCATCAATAAAAAAATGTTAGAATAGCTGAACACCATATACTCCAGATGGTTCCTCCTACATGGATACTACATTCCTCCTACATAGGTACTGTGGAGATTCCATGTACTGTAGAATAGTCAAAATAAAGGTATTTTACTGCAGTGAGAAGCCCTTGTTAATTACACTGAGCTGTAATAAGCAGTAATTGATCAGTTATGATCAATTGATCATAATCTAAATAGATCAAAATCTATTTCAGCAGAAATCAAGAAGTTTACATTCTCAGAATCCAATTTCACTCTTATGAGCCATCTTGTGTCACACTCCATGAACTACAAAACAAATTGTTTCAAGTATTCAAGGTATCATATACCCACAGGCTGTGTAGACATCACATTATATGTGTTATGCCATCTTTACCCTGAGTATTTCCACTCAGGTGGTGCCACGGACTGATAGCTCTTTAGCAGTTATTGTACATTAAATTCAGTTCTAGAGATCTTCCTTGAGTTTAATTTCATTTGAAAGGGAATTAAGTCTGCAGGATTCAAGGTTAATCCACAGTGAAGTAAAGTAAAAGGGATGATATAGAAATTCTACTCAAAAGCATTTTCCAGTTCTGTTTTAAAACACTAACTAATGTGCCATTTTACTTTGTGACTTTTATCTAAACAAAGTAGTGTAGGTTTGCATTTAGAGAGAATAAAGAAAGACAATTTATTGAATGATGTGTGATCTAGGCCTCAGACTATTCTATTACTGAGTTATGCTAAGATACCTACAGTAAGAGCATAGTAAAACTGAAAATATCCAAACTAATATATAATGATTTAGTTAAAACAGCAGATCATGTGTAGATGAGTAAGAATGTTCATATTCATGAACTTAAGACATATTTTAGGACTTTTTGAAGCAGTATTTTCAGAGATGGCTTTTTTTCATTATGCTAAGGAATCTGTGAGTGCTGTCAAAAAGTATTTCCTATTCTGTTTTTTTACTACCTTTTGCTTTGATTTTAATAATAATGTCGGCTGACATCTGGTGTGGTTTCTTTTGAACATAAGTACAGAATTATAGCAATAATGTTTCCATAATTTTTCATAGGGTGTACCTCATAGAATAGAATAAAATTATTTTACTTTCCACATGTATCAAGTCAGCATATTTAGTAAAAAAGGAGCTCATTCTCCTTTTATTAGAGAAAATCCTTCATAATCAAGGTGAAATTTGTGCACCACTTTAGGGTGAAAATTCCATTTAATCTCTCCATAAAGTTTTCATATATATTTCCATATGAGTTATTATTAACTGTAGAAAACTTCTATGAGAATAAGAAATAAATAAGTATTAGATCTGCCATTGTGACTTTGACATACTAACAAGCCCACAAAAGTTCTTTCATTCCATTCAACACTTTAATGATACACAGTCAGGTACATTGTTTATGGTGAATTGATTGGTCATTGTAATTCTTTGGTCTGTATCTTGTATCCTTATATTTGAAATTAAGATAAAGTAACATAAACTATCGGTATGTTATAGACAATAACATTCCCCTTTGGTATGCTGTATTGAAGATTCTACATAAATTACTGAAGCGCCTACTGAACGTAAGATACCTTTATATACTGTGACAGAATCACAGAATGTTTCAGGTTGGGAGGGACGTCCAGAGGTCATCTTGTTCAACTCCTTTGCTCAAGCTGGGCCACCCAGAGCAGGTTTCTGAGGAACATGTTGTGAGAGACTGGAAGGATTGCTGGCTCAAGACATTTACGGTGCGTGTGTGAGGGGAAGGGGCAGGTCAGGCCTTGCCCTGTTCTGCACATCCCACTCCCCAGGCCTGTATCCCAGCCCGGCAGTGGCCATCAATCCACAGTTCTCCACACCTGCCTCTGGAGCCCCCATCTAGCCCCAGAGTGGCCAGATGAATGGAAGTCCCACCTGGGAGAAGGGCCCAGGAAAGCCAAAGGTTGTTTAACTTATGACATGAGGCAAGTACATGTTTTGACCTTACCTCTTCTTGGAATTTCTATCAGCTGAATACTGCCAGCACTAGGAGTGGTAGCTATACTTGTTCTTTTCTATTTATTTTCTCTCTTTCTTCTTCTAATTCTCTCTTCTCAGAGTTTTGAGTAACATAAAATCAAATGGGCTTGGAGTTTTCCTAGAGGAGATGGGCTAAGTTAGTGCTTTGTGGAATGTTTTATGTTGACTGAAGGCTGCTCCAAGTGTTTTGCCAAGGTTCTCTGATCTTCTGAAGTTGCCAGTAAAGTTTTTTCATTGTTTTGAGCCCTTGAGCATACCTTGTCAGTGTTTCTGTAGTGCATCTAATTCATAGCACATGCACAAAGAGTAAGCTCTTTTAAGACACTCATAGAGCAAGTTTTTGGGTTCTTACACATGTCTAGACATCTTTTGCATTTCTCCAAGAAAAGCTGGTATTTTTGCTTATCTGTCTGAAGATTAAAGAAGATTTCTTGATGTCCAGGTAGAACGTCCTGTATCTCATGTTTTGATCATTGCCTCCTGTTCTGTCACATGGTCTCAGTGTTCTTGTGGTGGGTCTGGCAGGGATGGAGTTAACTTTTGCCATGGCAGCCCCTATGGTGTTGATTTTTGCATTTGTAGCTAAAGCAGTGTTGTTAATTTACCAGTGTTTCATCTGTTGCTGAATACTTAAGTGGACAGCATCAAGACCTCCACTTCAACCTCTCTGCAACCTCTCCTCCCCACAAAATCTAGTAGGCTGGGGATGGGCAAGAGGCTGGGAGGGGACATAGCTGGGGCAGCTGACCCAAACTGACCAAAGTGGTATTCCAGACACTATATAGTAGCCTGCAACATAATTATAAAGGCTGTGGGAAAAGGGGAGGATACAGGTGCTTTTTTGGTTATGTTTTTTGTCTTCCCAAGAAATGGCTAGTCATGCAGAAGCCTTTCTTTCCTAACAAGTGGATGGGTGTCTTGGTGCTGATGGAAAATAATGAATAAAATTCTTTTTTATATTTGCTTCTATGTGCAGTTTTTGCTTTTCCCTTTAAATTGTCTTCATCTCAATCCATGAGCTGTTCCATCTTATTTTCTTCCTCTGCCCCATTAAAAAGGGGTATCACTGATATGATCCCTTGAGCCTTCTCTTTTTTAGGCTGAATTAAAGAAATTAAACCAGTAATTTCTTGTGGTTTAAGATTAAAAAGCTAAAACCTTCAAAAATAATAAGCAAAGGCTCTGACCTCAAAGACTTTCTCCTTGAGAAAAATGAAATTGTCTTTCCCTTACGCAAGATAATTTTTTTTTTCATATTATTTTGTATACACACAATTCTTCTGTGCCTTCTCAAATGCAGCACCTGTGTTACAATATCTAGAATCACTGTGTATTGCAGCAGCCCATACTGTGTATTTTCCCAGCCCATATTCAGGAGAGTTCTATTTTATAAAATAAACCTTGAGAAATATTTGTTTTCTCAGTGCATTGAAATGGAAATCTAGTCAGAAAAACATCTTTAAAGCAATCTTCAGGAAAGGCAGAGAACACATGGCCTCTGTACTTGTGTTAGGTGTCAAAGAAACAGGTTTTAGTTAAATAAACTGAGCTGAACAAAGGGCACATTTCAGGAAAAAGTCTTGATTCCTAAGCTACTAATTTAACTTGTTTGCTTTTAGCTTCTATTTTAAGATGACTTAGGTTACGTGCTGGGATCATAAGCTGGAGTGATCAAAAGGAAGTAGGCTACTACTTAAAATAAATTCTTAATACCTGACACTTTAAGTCAAATCAGAAAATTATATCTGTCTAAATGTTAGATGAATTTAGTAACTGCATATACCTGAACCTCATATTCAAAATTAAAAAATTGCTTGGAGGTATGGTAGGCAAAAATAAATTGTGAGTAATGACAGGGACCAGGTAATTGTGTGTTCAAAATTGAAATTCTGATTTCTCAAGCAGAAGCATGCTTGCAAGCTACAATTGGTTTAGGCTGGCTACAGGTTTTGGGTAAAATGTGAGCTAAAGAAACAAGTACTAAATCCTTCAAATAACTTAAAAATGAGAGAAAATTATCAATTAGAAGGTTGTACATAGGATTTGCGCATACGCTATTTAGACAGAGACAACACTGATCTTAAAGTCCTGGAAAGGAGTCGAAGAAAAGGGTCTGGGAAGTGGCAGCAGACCTGTGCAATCAGGGAGACTTGTCTGGATATATCCTGGAGCTTAACTAGTAGAACCTGGGACTAGTAAATATAAACAGGTGCCACAATAGAAGCCAGTATGACTTTTTGCCTGACTGAAAACAGTCTCTTCACTTGGGGAAAAGAAGACTAGATCTAAGGAATATAACTCTAGATCCCATCTAGGAAAGTGAAGAGTCCAGTAGAATAGACTAGTTTAAGAATGTACTGTCTTACACATTCTAAAACTAACCTAGTACCCACATCCACTGCGGTATTTTTTTTTGGCCCACCTGTGAGAAATGTATAGTTTTGTTTTAAAAAGAAAAAAGGTTTAAAGTAAGAAAAAAAAAAGGTTAAGCCACATCTCATGGATCTTTAACAATTATGTCAAAGGTAGACTTTACTATTTGATGCATGAGTGGCTCCTCCTTACAGATTCATTTCTAATACAAACACTTCCAGAATTGCTAGAGAAAAAACCTTCATTTTTTTACTGAGTTTACAGTCACTTTTTTACAAAGTGACTTAAAGGCTGACTCTTAGCTGGGATAGATACATGTAGAGCTTTATGAAACCATTCTATCACTTTCATATTCTGCAAAAATATGAATAAATAATTTCATAGATTTAAGACAGTGGCACTCTGCTGAGGGACTGATGGGGCATTGTCCTTGTTACATCCAGTGGTTTAGGTGACTGATTAAAGTTTTTTTTTAGGGAAATGCTTTTCTTTTGGTAACGGTGTTCATCAACCTTCTACAGTTAAGCTTTCTAATTAAAATGTTCAGATGTTGCTGTTGATGACCTCGTGCACATAACAATTCTAGACTAGTCATTCCAAGCAACAATATGACTTAACAAAGGAAACACTTACTAGATGTTTATGTTTGTGAATACAGAATATTTAGATTAATTTATTTTTCTTCTTTCATAACTTCTTCTCCAAAATAATGTTTTCAATAGATGATTTTACAAAATTTACTTCAAGTTGTACTTTTTGAGAAATTGTGGCTGGAATTTAGCCAGATATCTGACACAGATATACGCATATAGCACAAATAGGGAGTACTTTACCTCAGTCTTAGTACAGTTTTTGCAATCATAAAATGTCTATTAATATCAAGCATACTTGTCTTGCCAAAAAGGACTTGTACAAATTCTTAGGAGAGAAAGTATAAAGGAAATACAAGAAGACAAGTAGGGCTGGGAGGAAAGAGGCACTATATAAAACTGCTGACTAAAAGCACTTTGTGAGGGAAAAGGCCAGAATTATGTTCTAAGACAAACAAAGAGAAAATATAGCAGAACAGTTCAAAGAAAAATGCTCTGAAAGAATTTACAGCCTTGTGGCTAGAGGTGACATTGAAACTAACATGGACACAAGTTGATTAAGCTGCTGTCAACGTATTTGGCCCCAGGAATCAGTTACTATTGATTTACAGCTTACAGTAAAGGAAAAATGCAGAAACCTACGAAAAGAGCTGTATTCAGTAAATTCTATTAGCATATTCACTGCAAAGGATGAAAAAAACAAGCTGGTATTAATCTAAAGAAAAACTCACATCAAAAGACTCCGTTAGAACCAAAAGTTCCTTTTGTGTTGCAAGCCCATGAGAAAAATGAAAGCACAATAGATTTTTCTTATTATTTTTATTTTCTGCATCCTTAATATAGTAGACTTTTTTAAAGCAGTCTTTAGTGTATTAAATCAGTGTTTTTCTAAAAATAAAATATGACTGTTTCGTTCATAAAACATTCACAGCATGTTTATTTAGACATTCTGAAATGCAAAACATGACCCCTCTTCCCTGAATAAGTGATTGGCTTCTCAACTGTTTAGACCCAAATATGAATAGAAGCCAATCAGACCTAGAGAACATGTTGTGCCTGTCACATGGGGAGCTACAGCTGCCAGGAGAATTGTCAAAGACTATCACAAAGCACCTTGCAAAAAGAGATACAGATAGTGCTACTGCAGAAATAAAAATGGAAATACAGGAGTTGTTAGCCGCCATAGGTAAATGGGCTATCAACTAAAATAAAACTAAAGTATGGACAGCATAATTTATAACACCAAAACTTGATAAACTGATGCTTTAGAAAATTCAATTAGGTAAATTCTACAGACAATCACATAATAACAGCAATTAAACAAAAAAGCCAGGTGGTCTTTCCCACATGATATTATATGGAAAAACACTTTACTCTGTAAGTATATAGCTAAAGGTATCTTCCACTCACTTAAGCACACTGCCGAGATGCAACCCTACCTGTAGTTCATATTTCTGTATCCAGTTTTTTTAACAGCTACAGATAGCAGTACATTTTCTTCTTTCTTACAGTTTTTGCTGGTTGGGTGTTTGACCTGCAAATTATGTAGTGAATCATTCCATAATACTTTCATTATTTTTATTAATTTTTTTTCTTTATCAAAATAGAGGTAATAAAAACTGGTTTGATGTTGAATTTATGTGGTGTTTCTTGATTGCTTAATACAGTTTCTAATTTATAATTTTGCTACTTTTTCTTTCTAGCCCAGCCCATCCAGAAGAAAGAAGGAAAACATGTAGTTCTGTGTTCTTTTCTTGAAAACAAAAAAAATAGCTGAAGCAGTTGGATCTTTTCAAATAAGAAGTTGTAACAGACAGGGGCTTGGAACATCGGCCAGATATTTTTACATGCTTGAGACATACAAGCTCAAACTAGATACCATGAGCTATGAAAATTAATAAGGTGCCCAGGAGAATGGATAGTCCATCATGGAAAAGGGAAAAGACTATTCATTTTGTGAAGTTAATAAATAATGTGTGAAAGAGGATGTGGTAGCTACTCTGGGATACATGAGGAACAATAAGGTTTTATTAAGCTTCAGGACAGTACTATGGCAGCACTGCCTTATAAGATTAATAGTCCTTCCTGAAGTTTATCAGTCTATCCTTCACCTAGTATGACATGTCAGATAAGAATAAATGAGTATCTCTGAGGAGAGGTACTGAGTGTACAAGATAGTAAGGTGGTTCCAAGTATCAGAATTGTAGTGACACTATCTTAGACCACACTGCTTTCTCAGTTACTGAAGTTGAACTGCTTTGATAAATTTAGCCTCCTAGAGAAGGAGGCTAAAGTGCTACATAAATCAATCATTTTACTATGCTCTGGAGATTTTAGGTAGTGTGAACTGAGGAGATTTTAGGTAGTGTGAATCGTGTGATCTCATCCACATATGCAATCCTTCTCCACATAACCAGCTGTCTGAAGTAACAAGTTGCTTTAACAGATTTATTAAATAACATGGTTACAAGTTTAGCAGTCTGCTTGTTTATTCCTGCAGGTTTGGTTCTCACTATTTGCCGGGAAGTTTTTACTTCAGAAACTTGCAAATGTAGGGAATGATTTTTCTCGTTTTGCAAACTCAGTGAATAGTTTCTGCTGAGCTTTGTAACTCTACAGAAATTTAACAGAACTTTCATCCAGCATGCAAGTCTTCTTTTATAAGCCGACATCTTATTTTGGGAATGTTAAAGTAACTTGATCTCACTAATCTTAGCAGAAAACAATTAACTGAGTGAAACACAAGCATATAAGAAGAAATTCAACTTAGTACTTGAAGTCAGCAGGTAGTTTTTATTTAAGTGTTCTTGTCTGTCTGAATAAGAACTGTCAAAAAGCAGGAAAATTATCTCAGGGAAGTGTTTCTGGATCATAAGATTTCACATTGTACTACCCTATTCAAAAACATGTTCACAGTTTGTGCGTGTCAGTTCTGAAGGCACAATGTTACATAAAACTATAAAGATAAAACAGCCATGAGCATTTAGATACCTGGAGGGTAAAGCAAAATAATTAACTTACCTACTGATAATAATAATATATTTTGTTCTCTATGAGTATTAACAAATAGAATACTTTTTTTTTTTCAAAAGGAAGTGTATTTTTCAAACAAAATGGGAAACCAGAAAACTACTGAAAATAAGAAATTTCTTCCAAGTCAGGGAAAATGAATCTTTAAAATTTTCTTTTTAGTGTACACTGGAAAGACAGAGGCCATCTCCACTGAGATCTGAATGCATAGTCCTAAATTTGTTGATTTCTGTGGTTGCGAGGGAAAAGAGGGGAAGATAGAGTTCTGCACTTTCTTTCTCTGTAAAAACTAATATTCTTATGCAAACTCATATCAATTCCTCTTTTTAAGAAATAGGTATTTTATTGAAACAAAACTGATCTTATTAAATTACAAATAGTCATCAAAGGCTGACTCTTTTTAGTGAGTGATGCAGAATGACTTCTTTGCTTTTGGACATATAGCTTCTTTATCAGTCTGCTTCATATGATTGGTACAGTTACCATTTTCTTATCAATTAACAATATGGTTTTCTGCAGACAGGTTTTTTGCTTATGGAGGCTGTTGACAAAACTTTTGAAACATGTTTGGCATAGTAGCTATCCGGGTAAAATGCTATTAGCAATTTTTTTAAAATTTCATTGGCATATTCTATAGACAGGTGTTTCCTGAAATATTTTGCTTTCTCTCCTTCTTATTATATGTTGTTTGTCATCAGTGCCTGATGATTGCATCTTTCAGGCCCAGTGTTAAAAGCAGAGCTTATGCCTTGAGACAGGGTTCGTTCTAAGACAGATCACTAAAAGCCAGTTGGTGGGATTTTCTGGAAATAATGAGATTGTTTGGACAAGAAGTGTGAAACTATGGATGTCCTACTGTTTTCGTCACATTTACCCTGGATTTTTTCATAGTTGGTCATACTCATTTTGAGCTATTTTATGCTTGACACTAAAACAAAATAAAAGACCATTTTACTATTCCAAGCAGTGCAATGTGTAAAATCAGCTTTAAAATTTTTAGAAAGTACATCAAACATACATAGAGATTAATAAACAATGTAAACAGAATATATGAAATATAGAAAAATGCAATTTCTTCTGAGAAGACATAGATGTAAGTTGTGTATTGGACTCATTGGATATGGCACATCTTGGCAGATGGTATTTCACTAGTGATAGCAGCAGCATTGACTTTTACAATAAATTTCTTATACAATATTTTGAATATAAACTTACAGAGTGGCTTGTACAGGTAGTAGCAGATAATTTTGTTTTTTAAAATGTTTTTATTGCCATAACAAAGCTAAACTAAAGTTCAATGGAAGCCTTTACCATTGCTTTCAGAGACTTTGGAAAAACCTTATGTTAAAAGTAGTCAAATGAAGAAAAATATATTTAATACAATGTCATGATTGCTTTAAGGAATACTGATAACATAAGAAATCATGGTGAAATAGAATGGGCAGGTAAGACTAAAGAGTAGAAGACCTTCAGAACAGGAATTAACTCTGTAGAGGCAGCTCAAGTAATAAATAAAGCCAGAGAGGGTACATAGAAATATGAAGAGGAATTTTGAAAGACATGCATTGAAAGTGTCAGGTTTTTTCATTTCTGATGATCTATAACATGGTGCAGAAAGACTGCAGAATATAAAATTTTATACTCCTGGGTGATCAGGAAGGTAGTGAAATTTTCAAATAGCATTACTGATTATTGAAATAATGCTTATAGCCTGCAAGTCTGTACTTTTCATCCTACCTATATCATGGCTAGGGCAAATATAAGCCAGAAAGGAACACAATTTTATAGTTTGAATGTGATCACTAAATAAAACATTTGCTTCATGCTTAAATAGTACTTACTTCAAAATCAATGCGCTGCAGGTTAGACTTGCCCACAGTGTGTCATTATATGAAAGTCTGCCTTACTAGTTGCTGGTGTCAGAAAATAGCTCAATATTTTTGAAGTAGTCAAGTACTTAGCATAAGAATAAAGTAATTCTTTCCATCATCAAAGATAATCTCTGAACAATTAGCAGATATTTTTAACTATATTATAATAAAATTATGGAATATATATTTTGTAACAAGCTGAATACATAATATGTATATAATTTGAGGAAGAACTATGTTAAATGAAAAAAACAAATGTCTATGTGATAAGTTTTCTTGCTGGGTTTGTATAATAAAACCTTAAATGTCTTTGTCCTTGAAGAGATCTGACTCAGCAACAGTCTGCTGTATGTCATTGTTTACACCTACAGATCTAATCAGAATGTACATATTTAATAAAATAATTTAGTGACATGTTACTTACAAAGGGATGCAACCAGGAGTATCAGCACTTGGCTAGGTATCTCCTATCCGACATGCAGAAAAGCATTAAAGTTGATTTTTTCTTACTCCTCTCTGTTTTGAGAGATGCTGATCATTTTCCCTTAAAATTAAAAAAAAAAAAAAAAAAAAAAATCTATTTCAAACAAGATTATGCACAACACTCACATATCAATGTATGTGCATAGTTCTGAAAGATCAAGACATTTCAGGAAAAAAACCATGGACTCCATCTTGACATCTTAGAAATCCAATAACATGAAACTTGGTGGTGTATTAACAATCTTGATGGGTCATGACACTGCTTCCTCCTTTATGTGGTAACTTTATTTTTACATGAAACTTTTTAATAAACTGTTGTAGATCTATATGAGGAAAGAGGATTCAACCGAAGTATTATTCTATTCAATCAGTTAATCCTAATGCTCTAAGGACCTTCCTGTGCAACTAACATACATCCTCCATTGATACAACTGCAGACAGCAAAGAATCTCTAAAAGTATAACTTTCACATTCATCTTATAGAACTGTAATGATGTAGAACTTACTTCAGATAGTCCTTAGGCCTGTGATAGCATTTTCTCTACAGTTTTGATATTTTTCTAATGCTCTATCAAAAAGTAGCTGAAAACAAAGCAAAATAAAGACTCTTTTGTACTTGGTATTTCTTATTCCATATAGATTTTAGTTGCTTTTCTTTAAAAAGTTCCTCATTTCTCTTCATTTAAGGTTAGCTGTGTTGATAATCTATTTTAAGTTAAAAGGTTCTGAATTCTTATTTAACCATAGTGGGGAAAAAAAAAAAGATATTTTAGAAATAATTAAAGGAAATAACAATTCCTCTAGGGCACATCCATGGTTCATGTTAATTAACTTTAAAAGGCTAACATTATATCTCCATCCTGATCTACTGACAGGACAGAAAACAGTCATCATTACAACACGGTCAAAGGGCAATTGCTTAGGCGACAGCCTTATTTATTTGTCTTCAACACATCATGAGGGATATCTTTACACTTAGCAAAGCAAATAATAAGATAAAATGCTTTTTGGTTGAAGTTATATATTATGGTTTATATTTTTATATTTATTTTTCTGGAAAATGTAAGCAAAACCTTTTAAAAATCTCGGGCAAAATTCTAGTTTATTGTATGTAACTGTTCTGTGAAAAACTATAAGAATCAAAAATGGAAAGGCAATCACATTCCTTCTGCTAAAACTAAAGAAACAGATTATTATCAAAATTCTGAGAATTTAGAAAAAACTATAGTTCATATATAAACTTTTTTCTATTAGGCCTTATTATTAGCAAGAGCAATTTATAAATGGAGGTTCAAAACTAACTTTATTAGTCTTGGTTTTGAAATATGTGTTTCTGCATAAGAAGAATGCTGTTAGATGCTGTCCATTGTCTCATCTTGGAAAACAGCTTGTCCCATAAATGTACATTTACATCTGAAGTGGAATCATAGAACAAGTGACAGCACCATTCCCAGAATTTACCATTGAAGATTAATTTGCCAGTGTTGAAAACAGATATACAAGTGAAATGGCAGAGCACTCTTAATAAGGAAAGTGTCATATAGCATAAACATATAACATGATCCCAATCCATTTTTCAGTGGATTTTTCCTTATGGAGAACATTCTTCTCCTCCCCTATCCCTTTCCAAAAGAAACTGCTCTCCTGCAGTGCCTGAGATGAGAACCAAAGTTTATTATCTGATGGAGAAGTAGAGCAATTTTAAACTTGCAGAACATCCATAAGTTATACTTTTTGTAAGTTACTCTTTTCACTGATAGCAAATGCAATTTAGTCTGTCTAGAGCTTTTATTTTTATCAAAATTTGTATTAAATATTAAACTAATACAGCCGTATAGCAACTGTAAATGATTAAACCTACTATAGTAATTCAAACATTTTTTCCAGCTGAATAAAATCCTAACTCTAAAGACTGCTATAATGAATCATGATATATTAGCATTTCAAAACAACAATAATGTCAGCAGTGAAAAATATTTCACAATTCACTTTTTTTGTAAAATCAGATATGGCTTTAATCTTTATTATAATGTCACCTGCTGCTGCCAATATGCTTAAACATCTTTCACAGTTTTCCATATTCTCAAAAATTTTTATTCTTATGCATATCACTTGTGAACATCACTCCCAGCTTCACAGGGGTGTGACATCCTGTGCAAAGCAGAAGGCATTTCTAGCCTGTTTGCTTCTTGTCTAAAGTTAATAAATATACTCTAGGGATCTTGCAATTTTAACCCATTAGAAAATTCTGTTGAGATAGAGGAACATGCTTGATGCTTTCAATCCTTACTTAAAGCAATTAACTCTATATAGAAACAACTGAAATATCTTTGCCCCCTTTCAGCAATCAGTGGATTCATCTTAGGACAAAATGTCTCAAAGGCTGTAGAGTTTTCACCACTCTTTTATGAAGCAGTTTTCAAATAAGTACTGTGTCTCCTTTTGTTTTCCCCTGCAGAATAATGCAAGGTGAATGGTTGTTTACAAAATAAAGAATTTCCAGTAATTAAAAAAAGGCAAAGAGGTATCAACTACTTAGGAAAATCCTTTCTTACTGGTCAGTTAGATCAACTGTAAAAATAGCTACCAATTTCATAAGATGGGAAATAATCTGGAGGAAGATGGATGTAGGATGATAAAAGAATAGAATGAATATTCAGCCAGCATAGACATAAATCACTCGATTAATTTCAGAATCTTTTCATGCTCTCTTGCATCTAATAAGAAATAGGGTATGTAGAATTAAATCCTAATATAAACCTAAACAAATTTCTGATAAAATAAAGTTCAATTACAAACTATGAATGCATGCCTCATTTTATACTTCTGTGTTAACCATTAAGTTAATGAAGGCACAGCATTATGCTTCTCATTATTTATATGATGAAAACATGCATCTGGACCACAACTAATATTTACACAAACAGAGCCCTATTTTCAGTGGAATCAATTTCCTAGTGGATCATGGAACAAGCCTTATTTGTCTTATTCATCTTTAACATGCAACTGAAAATTGCATTTGCTTTCCAACTCTGACATGTAATGAAAATTCATTGTATCAAACAGTTTTTTTGGATTTATTTAGCAAGAGAGATTTCTTTTGGTCTTAAAATACACTTCAATTGAAAATATATGAAATTAACTAGGACTCAAGGAACAACAAACCAAGGATGGTACTTCGTGCATCCAACCCAGAGATGACTTGGATGTTCAAACATAGAATAAAGACACTCGATTCAGAGGTGCAGCTCCACCAAAATCATTTCCTCTTCTCATCCATTCTTGCAGACATCTTAGCACTAAAATGCAAAGCAGATGGACCTGTTTGGTAGTTTTATATTTGGGAAATACAACCTTGTATCATATAAAGTGTCCTGATACTCTCTGAGGTGAGTTTTCAGGATTCTTTTAGACAAAATTGTCCATCATAATAATGTAAGAGTCAGTGAGCCCAGGATCAGATACATTGCTTAAAGGAACTAATTAATTAAGCGAGGTTGAATAGAACAGCATGAAACAGAAGAAATATAAAGTACCTTTTTTCCTCCCTGTTTCTGCACTGTGGTGACTAATGTTTATTAAGTCCCCACAGGGAGATGCTGAGAGATTTTTCCCAAGATCTCATGCTGTTTTAAAAGGAAACAATGGTTTGTGGTAAAATCAACTCGTGCTGAGCTACATTAACTGCACTGTGTTATCAGCTGATAATGGTGTTATTAGCACATTACCCACTGTGTATATTTGTGAATTAGGATATTTCCCTCTTAATGGAATTGAGCCATTTTCTATGAAATGGCAACTATTAGGCATTTTGACACCATTTTGGAGAGATTGAGAATACAGACCCATTGATTGGTTGGTTTTTTGGGGTTTCTTTGTTTTTTTTTTTTTTTTGGATCTTTACCCTTTAAACTTCAGGAAGTATGTTTACTTTTACTCCACTGTCTTGCTTTGAAAGAAAAGTATAAAAATACGTTATGTTG
The DNA here is from genome assembly GCF_027477595.1 of Haemorhous mexicanus. Taxonomy (NCBI): domain Eukaryota; kingdom Metazoa; phylum Chordata; class Aves; order Passeriformes; family Fringillidae; genus Haemorhous; species Haemorhous mexicanus. Next base: position 58,255,262 of record NC_082344.1, read on the forward strand.
GAGAGTTCACTATAAATTCTGAACATTCCAAAAGGTCACCCAGTAATAGAATAAGTAATGACTCTCACTTTGCATTATGGAGTAGCTGTTGCTGAGGTATAGCAACTGGCTTTTCCTAGTTAGGTGGTACTGGCCAAACTCTGGAGTGTAGTAGAAAGTCGAGTTTCTTGTTCTTTGGAGGAGAGTTGGAGGTAAGCATATTTCCTGTAAATTCAACATAACCAGTAAGTCTACCCAACTACACATTTGTTACACATGACTAAATAAAACAAACTACACTCTTCCTAAAAACAATGAGTCAAAACATGTTGCTGTGATTTTCATGCTTATTTGCTTCCTTCTGAACCTAAGACCAGGATGTGAATAATGATGTAATCATTATATAAATACAGGGAAGCAAATGGAAGCACAAATGTGATTAAAAACTACCTTTATTTGTACTTTCCTTTGTAAGGAAAAGTACATACTGCTCAATTTGTAAACATTAACAAAAACAAAGCAATAATTTTCATCTGTGACCATATCATGAAATTAAAAAAGGAGGCAAACTGAAGTATTTTTTAATATTTGACATGTAAAAATCCAAGGTCGAGGATTCCATACTAGGAAACGCTGAAAGAAAAACATTTCTTCTATATTTCATGAGATAATGAAATTTTAGCTCTCAGTCTAGTCACAGCTTCATAATTTTTTCCAGAAAATATTTCCAGCTGAAAGTAATTAAATAATTAATAGTCTTATTGAAGAAGAAAAAGATGCATTTTGCTAGAAGCTGTTAATTTTCAGGGTAACCAAAAGGTTGCAGTCCTTTAATTTCATTGTGCAAAGGGGGAAAAGACTTAAAATCAAACAACAATATGTGTGGCTACAAAACAGTATTCTATAATCTGTGTCATATCATAGAAGTTCTTCACATTTCAGTATCATAAACATACAACTATAAACCAAAAATGTCTCAAATATGTAACTTAATAATTATCTTCTAAAGGTTTTGTGAATTAGCAGTAACTTATATTAAGAAAATATTGAATTATCTTTCTAGTTCTATTATGCATAGTCTTCAAGCTCTTGGGTTACTTCTTCATCCTCTCTGACTAAGCTCCTAATTTGTATCATGGATGTAATAAATTTTTCTTTTGTCAGACCCATCTGTATTAATATTTATTTTTTAAATTCAGGCTTCTGCTTTCTGTATACTTGGATAGTAACATTCACAGTGAAACTAATCTCTACATAAGCTTCTAAATGCTTCTACAAAAAAAAAAAAAAAAAAATCATGAGAGAATATATTTTTTCCACTGCAGAAAATTGTATCTAAAGGTCTTAAGTTTACCTGGGAGCTCCAAATCTCCTTGGATCTCCTAGACCATTGAAATGGGGATATGAAATACTTATACATTTGCAAAAACTTTAGCTGAAGCCTTTTTGTTTTCTTTTCCCAAGCCAGATGGGGACTAGATTATAAGTGGTTTGGGTTATTTTTCCCCAGATTATAAAATTTCAATGCAAGACAAGACCATCTTTCTTTTATGTGCCTCTTTTTTTTTTTTTTTTTTTACCTAAAGACCTCTGCTGGAAACTATATAGTTCAGCCAATGCTTTGTTCTAAGTGCTAACATTTCACCACATGATATTCAGCATTGTGAGTAAAGTTCTGTGTAGTTTTATAGCCCTTTCCTAGCATATAGCCCTTAAACTCTCAAGACTTTTACGTTTTTTTCATTCTGTGTAGCAAAGTAGTCCCACCAAAATTCTACTGCTAAGTATGAGAACATGTTTAGAGAAAATTCATAATGATTTCAATAGGAAAATATTTAAATATATATATATATATGTATTTTATGTTTATTTGTTATATGCATATATATAATTTATACTAAAAGTGGACCCAACACTATCAGAGATTTCCAGTTTCTACAGCTTGTATTTATTTGTTGCATAACATGCAATAAAATGTTTCTAGTGCTTTCATTGATATTGCCACAGTATACACATGACCAAGAAAACATGTGGCAGCAATGTGCTTTCGGAGGAATAATGCCCTTAGAAAATATTGGCACTAGGTCTGACCAAGGGAGAAAAGATATTGTTTTAAATAGAGTCTTTTCTGGTTTCTTCTTGTTTGTTTTTTTCTCTTCATAATCAAAACAAACCAATGGATATTTTATGCAGATAACACAAGCAGTGAAGAATTTGCAGCAGATGACTCAGGTTAGTATCAGCTGGACTGTACAAAGTTGTTACACCTGTGAGAGGCTGTGCATCTGTAGGAGTTTCAAGAAGAAATGTAATAATCCAGCAACTATTTCAGAGTGAGCTGATGTCCCTCTCTGGTGTCCACCCATTTAAGCTCTTGGAAAAGGTGGTACCTTTGCTCCACACCACCTTGCCAAATGGATTTTAAATAGCAAAATAGCATCTCTAGACACTGCTCTTATGACCATTCTTAAAGCTCATAGACGCTGAATACTATACAGAATGATCTTTCAGTTAATGTTAAAAGTTGGGCAGATAATTCAGAGCTGGAATTAGAGTCAGGAAAATGGCCCAAAAGGAGACATTAACAAGGCTGACATTAATAAAAATATCTGATGACATCAAACAAAAATAGTTGAACTCAAGTGGCAATGATTTCACTAAATATATGTAACTTCCCAGCCTACCTTTGCTTATTCATACATTTTGGTAATCTGGTAAAAAATGTCATTTTTCATGCTAAAAAATAAATGGAGGCCAAAGTAGCACAAGTGCAATGATGGCAGTTTGCTGTATACCCTATATTGTTTCTTCTTGGAGTGCTTTGTATGAAAATCCAGTGCCCTCTCAGGAAAGGTGGAACAGGAGTTGCAGGAAGGTTTTTATTGCCATCTTTCTTTGTTTTTGTGTTTTTCTCTCCCTGTTTTCTCTACTCATATCTGGCAGGGACCTGGAATGATAAGACAGTGTTTTGTGCAAAACAATGCAATAATATTTTTAATAAGTAGGCTGGAAATTCTTTTGTTATAAAATATTTATTTCTAAATACATTTATTTGTAATGAAGCAAAGAACAGGAAAAACATATTTAGTTTGCAATTGAAACAATATAGTATTGTTTTCTAAATGTATGATGCTAGTTAATTTCACTGCTACATTTCCTTATTAATTTATGCAGTTCATTAAGTTTAACTGGCATCTACAGAAAAAATGATCTTACAGTTTGATTTGCAGCAGGGGGAGATGTACTCATAATGAATATCTTGGTTATGCTTTCCCCACATATTTTTAGCTAGGAAAACTGTATTCCTAGAGGGATGTCTTCTGAACAACATAAGCAAAAAATTTCTCCTTGCATTTCTATTAAAAGAAAAATACAGTTAAATTATTAAAAACAATTATGTGGTTTAAATTTTAAGTATTTAATAGCATTTCTAGGTACAAGTTCTGCAATTTTAAATCTCTTCAGAAATGAAAAATAAATGTAATTGTTTTTATTACTGTGATGCATCTTGGGGATTGAGGATGGATTGGAAGAAATGGCATCCACTTGAGCAAGAAGGCCAAGTGACTGAGTGAGGGAACTAAGAATTCCTCATATGGGCTAAGGAAAAACAACAACCAATGTGCAACTGGCAGAGTCAAAGTTTGTATTTAAAGAGATTGCTATAGATGAAAAAATGTCTTTTCAGTCGAGTTTCTTTCTTCCTATACATATTTCTTAAAATCACCTGAAAATTTATGGCTAAGGATTAGCTGTGTCTGTGTATATATTTCAGTACGACTGCTAAAAAAAAACCATGAGGGGGAAGTGTGTCATGCAGCAAAAAATGACATGATTATTTTCATTGTATTGTTCATACTTGTATTATGAATGGTTAAATATAACTGTGTTTTACTAAAGCTTTTATGAATATATAATCAAGGTAACAGTAGTTCAGCACAGCAATGCTTGTAGTAATAGGAGAAATCTGGCAAAATGAGCATTGTTTTGAGATTTAGAAACCATGGCAAATAATTCTTGTGTGAGAATTTCTCCAGAAGCATTTTGAAAGACACCACTTATAAAGTTGAAAAGAGTAAGCATTGGCAAAGCTAATATGCAGAGTCTAAATCAGGATCTTCTTTGTAGCTAAAGGGAAAAAACAGAGTAAATTAAGACATTACTTTCTTTTAAAATGAAAACTCAGGATTTTGCTTTAGACAATAAAAAATCAGGAATAAGACTGTAGAAGAAAGAGTGTGGCTAAGGTAAGTCAGGTGGAACTAGGTTTACTTAAAACCTAGTTTCTTGCTTGAAATCTAGTCTGAGATATTTTTATTGTTTCGCAATGTAAATATGTTTTGTCAGTATCAGAGAAAGCTGATGAGAAGCAGTCTCATGCTGACAAGTGTTACCCCTGAAAACCTCTGTACAGCTGGTGCTTGAATGAAATAGGAATCTGGTAATTCTAGGACAGTTCTAGGCAGAAAGAGAAAATGCTCTATAAGTGAAAAAGAAAAAATAGTCAAATTTTAATAGTGTGAACAAAACACAAATGGCTATTACTGTAATTCATTTACTTTGGTACACATACAGTCCAAATTTTCTAATTAGCAGAAATAAAAAATCCCTATTAGCAAAGCTACAGTTAGCAGCTGTAATATTTTAAGGAAAAAAAAAAACAAAACAAAAACAAACAAACAAACAAAAACTCCAAAAACAACAGAACATAAACAAACAAACCCCTGTGGAAACTAAACTTGTTCCTCATTTGCCAGGTTCAGAGACAATGACCACCACCAGATGACTGCGCCAGGTCACTGGTGCCAAGGTGGGGTGAGGTCAGGCCAGGACTTCAGCTCACAGCTCAGGGTCCCAGTCTGGATAAATGAGATAAGTGGCCCAGTCAGGCTGTTAAGGGCTCAGGACGAGTCTCAAATGAAAGCAGCTGGCATAGACAGAAGACCAGCCTGAGTCTCCCTGCTGGTTGTCTGGGAGCTCCACCGACTCCTCTGCTAGATTGTTTTTTTCAAAGACACCACTGCACCCTCTTTAGCTTGGCAATGAGCCTCAGCAGCCAAATCTTCCAGAGAAAAGATGTTTTCATGGTCATTTCCCAATATTCTCCGAGACCCCAAGCCAATTCTTTTAGCATGGGGTCTGAGGTGCCGTGATAAGCTGTTGGCATTCTCTCAGGATCCAAGGAATGAGATGTTAATTAAGGGGTTGTCTTCCTCCTCTTTGTCAGGAAAAACACACTCTTGAAAGTGACAGGCTTTGTCCTCACTCTAGGGTCTACATGGGACCATTTTTGTCTGTTTTCTACCACACTTCATCCGTTGCTCTTTGTTTACTCTTCTGTAACTCTGTGTTACATATGATTTTGGCAAAGAGCGTCCAGTGCATATGTCAGATATTTTTGCTTCTTTCTGTTACCACAAAAATCTGTTTTGCTTGGCTTCTAAGTTTGTATTATTAACAGAGGAGCTGTTGATGTACTTAATAAGTCTAATATGATATTGTGTACATACTCTAAAGGCCTCTGCTATCACTCCAGTCCTGTACTCTTAGTGCTTCATGATTATTATAGGGGCATGAATCACACATTCTCCACAGAATAACTAAGTGATGTTCCTATCCACGTAGAATTTGCTAATAAGGTTGTAACACAGACTCATGTAAAGCCAAAGTAAACAAAAATTAATTAATAGCCACTTGGTCATTAGATAATTGCTCTTTCAGCTTAACTGATTAAAACAAAGCTCCAAGCAGGTTGAGTCCAGAAAAGGTAAGCCTCACAGCTCAGCCTGAGGCTCTGCAAAGTTAGTGAAAACTCTTATTACCAATGGCAATACTGAGTTTCACGCTACTTTTTTAACTAAAAATATGCTTTTAAAAGTTAGCAGTCTTGCTCATATTTTCCAAGTTTAGATATAATCATTTAACCTGTCATTTGCTTTCTGGGAAGTCAGTGTCAATGTAATAGTTTAAATAATTCTGGTTTTCTAGGACATGACTTTGTACCACGATGCCACCTAAAATCAAAACCTATAAATGTGAATGTAACAACTTAATCACTAAATAGTGCATGTTGACTTGCTCCTTTTTTGTTGTAGTGTTTGTTCTTGTTGAAAACAGGACCAGAATGCAAGAAGATACATGAATTATTAACATTGTTAAATAAAGATTAATTATGCAGTAATATGTCTATGATAGATTGGAAATAGGGAAATTCCACTTGTCTTGAAGTATTTCTGTGCTATATCTAGGACTTGTATGAATCATTAACATTGTTTATTGTTGATACCGTCCATGAAGTGTGTTTGTCTAATCTTTTAAATTTTTCAATATTTACTTTTAATAGATACATCACTGATCCATACAAGCTCCATAAAACCTTTCTCTGTATTTATTTGTGATTCTTTTTAGGACTTATTGTTCCACTGTATTGAAACAATAATGGCAAATCTTTAAAGCCAGTCATTGAATCCAAACCTACCTAAAAACAAGAGGGTTCTCATTTCTATAAGCAACATAAAAATCACTCCTTTTGATATCAGTAAATTCCTCTTTATAATTCACATGAATACAAAAACAAGTAAATAGCAGTCATTCTTTGCAGAACATAGTGAATAATAGAACTTTTATTAAGAATCATGTGAATTCAAAAGTTTTTAGCTTCAGAAGGTGGTGGATGAGAGAAAGTGTATTAATATGCATACAGAACTTCCAGCTCAGAAATCTGTGATCCAGTGAGACTAAGAAAGTATCCAGAGGAAATATTGCTACATATTTATATAGTCTTGTGCTTTCTTCTCTGTCTCTGCTTTTGGCTATTATCAGGGAAAAGGTTGGATTAGATGTACCTTTGAGCTAAACTGGTATAGCCATCCTATTTTTTTATAGTACTTGACACAAAGGTATGACTCATTTATAATCATATCTTGCTATTTGCCTGAAACTAAACAATGTGGGAATAAAGGGACTCTAAAAAACATCATAAACACTTATGATGTTCCTTGTCAAGTGACATTTAACGCTCGGCTTTTGAAAATCAGATCAACACATTGTAAATTTAGATAAAATATAATTAACAGTCCTATAATCTCCTAAATTAGAATCACTACTGATATACTAATCATCCTGTCTCTCTGGGCCATCTGAAATTTTCTTTGCATGGAAGGCTTCAGATAGAAGATACAAGAGAATGTACAGAAGTGTACATTGTGTCCTCCAGAAATAAGACCTATTCCAAGAATTTTGCAAGCAGCTGTTGCCTTCATGCCTCCAAAAGGTTTTCTTGGCTGGCACAGGACATTATATGAAAAATCTGAGGTAAGACAAAGATGGTAGCATAAGTGATAAGTAAGAGTAACAGGGAGAGTTCACAAAAGGAAAAAAGAAATTATGCAAACCCACAAAAAAACCCCAACCATCAAAGAAAAAGAACCAAAAAAGTTAGAACAACCAAGAAGTTGTCAAATTAAGGTTGAAGCTGTCACAATGATAAGGTCATTGATAGACTAGGATGAAAAAAGATAAAACAAACTTAACACATCAAAAATAGTAAACAGAGTGAAAAATTAGTGCTAGAGTGGCACAGATACAGAAAACAAGAATGACTGCAAAAAAGGAAGATGATGCAATTTAGTCACAAGATTTTAGAAATAAAAAAAAGAGTCAGAAATTTGGGAACAAGAGTGGAGGCTAGAATTAAGTAACAATGAGAAGTGGAATCATTGGGATGGACAGAATTAGATAAAGTATTGTGGTGGTGGTCCTGTAGAGCTACACTGTTGAAAAATAAAATTTAGTTCAAATTGATTACTAATATTTAGTAAAAAACCATTTATGATCCAGGTGTTAAATCCCCTTCCAGGGGAAATCAAGGTTAAGGACTGCAGAATTGCTATTTTAGTGTAATTGTTAAATGTTATAGGACCTGGACTGTATTATTTTTATGCATGTGCAAGAAAATAACAATGTGAAGAAATTAAGGAAAATATGAATATCATAACATTCATAGAGAATTCATTAAATGTGGTGGCTCTTGAGATGCATAACTTCTCTTTCGTGCCTCATTGTGTATCACATTAAGGAAGTGATGGCTGGAATTCATTTTGTAAATAGATAGGTAGCAATGGTCAATAAATTCCTTTCACTGCTTGACTGTGTATATGCATCTATGACATCATTAATATATAATTTTACAAGCAAATGATAGCAAACTCCAGAGGTTATTTTTTTGTCTTTTTCCTTGTCTTCTTTTTCCCTGCTTTTCAAATGTGAAGTTTCAAAAGTGATTTTGTTCCAACATAATAGGATAGAATGGAAGCCATCATGTAACATCCAAAAATATTGGCTAATTTTCAAGACTGTACCCCTGGAGGTATCCACCCATCACAGTGTAATATTGCCTTAAAAATGTACCTTACAAAGAAGTTCCTTAATGGGACTGCACTACTGCAGGTACAGAATTACTGTAGGTACAGAGAGCACCTTTAAAATTTATTTTCACCTGATAATTTGAGTTATATTCATTCTGTCTACTCAACAAAAATGTGTTTAACCAAGTAACAGTATGGATCTCATGTAGCAAAAATGCCCAAGAATTCCATGTCCATGAAGGATTAAAGTATTTTCTGGCAATTCATGTCACATATTTGACAATTTGCTCACTTAAAAAATAGAATGCATGTGCAATTTTAAGAAATGGGAATCCAGCTGTGCCAGGTTCACATTTAAATTAAAGATCTGTCAAGTCCTTTTTTGCAATGATATTACCCTGTCAATAGTAATTCTGTTTATTGGTGCAAGATCATTTAAAAATAAGTAGTTTTACATGCCTACATGTTTATGTTAAAACTTCTCTATTTTCAGGTAAAAACACAATCTAATTCTGGAATTATTTCTTTTACTTAATATTTTCTCACTGTGGGTCTTCCTGTTCTTCATACTTCTTCATTTAATTTCATTAAATAATTTGAAACACAATTATATAAAATATTGACTGATATTTCAGTTCGAATAATGAAAATTATAAAACTCTCCTTTTTTTTCCCCTCTTGAGGAAAGGTGCCCAAATCCCATTCTCAAACTGAGATCCTTCAGGTTTTACCTGCTACCTTCTCCCCTTTGACTTGAAAGAATTATCTCTTTTTACAAACTATATTTTTTAAATCTTTTATTTTTCCCTCCATTTTGTAATCTTCTCATTCCTCTCTTCATACAGCTCTAGTAAGGACCATATATTTGTTATTGTTTAAGACAGAAAGCAGTGTTCAGAGTTGCCTGGCAGCAAGTTTGTAATATTCTCAGTAATTAGGTCGTGGGAATTGGGAGACAGAAGAAATGGATCTTTGCAGCCCAGAGGGAAATCTGCTAGGGCCTGACTGATTCCAAAGTTTTGGCATGGAAAACTTGTCATTTGATGATTAGTTTCTGAACCTCTCTTATGTCAAATAGTGTTGTTTGTTCATGAAACATGCTGCAATGGTCTCTCCCCAAGGCTCACTAGAACAAACTACGTGGCAACAGAAAGTTGCTGGGAGTATCAGTAATTGCAGTCAATATGATTTAATGGGTAACACAGTCAAGAAATTCTTTGCCTAACTGCATTTGTCCTGTTCATAGAAGTGGAGCAGAAGGCCTCTAATCAGTTTGTATATGTGTATGCACACAACATATATATGTATATTTAAACATTATACATGGTGTATTATATGCACAATAAATGTTGAGATATTTGTTTGAAAAATAGAATAGATCTGGAAGCTGTACATATGTGTTGTATAAATTTATATATTAATATAACCGTAGTGATCTTCTACACTAAGAAAGTTTCAATATTACAGACTTCAGAAAGACCAAGATAACTTGAAAATTATTTCAAAGGATTACAAATTGATAACTTGAATAGGACACGATTGAACACTTCTTTGAAATTGCTGCACATTACTACATAAAATAGGATATTATATAGTAAATAAAGACAACAATAAAGTATTTTCACTGCTGGTATATTCTAAACCAGAACATTTTCAAGTAATTCAAAATATCATAAGACTTACAAACTTATCCACATAAATTGAAGCATAAAGTTTAAAAATTTAACTATGCCGCAAATTCATTTGTATAATTTACTTCTTTCAGATTAGCACAGTAGAAAGTTTTCAAAATATCCTACACATGATTAGTTTCATATTAATTAGCTGTAGTGTGAGGCAAGGATTCTTGAGTATGAGCATAGAATGATAGAACAAGCCATGAAAACACAGTGATAGTATGATAACCAAGGCTGAGTAAACTTGGTGCCACGTGCTAATATGAAATAATTTCTGCAGTGCAATAGAGTACAGGCTGCATTCTATCTTACAAGCTTTTCTCAGGCCACTCTTACTCTAAACAAGAGATTAAGATCTGAAACAATATCTACCTGCATTAAGAATATGAATGATGATGTTAAAAGATGACAAAAACGAATAACTCACGTGCCCAAATTAAAAAAAAAAAATGTCATTAGGAGCTGAAGAACCTTTTTTAAGGGGCTAGGAAACCCACTAGAAAACAAAGTAGGAACAAACTGTGGCATTAGTCCACATTCTGTCGCAGACCACTAAAAACTGGGGCAAAGGGGACACAAGAAGGTTTTGTCTGTTAAAGCTCCCAGTAAAGGAAGTGATTCCTGCTAATAACTTAATTCTGTGTTGTTTTATTGTTCATAATTAATAACAAAATACAACAGGAATCACAATAAGGAGAAAGCTGAAAAGCTTTTATAAGTCACAGCAAAGAGAGGTCATGATGTCTGAAAGCATTGTGTGCCTTAGCATATTTAAGGACTGATTTCAGAGATGAGAACCCTCATTGGCCTGCTAAAACAATAAGGAAATATCTGAATTGTTTTAAATTATCATAACTTTGTTGAAGTAATTGAGGAAATATTAGTTAATATCAGCACAAGTTATGTCACTTTATCCTATGTCAGTTCAAGACGATTATTAGGTAACTGACACCACAGATGTAATAGCAGTAATAAAAAATATTAACTGTATTGCTCTTATATCCTGATATTATCAGATTGAATTGAAGGAGAAGAAGAGATAAAGGAAAAAAAAGTCCTTTGTGAAATCAAAGACTTATAGAATCTTTAAGGTTGGAAAGAACCTCCAAAGTCATTGAGTCCAAGGGTCCATCAAGTCCCAGGTCCAGTAATTTCATGAATACTTCCAGAAATGGTGACTTTACCACTTCTCTGGTCAGCCTGCTACAACACTTAACTACCCATTCAATGAAGCAATTCTTCCTCATGTCCAGCCTGAATTTCTCCTGGTAAAGCTTCAAGCCATTTCCTCTTGTCCTGTCACTGGTTGCCTGGGAGAAGAATCTGAGTCCTCCTTGTCAACAGTCTCCTTTCTGGTAGCTGTAGAAACTGATAAGATCTTCCCCAAGCCTCCTTTCCACCAGGCTAACAACCCCAGCTCACTTCCCCTTTTATTTTTGCTTTCATTCTTTGATTCTGTCACATTAATGAATGATCCCATATTAATCTGTTAGGTTGTTACAGGGCTAAATGACTCTGGGGAACATTAAAGCTCCTCACACACTTCCAAACATCATCCTAAAAAGAAAAGGATGGGTGTTCGTGTTTAGGATGCCAGTGTGGACTGTCTGAAAATGAATGTAAAACAAATGATAGCATGACCTAGCAAATATCCTTTTCGTCAAGGAAGATGTAACAAGAAAGTTACCTGACACACTAGGTAGAGTAAATTGTCAGGGTGTACATATCTCTGTTCTACTACAGCTGAGTATTAAAGATGCAATACTGTAATGCTGCTAAATAGGTCTGTCATAGATGTACATTTACAAATCTTCAATATTTCTAATAAATTAATCAGTCGTATTCACAGTTAAAAAAACCTAATTCTCTGTAATAATAGTTAACATTTAATGGGTTACAAAATTGCTCTTAGATATGTATATGACTTGGAAGGATGTAAAATATATTACCAGGTTTTACAAAATACAAGACAATCAAATCAAATTTGTCTGTAATTATTTAGGAGGAACTTGTATTATGTAGCTAAATTTACAGAAAATGTGGTTCAGACAGGCAGGCAGATACAGGAGATTTCCCATGATACTGTGGTTTTGTGGCAAGAATTTGGTAGTGGGGAGGCTACAGGGGTGGCTTCTATGAGAAGCTGCCAGAAGCTTTCCCCATGTCCAACAGAGGGATTGCCACCCAGCTCCAAGATGGGCCCACCACTGGTCAAGACCAAGCCCATCAGCAATGGACATAGTGTCTGGGCAATTACATGTCTAAGAAGAGTAAAAGAACTGCTGCAAAACAGCAGCTGGAGAGAGGAGTGAGAATATGTGAGAGAAAGATCTCTAAAGACACTGAGGTCAGTGAAGAAGGAGGGGCAGGAGGTGTTCCAAGCACTGGAGCTGAGATTGCCCTGCAGCCTCTAGTGCAGCCCACGGTGAGACAGCTGTGTCTCTGCAGCCCATGGAGTCCCACTGTGGAGCAGACATCCACTTGTAGCCCCTGGAGGGCCCCATGCCAAGGCAGGGAAATGCCTGAAGGCAATTCTGACCCTGTGGGAAGCCTGCACTGGAGCAGGACTTCTGGCCTGGTGGAGCAGGTTTGATGGCAGCACTCCTTACCTCATGGGTTACCCACACTGGTCTGTTCCTGAAGGACTGCACCTGGTGGGAGGCACCCACGCTAGAGCAATTCATCAGGAACTGCAGCCTGTGGGGACAGCTCACACTGGAGCAGTGAGTGGAAGACTGTCTGCTGTGAGAGGGAACCAACGCTGGAGCAGGAGAAGAGTTTGGGGAGTCCGGAGTCCTCCTGAGGAAGAGGACTGGCAGCATGTGAAGAACTAACTAAAACCACCATTCCCCATCCCCCTCTGCTGCTGGGGAAAGAAAAAAGAGAATTAAGTTAAGCTCAGAAGGGAGGAGTGGATGGAAGGTGTTCTAAAATTTGATTTCATTTCTCATTAGTCTACTCTGACTTGACTGGCAATAAATTCAAATTATATCCTCGAGTGTGTTTTGCCCATGTTGATAACCAGTGAGTTATGTCTCCCTACTCTTAACCCCTGACCCTGTCATATTTCCCTGTCCAGCTGAGGAGGGTCTATAGAGTAGACTCAGTAGGCAATGGCATCCAGCCCATGTCAAACCACCACACCTCTTCAGAATATTTTGCTTGAATACCAAATTTGTTCTGTTCATGTAAAAAAGGTGACATCTGATAGGACTAGGAAGCAACTTTTTAATTTATGGGATGACTTTTATTTACCTTGTGCACAAAGAAAAAATAGTTTGTTGCATAAACAAAATCATCAGAATTGTTGTGGAATAAACAGCCTATTTTAAGCACTTCTATATTTTAGCATTCTCAGGACATGGTGAACATTAAATAATGTGTTCATGTTTTTACCATCATTTTAATTAGATAACATCTGGGTGGATATTTTTCATATTCAGATGGATTTTCTTGCTGGTTCACTTATGAGTGAAGATTGATACTATAAATTTTGGGACATGTAGAAGAAAGTTTGTTGTTCAGCCAGGCTAAGATAAGCTGTTGTATTAGACTACTAGTTATCCATTTCCTGATTGTCAGCAGTCTAATGTACAGTGAAAAAGAAATCCACAGAGTTATCCTCTTTCATAACAGAGATAAAAATCACAAAGTATCTAACTGAAAACTTTGATGATTCTGTGTCATTGTCTGTAAGTTTCCAGTTTTTTCTGGTTCTGAGCTATTCTACTGATACATACCTATTGAACAAGTAAAAAAAATTCTAGTTTCACATCTTGTAGTAAAATTGAATATAAATATCTGGTTATATGTTTTACATTAACTTGTATTCTTCATAACATTTCAAAGTCCCTTTATTAATATTTACCCCTTAAAGCATTAACCATTAAAATAAAAATAATCAAACAAGGTAACATCAGTGTAGGAAGGAGGGCAAGGTGTCCTCAGCAGCAGAATTTCTACCATATTATATTTTATCTCACATCAAGTTCATCAGTATTTATTTTGTTACTTAACAGAGACTGGAATGATTTTGCATTAGTTTCCTTGATGTTTCCAAGAGCTCCAGAAGAAGGTTATAAACGAAAAATATATACAAAAGCAAAATCCAGAAAAGCAGGATAATTAGCAAATAAAACGTCTGTTGAAAAATGTTGAAATTGTGATGCTTGCAATGCTGATATGTTTTGCAGGATTATCCTACAATTCACATGGCACATTTTCTCCTGGGTTATTATTTCCATAGTGATACTCACTTCTAGAGTAACCACGACATACTTCAGGACTCAGTTGTTCAGGCAAAATTATTGTGAAAGACCTGTCAGAACTAGTTTTGTCCTCCCTGACATTTTCACCAGGAGAAGTATATGGGGCCTGATTCCAGTTTACTCTAATTACTTTAAATATACATGTTTTCACTGATTCTGTATTCTGAAAGTATATTGCTGTTCCTCCAATTATATATATAAATACCAATTATATATGGTAGACTAGGCAGGTGTGTTACAAACTAGATTTCATGAAGTCATTTACTCATGATCCAATATCTCCTGAGTACTTACCTTGTAAGTTTTGCATCTTTCATACACAAATCTATGTTTCATAATGTAATGCTGAAACATGGTTGATGGCAGAATACCTGGTATTTTATTTAATGATGTCCATTTTTAAACTAAGGAAAGTTAATTCCCAAGTAAGCGCATGCATAACAAGAAAATTAAATAAAGGAGACGTTTAAGAAAAAAAGACATATTTTCTCATGCAATTAATTATTTATTTAAATAAATATATTTTCAAGCTGTAAATTAAATTTTTATTGCCTTTAATTGATAAAAGAGTTCCAAATGGAATGCAAATGAGTATGGCTCCTATGAAAGTAGATATGATTTACCCACACCAATAGCAGCAATTGTCATGAATGTAATTTATCATCTGTCAGCATAATATACTATATACAAACAGTGAGGTGACACCCTGGCAAAGTTCTTTTTCAGACATTAACTAATGCATTACAAGCTGTCAGTCTAGGTCACAAAACTATATATTTGAAGACAAACGAATATATATAATATATTGAGATATTTTTATTTAAAACAGTAGATTCCCTATACCTGATTCTGTTTACAAACTTGCTTTGTTTTAAACTCATTTTCATTTTAAACTGTATAATGGAGAAAATAGGTGTAATTTTAGATCCTTTTAAGTCATTATCAAATTCCCATTTTTTGTCAGAAGACAGAATATAACTGAAGAAATACATATATTTCTCATATGCTTATGGGCACCAATAGAAAAAAATAAAGATTTTTATAAATTAAATACTGATGTCTTCATTATTTTAGAAATTCTTCCTTTTACTTTAATTGTCAAATGGTATTGGCAAAATTGGCTAATCAAATAAACTATGCCCATGTTTTATAGTATGTGCAATAAGCACAATGTTTTTGTCACACTATTGACAATATTTAGCCTGTACTACAAGTATAACTGCCACTACACTCACACCTTTAAAGTAATAAGTACTTGGAAGCAGAATTTTTTCCAACCTCAAAACTGGTATGCAGTATCCCACAAAATTTAACTTTTTTCTTTGTTATTCTTGAGGCATTCATTGAGGAAAATATAATCTGTAGTCTTTTTTCACACCATAATTTTTTTCTTTCAAAGAGACACTGAATTGTTTTAACACAATTTCTTTTAGCTTGTATTTCATTGCTGTTTCTATCTGCTATATATCCTTTATACCTGAAAAAGTAACTTTATAGTCTCCAAAGAATTTAAGAGACAATATTAACACTACAAGTATAAGCTAAAGACTAATAATGATATATTCTATGTTCTCATCCCTTCTGAGCATCAGTCACTATTTTGAGAGTGATATTTGGGTTTGAATAAAGTAAAAGAATACCTGAGAACTGGACCCTCCTCACTTAGTGCAAGGTCTATTTACTTCCTTTTCTCTATTTATCCTTTTCCACCAATGAAAAGCATTAATGTCACTAACTATTAACAAACTTGACCTAATGTTTTTCATGAGAGTAGATGTCAAAGACTTGCTAATAAAATATGGCATCTACCTGTTATGACTTTTTGTTTGGATACTCATGCCAAAATAATGGACTTGTTTTCATAAGTTTTCATCAAAAATTATTGTACTGTCAAGATTTCACAGAAAGTGAAAGGGATTTTTCTCAACTGGCTATCCTTTTAGATGAACTTTATATTACTTCCTCCCATATTCCAGGGTGCATCAGCTCTGATAGTTAGCAGACTCCTGTTAGTGATCTTGTGTGTTTCATTCATGTCAGTGCCTAAATCAAGGTTATTGTCTTTTCTATAGCAATATGCATTGTTCCCACTTTTTTTGTCTCATATTTCCAGTATCTTGCTACTTGTAGCAAAAAGATTCTTTTATGTATTGTTGCCATTGCCTTATTTCTTCCAGCAGATACCAGCATTTTTTTTCTGTATAAGAACAGAGGATTAGATAAGCAAGACAGTGATCACAATACTCAGCTATCTCATCTACTCATTAACCTGGTGATAGGTGGAGAAAAAAATATTATTTGCACTGGCAGTTTCCTGGTGGTGAGTGAAAAGGAAATCTCCAGGTTGTTGGCAGGATTCGTCTGTTAACTCCCACGTGCAGGCAGAGTGGTCAGTGTGCCAACAGGGTGAACCATAAAGTGATTTGTAGGTCAGGGCAGACTCTGTGCAGTGTGTCCACCCTTCTTTAGTTTTATAAAGACATATGCTTTTCTAGGTTTAGGAAAATCCAAACCTTCTCTGAGGAGTACTAATCCTAACTTTGCTTATGAATGTCAGAAGTAGAAGGAAAGCACAGGATAATTTGTTCTGTGAAAAAAAATCTCGTTGACTATAAAATCTTTTGTACTTCCAAAGAACGTCCTTACCCAGGTTTGCCTAGGTTTCATCTGGAGTTTTGCTGTGGGGTTGCTTAGTATTTATCAGGTATAAAATGTTTTGAAAAAGGTTTATGATTCAAATAATAGCTTGTAAAAATTTAAAAATCCACAGAAAGTTTTTGACCAGTTTTATTCTTGAATGTCCAGTAGAGTTGATTTTTTTCTCCAACGGTTTTTAGCCATGCAAAATCTGCTGTTAATGAGAAAGACACAAGAGCTAATGCCCTAATACAATTATTTTACTGGTTCATTATTAATTTATACTTGCTCGTCTGTTTAGGGTTAAAATTCAGAAATGGTGCCAACATTTTAGATATACATTCATTTCACTTAGGGAATGCCCCCTGAAAAGAGACTTTGGGCATGAAAACTAATGGAAAATTATGCTTTGGCACTGACTAACCCTTTTTTAATGATACTGCCCACGTGGTGTAAATGCATCTTGTTAATACACCTTGTATTTACATCTTGTTAATCAGCCTTCCTAAATTAGTATTTTAAAATAATTTTATCATTTTTTATCTTTTTTTTCTACATCTATAGCTGTGTTATCATAATTTCACATATCACCCTGGATCCCAAGAGATATGACAGTTTAGAACAGTTAATGGTCTGTTTCATAATTATCAGAAACTGAATACTGTGTGTGTTGGCACACAGCAATAAATTTAAATACCCAGAAGCTAGGAAGCCCATATGTTTGAGTTTTTTATTTAGAGGTGCATCCTGGTGGAATTTGCTTACATATCCTAATTTATCTCAAAGTTCTGATTTTATAGGTAGATTAGAAATAAAGCATTTAACTTTGTCTCAGCCTATGTTCACTTCAGTCCTTCGTTTGGTCTCCACCCCTTCATCACTTTCCCTCTGTTGAGTTTGCCAAGAGGATGGCCCCTGAGTGTGGAAGATGCAGCACAGCTTCAACACTTTAACACATGTTTGTGAGTCTTGGTGGAGTTGGGCACTGAGCACACACAGTCAGCTGAGAGTTCATGGAAATGAATTGTACATAAATCAAGTCAGATGCAGAGATTCAAGTTGCATTGCAAACCTGATGCTTGAAAACTTGAAACATTGGAGACTGCATTTGTTGTTTTGGCAAGACTTTGGTTCTGCTGACACAGGAGCAGCTAGGGAAGATGAATATGAGAGTAAATT
This sequence comes from Haemorhous mexicanus, assembly GCF_027477595.1. Lineage (NCBI taxonomy): Eukaryota > Metazoa > Chordata > Aves > Passeriformes > Fringillidae > Haemorhous > Haemorhous mexicanus. The sequence continues at coordinate 58,273,367 of NC_082344.1, forward strand.
ATCTGAGACAGAGTTTGGTTTTCATCATGAAGTTTCCTCTGTCTGAGTAGTTGTAAAATGTTCTTTTGGGGGACACAGTAACAAAGCATAGTGTCTGCTCTCAGCTCTCCTCTCTGTCTTAATAAAACCTCTACCACTAATATCCTTCCCCATTATTTGCATATTTTATTTCTTTTTTAAAGCTCAGAAGTATACTAGTGCTGGCAAATATGCTAGCTGCAATCACTGCATACCAAGGACAGAACAGTGCAAGTTTGCTAACTAGAAATCCAAAATGAGTGCTTCACATGTGAGGTAAGGCTTTCTCCCCACAGATTTAACACTATTATCCAGTTAAGTAGAAGGGAGATTTATTTGGACCTACACAGGCAAAGCAACTTTCAACTTTCAATGTCTTCAGCACACATGTTCTGAAAGCAGGTTTAATGTAGTGTGTGAACTAGATAATGAGATATAGTGAGGATTTTCTCCAAGAAATAAATAAAAGAACAAAGAAACTATTTAAAAGTTCAAGGAATGTCACCTTATGTGTATACCTCTACCATGATTTACATTGTGTTAGAGAAAACAAACATGCAGGTCATGGAGCATAAGTCTCTGTTCATACCACGCAAAGTACTAAAAAATACAAAGTATTAAATTTCATAAATATGTGGACATGCCATATGAGAAAAAACCTACAGCTGTTAAGAAATTCTTTGTTCTGGGAGATACTTTTGTCTATTGCTTCCTCATTCTATTTTTTTAGTGAATAAAATATTTTAATATTGTTTTTATTCTAAATTAACATGTAATGTTGGTTAAGCTTATAATTAGTCTTCTTTTTGTTATCAAAACTATAACACAGTAAACTGAATAAGACTCATATTTTTACTATATTTTTTCTGTACTGAAGAGAAAAGCCTATGCTGAATCTGATTAAATTAAATCAAAGCAAATATAAATAAGTGGGGAAAATACCCTCTGATGTTAGACAACAGCCTCCATATAGTTTGAATTTAACCAGTTTCTTAGTTCATTATTACAGAGCTTTACATTCACTTTCTGTTTTATTTTATATGTGCTAACATTTTATTTGTCCTAGCTGGTTTATATTAAGATTAAAGTCATTATGTCAGCTCTGTAAAGATGTAGGAAACTCAAAGGGTATGTGAATCCCTGGGTTGCAGGGATATCTGGTTTGTATGAGAGTATTGGGTGAGTAATTTACTCACTAGTAAACAGAAACAAGAGATAGGAAAAGTAGTAAGTAAATACACATAATTAGTCAGGAGATAACAGCGAGCATAACAAAGATAAGAGCTCCCATGCCACCGACGGCTGAGCCAGTGACACAGTCCCTCAAGTGTCCCCATGAAGAAGCTCAAACATAACTTTGTAACTGATAGGAAGGGGGAAGCTAGATTACCACGGGACTCATGGGAATGGATAAACTTTTTATGGGATATATCAGGAGCCTGGTGGATTATGCAAAACTTGGTAGGGGAAGTTTTAAAAAGAATGTGGAAATGTGCAAAACAACTGTGGGGTGCTTAGAGGAAGAACCAAAAGTTGGAAAATGGAGGGAGAAATTTGGGTCAGGGAGGAACAGAGAAGTGGGGAGAGAGGAATAAAATATCACATTTTAGCAGGATGCTGACAGTACATTTTTTTGGCCAAGCACTGTGCCAGTAATATTAAACTTTCAAGTTTTGTAAAAGTTGTTAAATTCTCCTCCTATTTCCTATATGATTTAGCCCCCATTTTCTGTGTGGTTCAGTTCACTATTTTGTGTGTGGGTATGTGAACTGCAAGGTGGACTAACTGGTATGTAGGAGATACACCTGAACTCAGGCTGCAGGGGAATACCTGCTCTGGCACATGGAGCGCATCCTTCTCTGACTCTGGTGTCCTCCCTGCTGCTTCTCACCCTCTCTGTTCTGTCTGCTTCTGCCTGTCTGGCATTTTCTGCCCTGTCTCAGACAAGTTCCCCCTGAGGTGCCATCAGCTTGTCTGAGAGGCTCAGCTGTGCCCTGCTGGAATGGGCAGGAGCTGGCTGTGTCTGGCACAGGGCAGCCCCAGCCCTGAGGTGTCCCTCAGCTCCAGCTGACAGCACCATGCTATGTATTGCCAGCAAACCTTCCTAGTTTTTAGCAGGTAAATACAAATCTCATTCCTCAATCAGATGTATTGGAATAACTGAATGTGTAACACTTTTTAAGGAAAGCTGCAATCTTTTAACCAAGACATATCATGAAAGTGTGTCTAACTTAACTTACACAGTGCTGCATGAAGTATAGAGGCATTTCAAAGCAATATTTAAAAGGCTTGTTCTGTGTTCAAATTTAAAAGATAATTCATGAGTAAAATAGCCACATTGCAAGATATAAGTTATTTCTAAAGTACTATGTGATTTTATCCATAGGGACAAAAATGCTTTTACATGCTCATGCTTGGGAATTTCCAGTCAAGAAGAGATGTAGCTATGCTCTCATTTCTCAAAAGTGAGAGCCCAACAGCTGTTATCTTTCCCCTGGTAGTTTGGGACAAAATCAAAACAAGGAGATGCTCAGCATATCCTGCTCCAGGTTCCCCTTTCTCCCAAAGGGAATTCACATTACTGTGTACCTCATGTCCAAGATAAAATACTGAGATGTCATATGATAGAGGAAAGGGTTTCGATGCCACAAAGTCTTTTCAAAGTCCTTTATGAATGTTTAAGTAGGCAGGATCTCTTTTTGAGCTCACCAAAAAGTGAAGGGAGAAAGAAAGCATTTGTTTCCCAAAGGTAAGCACCTATCTGTAGCTCCAAATAAGACCCATGAGATTATAGCTCCAAGTAGAAAGCACTCTAGGGTTTAGTTGCTGAGTTATTCCATAGAAACTGAAAGGTTGGTTCAGTTCATTTCCTTAAAAAAAAATACAAAAAACTCAGAGACTACATTATTGCACTTGTGTAACAGGGAAATCTGCCTCCTGTGTTTTAGCAGCCCCATTTGGGGCAGTGTCATGGGTGCTCACACCCATGGTGGTGGATAGGTGGATAGGTCCTCTGGGCTTCTCTCCAAGCTTTCTGTGCCACTGCATTGCCAAGACCGGAAAGAGAGGAGAGCCTGTGATGATACAAGCAGGATTAATTTACCTCTAGAACTGGAAGGTAATTGAGCTTCTTTTACTCATTCCTATTTAAGTCAAACAGCATTCTCACCACAGTCCATGGGTGTGCAAAGTCAATATTTTCAACATTTTAATGGATATTTTGGAATATTTTTACATTTACTATGCAAGAATTTATTTTCTTTTCTTATTTATTTCTAGCAAAGCCATCAAAAGAAAAGGCTGTTACTTTTTCTTTTGAAGACAAGTTTGAGTAACATTGAGTAATGTTAATAGGATATTATCTGTTAAGTAGTGTAAAAGTAAACATAAAGTAAACATTATTGGCAGAGTTGTCAAATTATATCAAAAAGTTCTTAAACCACTATTTTATGATGTTACTTTTAAAAATTACTTCTTGGGTGATAGAGAGGAGTAGCGTAGAAATGTTCACTCAGTACAAATTATCTTTAACACTCATCAATTTCCTCAAAAATAACAGTTAGCCATACCTTTGAAGGAAGTCAACAAGATAAAAAAGGAAGATTCACACTCCTGGTTAAGGAATGTGTTGACTGAAACAGAATGACTACGAAACACAGAAGAACCTGGAATTTTCTTTTTTAATCCAATTGAGAATTGATTAATATTTTAAACTGTGAAAAAGAAAAGTGTATCTTCAGTATTTTATTTATGTTTGCTACCTTTGAAATTATACAGATATGAAAATAAGCATTTATGTCACGAATATTAAAGCAGTAAGCAACCAAAAGCTAATACCTCCTCTTTCTGTCTATCTAATAAATGTGGCTCTCACTAATGACATCTCATAAATAAATGATGAATTTTATGTTAAAAATTGTTATTTTCAGTCACTTATTCAAAACTGAGTATTACATGTTACAGGAGATTTTCACAGTCCTTAAGTGACTGCACTGCTGGGATGCACTACCCTTGACATTCACCTGCCTAATTATTTGCTGGAAATGTGCACAAACAGTCAAAATATTCAGGTTTGGGCTTTAAATCAGTAGATTTTTTTTTTAATATTTCAGCCTAAAATTTGCAAGTTTTAATTTCTTAGCTGTCATGCTTGACACAGTAAGTAACCCCAGATTGTGGGGTTACTTATCACACGGTGTGTGGTAGAAGAAAGTAATAAGGTAAGAGACAGGTGATGCAACATTTCTTTCCATTTCAAACAAGGGATCTTGGCTGATACCTAAGGTTGTACTTCCAGAATTTATAAAATGGTTTGGAAGATCCTTATGACAGTGAATTTGAACACGAAATGTCAAATACATATAATTTTAATATGTGAGGAAAATATATAAAGTCTGATGACTAAATTTAACCTTTCAAAGATGAATCAAAAAGAAGCATATAAGTATGATAGCCTTGTCAGTCTAAGTACCTCCCAGCTACCTACATTTAACACTGATAAAACTTATATACAAGATCAAAGCAGTTAATAAAAGAATATTCAACAAAATGATCAATGGAATGCCTACAAGTATAATAAAACGTAATTTGAGAACCTTACAACAAACTTAAGATCTTTAAAGCAAATTTCAATCCTTCATTGAAATTGCATTTATTTCCTTTTTCTGATGTATATTTATATTAATTTTGTTAAATAAACCATACATAATAAAAAACACAGGAAAAAATTAAATTCTATTATAAGAAAGGAAAAATCCACAGCAAAAGCTAAAAAAAATCAATTTAAATAGTTGTTTCTGTTTTATGGAGGTCATTAGACTGGATGGATATCTGCTGTATTTTAAAAGACTATTGCAAATGTGCAGTTACTGAGCCCTTTTGTTTCTTGTTTTGTAATTTATCAGTCTTACTAATTTTTCTGTTTACTTCTATTTTATACTTGAGATAATTTCAGAGTTATGTGTTCTGTCTCAGGTCATGTACTGGCTTGGGCCAGGACTCTGCCCTGATACAAGGCCACATCCAATGCAGGAGTTTCCAGATTGCTGAAATTGCTGTTCATGTGTGTTATCCTGGGTGCTGTACAAGACTTGCTGTACAAAATTCTCCAAGAAGAGAAGCTGTGTGCTCCAGCCCTGCTGAATCAGTGACTTCAATGACTGACCCCAGTGGATGATTGCTCAAGACCCTGTGACTGTGAAACAAATGAAATATACACATATCTCTTTTTAAAAATCTATTACACAGAGTCAACAATATTTTATCTACATTCACTTCACTTTTTGTAAATTCCACACTTAAATGTGAATCATAATACAGATTAGCTACATATTGATTTTAACTGAGGCTGAAAAAATTTTATGTAGTATCCACTCAGCAGTACTATAGTAGATATACATGTCACAATCAGGCAAATGTTTATCTGCAAATAGAAGTTCTCAGGAGAAAAGTTAGTGAATTTCAGTGTTTAACACCCTTTTAACACAGATTTTCCTCCCCTTTCATTCTCCATAAATAGACTGTAAGGCAAAACATTAATTTCTAAATTTTGACAAATGTCTTTCTTTTCATTTTCCAGTTTTCTTTAGTTATAACATAATTGCAATGTTCAGACAGCACAAAGAAATATAATCTAGCTGAAAAAATGAGTAGCTAAATTGGAGGTAACAAGTTCCTCTCTAAAATAGCACAAAAATCTGATTAGATAAATGGATAAACTGTGGATAAATTTGCCAGTGTTCAAGGATGGTTCCACCACAGGTTAAGTACTGTTGCATTTTCTCTTTATACTATTAACTTGTGTATTGCCAGCTTTTTATGGTAATAAAAAGGTCAGTTCTTTAATTTCAGAATATAGTGATATTTTATTGTCATACCTACTTTTCTTTGAGTAGTGAGTCTAATTATCCAGATAGTATGTGTATAGACCACTTGTGTCTTTTACAGGTTCAAGCTATTTCTTGTTCTAGAATGTTTTATTACATTGCATATAATGATTGTATAGCCAATACAGAGTTATAATAGTTACTGTGTGCTGCAGGCTGGGGAAGGTTTTCCTCCCCATCTACTCTGCCCTGGCGAGGCCACATCTGAAGGACTGTGACCACCTCTGAACTCCCCACTCCAAGAAAGACAAGGAACTACTGGAAAAGGTGATTAGTGTGACTGTAGCATCTCTCTCAGGAAAAAAGACTGAGATCTGGGCTTTTTTAGCCTGAAGAGGAGACAACAGAGAGTGGATATTCTCAATAGTAAGAAATATCTTGAGGGCAGGTGTGAAAAAGGTGGGGCCAGATTCTTTTCATGGCACTCCTGCCCATGGGCAGGACAAGGGGCAACAGGCACAAACAGAAACACAGGAAGTTCCATATGAATATGAGGAAAAATGTCTTTATATTGGGGGTGTCAGAACACTGGAACAGGCTGCCCATAGAGGGTGTGGAGTCTTCTCTGGAGATACTCAAAACAAACCTGGGTGTGAATCCATACAATCTGCTCTAGGTGTACCTGCTTTACTGGGGGGTTGGATTAGATGATCTCCTGAGGCCACTTCCAGCTGCAGCCATTGTCTCATTCTGTGATTCTGTGATAAATGTAGATCAAATTGTTGTCATCTGCAATTTATCAGACCTAGTGAGTCAATAACCTTGGAGACTGTAAAGCAAAAAATCTTGTAGAAGAGTAGGATAATAAGAGTTTTACTTAGATTAAAAAGCTACACACTTTAAATGATTAGATGCTTCTAATCTAACATTTTGCACAGGGTTTATATTTCTTAATTCCACTCTTTTGTGTAAAGCAGTAACAAATACTCTATTTCAGTTTCTTGTTCCAACTTTTAAATATAACTGAGCTCTTCAGCATCTACTTACCTGCTGTTCTAAAATATCTGGAGTCAGTCTTGTTGTCAAGACTGTTCATGCATTTTATATTAATAGCCACTGAACAAAACCAGAAATGACCCTGGGACTCCCCAAATTAGTGAATAATTAATTTATTTTAAATAACTAATTGAAATAAAAAGTGAGAATCAGCAGAATGGATTTGCTTTTACTTACAGAAAAGAAAATGTATAAGAAAAAATAGAGAAGATGCAAATACTACTGTCAGTTGGAGCAAGATAGGGACATGTAAAAAACTGTGCCCAGGAGACAGACTGCTGGGAGAGGAACAGCTCATAAAAGCATTTATTAAATTGAAAGTAAGAGCAAATGTAAGTAATTAATCATTTCAGGGCCAACAGAACTATGAACATTGCATTTAGCAAAAAATCATGACTGAGAAACCATATTAAAGGGTATTTTGTGTCTATAAATAAAAGACAAGTAAGAACATCAATGTGTTATAATCTGTCATGAGGTATGAACAGATAATATACATAAAACAGAATTCATTTGAGTCAGGACTGGTCTGAGCCAGTGTGGTGGATTTACTTTGGGTGGGCACCAGATGCACATAAAAATCTTCTATCACTCCCCTTCTCAGTAGGTTGTGGAGGAAGAAAAATGAAAAAATAATAACCCCCCCTATTTCTAGACCTAAATTAAATCAGTAAAGTGTTAGGTTAGCTGGTATTACTGATTCTAGTTCCTAAATTAAGTATTTAACTGAATCTTTAACATTTCTCAATGTGAACATTACTGATTAGCAAGATTTTTTTGGCTGATGCAAGATTTTATTTTTAAGTTTCTTATGTACTACCAGCTGACACACATTTGTTTGAGTTTCCCTTTTAAAAAGAACTTGAAGGGAAATTACTGTATTCTAAAATGTTGTGGCTGCCTGACAATCAGCATTAGCAAATTCATTGTTGTCAAGACAAAAATATGATTAACAAATTCCAGGCTAGAATTAAGAAAATTAGATGCTATAAGTTTGGATAAAAAAATTCTAGAAAGATATTAAGCAACACAATGTCTAGGTCTTCCACATCTTTCCTCCTGATAACTTTTTAATTAGATGATCATCTTTATGAGATTTAAAATATTCACTGCGGAGGCTGCTCCTGCAGTACCTGGTGCAGTAGACACTGAGGTTTTAATGCCATCAGGGGACTTCCCCATGGACAGAGCTGGGAATGTTGAGGAGTCTGTGAGCCAGCATGTGCAAAGCTTACAAACTAAATTTGTTGCAAGCTGGCTTTGAGTGTCGTGGGAGTCAGTGTGCTGTATACTTACAGGTTTGACAACCCCATTCCCCTGCACTGTGCCAGAATGGGCTGGAAATTACAGTAGCTTGTGACAATCATGAAAATACTAATTCTATTGAATAGTTTTTAAACCCAAATAAAAGTGTTTCCAGAATACCTCTTCGAAGCAGGAATAACTGTTAAAGTATAAATTATATATTATACTGTTTCAGTGGTTATATTCTTAAGTAAAGAATAACTTTCTGAAAAGAAATATGTGAAATTCATGTAGTGGGTTTAAACTATATTAAATACCACAAAACCATGGCACTGCAAAGGTTAACAAAATAAATTAAGATTGTTTAAATCCTGGTTTCCAGTGAACCACTGTTTCTCTAAATTCTCAATTGTGAAGGTTCATCAGAATGATAAATTGTTCACTGTTATGTCAGCATGGGGTATTATACAAGGAAACACAATGTTCTTTTTTAATGGTGTGTAACAACAGGTTATCCCAAGAAATATGCATCAAGTCAAACAATTTTAAAAATTCATGGTTTACTGATAGTAGTTAAAAATATACCCATTTCCTTTTATAAAGTATAATGAACTGAAGGAGTTTTATTTTAAAACATTCTTTTTCTTATCTTTCCCAGTAAAAATTTTCTGCACTGGATTAGGAATTTCAGTATTTGATCAGTTTTGAATTCATATTTCACAGATTTTTTTCATTAGTTTGGTCTGCTTTCTCTTTCAGGATTTCATGCCGAAAAGCTGAAAGTTCTCTGTGAGTATTTTTACACCCTATTAAGTCTGATTTTGGATGGTTTTGGAATCATTCACTCAAGAATATACTGATGCCTGTATTATGAATGTCTTAATATATCTAAAACAGTAAGGATATTCCATTGACCATACAAAATAAATCTCAAGCACTTAATAATGGGGTGTACATATAGAGACATATTTTCATGCAAGAATTAATTTCTTGTTCAACAATTTAATTTTAATAAATTTCTGAATTACCTTCTATGATGTAACCTGTTTGTTTTAAAGTCTAGGTAAAGAAGAAGGGGAAGATGAGAAGTTTTAGTTAATGTTAATATTAATAGTTACCCTTCAAGGATTATCTAATACACTATCAGTATCAATAGTCATGTTTCCTTTGACAATTGTTACTTATGTCTTTGCATCAGAGCTCCATGTGTGTTTACCCTCCAAGAACAAAGAGCAGAGTTAGCAAAGTGCTGAGCAGAAGCAAATGTATCAACCCTAGCATTATTTGCTAACATAGAGATTAGTGATAAGGGCTGTGTTAACAATTTTTCACACATATGTGGAGCATGGACTGAACATGACCCTGTCTGCCTATGAAATTTAACAGTTACGACCACTCCATGTTATTACTCTTTGGAAACTTTCCATCAGCCACAGACATCTGTTCTTAAAGGCATGTAGCAGTAGGGCATGTTCATCAGTTACAAGGAGAAAAAGAAGAATGAACTTGATGATATTTGCTCATAAATTTCACAGATACTTGTTCACAGCAGAGGAGTAATAAGATTTCAGAATACTGCTTGCTACTGTACATAACAGAGATTTTCTTGAATGTGGATTCTCCTACAAATATATTTCTTTCTTTCTATTCACTTTGAATCTACTCTTTGTTCTCACAGACAAATCTTCCACCATCCTACTCAAATAGAAAGTCTGGTTAAATAGTTTGGTTTTAATTACATTTACACTATGTGGCTCTTCATAACTCATTGTTCCTTAGTGTATAGCCTTCATTTTGTAATGTATTTCTACAAAAAAAAGAATAAAATTAGAAAAACTAAGAGACAAAATGAGTTCTTTGAAGGGAAAGGGAAAGATAAAAAGAATCTTTTATGCATGTACTATAGAACAAAGTAAAATATATTGGTTAATTACTTATGGGAAAGAGAATAAATTATGATTTAAACAAAGGAGGTTTAAGTAGAATTTGCTTCAGTCTTTACGAATTTAATTGTGTCCAAACACATTACAGCTCTAATCTTAGCACAGAAATGGGACTGTAGGCCAGAATATGGAAAGAAGACACTGAGGAAAACTTTAGTTCAAGTCTTCAGTGTTAGATGAACTGAGGAACTACAGGAATCCACCCTACTTTAAAAATGTTGAAGTAATTCTAATTTCTATTCATGCCTGAGTATTTAACTCTGAAATTCACACTTAAAATTGGAAAGAGACAAAAAAATAGAAGACAAAAAGGAAAAAAAATAGACCAGTGTTTTGTGTCTAAAAAATAGACCAGTGTTTTGTGTCTAAAAAATAGACCAGTGTTTTGTGGAGCAGAGCAATATTGAATTATTTAAAATTAAATTAATAATAATATTAATAATAACTAGAAGTGGTAAAAAGCACCTTGTATTGATCAAAAACATACCATATTAATCCAGTTTCTTTTCTTTTATGCTAATAGTCCAGTGAATAAGGGGAAAGAAAAGACTTTAATATTTACCAAGGCCATACTAAGATTTGGGGACTATATAACACACTCTTATGAGCAACTTCACAAAGTATGGTTCACAATTTTTTGGTACAAAATTGGTGTACAGTTGGATGAAAACCTACATTTAATATTTAGTATTTATTGATTCACTGTCTGTTGGAAGAACTTCAAGTGAGGCACATTTTTCTATGACTGATTTTATTGAATATTTTTGTTCATTATTTAGATGTTGATATATAATTATGTGTACAGATGGTGTTAGATAGGAGGGGTTATGAGTGCTTGGGAAGATTAGAATTCAGTGTGATTTGGAGAAAATGGAAAAATGACCTGAAATAATCTATAAAAACAAAGTATAAATGTCACAAATAAGATGCATAAATAAAATGTGTACAAATATGAAATTAAATTATCTAGGAAATAATGCTGCTAAAAGTAATGTACAGCTGCAGTGGGGGCACAAATTAGACAAGATTTTATATATTGCTGAGTGAAAAAAAGGCAGTTACATTTCAAGATTCACTTAGACTTAAAAAGTATTTCGCATCATATATGGAAGATAACATTTCTGTTTGCATTTGGTCACTGGCTCTGTACAAAAAGGAATTATTATTTATGCTGGGCATATCACATGTGCTCTAAATAAGCAAATGGGACATGTGCTCTCATGCCTGGGACTGTCTGGAAGAAAGGAGGATGTACAAGTGGAGATAAAAATGGGAGCGTAAGAATAACCTTCCTAAACCATAGACTCATTGAACAGATTGGCCTGAAGCAACCTTAAAGATCATCAAATTCCAACCCCTCTGCCAAGATCCAGGACATCCTCCATTAGACCAAATGTCTCAAGGCCCCATCTACCCTGGCTTGATCACTTCAGGGATGAGACATCCAGTTTCTCTGGGCTAGCTGTTTCAGTGTCCTACCAACCACACAGTAAAGATTTTATTTCTAATATATCATCTCAACTTAGTTAAAAGCCATTCCCTCTTGTTCTATTCCTACATGTCCTTGCAAGCAGTCCCTCTCCAGATTTCTTCCAGGCTTCTTTTAGGTACTGGAAGGCTTCAAATAAGTCACCCTGGACCTTTCACATCTCCAGTTTCAACAACCTCAGCTTTCTCAGCCTGATCAAACAGGAAACACGGCCTCTCCCAGCCTCTAATCAATTTGGTGAGCCTCCTCTGGACTTGCTCCAAGGATCGATGTCCTTCCTGTGCTTGGGACCCCAGAGCTGGGTGCAGTACTGCAGGTGGGGTCTCACCTAGGAGGAGCAGAGGCAGAATCTCTTCCCTTGGCCGGCAGGTCCCATTTGTTTGTTTATGTCCTGATGCAGCCAGGACATAATTGTCTTTCTGAGCTGCAAGAGCACATTTCCAGCTCTGTCCAGCCTCCCATCCATCCACCAGCCCCCTCAAGTCCTCCAAGGCAGGGCAGCTCTCAGTCTGTTTATTCCCTGGCTTGTGTTGATACCAGGGGTAACCCTGACCCAGGTCTTGGGTCTTGCACTTGGCCTTGTTGCTGTAATGTAAGCTGTCCTTACAAGGGAGATGTCTTTGCAAAAAGAGATACCAGCTTGCTAAATGAAAAAAAAAAAAAATGTGTTTCAGTTTGATAGTAAGAGGAAATGGTTTAATTGTAATGTTGGTCCGGAGTGCAATAGGCTACATGACATTGCAGAGAAATGTTCTTAGGCAGGACTTTAAGGGAAGACTAATTGAATGCGCTCAAGTTTGATATAAGCAATCTCACTTTAGTGAAGAGGGATTCACCACATGGTTTTTTAGAGTTGTCCCTAGAGGTCTCTTCTTCAAAATTTGTAATAAAATTATATTTACACTTTTTGTACTTCATAACACTTCAGAGGCTAAATAATTGCACAGGAACCCTGTTGTGAGAACTTTAACTTTCATTAATGTGATATATAACTATATCTACTGACAGAAATATTTTTGATGTAAAAAAATTAAAATTGTTTCTTATATTAATTGTGAATTGTATTTTGCTCCCCCAAATGCTTTGGGATTGGTAGCTCTAAGATCCTTTGGTATTTCTATGGGTTTTGTAAAATTGTGTTATTGTTAAAAGTTATTAGGTGATTTAGAGATAAAAGGTGAAAAAAAACCCAAAAATTTTAACCTACAAGTTAACTCTACCGCTCAACATCTTGAAAATGAAAAGTTTCAGCTTACATCAATTATTTCCTATCTTAATTTTGAGTTGTGTTTTTTAAAAATTTATCTCAAAAAAATGAATTTATCATTGGTTATACAGAATCTAATTCCTGTTATTTAAGGTAATAATCCTGTGGTTTAGATAATTCTATTTTTTTATAGTTGTTTTATTATGTCCTACAAAACCAAAAATATTTGTAATCTGTTTATTTTTGATGCATTAACTACTCACTGATGAATAGATAAATTATTTTAAAAAGAACACCTTCAGAGGTATAAAACATTTCAATTTACCAATGATCAATACTGGTAAATCACTAACAGACTATAAAATAACATATTTTTAAGACAGGAGTATTTTCTTCCATTTACTGTTTTATTATATTGAGGCCAGACTACTGACAGAGGCAGGAGGTACAATATTATAGGTGAGAGAACAAACTCCCTGACAGCACAGCTTTGACACTGTTACTCATCACACTATCCACAGCTTATGTTAAATGAGTGACTAAAATGTTCCCAAGGGAGCTCTGAACATTGCAAGCTTCCTTGGCAACCAAAAGTGCCTACAGAGAGCCCTGCCCATCACATTTTATTGCCTTTCTCTTTTCATGTCATCTTGTTGCTCTAAAGCCCCAGTGCAGTGTTCTTCCTGCAGGGGCATTTTGCAGTTCACAGACAACACAGGGTATTTTGCAGTTCACTGCTGTCTTCTCCCTCCCATTTCTGTCTTCTGGACTGTTTTAATTCACAGGCTTCATACGAAATCTTCATCTTAATGTGACAAATACTGCTAAAAAGGAAAAGGGAGAATTTGCCTGTGTTGTTTGATTCTGTTATTGATGGGAAAGGCTAAGGCTAAATCTATACAAATGTCTAATTGCCATTTTCGTGTCCTTTTAATACCTTCAAAACCGTTCAGAACTTTTGCTGTTTTACTTGATGGACGGCTTGGTGATTCAGAACTTCAAAGACATTAATTTTATTGAAAATGAATTGCAAAGGTAGTTGGCTTTTGCTGCAAATATTTTGCTCAGCAAAACCTACCTGATGGTTTAAAATATCTGAGTATCTACTAGACCACCCAAGAATTCTTATTCTGAGTGCTGAACCTTGGCTCAGCCCCCGTCTAAGTCCCTCATCCCGTGTCTTTTTTTTCTTTTCTATCCAATTTAGTGTGTATTTCAATAAATCAATATGTGTTGAAAAGAATTGGAATTATATTTTGGAGGGTTATGTTCATGCAAAATTGTCTGGGTAATCTTTTTTAACAGTATTATATCTAAATTTCTTCATTGAAGCTTTTTCCTGAAACTTTGCTTTGTTTGGTTTTCTATTTCAGGCTGTAGTAAATCTTTTGACCTGCTTTATAAATATCTGGAAAAAAAATTAATATGGTACATGAAAATACTGACATATCATCAACTACAAGAACACCAGGGAACATGGCACAAATTAGATCTTGATATGTTTTCCTACAATAATGTATTTCTTTTGCTCTCTGCAGAAGAAAAGAACGTTCTTGTTTCTCTACATTGCTAAAATTGCAACATTAAAATATTTGAACATGTGAAAGGCCTCTTGAGCACAATCCCTTGTGAACAATCTATGTAGCAGATGGTAGAACACCTAGATTGTGTCTGAATAAAGTATGTAGACTCATGCCTCCAATTGAAGTCAGTGGTGAAACATAATTTTCACTTTTATGGACCAGTTCTTTAAGTAGAAATCTAACAGTAAGAGAAGTCAATTAAAGAAATTTTTTCTTTATGAACAGGATTATGAATAGGATTTGGAGAAGAAGCACGTGTATACCATTTTTTCCCACTGTAACAACTACATAATGAATGAAGATTGCTTGCTGCTTTGAAAAAGCTTTCCATCAGGCTGTTGGAAACAGCAACATAAGTTAAAAGCATCTGTAGTTGCACCTGTAGTGGTATATATTTATTTGTGTGTGTGTATATTTAATGTGCACATGTATATTTATTTATTTGTGCATACATTATAGAAGAGATACAAATTCATCATAATAATTATTGTATGTTTTATCGATGTCATTTAATGTGATATCAACAGGGTTATCATGGAAGTTGCTAAAACAATATTTCATATGTTCACTGATTGCAATTTTTTCAAAATGTTGTTAAAAAATCACAGCTTATCTTTTTGGGTTTTGTTTTTGTTTTTTTTTAATTCAGGTAGAGTTGAAGACAGTGAAAATGGTGTTTTCAAAGAGCCTAATGAAATTACAGGACTATATAAGTGGAATATCTTCCAGGTTATTTGGTTTGGCTCTTTCATCCTTTTATATCACTCTCACATAATATTATTTACATAAAGAGCTTAAACTAAAGAGGAACTATTTATTTAGTTAGTGAGACAGTCAGTAGTCAGTCATTTGTTAATGCATCCTCATACTGGAAAGTTTTCTCAGAATGTCTGTCTTATCACTTCTGTCCAAAAAACTTCATTTTCCCAGGAAATTAAATAATAATTGTGCAGATTATTTGAAAGAAGCATTACAGAAAAGTTCTCTGAAACTTTTAAAAAATTACATAAATCTTTTCCTGTCTGTCCTGGAACCCTACTCTGAAACTTTGCTCCAACATCACAGAATTGCACTTTCCTGTCAAACAGGTGCATCCTGCAAGAGCTGCAAAGTGAAATGATGATCAGACAATAATTTTATATTTTCCCTTCATCATCTGTTTCCAGCAGGTGAGTTACACAGCACTGTGAAAATTATTTTTATTAATCCTGAGGGTGGTTTCCCTTTCTTGAAGTTGTATTTAATTTATAAATAATTGAATTTCAGGTCCTTTTTATTATTTTAGTTCTCCATGTCAAACATTTCTTGATGTTCTGTATTAATAATATCACCTAATTTTGTCATTATCAGCTTACATTGTTACATTCTATTATCTCATTACAAATAATGAATTTATTACCCAAGATTTATCCCAAGACTAATCTTTAGCAACTTAATCAGTAATCTCATCTAAGACTGAAAGTTTCTTTTCCAACATTATCTCTTTCTGCTTCTGTTTTTATCGAGTTTACATGTTAAAGATGTTTAGCCAGTATCACTTTACTTATATTCTCATGGGTAGCACCATGTCAGATACTGGTTGAAAAATAAAATTATGTCTACTACATTCCAATGCCTAAAAATCAGTCAAAGAAAGAAAGCTGATATGTGAGTTTCCATTATCTGAGAAGAGTTCTGTTCTGTCACTCACTTCAATAACATGTATTTGCTTTGCACTATTACTGGGTAACAGCCTGGATGCTGTAATGCAGTCTGATAAAAAAAAATGAAAAAAATTTTTTTTTACAAAGCTATTTTGATTTTTCCTAGTGAACTTTCATTTTGGCAAAAAAACAAACCAACACAAAAAAGAAGAAAAAACCCAAGATATTTGTCTTATATTGGTCTTTAAGCAATCTCTGTTACTTTTCATTTCTCTGCATCCACATTCTACATGACGCAGAAGAAGAAACAGACATGCTTGTTGGTTAAAATTTATTGCCTAATATTTTGAGGTTGGCAGCAAACAGAAACAGAAATTAGTTTTCTACAAATGTCATAGAATATGAGTAGAAAAATAAATATTATTATCCATTGCTCAGATATATTTTCTCTGGTGCTGACTGCTGAATATTTTTGCTGGTATGTGATTAGTGGTAGCTCTAGAACACTATAACCTGAAACATCCCACCTGTTTTCTTTTCTCTACAAGCTTTACTTCTTTATTGATAATTTTCCATTCTCTAAAAAATATAATAAGAAAGAATACATTTAAATTTAGCACGTAAAAATGATAAAGTTTGGTGGGGTTATTTTAGTTTTGAGCAGAATCTTCTGCAAAATTGGTGTTGAATATGTGAGGGACTGAAAAATAAATAAAGTTTGGCTATTTATGTGAAGAAACTAACAAAAAGATGTTGTTTTACAAATAGTCAGAAGTGGTTGGAAAGAGAAATGTGTATATTAGGATGTGGAAAGGATTATTTTGGTAATGAAGGAATGAACAAAAAAAGGACAGAACAGACCAAAAAAAATCCCTATAATAATGGTTTTTTACTCCTCAAAATCATAACTTAATAAAAATCAGATTTATATTTTTTTCCTATCAGAAATCTGATAATAATATAATTGTGTGTTGACATGTTGAATAATAATAACTGAATAATAATTGTGTGTTGACATGTTGAATGCAAATATTTAGTCCCTTAAAGTACTCCCCATTTTCATTTTAAAACAACACTGTAGAAAAAGCTTCATGATATTCATAATGCTTAATGAAAACATCAGTTTATTAGGACATTTTCATTGATTTCTCCAAGCTTTTGTGTTGAAAATATTTTTCTTTTAGGATAGATAATTTTTTTTTACTCTCCAGCCTATCTTTGAACATTATAGTTTTATGTCCCTTTCTTTGGCTGAGCATTGTCAAGCAAAGTCCTTTATTGTAGCTCACACTGTAATAGATATTTAATCATATGGTTATCTGACTTCTGTAAAGCAAATAACAGTAATCTGGTGACTAGAATTTAAATATCAGACAACAGACAACTATTAAAATAAAAATATAACTATATAAATATATAAAATATACAAATAATATATATTAAATACATAAATACACCTTTTTTAAACTATTTTCAAGAAAAAAGTGTTTCTTAATTGAGATAATATATGGCTTGAACTGCACCCAAGATCCAGAGTTTTTTACTCTGGGGAAAATAAAAAAAAAATTATATATTAGAAGCAGAATAGCCACCAGAAAATTCTGCAGCAAATAGCATTGTAGAGGTGAAGCTGCACAGAATATTTTTGGGATGTAAGTTGTTTTCTAGTAATTTTGGGGATGCATCAGTCTTGCCAAGAAGGGAAGAAAAAAAAGAGGAGACATTGGTAATTTCCATGCTTTATTCTAACATTTTCCTCTCTTGATAATAACACAACTTTAAAAAAAATATTTCAAAGTCAGGACCTTGGACACTAGAAGAATTAAAATAAAAGCACAATTCAGAAATTATCCCAGCATAAGTATCCTAGCAACATACATCTGTCTTCCTCAGAAGAATTTTAGGGAAGAGAGGCATAAGAAGCAGCTAATACTATACATGCCTGTAAGTAGTGAAGATGTTCTTCTAAGGTGTCTTTCTGACCATTTCTACCCATTTTCATGTGGGAATTGCAAAGAATAGCAAGCACAGAAAACTTCCAATACAGTGTGACAATTCAGTCAAATTTTGAAAAAAAAATATTTTGATTTCACTTTACCTACACAACAGCAGGATGAGGATTTCACTGGAGTTCATTTTATGAGTCATGCACTAAAGAATTCAGAATCTAGAGTCTTCATAAATTAGAAATTCTACTATACTAGGTACCTAGTATATTAAGACCAACAATCGTTTTTAAAATCCTTCACTGTGGAGATAATGAAGTAAAAGCCTTATGAAACTCTAGTGCATGAGGCACTACTGGGAAGTAAAGTGACTTCTATTCAAAGAGACTTCCTCAGGCATTTTCTTTTCATGACATGTCAGCATTTCTCAGCTCACATATGGTGTTAAACTAAGCTTAGCTGTTTATGTCTGCCTGGTTTGACTTTTTGACTCTCCCTTTTCCATCAGATGCAGTGGTTTTGCCCCAAAATGCTTAGATATTTCATAATGCGTCTGATAGAGAAGTTTTTTAACATCTTAGTTTAAAAATCACTTTCCCCTTTGATTTGATGGGTTGTGCTGAACTTTCTAACCTCAGTAAGAAAAATAAAGTGTAAAATAGGAAGATTTTAATATTTTATTCTCAGGTTAGGAGAATATGAACTTAATACTTTCATGTCTTGAAGACTATGCCCATGGTTTGGATAAATAGGATCATTCACACATTTATTTATAATTCTAGCAATCTAGAATTTAAATTACAAAACACTTTAAGATATACAGCATTTTAAAAAATAATAGCATATTTTGTTATATTCAAAATATTATTTTATTTTCTCATTTAAAATATGCTAAACATACTTATTGAAAATACTTACAGATGTAATAGTAATCATCAATTAAGAAAATTGTTATGAATTTCAGACAGGGAATGATAGTTGTAAAAGCTGCATGTTTCAGAAGTTAGCTAACTCTTCCACCAGTTCCCTCAAAACCCACAGATGCAGCTTTTCAGGTCCCATGAGCTTGTACACTTTTAGGCTCATGACCTCAAATCTGATTTTCTCTTACAGTGAGTGATTCTTCCTTCTCCCAGTTCTTGCCTTTGCCTTCTATGACTTGGGTGGTGTGACTGGAACAATTGCCAGTGAAGAGTGAAATAAAAAAGTAATTCAACACCTAAGCCTTCTCCATACCCTGGATAACCAGGACTCTCACTTCTTTCCTGAGAGGGCTTTCATTTCCTATAGTCTTCCTTTTATCACTGACACCTATAGAAGCTTTTCTTGTTCCCCTGATGTGCATGGCCAGGTTTAATTCCTCCAGGGTTTTAGCTTTCCTGTCTACTTGGAAAATCTCTCTGTACTCCTCCAGGCTGTTTATACTTGCTTCCAATCTCTGTAGCTTCCTTTTTGTGCTATGTTTTTCCAGGAGCTGTGTGTCCACCCATGCAGCCATCTTTTTTTGCTCTACTTTTCTTTGATGGGATGCATCACTCATGAGCTCCTAGGACGTGATCCTTGAATATTAACCAGTTTTCTTGGGCCCCTGTTCCCTCCAGGACTCTATCCTATGGTACGCAGCCAAACAGAAAAGCTGAAATTCTGCTCTCCTGAAATCCACACTGAGCTTGCTGTTTGCTCTCCTCACTGCCATAAGGATCTTGAACACCACCATTTTATGGTGACCAAGACATTCTTGAGCTTCACATTCCCCACCAGCCTCTCTATGCTCGTGAGAGCCAGGTCTGGCATACCACCTCTCCTTGTTGGCTTCTCTATCACTCAGAGAAAGACGTTTTCATCACAGCATTCCAGGAACCTCCTGAAGTGTTTGTGCCCTTCTTTGTTGTCCTTTCAAGAGATACCAGTGTGCTTGAAGTGCCTTATGAGGACCAGGGCTTGTGAACAGGAGGCTACTCTGATCTGATTATAGAGGGCATCATTCATATGGTCTTCCTGGTCACATGGCACAACACAATAATGTTGTCTGCCCCTGCCCTCATTTCAATCCTGATTCATAAGCTCTAGGTCAGCTATTTTTTAATTTCAGAATGTTGAGGGTACCCTTACTGTTCTGAAATAATTCAGCAAATCTCTTAACTTTAGTGAATTTTTTTTTTTTTTTTAACTAGGAGAAACACCTACTCACGGTTCATAAGATACCTTTCCATAAGATGTAGTACAAAGCAACAATGGATAGGGCCAGCACACTTCCAAGACCAACTACTTATGACAATATTATGTTGAGAAAATAGTAGCTAAAAAGGCATAGCCAAGAGAATCTGATACAAAATACTAAGGGAATGTTTGCTGGTTCCATTTTTGGTCGCTAAGAGAATTAAGTTGCTGTGCTAAAAACTAATAGATGAAGAGATTGACTTGTGGTGACTTGGATGTTACATGCTCAGTATGACAGATGTTCCCTCACTAGGCATTATCTCTGACAGCTTTGCAAGGAGCACTTCAGCTTAGATAGAGGAAGTACAGCTGCTTCATTATCAGGATCATCTTTTACAATTAAGGAAGTCTTCTCAAACCAAAGAAGACTTATATACCTGTCCTGGACTTCAACAGTGATTATAGGGTGTACACTTGAAGTGTTGGAAATGTACAAAAAGCTAATCGAGCAACAATAGATGAAGATTATATTCTTTAAAACATAGACAACAAGAAGAGAATTTTACCATGTGTATTGACTTCTGCTTTGAGCATTTGGTTCATGGGTCAGAACTCCCGTTTAGCCCAACCAGTAGAGGTGATTCATTAATATGTGGAAGGTCAAGGTTGTCACGTAGAAGAATCTCAGTAAGATGAAGGAATGAATCTACAGATTCTACAGTTCCTCGTAGATTTAGCAGACATGAAAATCTTGCATCTGAGACAGAACAACCCTCTGCACTAGTGCAGGCTGCAGACTGGCTAAGGACACAGCTCTTCAGAAAAGAACCTATGAGTCCTGGTAGACTAGAAACTGAAAAAGTCAGCAATGCGTGCTTAAAATAATTGCCTACTGGGCTGTGTTAACAAGAGCATAAACAGCTGAAGTGAAGTGCTTATTCCTTCCACTCAGCATTCATGAGGTCAAATCTGAAGCACTGTCCATTTTTTTTGGCTCCCAGTGGAAAGCACATAAACAAACTGCAGTCCAGTGGAGTGCTATTAAGTTTTTCAGGAGTCTGGATCACATGTAATGTGGGAAGAAGCCACAGGACCTGATTTTTTTATCCTGCAAAGGTAAATAAAGGAGGATGAACTAATTACAGTGGTCCAAAAAGCTGGAACCAGACACTTAAGTGCATGGCAAAAGGGCAAGGGATAAGGGTAACAGGCAGCAGCAAGGGAAATCCTGATTGAAGGAAAAAGCACTTCAGAGTGATGGTGATGCAGGCTGTCCAAAGAGGCTGGAGAACCTTCCTCTTAGAGATTTTCAAAACTCAAATGAACTTGACCATAAGCAACCTGATCTTATTTTCAAATCAGCACTGCCTTGAACATAAGGTGAAACTAGATGATCTCCAGAGAGACTTTCCAAAATAAATGCCATTCTATGATCAACATAAAGAGTGGCAGGTTCATCATCTTCCTTAGAAGCTGTTCTGCAGATTTCAATTAGATACATCAGTGGAATTGTATGTGAAAAATGAACATGCATGTACTCTCTTTTAGACATTGCTCTTGATTAATTTGGCATTGAACATCACAATTGGATCTTGAAAAAAAGTGCATCTATTTTTTTCTCTTTTTTCTTTCTTTTTTTTAGCTAAGAAAGAAAATCATTTTAATTCCCTTAGAAATAAATGTAAAAATTAGATAGCAATGGATAAAGATAAAACTGTTAGGATCCTCTACTAAGAAGAATAATATTTGTTTGTGTTTAGATGTAACTTAGACAGAAGGTTGGTACTTCTGTGCTGTATAACTCGTAATAACCAAAATGGATATAGAGATGAACTGCATTGAATAATTAGTTCTGATATTAGTCTAACATAATATAAATATTATTTACCTATTTATTCTCTGCCTCCTTAAGTTGACCTTACTAGTTATTACACAAATGTATTTCTCACTTAGCAAGCAGCAGGAAGATCTTGAACATGCTACTCTGTAAAAAGAAAATCAGTAAGAACACATAAAATAATGGAAGGCAGAGATATGTGGTAGAAAAGAATTAGGCTGATGGACTTCCACTGCTTAAGGGGTGAGACTGTGATGGAAAGAGAGGTAGGAAAGAAACCTTCACAAAATTGCATCCAACTAAACAGACACAACTTTGACTAAGTGAGTAAAGAAATATGTTTTACAGGCGCTAAATCTCATTTTTCTTGAGGAATGTAAAGCATTTCAGAGATACAGATTCTGATTGAATAGACACCATTAGAAAATAAGCCATGTGTAATGAACAGATTCAATGGAATCAGGTCGATTGCTAGGTACCACATACTGAAAATGAGTTTTCAGACAAATGAAACTAGATGAATTTCAGCTATCCATTTAATTCTTGGAGTGTCTATGTGACACATACCATTAGCTCTATGTAGGACGTTGGTACTCAAAACATTTAAGTTCATTTAGCTTCAGAATATTAGTTTGTATCTACTACCTGTAGAGTAGAAACACAATAAAGTTCTGTATGCAATTCAACACTGACATCATAGGAATATTTTCTACAGAATTTTTTCTATGTGGTTTTTCCCTCTCACATCAACATAGACTGTAAAATATCTGTGTCCCATACGATTCTCAAAGGACTTAAATGAACACAAATGGAAAAGATCCTAACCTGAAAATGATGGCACACTAGTGGTCTTTTTCAATAGACTTGTTAACCAGATTTCTAGGAGAAAAAGCCCCAAAACAGTAGGAATACATGTAAAGTGAAGGAAATAATAAATCACCTTTCCCAAAGGCTCCATAAATACTAGTTAGAACACTTTTAATGACATTTTCCTATGTTACATTTCAAAGCAATAATGTGTAGACTACAGCCTGTAGCTGCTGTCACAGCTGAGCATCCTGATGTAACTCCAATCATAGCGGGCCTGTTCCTGAAATACTGAATGTATATCATAATACATCTAAGCATTAAAAGGAAAATCCAAACAGATACAAAACATTGTAAAATGATAATGGGTTTAAAGAGTATTTAATGGCTGATGCTCAGAAGAGGAAAAGTTGTGTGTATTTTATTAGTTACTTAAAATAAATAGATTATTTAAAATGTCTTGAAATTGTAGCCATTTTAGATTCAAAATATTATGTACCTTTAAAGAAAAATAAATCTTTCCAAGCAGTTTAACCTAGATATTAGAGTATATTAACAGAAGAGGAATGAGAAATTATAGAAAGAAACAGTTCTTCCTGCTGACATGCAGCCTATGAATTTTTTAAATTGTATTCTCTATTTTTTGTGGCTGTAGAGATGACATTTATTGTTAAATTGCTAAATCACCATGATTATTTTTCTATGATGTGTCCAAAGTTATTTAGCTAGACTCCAATTATTTATATGACACTGATTGAAAATTTAACAATTACACAAAAATCATCTGAAATTCAATTAGAGTTTGCTTGCTTTCACCTTCAAATATTTGCTATCTGACTAGGTCTACCTATACTGGACTCTTCTTTGCCAATGAAAATATTTCTTCAATCTGTTAATGGAATACTTCTTATTACCTAAGAAATATTGCCAGGTTGACTTCCTTGCTTGATGTGAACAACTCGGAAACACTGGTAAATAGATTTGTTATTTTAAGGGGAGACTATCACACATTTCATATCTTGGCATTTCTGGTCTATAGCTCATCTAAAAGGCAGCAGCTTAAATCTTTGTCATAGCCATCTGTTAGCTGTAACACTTCAGTTGCAACATATAAAATTTTGTTTCCAATATTTTTTTTTCTATGGATTATTTATAATTGCCTATTGCCACTCCACCACTACTGCATCTTTCTGTATTTCTGTGACACCTACATTAGGATGACATTAAATATTTTCTGCCTCCGCTCTCAGGGAAATCACAGGATTTCTTTTTAGATAACTTTCTGCCTGATGATGATTTTAAATTCCATCAAAGAGGTCTAGGCTTTACCACAGCTTGTA
Source organism: Haemorhous mexicanus (assembly GCF_027477595.1). Classification (NCBI taxonomy): domain Eukaryota; kingdom Metazoa; phylum Chordata; class Aves; order Passeriformes; family Fringillidae; genus Haemorhous; species Haemorhous mexicanus. Next base: position 58,297,466 of record NC_082344.1, read on the forward strand.
AGTGATACAAGAGTGCAGAGCTTATTAGTACTATTTGTTACAGGAACTTCTATATCTTTTGGGGGAAAATTAAATATTTTTATGTATATTTCTGTTTGGGAATTGTGACATCCCTCCTTTGGAGCTATCAATTGTGAAAGAAGTAGCACGTATTCAGAAATACCTTTGAGATGCTGCATAGAATGGTAATATGATATTAATTCTTCAGACTGATTATTGTCTTATGTAGGTTTCAAAATTCAGGAAGGGAGTTTTAATTCCTATCAAGGTCAGTTGAATTTATGAAAATAATCCATCATACTTTCAACCTGACAGCTTAACAAATACAGAAAAAATATTTAAAAATTCATGAACTGTTTATAATCTTCTCTGAACTGTAGGAATACCATATATGCTCTATGGTATATTAAATTTGCATTATTTAGTATTTTCATTCTCTTTATTCCTTTACAAGCAATGTAATAAAATACTAATTAAAACCCACATTTGCCACTGAGGAAACTCAAACTTTGTCTATAGTTTCAATGATTAATTAACTTCTGTATATCCTTAGGTAAGTTGTGCCTCCAGACATACTAATCATAGGTATAGATATGCACTTTCAGTCATGGGTTGCATTGGTGGGAATGTGTAGAAGACACTTCAAAAAAGAAACAACTAACTTTTGCTGTCATTGAAGCAAGAGTCCTAGAAATAACACCTTGGTGATATTTTTAGTAACCAAATAGATGAACATTTGAGGATTTGAGGTTGAATGACCCTTCACATCTGGTTATAAACCAGACACAGTGCTCAAACCAGTCTGTGCATGCATTCTGACTATGGACTTGTTACCCTGGGGAGAGGAATGTAGACTGGGACAGGGTTATGATGTTTAATTGAGGTTTTTATTGATATTTTACTTCTTTTATTTCTCCTGAGACTCTCTTTGGCACGTGTCCAGGTTTATCATCCTCTACTGTTCATTAGTTTCTGTATTAAGAAAATAAAATATTGTGCACTAACTAAACAGAAATATAATGTAGCTGTAGCAAAGAGGCAAGCTAAGCAGCACATAAAGAATGGCTCTCAGTGGGGATATTAAGGGCAGAGTAGAGATTGGTTTATATTTCTTCAGAAACTGGCTCTGTACTGCTCCATTCTGTGATTTATGTTTTCTCTCGGGAAGTCATAACACTTGCAGTTAAGTACATGTAGTCTATAAAATAATCTTCAAACTAGATATTGATCAATCAGTCAATTCATGTTAAAAAAAAGAAGAAAAAATATACAAAATTGCTTTTATTTTACAATATTCATGACTTGGAAAATTTAGTTCAAAAAGTTTTGAAGTTTTTTCATATTACACAAATAAAACAACTGCAAAAACATTTTTGTAGGGTTTTTCTACAATTTGGTACCTAAGTATGTACATTTTGCTATAAAATTAATTTGTCATTTTGTTTTTAATTGTCTATAGAGACTGAGAGATTCTTGTGATTGTTCATTCACTTCCTAGTTCTTGGGATAGGAGGAAAGTGATCAGCAAGAAAACAAAATATCGAAGAAAAACAGTAAAGCAAACCAAAACTGTGCTATAAACACTCCTATGTATCCTCCCACTCTAAATTACAGACCCTACAAACTAATACCTTTTGTTTAGGTATTAATTGACGTTAAAGCTGATAAAAAATAAAAACAGTTAAGGTCTTATATGTTGTCTTGAAGAGAAGCTATTCCTTTTTAGATCCCATATGAAAAAATAAATCTGTGGATTACTTAGACCTCATTGCAAGTATTCTTTCTTCTGATATGTCCAACACGGTGTTTGCACTGCGGATTTATACCTTGCACTAATCTTCATCCAGTGTCTCTCATCTCAGAATATTTTGATTTCCATCATTTTATATAAGTAGTGTAAAGCTGAAATTTAAAAAAGAAATTTAAAACAGTAAAGTTATATCTTTTTCTATGTCTTCCTGAGAAATAGAGGATAAAACTTTAAAATATATTATTATTTTGTCTTTTTTTTGCCAAAATATTCCCCACAAATAATTTACTAATAAGTTCAGATTTCACGTATATTTTCTCTTAAATGATTAGAAACCAAAAACTATACTTTAAAATCTATTTTTAAATATTTTTTAAAATTTTAATAATCAATTCTTCATCTCCTTGAATATAAGAGAAAGCCTGTTTTCAGAGTCTCATTGACCAGTGATAATCCTTCAAAAGGAATCTACACAGGAGGAACCACAGAAATGTAAGTTTAGTGTAGATTGCTACCTGAATCTGCAAACCTTCAGTTCCTCACTGGGGAAGAGAATATTTTTTTTAATTTTGGAAATGGGGCAGTAAAATTTTAACTACAAATATGGAGTGGTTCATAAAGAGCAAATTTGATTAAAAAATGACACTGAGATCAGGAACATAAAATCATATTGCCAATAATAGCACCATAAATGTGATGGGAGAGTCAGCAGGTGATGGATGCAAACAGAATAAATTTGACACTCGAAAATATGTGCCATTATCACACTTATTATGTTATGCTCTTGTTAAACTAAAATTACCATGAACATTAAAAAAAAAAAAAAAAATTCCTTGGCTATTCCTTACCAAGTAACTCTTTAAGGTGTGGCAACAGTTTGCATAGAAAGTATTTCTGAAATGTAGTTGCTTTTATGTGGATTTAGAAATATATCTTTAGATATATCTAATATATGTTTTTCTACTATATTTTTCTTTCTAATATATCTTGAGAAAGTCTGCATTTAGGAAAGAAGATATGATGTAATAGCTAATCCAGGAGATGTAAACAAACAGGGTTTTTTACTGCTATGATAATAATTAATTATAAAACAGGAAATATCTTTATATGACTAGCTTGCGTCAAAGGGGGAACTAACCTTAAATATAAAATATAGTTGGATTAAATAACCATTGTGCACAGAATATTTTCTCAGGACTCACTCCTGAAGAGCCTAAACTATTTTTTTAAGAATAAACACCTGTATGTTTTATTTCTTTTGTGTCATGGACAAAAGACTTTATTGTTTATATGTAAGTACTCAGATGTTGATTTACTGGTAGTGCCATTGGTGCAACAACCACTTCTCATTACCAAGTTTTGTACATGGGGATCAGCCTATGGTTGAGCATGATGTGATGATAAAAAGGTTATGCTCAGAAAGAATGTTTGTCCATACAGACAAAACACAATCCAAGCTATTATTGCTTAGTCATAGTAATAGGAAAAGAAATTGGATTTTTTTTTTTGTTTGTTTGCTTACTTGCTTCCTTGCTTGTTTATTTCAGATTTCATAGTCCTTTAGAATGGAGTTTATTTTACAGTGAGAAAAATCATTTGTCTCATGTCAAGATCAATGTCTTTTACGAAGAATTAGGTTTCATTTGAATCAAAGTTTAATGTATTTTGACATTAATAAGGTCTGTATTTGTAATCCTGCACTCACTTAATTTGAGTAAAGCCACCACAGACAAAAGATTTTACTCAGTTTCCAACTAATAACAACACAACAATTGCGAAAGTGATTTACCAGCATCTCTAACCCATTCCTAGGCAGCAGGTACTGCCTAGTTATGAAAAGAAAAGCCATACAACCCTCTACATTCAAAACTAGCTTGATTCTACACCAAATTCTAATTAAAAAAACCAACCAATCATGGAAACAAAAACACAGGTAACACTGAAAACCACAATAGGCAGAGAAAATCTGATAATTTTTTTTTAGAAAATATTAATTATTAAAAAATACTAGCAAGATATGGACTTGCATGGACTGTTAAATACTCGGACATATCTTTAATTCAAATTGTTCTTTTAAATTTGAATGCAATGTTAAAGTTTGTCAAAGCAGCAATGTCAGCTGCAAAATCAGTTTTTTTGTTGAGATTTGTTTGTGGTTTGTTATCAGTGGTAATAATTACCTAGTTGAACTGAAAGTTATCTCCAAGTAAACCATGGCAGATCCTTCAACATTAGTTGAGAGACAGAGGTCTTTGTGGAAGATAAAAGCATGTCTACCTCAGATTTATGCAGTGAATGTACACTTCTTGCACTTCTACTGACAGTAGGATTCACCTTACTGAAAGGTGACAAAAAAGACTTTGGATAGCTAGAGTAGGCTAACTAAGGTCTCCTCACCAGAGGAGAGAGATAAGTACTTATCATGTAGTTCCATGTGAAGACAGGTTTAAGGTAGGTTGAATGACTTTACTTCCAGAACTGCCTCTCTGTTTTTACTGCTTAGAGAGATTCCAGGTGTGTAGCTATGACCAGACAGTCAATCGATGTGAGAGAGAGGTCTCACCAGCCACTGCTTTAGATGAACTTGTCAGAATTTTACCTCAACTGATGGTCCTGCATATAGATATGTAAAAGCAATATACATATTCTTGTATATTAAAACCTGTGTATTTGTGAGAAATATATTGAATTCAGATCATTGACAAAATTATAACAAGTGTCACCTTTATATTATTTTCACTTTCTCAGTTGCCTATTTCCCCAACCTATGCCAACAAAGTCAACAAATTAAGTCAATGACAAACTCAATGACAATTCTAATTGCCCATCTTCTTCCTGGCAGGAGTGGTGTTTAATCCATTGACTTGCTGAGAGCTTTTAGAGAAAAATGTAGAACTTTATTTCTCACAATAAGATTTTTACTCCCCTTCAAAAATTCTGTCAAATTTCCTATTTCAAACTCATTTTCAAAGTTCAAAAGTGGGCTATAGACACCTTTTGAAACAATCCCTAAAAAGGATAAATCTAATCTTTTTTCCTACACTTTTGTGTCAAGAAAAAGAAGAAAGGAGTTTTCCTGAAGAATGTTGATTTTGTTTTTCTTCTTCATTAATGTGGAAGAGTGCTGAGTGACTGAATGGGAATGAGGATCAGATCTGGGCAAAAGACCATCCTCAGGAGGTGTTTCTTCAGAGGCATTCCAAATTCAGTTGCAGTAAGAAGGATGAGGCGTTTATTAGCATGCAGTTGTATTAGGATGTATTCAGACATGAATCAGAGCTGTGTTCAGCAAAATTTAAATAATGTAAAAAATCATCCACATCTTTTACTTAAAAATTGCCCATTTTTTATCCTGTGGATCTTAGGTAGGGCTCAGAACAAAGAGAAGAAACTGAGAGGCAGAGGTGATGAATAGAGAACTCTAATTAGAATAAAATTTTCGCTAAACAAGGATACAACTACTTTGCCATTTATTAAGTTACAATCAGGTGGTAGTAGTAGTTAACTAGAAAGTGAACAATCTAAGTAGTTCACTGGAAAGAATTTATTAAAGGACAAAACTAGTGGATTTACTGATGTAAATCAAAGTAAAAATGTCAACAGCATAGAAAAAGTTCAGTCCCTCTCATGAATACCACGTCATGATTTCATTATTAGACTTAAGTGCTCAATCTCTCTTTAAGGGAACTTGCTTTAACTGACTTTTTATTAGCTAAAATTATACAAAAAACTATTTCTTTGGTGCCTTTGCTTGTATTTTTTTTTTTTGCTTATATTTTCAAAACTTCCTAGATGTTACTGCTGAGAGCTGTCAGAATGCAAAAGAAAAGCAATGAAAAGACTTGCAAAGTTACTGCTAAAGATGCTCACTGTGCTAATATTATGCAGGCCCCAGTGATCCTGTCCTCTATCAGAAATTGTATCAAGAGTCACTTTGTGAGAAAATATCATGAAATACATTTTTTTTCATTGAAATTCTCACTGTATTAGCTGATTGGAAAAGTAGCAGCAGTAGGTAGGATTTTATGGCAGGAGTTAAAGAGCAAAAGGTGCTTTAAAAGCTGCTGCTTTGATCCATGATAAATGGATCCATTATTGCCCTGAGAAGTACTCTTACTTTTTCTTCTATGCTTATGTGTCCAGAAGAAGAGTAACATGCTCGTACACCTATAATGATTGCCTACACTACCTCAAATTGTGGATCTTAAAACTGAAGAACAAATCTGCTGCAGATGAACTAAACCTCAAAATGTTATAATTTCTCTACAGATGGAGATTAGTCAGATTTTAATAGACATTGGAAACAACATATAAAAGTTTAAAGACCTATCTAATAAGAAAATGGGTGATGTTAGACCTCTTGTAAAAGTTAACATAAGCATTCAGGAATTTCTCTGTGAAGCCCTCCATCTCTTAAGAATGGTTTCATTGCTTGAAGGTCCCTCTGAAATAATTTGAACAATTAGAAATTCAAACTGAGTTGAGCAATATGTCCAAGAATTTGGGTATGGTAAGACAAGAAGATGCTGCTTGTGAAGATTTGTCCATGGATGTGAAATGCTATTTGGGCTGACTGTGTTAGCCACAGTAGGACAAAGACACAGAACCATAGGGCAATGTGGGCAACAGAGTACTCAGACTTGAGATAAAAAATCAAGAATTCTTCTAGAGAAACTAATCATAGCTTATAACTTCTGACATATGATTTTTGTTTTCACATATTGAATATTTTAAGAAAACAGTTAAAAAGGAATATTTTAGTATTTCACATCTTTTCAAACCCATCTCGCTAGTTTTATCCTGGACTCATATACAGAAGACAAGCACACATAACATCAGTTTTTAATAAGAATAAACAGAATAATAGATAAGCAGTCACGCAAAACTGTAGTGTTAGTCTGTCTCAGGATATGTTGACATAAATCATTAGCACTTTGTTTTTTAAGTTTGGCTTATTTGTTTATTTCTTTAATATTTCAGATTCCTAAAATCTACATATAAACTTCAAATAACTACAAAAACAAAGACTGGTTTTACTTTCTTTTTCATCCTTGGTGATTTTCAACCTTCTTACTTTCTCATAACACTCTGTCCCATCTTCCTCTTGAGAACAATGACCTTTTGTTAACAATTGGTTATGTCCAAAGGGGACAAGCACTTCTGCAGATAGCAGGGGACATTGACATTTTACATCAGCTTACTCCAAGGGAACTGACTTCTCCTTTGTTTCCTTACTTATGCATACCATCATCAACTTAATAAAAAATTTGGAAAGGAGTGTTGCAACTACCTGTTCTAAGCTTCCCATTTCTCCCTCTTTTAGTGGCTCCTTTAGTGGCTGGGGATCCAAGACTCCAAGGATCAACTTGGATAAGACGCAGCCTTGATTCACACAGGAAGAACTGTAAGAAAGTCTGCAGAGATATAAGAAAGGTATGATTACAGAGTTAGGATTGTTAAAATGGCATTATTTGGTGCAGAAAAAATTCAGGAGAGAAAAAACCTGCACAAAAGGTTATAAAATGGTGAAGAAAGGAAGGGTAGTGGAGCTAGTGCAGAAATGATGACTGGGGTCAAGTTATTGCTGTTAACAGAGATAGTGGTTGATGCCAACTGAGCAATATTGAAGTCTTGGTCTGGCGTTTGCAAAGGCTGATGCTTCTTCTCTCAAAAGATGCCAGTCAGGGCAACAAAGACTGCTTGGATACCTTAGCAGGCTGAAAAATCCACTAATCCTAAATCCAACAGTTTCCTAAAGGTTGGAGTAATTCTTGGAAGAAGAATGAACACTTGTGTTTTTATGATCTTTACATGCTTTTTCTCCCAAGATTTCATAAGTGTTAAGTGTAAAAAACTGCAACAGCTTCCAGTGAATGGAACAGATTACGTATAGTTATCCTACTATAAATATTGTGCCACTTAAATAGAGCTAAAAGGTTCTAAAAAACATAGAAAATTTACTAGAAACTAAGAAAACAGAAGAATCTCCAATTATTATGCTTAGGAGGTTGCTGGTTCTTCCTAGCCTATTCCTAGGGCATTTTTTTGGGTTCATTTGCTTTGCTGATCCACCACAGTCTCTTATTAAACTAGATAGCCTTTCTCCTGTAATCACTAGGTTTTTCTGTCACATCTCTTTCTGTATTAATTACTAGCCATATAGGTAGCTTTACAGGGTTTCAGAAGGGGTCTAAAAATCCTAAATGTTCCTTTACAGGATCAGGTTAGACCTGGAGGCATGTATAGAAACTATTAGAGGTTCAACTTTCAAAATCTGAAAGTCTTCAGCAGTTCCTATGGTAACCAATTAGATCACTGGATTGAGAGGTACAGCTTGCTCTGAAAAGGGAAAGTTTTAAAACCAGGGATTTCATACCAGTTTAACTACTGAAATAGACTGCTATCACAAACAGTAGGCAAGTACTCTTTGTTGCTTTCCTCTGCTTCTCCTATTGAGTTAGTTTTTTCTCTCTTTAGAGCTGTTGTGGTTTTGTGTGATTTGATCAAGTATCCATGCTTTTGTACTGGATTGTTCAGCCTTTGATCTGCATATATAAAACTCCATAGATCAATTATATAAATTTCCTTATGTGAGTCTTTCAACAATTTTAAACCTGAATTAAATAGTTTTAATAAGAAACACCTTTGCATATAGACTAAATATGCACTAAATTTAGACTTATCATTCAGCTGTAATATTGCAGCTTTTGTCTCCTCCATTGATATAATAAACTACTGCAAAATATTTCTCCACTGCAAACCTATTAAAATCCATAAATAAAGGTAAGAGGGTTATTTCTGAAAAAAAAAAAAGTTTAAAGCTGTAAAAGTATCTATTAATACATAATTTATGATTAAAAATGATTAATAATTTAAATATAAGATAATATTTTAGAAATATCAGAAGATTAATTTGTATTTTAAATACAGAAGTCTCTCTCTGTACGTCTGGAATCAAATAGTAAGGCTTGCTCACCACGTGTGTATGTGAGGGAGAGAACAATCTCACCAGCACGGTACAATCTTAAATGGTCCATATTTATCAAGGAAACAGAACTGGTAAATCACATTGTACAACTGCAAAGCACAAGAATACCTCAGTTATACTGAACAGTGGTTTTTTACTACTTGCATATGACCTTACATTTCTCTGTTCTGGTAATAGACTTGAAAATGAGTATTCTCATTTCCGTGAAATGCTCCCTCAACTTTCTTTCGTGCTGAGTGGCCTCACAAGATGGCCTAAGGCTAGTAATTTTAGGTGAAATCCAAAAATGGATTTGGAAAAACACACAAAGTTTCCCTGGATGCTTGTCCTGAGATATCTGATGAACTCAGGCAGCTAGCAGGCAGATACAGTAAGGCCCTTCAGGGAAAATCAGTTGTCAGAGATGTAATGCATCTAGGCTAAGGGGGTATCCAGCTTAGTTAAGAATTAAGAGGAAATTAAGAGTAAACAAAATTAGATTTTAAGACTATCGTTCATGTGCTAACTTCTATCACTTCATTGGTCGTATAACTCTTTTTGCATCATGGTTTTGATAATGTGAAATGAGCAGGGCTACATACGTGTGAAACGGGGTTGAGATAAGAGAATCACTTGCCTAGAGCCCTTGAGTTTTTTTTTGACTTTTTAAAAGGCAGGACAGAAAAAAAAAATGGGTACTTTATGGGAAAATGTCCTGCTGTTTCTAAGTAGTGACCTTGAAGACAGCTTCAGCACTTCTGTAAGAAATTCTGTTAAATAATTTTATACATTTTTTTTAATTCATAATTGGAGTTTTTAAAATCCCTAAGCATTTGATATATGGTGACTCAATCCAGGAAAAGAAAACAAAATCAGAAATTAGAAAACAGTCTTTTTCCATCTATAACCAATTTGACAACTGATAAAAGCATATGCATATGAATATACAAAAAAGAAACATTAATAAATATGCAAATTTCCTATTGGTACATTTTTCTATTCCTTACATTGCAGAAAAGGAAAGGGGAAGGCAGTATTGTAGAATCTCTTTAGTGCAAAAGATAATCTACTGGGTACTGGAGTTCTCATAATATAAGCAACCCTTTTGTGACTTTCTTTTGCTCCAGGTTTGTAATGGTCCAAGGCATTTCAATAATTAGTCTATAGGGAGTCTTAATAGACTAGGGCAACTCTTAATTAATTTAATCCCCAGTACATGAGTTGACCAGGAGACATCAAACCACATTTTAGCTTGGAGGGTATGTGAACTCAGAGGAAATCTCATTTTTTTAGCTACTGTGGGGCTGCATTTTTTCCTTCTAGCATAGTGTGGTTGTAGCAAAACACTTTGTGCCATTCTGTCCTGTATTAACCAGAAGCTTTTATTTTCAGTAGAATTAATAATAAATGAAGATGGCAATTTTAACATATTTTTTAAGGTGCAAAAATTGTCAAAGGATGATGTTCATCTGCAGTTAAAACAGCAAGAAGTGATTTTACTTAATTTTTGCTCTTTCTCTATTGTGTATTTCTGATGCTTAAAAAACTCTAGACCTGTTTAAAATACATGAAAATATACTGATAATCTTTTTAGCTACAGTAGGTTTTAATTAGAAATACTCTGTACTCCTATGATTTGTACTGAGGACAGTATTCTAGTATACGATTATACTCCAACTATGCTTTATAAGTATTCAGTTTGTACTTGATATTCTGTTCTTGCCTCTTATCAAGATTTGTGATAAGTCTTAATAGCAGAAGAAAAAAAATTAACTTCCTGAGGCAGCCTTTCTCTTTTCATTTCTATGTTACTATTCACATATGCAGTAATACTTTTAATGAAGTGAGTGTTGCTTTAGGAATATAATCCTGAGGTACCTAAAGCTGTGTAAAACTAATGATTATCATGGAATTGCATGTAGTGACACTGTGGGCAGCCTAACAGTGATGAAAGAGAAAATGTCAGTATAATCACATAGCACCCATGTGAAAGACAAAGCTATTCTATAAGGTTCATATGCTTCTGAATAATCATTGTTGGCAACAGAATCTATTAAACACACCTATTTTTTCAAGAGAGTTGTTTTGGTGTTGGTATTTTTAACATTTGCAGATGATTTCCAACTAAATGTATGACAGGTACATTTAAATTAAGTGATTTAAGAGAAAAACCACTGAGCAAAGAATTTTAATCTAAGCTGTGACACTAAGATACTGCTTAGCTCTTCGGGGATGCAATTTATCTGTCCCAGTTGCTGAATGCTTTGGGGAACACACTTTCCTTAATATGCATTCCATTAGAATCTTAATCAACATCTCTAATGTTACAAATAAGTTCAAAACTAGTTGTAATCAGGTTAACCAAACCTTCAGCTGGACACTTAGAGATCTCACTGTAATTTAACAGTTGCACAGGATCTGAATCAGTGAGAGAACTGAGAACAAAAATGCTTTTATGATACATAAAATTATAAAGTATTAGGATACTCCCTGGAAAGGGATTTTTTTAGCATTATGGAAGGAAATAGCTATATCTATGTGTATTGCACAGTGAAGCATTATAAGAACTCAAAAATTGTATAATTAGTAAAAATGCACACACATTTGTTCCTGCTATTAATGCCGAATTTAATTCACCTCATTAAAACCCTTCCCTTCTATTTCAATATTGTTGCATGTATTCAAAAGCACTGCATTTTATAGTGAATTTAATTCCTTATATTATGAATCCCCTTATACAAAGGAAAATTTAATCTCTTAAAAAATCTTGATGTAGTCAGTTTAATTTCCATAACTATAAATCTTTTATAACAAATGAGTTTTAATTAGTTGCTGTCCTTGGCCATGTACAAGAGGAAGGGATCTTCTTTCAATTAATCTATTGTTAGGTTATACTGAATTAAAAAGTCCCATATGCTTAGGATGTTCAGAATACTGTCTTTCCAGCTTAATAGGCATTGACTCATAAATTTCTAATATTTTTCAAGTGTTTCCCTTTGTTGCTATTTTAGAAGAGAGGCCGTTTTTTTGAACTTGATGGGTTGATGGTATAACACTAGAAAATAATTCCAAAATCGTCCCTAGATATACTCAGCTATAAACTGAATCAAAATCTCCAAACAAATATCCCCGAAATTAGATTGCTTGAAACTTTTCAATTTTGCAATTTACTTCTATTTGGAGTATAAAATTAATGGGTGTTGGGTTGATATGTGGTCCAACTGAATTCCAGAGTTAAGGAACAGGCTTGATTAATCCCCACCTTTACTTCACCATTCTAAATTTGTCTGTAGTTTCATGGAGTAATATGGGTTGCAAGATACCTCAGGAGGTTGTCCAGTCCAGCCTTAGGCCCCAGAGAGGGTCAGACCAGGCCTGTCAGGTCCAGGTGCAGTCACCCTTGCAAACCTCCATGCATGGAGACTGCCCAGCCTCCCGGGCTCTCTGTCTCACTGTCCCATCCCTGGCAGGGTTCAGGGCCAGGCTGGATGGGCTTTGAGCACCCTGGTCTAGTGCAAGGTGTCCCTGACCACGGCCAGTGGAGGTGGAAGTAGATGGTCTTTAAGGTCCCTTCTGACCCATGCTATTCTATGATTCTGATGAGGAATTTTCTCCTTTCTTCCCAGTATTTATCTGAAATTTTATGTTTGGTTTTGTTGAGAGCATCAAGGAGGAAAGGGACAGGAAAGATATTACATGTAATTTATTCCTATAACATTGAAAGGAATAAAAATATTTTATAGTGACATTTCAAGAAAGAGGTATTTCAAATGACCTGGAAAAAAATGATTAAAAATTATCTAAAATTCTGTTTATCTAATGCTGCCTTTCACAGTTAGGGTCACTTTTTTTAGTGGAGGAACCAAAGACTATGTTTGATTTTTAATATAATTATATTGACCTAATTAAGCAATGATACAACAGGAATCATAATATTTGAGTAAGTGATTTTTGGGCTTTTTTCTCCATGGAATTTCCAATGAGCTAGCTCAATTAGATAAGTTGTCTGTGAGCTGGAAAGTGTAACATAATGTGCTACAACTACAATTTTTGTCAGGGTGGCAAGTGAGATACTGCATAATTAGAAAAGCAGCACAATTGTCACTCTTTCCTTAAAGGCAACAAGCTTTGTCTGCATGGTGCCAATGGGCCCCATGCAAATACTTGGTTCACAGCCACATCATTACCACAAAAATGTGTCTGCATTACTGCAAAACGTGTCTGAGATGTGAAATAAGTAATGTTACAGGTTTTCTTCATATGTGAAGAAGTGAAAAAGGATTAGTTATGTAAGTTCTATTAAAAATTATTCAAAAGCTGAGACTAACTTACCCTAGATTGGCGTCTCTGCATTATTCATCTTACCTCCTCTTGTGATCCTGCACACATTAAGCATAAAGGAGCCTAGCAGAGCTGTGAATTTTGTATATAAAGATCCCTAGATGTCTGAAGTATCTCTTCTCTGCTTGGACAGCATAAGTCACTTAAGAAACCGGGGCTCTCACCTATTCCCAGTTAGTATTGGAATGTAGCGCTTATTTTCAAGAGATTTCGAGTTGGCAGTGCAACCTTGTGACAATGAGGATGAGGCTGTATGGGGCTCTATTAACAAGAGTGCAGACAGAACTTCAAGAGACGTGGTTTTTCTTCTTTATTGTGCAGCTTGGAAGGCTATGCCTGGAGCACTGTGTTTGTTTTTTGGCTCTTCAGTGAAAAAAAAACAATCACATTCTGGAGACAGTCCTTTAGAAGGTAAGCAAGATCATAAAAGGGGCTGGGCTACATAAAGAGTAAGAAGGTGCTAGGGGAGCTGGCTTAAGTAAAAAAGGTTAAGAGGGGATCTTCTTGGTCTCTTTGGTTACCTGGTGGGAGGTTACAGGGATGATAGGATCAGCTCCTTGTCAGAAGTACACAACAACTGATTTTTTGAGCAATAGACAACAATTGCAAAAAAGAAAATTCTGAGTAGGTATTAGGTGGAAAAAGATCACAGTGAAGGGCTAAAATACTGAACCACGTTGTCCAGAGACATTAAGGAATATTTATCCTTGGAAATGATCAGAACTCAGCTGGCCAATGCCTTGAACAAGCTGCTCTGACTTTTCAATTGGCTCTGCTTTGAGGCAAGACCACCTTATAGGATTCTCCTCAAACTTTTTTTTTTTTCCTATCAAGGGTTATTATGACTCCAAGATTAAATTATTCTATTTTTAGCTGTGGTTTTAGCCATTACTGACCCTTCCTGATCCAGCTTAATAGGTTAGCAGTGAGGTTGCTGAAAAAGTTAAAAAGTTCCCACAAGATTTGTAAACCTACTGGTTTCACGCAAGCTTATTTGATCTTATTTGTGGAGTCAGCAAATAGTTAGCAAAAACTCTTTGAGAATGCAAAAGGCTTTTTCATGGGAATTTTAGATTAGATAGGTATAGACTAGCTGATGGAAAGTAATAAACCAAGGAGGGAACTCTAGTAGTAAGGTAGAAAAAAAGTTAGGAATGGTTTGAATTGGTATACAGGAAATAGGAGAGCAGCCAAGCTTATTTAAGTAAGGGATAGTCTAAAAAGTGTGGACAGAGCACTGGGAAGACATGCTACAACCACTTAGGTGAAGGAACTGCAGAATGGGTGACAGAGTTGAAGGAAGTCACAGAGAAAACTTGAGGAAAGTCTCACAAAGCATAGCAGCAAGAAACCAGGTTGTGTACTGAGTGACACTGAACTGTGAATAAAACATCAAGGCATCATACCCATTATCATCCTGCCACAGGCAGTTTTAGCTACAAGGGACTAAAAAATAGCACAACTGTGTTTTGAGAACCATGCTAACAAGAACAAATAGCAACTACATGGAGATATTCTGGGTTAAATCATCTGAGCAGCTAAGTCTAAGGTTAAAAAATTGTTCAGGTCACAAGGTAACATGACCTAAAGAGATAATAACACAGAGTAAATCAATCAAAATCCCATTTATGTAAAATTGTATTCATGTAGCATCTTTCTGTTGGTTAAATGCTGTGAAAAGGGAAAGATGATGTGGAAGAATTTTATAATACAACTTAAAAAGGTGGTAGATGGTGTCCAAGGTATATAAATTAATAGTAATGAAATAAGTATCAAGTAATGTACTAAATTAAAAATAGAACCATCTAATGATTGGAGTTGGATCATCCTGTCCAAACCCCCTGACACCGGCAGGGATTCTTTCTTCTAGACCAGGTTGCTCAAAGTGCTGTCCTACCTGGCCTGGAACACTCCAAACGACATCCACTACTTCCCTGTGCTACCTGTTTCAGTATCTCACCACCCTCACAGCAAAGAATTTCTCCCTAATATCTAATCTAAATCTATTTCTTTGAATTTAAAGATATTTCCCCATCCTGTCTCTATATGAGCTTGTAAAAAGTCCCTCTCCATCTTCCTTGGATGCCCCCTTTAGGTACTGGAAAGCTGCTATTAGGTCTCCTTGTCTCCTCCTCTGCTGGCTTAACAGCCTCAGCTCTCTCATCCTGTCTGCATAGAAGAGGTGCTCAAACCCTCTGATCATCTTCTCTTACTAGTGTCATTAAAATAACAACTCTGGATGCACAAAAATATTGGGGGGAAATAAAAAAAGAACAAGGATTACCTAGTGGGAGGTTACCCAGTGGAGTACTAACCTCAGCTTTAGTGTAAGGGTAGGAAAATTTATGTTACTCATGTTATGTATGGACCAACCACCAAAAATTTTGATTAGCTGACTCTTCACAATTAATGATTTAGATGCTTTGAGGTAATGGTAATTAAAAATGCATTCTTTTGTCCCATAATTCATAGTACAGATAGGAAAATAAGGAAAGAAATAATTTATTCAACTATAACTGGCATTGATGCTATTATGAATATATTTCAACCCAAACAAGATAAAGGTACAAGTAAGTCTCAGCAGTCCATAAATCCACATGCAAAATTCCTTTTTTGACTATGCTCAGCAAATCACCTGTTAGGAAGTAGCAGTTCTCATTATTACTCCAAAAGTTTTTGGGCATTAAACTAGATGACGTTTGGCAGTGCTGATTCATTAACTAAGACACCTATTTACTACATAAAAATAGAAGGATAGGAACAAAGGATTGAATTATGTGGAAAGAAGAGCAAATGAAAAAATAGAAGTAAATTCAATTTTTCTGACATAAGATTCATGAAGAAATTACATGCTATCTACTGATATCAGTATTTGAGGTGAAAAGGATTTAATAGACTGACTTAAAACATATACATACCAGATTTTTTTAAAGTCATTATTTTTTGATTATACTTAATTTTGCTTTAACTTTGCTTTAAAATTATTAAATTGTTCTGATTTTAAGCATGTATTTCTGGTAGAATCAATAATGATCAAGTACATTATTATTGGCAAGAACATAGTAAAAATTAAGTTATTATCAGATTTTCACTTTATGAAATAAAAAGAGAATGTCCTTATTTTTTTTACCCATTTCTGTGCTTTGCAGTGCACATATCAGACTAAAGACCATCAATAATCACCTGCCATACTCTATTCGTGTCTTTAATATAATCTTTGTTTTGTAATTAAAGGCCAATGTTCTTGTATAGCTAGTAGTGCAATTGTGGAATGGAAGTATTTTATTCTAGCAGTATGATGTTTGTCTTTACTATGGAGGAAAATTTTAGATAAATATTTATATAAATGAAAACATTTCTTGGCAAATCTTGAAACATTTCAGCAAAATTCTTCAGCTAGTATTTTAGTTAGTTAGTTAGCAATTCACCAATATCCACCTTGATCTAATTGTGAAGTATATCTGTGCATTTTACTACTAGTAATAAGATTTAGATTGCTTTTATTTCTATTAGAACTGTAGAAGCAATAAAGTTATAAGAAAATGAAAGTAGACTTTTTCCTCTCTCTTACCCAGTCAATGAAGTGATTTAATTAAAATGTCTTTAGTCAAAATCCTCTTCTCAGCCTATTGAGAGCTGAACAGCTTCACTTCTCTTACACAGTTAGGTCAGTTAAACTGGTGATAGTGATCAGCTGGATGGAATCGAGTTTATTTCTCAGATTCAAAGAAATAAGAAATATTAACAACAAACAACAAATTAATCTAGTTTGTTCACTTTTGCTCATAAATGAGGTCTGTACAGCTAGGATCAGGACCAAGGTATTATGGGTGAGCTGGATTGTGGAAAAATGGCCATATTAAAAAAATATTGAGACAATAAAATGGAATTGCCATGACACTGTTAAACCTATGCTTTAGAGCATGCAGTGAAAGTAAAACAACTAGGAATTCAAATGTCTGGTCTGTTGTAGAGGATTCTATACTTCTACAGTTCAAGTGGTAATCTCCCAGTTCATAGATCTCAACTCTCTGATTCACTCTGAGCCATCAACATAAAAGTATCAGATTAATTTTACTTTTCTTCAGGAGGATTATTCACTGGGAAATGATAGTTCTGTAGCTCCTCCCTATCTTTTCTACACTTAATAGTTTTTCTTCAGATTATAGTAGTAATCATTTCCATAAAATCATAATGTGTATTACACTCTAAGTTATCCGAATAACTGAAGAAAAGCAGACTGAGTTTAATATATATTGCTAAAAAAAAAAAAAATTTCTCTTTCTGGAACAAAGTTTATGTTCTTTATACAATTTAATGCACTGTAAAGAAATATGTTCAAATAATTTCTAGTGTTAAAAGAAGTAAAGATGCTTATTTTAAATTATTTTATTTATGAAATCTGTTTTAATTTTTTTCAGCATTTTCTATGTCATGACTGTTAGTATTTCAATATTTGGGAATTTCTCCCACTAATTTAGCCATAAACCCTGCATACCTGTCAACAAAGCTATGTGGAATGTATTTGAATAGAGGGTCACTGACATATTAGTAAAGTACTAAGTATATCAGTACAAGTGCCTGTGGCCTGAGCCCATCTCCATCTGACAAAGCACCAGCCTGGCAACAGCCATGGCTCAGCAGAATGCGTGTTTGCTCTTGGGTCATCGCACTGCGCAGGCTGAATATTAAATTACCATTGGTCCTTCCTAGTCCACAAGCAGATTTATGTCAGCCTCTTAATTTTTTATAAGTAGCTTATATTAATATTCTAGACTGTAAACACGTAAAGACTATCCCATTCAGGATAGATTAATATATCTATTCAGGATAGATTCAGGATGTCTTTACATTTGGAAAAACAGACTTTGTCATATGGTCAAGGTAAAGAGCAAGGACTGCTTACCACTTCAGTCATCCCAGATACATCTTGAGGAGAATTGGTACCTCTCTTTTCATAGGACACAGCACCAGAAAATTCTATCATTCATTTTCAAAGTAACAAGAACCCCCTTAATGTCAAAACCACAGAATATTAATCCTGCAAATTAACTCTTAGGAACCTAAGTATATTTCATACAGTCTAGTTCTGCACTAAGACTAAACCAAAAGAAAATTCCCAAGGGTGTGAAAGACATGAGTTTCACTATCAAATTTAAACAACAAGCATCAAGATACTAATGAGGAGAGAAACACTCACAAATGAGACCGATCACGCTATCAAACTATTCTTTCATCTCTGTGATTCAAGCTGATTTGTTTGTGGTACCTCCCATTTTATTCTCCCATTCTTTGTCCTTTTCTGAAAAATAAACGTAAAAATATTTTACCTCAAGAAGAAGATTCATTTGCTCTTCTATTTGTGTGGGGAGCAAGAGAAAAGGAACAGTTAGAAGGAAGAAAGTTTTACAGGAATGCAAGTACCATCTTGTGAGTTTCTGAACACAGAGGAGGCAAACTTGTAATATTTTCATTACTGTGTGAGACAGTCAAGAAAAAATACTAGAAGAAAGAAAAAATCAGAGTAGGTTAAAGTTTCTTAGTTAATGTTTTCATTTTTAGAAGTACTGAGCCCTAATTTATCTTCTGAGATCAACACGAACTTTAGTTGACTTAGTTATTGTGAGTAATCCAAAGGTACATATACAAGATTTAGTACATAAAGACATTGTTTTCATCTGAAGTTCCTATTAAAATTAACAAACAACTCTATTTGTGAGTCTGCTGTAGGTACTTAGATAAGAAATATGGCCTAAACACTATTAACTTCACTCTAATCCTTTTAGAAAAAAATTGTCCTCCTAGTCAAAAATACTAGGTTGTTATTATAAATATTATTGTTGCTATTATATGGTTGTTTTATAAATATTATCTTAGAAACCTTTTTTTCTGTGGATTATTTCTGAAATTCTTGAAAATTCAAGTATTCAGTCTTTCTGAACCCCATCTCCTTGAATCCCTATAAATACAGAATTTCAAATTTACCTGCAGCTACTTTACCAATTGACAGAGATCCTTCTAATAAAATTTGTTCCTAGGTTCTTATTGACCTCCCGTTATTTCTAGATAAAATATTTTAAACAGCCTTTGAAAATTTGCATTAATAAGAAAGATTCATAGCTCTAGTAGGCTGTTAAAGAATAACACCTACAATGTACCTCATTTTGTAAAGTGTTTTCTTTCTGAAAGGGGTGCTAAGTTAGGCATTTAAAAATGGATATGCCAATAGTCATTAATCCTTTAAGAAATCATGAAGGATCATGCCAATGAGTTTCTAACAAAAATTTTCCCATGGGTAAAATTTAACTGGTCTTATAGCAAAATGGTGTCTATGCCATGCAAGGCCATTTTACTTTGTCCTTTAATTCAAGTTGTCAAAACATGTAAAGTGGTAGTGGGATGCCGGGAGCAGATACAAGACCAAAGGCCTTTTTTTAACTTCATAACCTCTCATCTTCAGGTGACATCATAAATCCTTGTCACTGTCAGAAGGCTGCAGTGAGCAGTAACATTATTTCCCCAGCTACTGTAAAATACCAGCTGGTATCTTGCATAAACTGCACAGTAAATCATGGGAAAACTGCAATGTTATTTTACAACAGGGTTTTAAATAACCTGTGCCTTGATCATAAATCTGTTTCACCAGCAACAGCCCCAATCAACAATAGCAACTTTGAGACTGAAAGGATCTTTCTCTTTGCCTGTAAAACTGTTCTTGTTATTCTGATTTTGCCTAGTGTCTGGCAATTATATACTCACCTGTTCTGTGAAAATGAGCTTTGAATGAATATTTGAGATGTGTCATTTAAATACATGACCGCTTTTGTAGTCAAGACTCGCTATATTTTCTGATTCAAAAATGAATGTATGCAGGGGCATCTTCCCCTACTGTTTTTTAATTATTGCTTAAGTGGCTTCCAACAGTACAAAAGCAAGCATCCACCGAGTTTTGAAACAAAAGCAAAATATATAGATTTGTCAGGTCTGGGTCACAATTTATTTCTGAAGTTACTCAGAGGGTCAGAGGAATAAAAAGAGACAAAAATCCAAATGGATGGTCATAGAGCATGTGAGTTTTTTCTATGCATTGTATTATTGCTCACTAGGGCACTAGAAGTCATATTGCCCATCTTTATAATCCTGCCCAGATTGCCAGTGCTGGAAAAATAATTACCTCTACACAAGATATGGTAACCAGGGGATATGACTTGCTCATATTTAGTATTCTGTTGTGTTTATTAAAACCCATATATAAAAAACTTACACATTTTTAAGCAGGAGGAGTTTCAACCATCTTGTTCAAAATTTTATGCGTTTTTCAATGTGCTCCTCAGAAAGCTCTTAAGGGAATTATTAGAGCAATACCTGCCACTTTCTTACTGTCATTCTATCCAGTATCCCTTAAATACTATAAAAAGTATCTACTAAAAATTCAGAACTGTGATAAAATTGGCATGTCACTTTCTTCTTTGCCCCTTTCCACAACTGTATATTTTATTCACAGTTGCTTCATCACTAGTTGTCCCAGAAAGAGTTAAATTTTAAAAAAGTACAGAGTTTTAAATTATTTCATGTTTCAATTTGCACATAAGGAGATACCGACTTTAAAGATTCATGCATGCTTTTACTGAGTAGTTATATATTTTTTCAATTTTTTTAACTTTCAGATTTAGCAAAGCCCTGCCAGAAGACATTTAATGCTGTCATCGATATTCACTCTACTGTCAGGGATATTAAACTGAGAAGAAAGACCTGGCACACTGACTTCCTCTTGAAGCTTTGATAGTATGTTGGCTACAGCTTAGCAGTGTGAAGAATAGTGTTGCACTGCAAGCAAAACCAGGGAATTTTCTTCTTGTCAATTTAGAAAAGTTGTGAGGAAAGTCAGCTTTAGACCAGATAGGCTTTGCAGATTAGAAGGATTACAGGTTTTGTTTCATTTGCTAAGTAAAAATTTGCCTCATTTCTTTTGTCAACATTTATTATACTGTTACAGGGCACTGGACTTTAAGAGGCTATTTTAGTTCCCAGAATCTCAAGGGCTCTTGCCCACTTTCATCCCTTTTACCTATTCAGTAGTATTAATGAGAAAATGTGCAAAACATCTAATTTTGACCTACTCAGTAGACAGCAATGAACCTGGAAGAAAGGAACTGATTTATAAGAAGTGTATATATGTGTAAGAGTTCTAAGTATTAGAAACTGGAAAGATAGCAGATTGAGACAGGTGATTTCATCCCTCTGTTCATCCCTGGGAAGCAATCATCTGGAGGGCTGTGCCCAGTTCTGCAAGGGAGACTTGGATGCAAAGCAACAAATCCAGTGTAGAACCAGAAAGATGATTAAGGGATAGGAGAAAGTGCCATAGAAGGAGAGGCTGAGAGAGCTGGGACTCCAGCCTAGAGGAGACTTAAGAAGGGATCTTCTGAGTGTGTATAAATACCTGATGAGAGAGATCAAAGAAGACAGAAGCAGACTCTTCTCAGTGGTGCCCAGTGAAAGAACAAGAGGCAATAGGTATCAACTGAAACAAAGGAATTCTATTTAAATATTAAAAAATGAAAATAACACCGAGAGTGATTAAGTACTTGGGCAGGTTATCAAAAGAGGTTTGGGAGTCTCCATCCACGGAGATATTAAAAACCTAGGAGATTATGGTCCTAGTCAATGTACTCTAGCACACCTTGGCACAAGGGGTTCAGGTAGATGATGTAAGTCCCCTTATGCTTCTGCCCTTTCTGCAATTCTCTGAAAAAGGGAGATGTTTGGGACTTGCTGAGTGACAGTTTGAAATTATTACTATTAATGTGGATCGTCTGTAAGTAGGAATGAATGAGTTTAAGTACTGCAAATCAGCAGAAAGAAGTGTACCTTGATTTAACAGTAGAAATATTCCCTTAACAATATGACACATTTCCTTGACAATTTGAAAGATAAGATTCTAAAATTCTAACTAAATTGAGATGAAAAGTATGCTGGCTGTATGACCTAGCTAACCACTCAAAAATAATTGAGAGTTACATTTAACCAGAAGCTGAAAGTCATAAAGATTATAACAATTAACCAGACAAGTAACCTCCAGAAATCATTTTTCCTTAACCTATCAAGTTTCAAATAGATCTGGGGTTTTCACACATACTACTCAATGTTCCCACTGCCTCTCCTCCCTTCACATTTCTATTAGACACTGGTTATTTTCTCTCTAAGGATAAAATTTGTGACATCAGTCAGAAAGTTTCTCAATGTTTTGTTCCCCTGCTTGGAGTTCATGAGGGAAATTTCCAGAACACTCGAGTTGTGCTGACTGGTGACTAGGAACTGCTTCTTTCCATGCTGCATTGGGTAGAATAGGTGGTCTTGATTCTCACCTGCTTTATTGCTGTCTGTTCACTCATTTATACCATTTAAGACACTGAAATCAAACTCTTATTGTGGACTTTGAGTAACATTTAATAGCAATAGCATTGCAGTCAGTTGTTTGACTCTTTTCATTCTCAGAAGCCAAATGGCTGGCTAACGTAAATTGCCATGGCTCCACAGTCTTTGCTAGCAATCACAAAAGTTTGATCCTGAAATTTTTTACTGCTTTAAAGCAGAAGAAATTTTGAAAGCTTTATATTTTGTTTAAATAAGAACTGTGAACTGCAGCTGGAAAACCTTAAGTTTGTGCTGGCTTTGTAATTCTGAGTTTTAACAGAAAACTCTTAGAAATACACTGCAGCTTCCATGGTTCTATGATAATGTACTTCTTAGCAATTTTATCAGAATGTTAATAATGTCTTATATAGAAGGCTTCAGAAACTGAGAGTAAATATGAGTATTAGTCATCCTTAGCAATTATTATATAGTTAAAAAGCTACAGAATTAAAATTAATTTGTTAAATCAATTACCTAATTGAGTTAATTTTTAAATGAAAGCTGTTAAAGTGTTTAGAAAGAGCAACAGGTTTGTAATATCACAATCATACCAGACTACAGAGGGTTTCCTTTTTTTTTCAGTTTTACCAGAAATAGGTGTGACATGGTCAGACTGGTCAAGGTCCTACACAATCTGAGTAACATTTTGGGATTTGAGCAGAGTATATCTAGAGATTCCACCATTATTATTAACTCCATTCAGTTTAGGTTAGTAGTGAACACAAAGGATGACTGAGCAAAGAATTGGCAAGATGTGCAACATATTTTTTGCAGACACTTTTATAGAGTTGGTTGTGGCAGTTAATGAGTTAATAACATTAAAAAATAGAGCTGGTTAGTTTGGGATTTTTTCAATGTACTTTTCATATCTATTTCATATATGACAAATAAAGTCTTTTACAGGGTGGGGCTCAGGGGAGTCAGATTCAGCGTGGCAGAATTATTTTGGGAGGCATTTGCATTCTAAAGGGGCTGTTTTATGGAGAACAGTACTTGAAGTGCATGTGTATGCAACAGAAGTTGAAAGCTCAGAAAAAAGACAGACAGAAAAATTGTTACCTTCCAGGGAGATTGAGCCACTATCTAATCAGGACATTTTAAGTCGCAGCCGAAGAAGCTGTTGGGAAAGTGGTAGAATTTACTCAGCTCTTATTCTACTACAGTGAGCTGTAGTAGATAGTTTGAAAGTATTTTTGATTTCTGTTAGGCTGAATTTTATAGTTAATATTTGAAGATGAAAATGTGTACCATTTCTTAAACCTCTTGAAAAATTAATTTTGTCCTTATCGAACAAGAGAGAAATAGCACAGAGTTTTATCATTACAATGATCTTCTTCTCCTGTGTCTTCATAGAGTCATTTCACTTGCATATATATACCACCACAATTGAGAAATCACAAATGGATAACTACAGACTGGAAAACAGGCTAAGAATTATGCTAAAAATACTGCCTCTCTGCCAGGGGTTGGAAAGCAATAGGGAAACTGAAAATATTGAAGCCTAGGATCTGGCTTAATTCAAATTAATACTGCAAAGATTTAAATGCTCCCTCAGTTGGTATCCACTCAGTTGTAGATACTCAACCATCTTCCCACAGGCACATATATAAGCTGGTGTTAGGTTGCAGACGAAAAGACAGAGTTCCCTTCTAAATACTTTGTTCAGGCAAGGGCTTTCTCTCTGCTTAGTAGGTCAGAGGGACAGTGATAATTAAGGAATGAAGAAGCTGACATTCCCTTTAAAGGAAGCCAACCTTTGGGAAAGGGATAATAACAAATGGAAACCACTTATTTTAGAAAGCATCTGAATGTTAAGGATCAGTGAGATATAGTTCCTAGTCTTCAGACAGAACCCTTGTTTCTCTTGTTGTTTTAGAGAGATGTCAAACTACAGAGGAAGGGAGAATGCAAGGACAATAGAAATTATAATCCAAATTGTTTATGTCAGCCTAAGCCATATTCAGTCATTGAATTTGTATAAGATACCCATCAGGACATGAATAAGCTCTAGATGGTACTAGTTTCCTGAGCAAAAAGATTCATGCCCATGACCGGAGAGCTTGAAGTTTGTGCATGGGCAAATATTCCTCCTGGTTTACAACCTGATAGTCTTTTCAATTAGATGCAGGAGTGCAGTGAATGGGAGTGTGAGTCATATTTATTTTCCAATAAGTCATGAAAATAGCTTCAGTTCAACTGCAATGGTTCTATAAAAATATAGAAAGTTTTCAGCTATGGACAGATCATAACTTTTGGATTTCCACATGCTTTGGGTGACATACATTTTGATCACAATGAACTCACTGAGCACAGAAACAGAAGCTCTTTACCCAAAAATCACAAATTGAGATCCAGAAAAGGTGCCAATTTTATGTTTGTTCTTGAATTTTTCTTGCATACAGTGAAGCTGAAACTACTTTGCTTGTTACCCATCATCTCAAATCCCACAATATTTCATCGATGCATACTAACAGCTCTCATCCAGAACTAGACCTAGAGAGTGGATCTGTTCTTTTGACATGCTATGCTCAACACTTAATGATCCATAGCTGACAGTGACTGAAAGCTACTCAAAGCAAAATGACTGTAGTGTGTGTGCACAGAATACTCCAGAGATGGTTACTGTAGGACATTGCTGGGATTTCAGTACCAGCACATAAATAAATGTACAATTGCAATACAATCATATTTAAAGGCAGAGGGAACGGGTCTCTAATTTGGCTTAGTTTCTGAACCTTTAGTAATGCCAAGCATTAATTTCTCCACATATATCTGGACAGATATTTTACTAGATGATGGTAATACCAATTATTTTTAAGGTAGTCTGATTCTTTTCATTATAAGGTTCTACTTTCATTTGTTACAAACATCAATAAATTTCATCAATCTGGGTATATGTTTTTCCATTGCAAGTGATTGCTTCAGATTGATTTTCTTTGTGGTTTTGGTTTTTTTGTTTCAGCTTTAATGTCATATAAAACAGCTCATTTATTTCTGAGAATTAAAGCAGAAAATAATATATTGTTTGCCGATGTTAAATAATTGCCAGACTTAAAAAAAAAAAAAAATCACAAAACTACATTTTGGAACATTCCTAAGTGACTTAGGAATTGGTTGGAAGGGGTCTTTGTTTAAAAGGTAGTTCCTTAGTCTTCTATATGAATATCTGATCTGCTAAAAATTTTCAAATCCAATGTTAGTGCATAACATAAAGATGATTAACAACACATATATCTCTGCTTATGTAGGACATTCTCTGTTCTAGTACAAAGGTTGACTTTTTAAATTTGGAGCTCCAGGACATTAATAAATAGAAATTTTTTTATGGACTTCATTGGGAGATGTGACAGAAAGAAACTGACCAGTTCAAGTGAAATACAGTCCAGTAGAGACCAGAAAGTGTAAATACGAGAATAGAATGGAAAAAAAAATGTGATGTTATCAGTGAAACAGGCAGCATGAGAAGAAAACTTCCAGCCTTAACCTTCAACTTAAATCTGATCTTGAGTTTCAACAAGTAATTGGTCATAGAGACTAAGGATAAAGGTGGGAAAACTGTGGAAAGCCAGAGATATTACCTTATCACAGGTAACTTTCCATTTCATATTAAACATACTGATCAGAAGACCCCTATGTTCTGCAAATAAAGTTATGCCTGATTGTCAATTCCCATTTTCATCCTTAGACCATGAAGTAATGCTGTCATGGTGAAGTCTCTTTTAAAGTATAAACCAAAGCGGACCAAAATAAGATTAAACCTGAAACTTCTATTACTACCGGGATATTGTGAGATGGGGCATGGTAAAAAATAAAAGGTTTCATTTGTAGTATCTAGTATGCAAAATGTTTAGGCACTAATAAAGGAGGAACATACTTTCTGTTCTCTAAGATAGTGCACTGGTGCTAATTTCCACAGTACCTTCCACTGATAGACTTTACCAGCCCAGTTTTCATATGTATGGCTGAGCAAAACTGTGGGGAGCGTTTGGGATTAAGTAAGAGCCAATAAGTGAAAAGTTTAATAGACCTAACATTCTATAATCACTTGAATTAGCAGCATGGGTTAATAGAACAATTCAGTCTGGGAGGAACCTGAAGAGTTTTCTAATCCAGCCTCCTGCTCAAACCAGGATCAGCTGACAGATCAGACCAGGCTATCCAGATGAGTCTGGAAAACTCTCAAGGATGGGTATTTCAGAACCTCTCTGGTCATTCCAAAAGCTTGAATCTCCTAATACTGAAAAAAACTTGCTTTATATTCAGAGTCTGACTTCAAATTATGACTTTTTTGTCATACTTTTAGACAATAGGTGATTAAAGAACAAAAACATTTTATAGAGATTAGCAACATCTGGAAAACAGCAAAGATTTCAAATGTCTCAGAAGAACAAATGTTTAAAAGAAGAAATTTAAGACATTGTTCTCATATTACATGTAGATATTATCTACCTAGATGACAGCTATACTGCCTATATTTAATCTCCAGCACATTATTTGCTATAGTAAGCAGTGATTTGAAACAAAATGAGAGTATTTGGTGAGAAGGTATGAGGGTAGAAACGCATTACAGTATGTAAAATTTTGAAATCAGGGAAATGTTTCTTTATGTATTACTACAGATTATAGAAAACTTGGGCGGAATATAATTCCTTTTTGTGCGGAAGAGCGTCCTGCCCCAATAAAAAACATCTTGCACAAGTGAAGGAAATTCTTTTGACCTCAGGGAGATGTGGGACTGAGATTGCTAGGCTGAGAAGATTTGGATCATTAGCTTCAGCATTATAAGGCTCAGTTCTTCATGGACAAGAACATCTGCTTTTAGTCCTGAGAATGACCTCAAGACTTTTTCAATGAAGAGTGGTGCATTTAGTAGAACTTGGTGTTACCAAAACTTACCTACAGATTTTATGGTTTTCTTGTTCTTCCTGTTAGGAATATCTCAAAGAAAAGTATGCCTTGCCTTCTCCAATATGCATTGGCCAGCTATGATGGTACCCATGCTTTATCATAATCAACAGAAAGCAGAAAAGTCCCTCAGGCTTCTAGAAATTGTAATAATTAAGATAGGTTTATACTTCTGATTCAGAAAAGTAAATTCATAAAATGGAAATTATTAATGGATTCATTATTGCCCTCTTACTATTAATGCTTTAAATAAATTATTGGTATAGAGATTCCCTTAGCTGTTTAAAAATAGCACAGGTATCTCCAGATATTCATGTTTAATGCTGTTCAGTGAATGAGAGTGAATCTTTGACCCTATTAATGCTTTGTTAGAAATGAGATGGATGTCTAGAATTTTGGGTATCATACAGTTCTATTACAGCAGCTATATAAGAATACTTTGTCAGCAAGAGTTATACATTAATTAGAACCACTTAATATTAGGAATTTTTACAGATGCTAGACAAAACCTCTGAAATACTCTTTCTGTGTGTATATAGGTGGATGCACATATATATTCATGCATATAATACAAGAGAGGTTTGAAGAACATCACACAAAACAACATCAGGGGAGTCTATTCAGTATTAAGACAATACTAAAGAGACTATTGTTTGTAATGTGTTGGAAATTAAATAATGGCCTCCTTGTTGAAGGACCTTATAACTTGCTTCCAGGTGTTGTTTTTTACACTGTTCCTGAATTGTCAAATGCCTCATTCTGTTAGCTTGGGCATAACCAGCCAAATCCCACTGCAGCCCTGCAGCACAGGCAAGTTTTTTTCCCATTTCATATGGATTGTGGTAATTTGCAATAAAATATTATTTCCTAGATCCTGTTCAATTTTTGAGTTTGATTTTCCTAATATTCTAATTCTATCAGGCTGCCACCCTCCAAGCTGTACCTTTTGGTTGAAGTGTAGGTTTGGTTGAAGCCACTTTCATGAAGTGGCTTGATACACAGTGTTGCATCAAGCTGTGGGAAAAGCCAGATCTGTTTTTTAGCTGCTACTTTAGATTTTGAACTGGAGCTGTAACCTTGGTACTTTACATTTTGGAATCAGGGTTACAAAATCATTCATATCCTCATTCTTTTATGCCTGTCCTGTCCTGCTAGGGGATCCTTTAATTATTTAACCCTCAAATGTATATATATATATATATATATATATATATATATATATATATGTATGATATATGAGTATTCATGAGAAATTGTGTGATGATACAGATACGTATTTAGGTGACTGAAAAGAATTACTAAATTCCTTGACAGGAGAAAAGAACAACTAATTTCTCTTGTTTATTTGTTTTTTTTAATCCTTTACCATTCCTTCCTATGACGATCAAATACAGAAATGAAAATATTCTTTCTATGTTTGATATAACTGACATTTTAAATGTAGGAAAAAGAACAAAAAACCTTGCACAGTATTGCTGGACTCACCAAGGAAATAAGGATATGTGACTTGCAGAGTTGCAAAAATTTTCTAACATTTTCTGTTTTCTCTCCACTCTTTATCCAGCTCCCAGGACGTTTAGGACTCCCAGGATTCACCTACATCACATGCTGGCATAGAATCCCTCAGCAAGGAAAAACTTTCTCTGCTGTAAAACCAAGTGGAAGGAATAGAACTACCCTGACTCCCAAATCAGAGGGTGCTTCTTATTTTCCTGTTTATGCCTTGTGCTACAAGTGTTGATCCCCAATTTTAGCAGTGTGGGAAAATGCATGTCCTCAGATGTTAATAAATCTAGGCAAATCCTAGTTTCATATTTTTTCCTGCTCCATAGTCATTTTAATGATGATCACAGAAAATAGAGAGTATGAAGGAATTACTTTCCTGCTAGGTATTGTACAACTTTTGTGGAATTAACTGTGTTTCAAAGCAAGAATAACCTCCCAAAGAATACTAACTAGCTTTGTAAGCACAAACACTTGCAAACAGAAAAGCGCTTAGAAGGCATTTATGGGTCTTTTAGATGGGGCTTACTTCTTCTTCTTTTAAACTTACCTGGAATAAGGCAGCATTCATTTATCTTCTGGACAGGTATAAAAAATATATCAAAAAGTTATCTGCAAAGGCTTACAAAATTTCTGTGCATTTGCATATTTCTACAGCACTGCAATTCAACAAGTAATTAATACTCTTGGCAAGGAACTGGTTGAAGGGTTAATAGCTTCTGCTACTGAAAGAATATCTAATGTGTTTTTAAACTATAAATGAAGAAACCTATCACAAATTTCAGTACCCAATACTTTTAATGTTTTCATTACATTTTACGCACTTTTAACCATTACAGAATGATAGGAGATTTTATTTTCTTAAGATATGAATATTTATGCACTTTCATTATTGCCAGAAAGCCAGCTTCTCAACGGTCAGATGAGGTTGTCTCCAAATTGTAGAACTACAACATTAGTTCATTTATTATTAATAGAGCTCATAAATACCCATGCCATCCAAAATAGCCTTAAACAATTTCACTTGAGCATGATCTGAATTATTTTTTTCCCCAGGGAGTTCTATTTTCTGGTGTATAATTATGTGTCATCAGCTGTGACTGGAAGAACTCTGCTCCACCCCATTTTTTACATGAAATGACAGATATTATAGCCTACAGCTAGTAAAATATTTGACTAACTAGAAAACAAAACCAAGCAACATGGAGTGGCTATTATTTTTTACAAAAATATAACTAGATCACTAAATTATTTTTTTTTATGTCTGCTTTATATACAGTTTGAAAGACCCTTCTTGAAAGAGATGGAGTCCAGCAAAACCCCACAACAAATTTAAAGTCATTGCAGAGAAGAATGTAATAAGTGACCCTTAAAAATATATGAACAGTGAATCATACTAGCCCTTGTATATATGAATGAATAGATTTATAAATAGCTACAGAAAACATTATCCACAGCTGTATACTCTGCTCCTAATTTGGAGGTTTGCAATGAGAGCAAACTACAAACTCCTAGAAAGAAAGAAAATTTTCTCTGTGCTGTGCTGTCTTTCTTTAATATACTGAACTCTGATGTAAAGATATTTCATCTTTTTTTTTTGACTGACCTGTTTGTGCATAAAAGAGACAGACCAAGGCAGGCCCCACAATGGGTTCAAGACTTTTTGCAGCAACTTAAGTACGTAACCATATTTGTGAGCATTGCTGTACCATACTTCAGTCTCCAGATCCAGTGGAGAAACTTCAGTTTGACTCAAAACCCAGACTCATAATTCTTGCCCTCTATACCCTGTCTTGCTGCTTTAAAGTGACTGTCTTTCAAATTATGAGCTATGAATTAATAGTACAATGGATCATCCACATGGAATATTATCTAAGTATTTATTTATTTAGTATTTAAAAACACATACATTGTAGCTAAGACAGGAACAAAGGCTTGTCATTCACAGGAAAAAATTAAGTCAGACAAGATGAAAATAAAAATGGCTAAGATTAGAGCTGAGGGGGTAAATATATCTTGACAAGGCGCTAAAAGGAATAGCACTGTGATGGGATGATCTTGGCTGGGTGCCAGATGCCTACCAAGGTGCTTTGTTATTCCCCACTTCTTATCTGGACAGAGAGAGAAAATAAAACGGAAAACCATTCATAGGTTGAAATATGGCAGTTTGCTAAAGCAAAGGTGAAAGGCTGTGGATGCACAAGAAAAGAGAAATAAAAAATTTATTCTCTCCTTCTCATCTGCAAGCCATGTTCTGCCACTTCCTGGGAAGCAGGGTTTCAGCATACAGAGGCCAAATTCTGTAAATAACAAATGCTACCCTTTCCTCATCCATTTCTTAGATTTGTATCTGATCTGTGTCACATGGGATGGAATATCCCTTTGGTCAGTTCTGGTCAGCTGGCCTGGCTGTGTCCCCTCCCAGGCTCTTGCCCACTCCCAGCCCTGTGATGGGGGGGGAAATGCTGAGAGACAGCTCTGCTGCTGTGCCAGCCCTGCCCAGCAGCACCCAAACCACTGCTGTGTTAGCAGCACCTTTCCAGCTGCCAATGCCCAGCTCTGTGAGGACTGCCGTGGCAAAATTTAACTTAATCTCAGCTAGACCAAATACAACCACACACAATACTGATAATTCAAAATAATATTTAAAAACAAATAGATTCCTGGAAGGAAAAGTGGCAACAAGCTCAGGAGTGGAATAATGACTTTCAACCCTGCCATTGGAATAAATATATGAGAAGTTTTATTGCAGTCACCATGAAGCCTGTTTTTTAAGTACTTGAGATGGATGTACATAGTCCTGTGAAGTGGTAATTAAAATAATTCAGAGGAAAAAAAATGTCCTTTTATAAGGGAATTTGACTTAATTCTGCTAATTTAACAATCAAAATTTATATTTACTTAAATTAAAAATGGTTGTCAGAAAATTTCCCCACATTAGAAAAGGACACAGGTAAATGGCAAATTTAAAAAAACAATGTTATTTCAGAACTTTTCCTGTGGTCCTGATCCTAATGATGTTGATTTTTCTTTCAATGGAACTCTAAGATTGTATTTCTTAAGCTTCATGTACACTTAGGTGCAAAATTAAATATGTTCATTTTCTGATAGGTATAAAATTAATTTGACATTAAAAAGAAACAAGCTAAAAATATCTCAACTTGTGAAAGAACAACAGATGAATAGGGCACTACTATCTAGAAAAGTAGATATAGGTTTTCTCTGATCATATTTTCAGAAAATCAAATGTCATGCAGATGAAGGAGAAGGAGCCTGCTGGAGAAAAATATAAATGAAAAAGAGGTGTATCTGACATTGATTTAAAATGCTGAAGAATCTCAAACAAAAATAAATAAATAGCTTCTGTTATTGAGATTAAAAAAAAAGAAGATAGTTGAGATAGTACAGTCACAATCTGCTGACTCCTTTGTGTACAATTATATTTGTTATTGTATTTCCCTTGTAAAGCATTCAGCGACTAAATTTTAATTAAGAGAATCAATAACACTTTTATCTGTTTTTCTTTGGAAAGTACAAGATCTTAAAACTAAGATGTTAGAAGTACTTGGATTAGACTTTAAAAAAATAACTGCATCCATATTTTTTCGTAGGCTCATAGAATCATGGAACACCAGGTTGGAAGGAACCAAGGTTCAACTGCTTCAAACTTTCTTGGCGAAAGCATGGATTAGGCAAGACAGTCCAGCCTCATGTCCACAAAATCCTGGGTGTCCAGTGCTGGGAAATCCACCTCTTCCCTGGGATGATTATTCCAGTGGCTGATTGTTTCTATTCTGTAATTTTTTTTTTCTTGTGTCCTGTTAGAATCTCCCTAGGTACAGCTCCTACTTCTTGTCTTTTCCATGCAACTTTTTGTAAAAAGGAGTCTCCATTTTCTCTGCAGCCACCCTTTAAATACTGGAACAAGGTCTCCCCTAAGCCTCCAGTTCTCAAGGCTGAACAAACCTAGCTCTCTCAGCCTTTCCTCACATGTCAGGCTTTCCAGTTCTCTGTAGCCCTTCTCTGGACCGTCTCCAGTCTGTCCACACCCTCTGCTGTACAGTGGGGACCAAAACTGAACACAGTACTCCAGATGTGACCTGACTAGCGTTAAGTAGAGTGGGACAGTGACTTCTTTATCTCTGCTGGTGATGCCCACATTGATGCAGCCCAGCATCCTGTTGTCTTTGATGCAGCAGCACACTGTCCACTCATATGGAGTTGGTTGTCCACCAGGTCCTTCAGGTGTCTTTCCACAAAACTTCTCTCCAGCCA
Organism: Haemorhous mexicanus; assembly: GCF_027477595.1. NCBI lineage: Eukaryota > Metazoa > Chordata > Aves > Passeriformes > Fringillidae > Haemorhous > Haemorhous mexicanus. Next base: position 58,330,624 of record NC_082344.1, read on the forward strand.
GGTAGATCACTACCTGTGTTTCACTCCTGGCTTATTTTATCCTGTGTGAAGGACCTAACAGTTGTCCCTTACATTTGTTCATAAGGCCCACTTTTCCAACCTATCCAGGTCTTCCTACAGGATGACTCCCCCTTCTGAAGTGTCCACTTCCCCGTTCAATTCATCAGCAAATTTCAACAGGGTACACTTGATCCCATCCAATATGGGCAGATTAAACACTTCAGGGCCCAATACTGATCCCTAGGGGACAGCATTTTTGACAAGTTTACAGTTTGAAAAGCAGATGTGTTCCAGCACACTGTGGGTGTGTCTGGTCAGTTTCCCACCCACAGCACAGACCACTAGACCACAGTGCATCAGTTTCTTTAGGAAAAGGCAGTGGGAAACCACACTGAAGATCTTGGAGAAATCTATGTAGGCAACGTCCAATGCTTGGCTGATGTGGGACATAGGAAGCAATCAGGTTTGTCAGGTGTAATTCACCCTTGGTGAATCTGTGTTGGTTTTTCCCAAAGACATGCTTCATCTGACTTGTGGCAGTCTGCAGGAGGTTCCATTATGTAACTTCTTCAGGGCCTGAAGTAAGACCACATATTAAAAAGACTTTATATTTTGCCCATATACCATGATGAATTAACCTAACATCTCGATAGAAATGAAATAATGCACTATAACCCAAAATGTAGCTGACAATTAACTTCTGGAATCTCTTGGGTTAAGCCATTAGTGAAATAATTTTTCAGGTCACATTTTTCTTGTGAGAACAGAGGCTCCTGGTGAATCTATTATCCAGTTTCTGTGTATGTTCTGTAACTGATAAGTTATCAACGAAGTCCTTTTATATGTAAGAAATTCTATTAAAGACTTATTGAGTTTATTAAGGATCATGTTAAATCATGTCATAGGAATTCAAGAAGAAAAAAAATAGTAAGCACTCAGAAGACACACGCACACACAAAAATTGAAAATTGAATTAAGCTAGTTTCTACCTATTTATTTAAACATAGTTTAATAAAGCATGGTTTTCCTGGATAGGACAAGTAGCTGGAGTTAAAAGAGGAGTTTGTTTCTTAACTGCTGGTGTTTTGTAACTAAAAACCCAAATAAAACATGATTAATATATTTATAATTATATTTAAAAAAAAAAAGGAGTATCAGGAGTGCAAAAAAAGTTAGTAATACACAATAGAAAAATCATTGACTAGCTGTTTCTAAACAGATTTTCCTTTTGACTTCTTCATATGTAGACACAACAGAAAAAGTAATTTTATTAAATGTATGCCTTTACCTATATTTTGAAGAAGACTAACACTTTTTTCAGTATTAGTTTGTCTTAAGGAGTTCTCAGCTATCAGTTTAATCCTTATGCCATTTTCTCAGTTAAGCTAGCACAACCATTTGCAGGTCTGGACTGTGAGATTGAGAAATTGATCCCGAGTAAAAATAAACCATTTTTCCTAGTTACTTTTAACAAAAGGAAGTGAGGATAAGGAACGTCAGAAATGTTCTGCATAGGTGCTGAAAGGAGTGTTTATCAAACTATGGCCTTTCATGTCTTATTCTGCCACATACGTGCAAAAGCTTGAATTTAGAGGTAATTCAGTCACGAATCCTCACAGAGTGCAGTAAGGCTACATTGTATCCTTTTATTTTTTCCCTGTTCTGGCTCTTACTAGAGCATGAAGGAGTGCCTTAAAACAAATATGGGGGTATCTAATTTTAAAATCTATTTAGTACAAATTTTATTTGGGCTGCAAATCAGTGTGATTTACTGAACATAATGAAAACTTCTCTAAATGGAAGGAGAGACAATAGAAATCCTGCATAACTACAGATACTATGATAAAAAGAGCTGTCTCAGGATAGTGTACAGCAAACAGAACCTGACTATATTTTCAATGTATCTGTCTGTTTTTCCAGAGCTACAAATAGGGCTTGAAATGATATCTTACACATTCTGAAGATTTTGACAAAGCATCTTCCTACTCAGAAGAAGTGTAATTATAACTCATATGGTATGAAATTGAGCATCAAAAATCCCTGAAGCAGAGCCCTGTGTCAGCCTCCCTTAATGCTAAATACATTCCAGGCTGTGGTGATGTGACAAAGCTAGCTCGAATACAAGAAGTGCACACTTCAATATTTGGTAGTCTTTCAACATATAACTGCTTAAAAAACCCCACAATAGAATTTTAAAGGTAGCATTTTTATGTGTTTTCTACTACATGGACACAACATTGGTAGCTGCCCTCCAATATCTCAAATAATCAGGAAAGGAATTAAGATTTGCTTTTTTTGCTATTTTATAACATGTAAACATGGTGATTAAAAATACCTATTGCCTGAAATCTAATTTAACACAAAATAACACATGCTGTTCTTGTTGCATATTTTCAGCAAGGGATGCTAAAGAGATTGCAGTAGTTTGCTTGAAACTAAATTAGAGATCTCAAAGACAGCATTGCCAGTATATAGATAGCAATAAATAATGATTATTAATCACAAAAAAAGAATTAAAAATCCAGCAGGAGTGTATATACAAAAGAAATTTCCAAGCCTTATTGTTTTGAATTTCTCAGAAACTTGGTTTCAGAACACTTTGTGGAGGATTAAATTATTATCAGGCTCTGCCATAAGCAAAGTCAATAACAATTTTGACCTTGCTGACTGATCAGTGTGATTGCTTTTGAAAATCCCATATGATTATATTATAATTACAGTTTATCAAAGTAATATCTGAAACACTTTTTTCTGAGTAAAATGAATATTGATGTTAAAAAATTAAAATAATTTTGAGACTAGAGAGGATATAGGGAAAATAGTGTCTCTTATTCAGCTAATATGCATAAAATTATTTTTATTCCAACAATGTTTAAAATTTATTTCATAATTTTTTGGGGTATTAAGTCATATATGCAATGACAACAGGTTTTTTGGGTTTTTTTTTATTATTTTTAGTATTCTTTATCTCCATAAATTGAGTTTTAATGTTGAAGAAAGAGATGAGAACGCTTGACATTTTCATAGATTGAAAAGAAGTTCTGTCTGCACCAACAGTCTGTACTCAGGGTCCCACATGGGACAAGCAAACACCAAACCCTGGCAATTATAGAAGCACCAGTCCCAAAGGCAGTGCAAGTGCCTCCTTGATGCTCCCTCTATGCCAGCCAGCATTGGTATTTAACCTGCACTGACTTTAGCATCTGAATTATGGTCCTGACATCTTTGTTGTGCCAGGCAGCACCCCTGACTGGCTTGACTTTAGGTTGAACCAGGATATAGAAACCTTCACTGGCCCTGGAATGGTTGCTGGAAATATCTGCGAGATCCTTTTGAAACTGCCCTCCCTTAGAGCCTCTTCTCCTGAGCGTCCCTGGACAGCTGGAGACTGCATGGACAATGTGCATAAATGAGTCATTCCCTCCCTTCCAGAAACTGACACAAGACCTGTCTGGGCTTTCATGCTTCCATTGATTTTTCTATCATGTAGGAGAAAGTTATCATTCATTATTTAATAATTAAATCACGTCTTATACATGGAAACATTTTTTGGAACTTAAAAAACTTTTAATATATTTTAATAGTATTTTTTGTATTTTGTATTATTTTATATTCTGCACTGCAAAGTATATTTCTGTATTGCTCTTTCAAACACCTAAATAACTCTAGTACATAGTGTACCATAGAATACCATTGGAAAATATCTCTGTGTACATGAAACAGAGATCCATGCTGGAAAGTCTAATATGTCACTTCCATTCTAAGAGATTTTTCAAAAGAAACATAATACTAAACTAAACATATTATCCATGGTGTCCAAGACCTAGCTGCAAATAATTACAAAGTTTATGAATCTACTGTGTCTTTAAACTGATTTTGTTTTTCGAAAATCAATTTGGGATCATGAATTAAAAGCTCCGTATAATCTTTCAAAAATTAGTATTTTTAATTTTGCTATTTTTCAACATCTATTATTGTGCAAAGTGCTACCCAAGTAAAAACTTAAAAGACTGTAAAATGACTTTTTAAAGTATGAGGAAGTTGGTTGGGCATTATCTTTTTCTTCCTTTTTTTCCATTGAATGACCACGGAGTGACCCTACTGCTCTTTACAACTACGTGAAAAGAGGCTGTAGCCATGTGGAGGTTGGTCTCTTCTCCCAGGCAGGCAGAGACAGGACAAGGGGACATGGCCTTGAGCTCTGCCAGGGAGGGTTTAGGCTGGACATCAGGAGGAATTTCACCACAGAAAGGGTTGTTCAATATTGGAATGGGCTGACCAGGGAGCTGGAGGAGTCACCATGCCTGAAGGTGTTCAAGGTATGACTGGATGTGGCACCCAGTGGCATGGTCCAGTTGACAAGGTGGTGATTAATCAAAAGTCATATTCAAAGATCCCAGAGGCCTTTTCTAACCTAAATGCTTCTGTGATTCTGTGGCTACAAATAGATTTCACAGAATATATTCCTTACCCAACCCAATTAGTTTTCAACAATTTTTAAAATTTTTATCATTTCAATAGATTGAATGTACAGTATAGAGTTGAATAAATTGGTTCTGACAATTGGTTCTGAAAACTTATTCACTAAAAATTCAATCTGTATTGATTAGTAATGATTGTTACAAAAGTATATTGTATTTTGGTCTCTTTTACCTATGACTTTAAAGAAAATAATTTTACACCTGTTTATACACTGTTTCATAAAAAGGAGAAGGCAATTTTAACAAATTTTAAATCTGTTCAATCCTTTAATATTTTAAGCCAGAGCTTGGAGCTGGCTACAGCAAGATACACTGGCCAGGATCAGCACTTACATTTAATTGCTTTTGTCGTGTTCCTGCAGAGCAAATAATTTAATTTAGAAATATTGTATTCATCTCACAGATCTGAGAACTGTACACTCAAATCTCTTTCTGCCTTATTTAATTGCCTAAATAAGAGGACAGTTAGAAGGTAAGAAATTCTTGTTACTCACTGGTATTGTAAAGGAAAACTTTAAAAAATATAGAATTTCTTTTGTGAATAATCACTCAGAATAATAGTACTTCATTATATATTATATTCTCTCTATGTTTATTATTATATATGTGAATAGGGACTGAACAATGTCATTTTTTGGACCCTAGCCCATAATATAAGTCACATTCAGTGAATGGTAAATCCACCTATATAATGTCCAACATCAAAAGGGGTAAAATGCAATATTTATTCCCCTCAAAATATGTTCTTAGAAGGCTACATGTTAAGAATTGAATTCTAAAGCTATTATTGGGAAAACCAATTTTAAAGTAATTTTGAATTTACCCTTATTTTTGTTTCTTTTATATTTGTTAAAATAGGGAAAAGAGGGGAATCCTATTATGACGTTTCCTTTATTAAAATGATATTTTTGAAATATGCTGTTGAAAAGTGAGGGGTTGTAGACAAATGTATTTTATACTCATTGGGTATATGCTGTCCAGATTGAGTTCAAGCAATAATCATATAAAGCAAATCCAAAATTAGGCTGCATTGGTACTATTTGGCCACTCTCAAGTATCTGAATAATGCTAGAATCTGTGAAGATAGCAGGTACTTCTAAGGGACTCCCCAAAGAGTGAGGCAGTTTAATGAATAATTTTTCATTTTATTTTAATTCAGAAATAAGTTGTGAGTTCACTAAGAAGTGTAGGGTGGTCTCTGTTCACTGTAACGAACTTGACATTCACAATTAAGGCAGAACAGATCTCATCCTGGTGGAGGTGTCACATTACAGGTCAATGTCAGGTGCACAGTTTGACAATGACTAATTGAGAGAGGTCAGAATAATAATGAAATTATGTCTGACTCTAAATATCCCACAAATTCCAGGGATGGAATGACCAGCACAGCTAACTGCAACAGAATGTAAATATTGCACATTCCAGTGTCATTATTAGCAATGATTTGATATTTATGTCATTATGATATATTTAATACAAAGTAAGAAATACTTTGCAGTTTTTTGTACTTCTTTTCAACTGCTCAAAATTGAACTTTTTTTTTTTTTATCTTGAACCATCCCATGCATCAAAAGTTCATCTTCTCCTCATGATTAAGTCAAAACAAAACCAAATTAATTTTACCTGCCCACGAATAGATAAAAATTTTATTTTATTAGTGGAACAAAAACACCTTTCAAGGCATTGATGAATCCTTTAAACCTAATCAGGGTTATACTGACCTTCAGATAAGTTTTTCCATGATTTTATCCGTTCTGATAATCCTTAATTATTTAGTGACTAAAGGTTTTGAGCAAAGATTTTTTTCCCATTTGCACACAAGTTAGTAAAAGTCAATTCTTCTCTCAGTGACCTTTAATGTGTTTGGACACTGAAAAAAAGTTATAAGGACAAGTAATGTGAAGGTTCTTCAAGAAACCTCAAGATCCAGGTCACCCAGAAAAAACCTTTTATGCTAAATATAAATAAATATATTAGAGAAGATACGCTGAAGTAATGATTGCGTTTGCTACATTTTCTATGCTATAAGATTGTGCCTTTCATTTAGCACAGTGAGGAAAAAAAGTTTACTAAACCCTTCTACTGAAAACTTTTTTGCTGTAGTACATGGAAAATATTCATTATGCACATTGCTACACTAAATAGCCAAGTAGAAAAACTCCTAAATTTTTTAATATCAAGGCTGTATTTTTTTAAATATATTTTGAAAGTAACTCTAATTTCATAGTTATAAAATAATTCTAGCTGGAAAGGACTTCTAGGGTAGTTGAGTCCAATCTTTAACCTACCACTTCAAAGTTGACTACTAAGCCTCATCTGAAAGCGCCACATCTACAGCTCTTTTAAATGTCTCCAGGAATGGTGACTCAATCTCTTCCCTTTGTAGCCTATTGTGGTGCTTAACAAACTTTTCTGTGATTAATTTTTTCCTAATGTCCAATCTAAACCTTTGCTGGCATGACTTTGAGGCCATTTTACCTGGTCTTGTAACACATTACTTGGGAAAAGAGGCTGACCCCCACCTGTCCACAGCCTTCTTTCAGGTAGCTGTAGAGAGTGAAAAGGTCTCCCCTGAGCTTGCTGCTCCCCAGGTTAAACAACCCCAGCTTCCTCAGCCACTCCTCATAAGAGTTGTTATTAGGGCTGTCCACAGGCCCATTACCCTTCTCTGGACACATTCCTGAAGGGAGTGACCCAGAACTGGACACACTCGAGGTATGGCTTCACCAGTGCCAAGTACTGGATGGATGACCACAAGGTGGATGAACACTGCCCTGGTCCTGCTGGCCACACTACTAGTGACACAAGCCGGGATGCCATTGGCCTTCTTGGCCACCTGGGCGCACACACACTGGCTCATGTTCAGCTGGCTGTCAAACAGCACTCCCATACATCTTTCCAGCTACTCTCTCCCAAGGCCGTAGCATTGCTTGTGGCTCTTCTGACCCAGGTGCAGGATCCAGAACTTCAGCTTAAACTCATCAAACTGGTCTTGGTTTACTCCAAGAGGTTGAGATCTCTCTGCAGAGCCGTCCTACCCCCATGCAGATCAACACTCTCACCCAAACTGGTGTCATCTGCAAATTGGCTGAGGGTGCACTTGATCCCATCATTCAGATCATAGACATGTTAAACAGGACTGGCCCCAGTACTGAGTCCTGAGGAACACCAGCTGGATGCAATTCCACTCACCCCCCCTCTCTAGGCCCAGCCATCCAGTTTTTCACTCAGTGAACAGCTCATCCATCCAAGCCACAAGCCGCCAATTTGTCCAGGAAAAGGCTGTGGGAAACTGTGTCAAAGGCTTTATTAAAGTCCAGGTAGACTGAACAGGTAGACAGACAGTCCACAACTAAGCTGCTCTTAACTGTAATATAAAAGTGTTCCAGATGTACAACACAAATCCCTCCTACTGCAACCAATTTTTTTTGTTTTGCATTTGGTGGCAGCATAGACAACAAATGAGTGTATATTGGAAGACTGTTGACATATGACACCAAGGTTCTCTTTTCAAGACTAAATAAGAAAGGCATTTAATATTTTTTATTGGTTCTTTGAGAGTGGTCATATTTTCCACATCTATTAACCTTGTGTTGCTTCTCTCATCCCCTCCTTCCTTAGGACTTAAAACTGCATTCAGTAATCCTCTTAACGCTTCACAAATGCTGACTAGAGTGAAATAGTTACTCTGTATGTCTCAGGACTTACATATTTTAAATCATACTTTTTCTGCTGGTTTTGCAATATTGGTTAATGTTTCATTTGCAACCCATTGTAATCCTGAGCTCTTTTTCTGCAGTATATCTGCCTAGCAAGACATTCTGCATTTTACATTTTCCTTCCTAGGCAGTTTGCATGTCCTTGTTACATCCTATTTTATTGCTTTGTAACATTTCTCCAGTTTATCAAAATCATGTCGAATATAATTCTACCTTCCAGTATTTCTATAACCTTCCTGGTTAATGTAATCCACAAATACTGGTCCTTTGATAGTAATAAAAATATTGCATAATGCTGCACTCCAGTTATTTCTTTCAGACTGTCAGTGAACAGATGCTAAGATGTTTCTGCGAAGTGATTTAACTGATTTTACTGTAATTTCCAATGGGAACATATTACCATACTTCTGACAGTGTCATATGGAATTGTCACATGTCATCAAAGAAAAAGCATGTAAATACTTCCCTGTTACTCACTTAATTGCACTGCCATGGAATGGTATCAGATTGGCCTGTTGTGATTTGCAGCTCTTTTGTGATTTCAGTAACTCTCTTGTGGTTACTTTTAATCAACTTCAGATTTTCTAGGTGCTCAGAGAGAAAAATCACTGATAAATAATTTATTGTCTTAACATTCTAAGTGTAAGCTAGACATGATACATAATATTCTTTTTCTTTTTAGTTTATGAGTTGTATTTTTGCATTAGATGTCCCCTCAGCCTTATCCATTTTGAAAAGTTCTCAAAGGTGACTGCTAATGGTCAAAGAAGATTTCAGATCATAAATACTTTAGGGAGAAATGTTGTTAAGTTCTGGTGATCTAACAACTTTTCTGTCTGTTAACTAACTCTGGCTTACAGCTCTAGCACTTAGTTGCTAATGTCAATTATTTTAAGCTTCTGGTCACAATTAACCTCTTTGGTGAAGAAAGAAATAAAAATATAGTGAAGATTTTGCACTTCATTATATTATCTGTTATTTGGTCCTCATATCTTTTAAATAATAGAAATTTTATTTCTTTCATCTTTTCTTTATTTTAATGAATTTGAGGAACTTTTTCATGTTTCCTTTTACCCAAGTTTCATATGGTGTGGATTTGTTCCTTGGCTTATTTTCTTTATTTCTTCTTTATTGTTAAAGCACCATAATACCCATATACAGAAACAGACTCTAGAACAGGTCAGACTGAGTCATGTTAAAGACAATAGGAATTGTCACCAGTGCCTGACATGGAAAAGAAATTTTATCCTAAAAATACAAATGTTTTACTAGGGCTTTGATTTGGCTGGGACAAAGTTAATTTTCTTCACAGTAGTTTGTATTGGGCTATGTTTTGGATTTTGTGCAGAAAGCACTGTTGATAATACAGGGATATTTTCACTACAGCTGCTTGCACAGAGCTTTTTCTGCTTCTCACTTCACAGCAGCAGCGAGGCTGGGAATGCACAAGAAGTTAAAGGGGACACAACTGGGACAGCTGACCCAAGGGATATTCTCCACCACATATGCCCAGCATATAAAGCTAGGGAAAGAAGAGAGTGGTGGTGACATTCAGAGTGATGTTTTTCATCTTCCCAACTCACCCTTCTGTGTGATAAGACCAGACTCTCCTGGAGATACCTGAACACCTGTCTGCCAATGGAAACCAGTGAATTCCTTTTATTGTTTTCCTGCCTGGACAACTTTTGCATTACCTATTGCCTCAGCCCATGAGTTTTCTCACTTTTCCAACTCTCTTCCCCATTCCACTGCAGGGGAGTAACAAAGCCCCTGAGACCAGTTTGGTTACCAGCAGGGGTTGAATCACAGCCCCCAGAGCAGAGAAGTGCTATGCATAGGGTCCCAATCACACCCCAGAACTGAAGGCAGCTGTGCAGGATTGACCATGGTTGATGCCAGGTGCCCACTAAAGCCACTCTATTACTGCTCTCCTCAACTGGACAGGGAAGAGAAAATACCAAAAAAAAGGCTTGTACGTCAAGTTACGGACAGGGAGAGATCACTCAGCAATTACTTTCATAGGAAAAAGCAACTTAGCTCAGGTAAATTAATTTATTGCCAGTCAAAACCAGAGTAGAGTAATGAGAAATAAAACCAAATGTTTAAAGTATTGTCCTGCCTCCCTTCCCTTCTTACTAATCTCAACTTCACTCCTAATTTCTCTACCTCCTCCCCTACCAGCAGTGCTCAGGGAATGAGGGCTGTGGTCAGTTCAACATATGCTGTTTCTGCCACTCCTTCCTCAACAGAGAGAGGATTCCTCATACTCTTCCCCTGCTCCAGTGTGGGGTCCTTCTCACAAAGAACAGTCTTTCACCAACTTTTTCCACCTGAATCCTTCCCACAGGCTACAGTTCTTCACAAACTCTTCCAGTGTTGGTCCCTTCCATGGGGTACAGCTCTTCAGAAACCAGGTGCTCTGTCATGGATCCCCCAAGGGGTCACAAGTCCTATCAGTAAACTGACTCCCATGTGTGCTCCTTTCTCCAAGAGTCCACAGGTCCTCCCAAGAGCCTGGTCCAGTGTGGGCTTCCCACAGGGTCACAGCCTTCTTTGGGAATCCCTGGGCTGTAGGTGGATCTCTGCTTTACTATGGATCCCCATTGGCTGCCGCGACACAACTGCATCACCATGGTCTTCACCACGGGTTGAAGAGGAATCTCTGCTCCAGTCTGAAGCACCTCCTTCCCCTTCTTCACTGACCTGGGTGTCTGCAGAGTTCTTGCTGTCCCATCTTCCTCGTGTCGCTCTTCTTGCTGCTGTTCCACTGCAGTTTTTTCCTGTGCTGAGGTATGTTATCCCAGATGCCTTGGTCAGCAGCGCGTCCATCATGGAGCTGACTGGCATTAGCACTGTTGAACATGGGGGAGCTTCTGGCAGCTTCTCACAGCAGCCAACCCTGTAGACCCCCCACTACCAAACCTTGCCAGGCAAACCCAATACAGCAGCACAGCCATGTTAGTGCAGCTCTCCACCTGTCTAATTAGGTTGCCTCTCAGTGGGAAACTTGTTCATAGCTTGTCAGTGTCTCTGCATGAAGCTACTATATTTCACAAAACTTTTTAAAATTTATTAACAGAAATTTATTCACGGCTAATTAACTTTATTCAGAGCTAATCTTAGAAAGCAGTGCCACTGAGTAACACATACTGAACATATTCTAAAATAATCACTTAGAGCCCTAAAAAAGTTAATGCATATGATAAATACCCTTTATTATACTTTCAGTCATGTTTTACTGCATGTAATTTTCAGTTGATCTTTTTTTTTTCTTTTGAACACTATAAACAACAAGATCACTGCTTATGTTCCACAAAGCTAGTCTTTCTTTAACTTTTCTGTTCAGACCAATTCCTTTCCTGTTCAAATATTTTAATACCTAAGTTCTCTTTTTGTTTGCAAAATGAGTCATATAGGCATACATTGAACAATAGAGTTTAAACCATCCAGATGCTGCCTTAAGAGCACATGTTGCACAAGTCCAGTTTTCAGGAAGACTCATTGACAAGTATCACATCTTTTGGCCCCCAACAATATGTTGATAGGAAAGGAATTTGCAGTTTTATATACTACAAACCTGGAATTTGTGCCACATGATCAGCTAAGTTCCAATAAACCCTTTTGAGATGGCAATATTTTAATACAAATATTTATTTATTTACCCTGATGCTACTGAAAAATGAAGTATACATATAAAGTCCAGCTCCATAGCTATTATAAATTTGCAAGTCCCCCAGTGGCTCTGAGAGAATTAAATGCATTAATGACTGTTGTAACATTGCCCTAATAAGAATAAAAGTCTCTTGGACTTTACATGATTACCCATGTTCTATAAGGATACATGGACAGTTAGCATTTACTACTATAGTACAGTACTGCTGCAGGCAACACAGTACCCAAGAGTTAATATAATTATATAATCAAGTTTTTCCTTGTAAAATCTAATAATGCCAAGGCTTTGGTGAAACTATAATCTATTTATCTTTTCATTGTATTGTTATCCTTTTCCACCTGCAAACAGCAACAGAATGCTATACATATACATGATGGATTATTTCTATCATGCTCATGAGAATGGCAGGCATGAAGTATAAGAACAGAGTTCAGCCAGCAAGTATGACATAAATTATGCATAAGTAGCTTTTAGTGTCAAGCACTTTGCAAAGTTCAGTAAGTGCCTGTAACTGAAGTTAATCACCCTATGTCACCGCAGGACTGTTTCTTTTAAGAGTGTATGTAAGATGTCTTTCAACATGCTTAAGAAGTTTATCATTTTAAGAAAGTATCTCATTTTAATTATGTAAGCAAAACACTTCTTTAAACATAGAAGGAGAAAGTTTACAGGATCATTGCAAGTCCTGAGAACCTAATTACAACTGAAGTCTGATTGAAGATCTAATCTAAGATTTTATGACTTGAACTAATGGGCTTCAAGTGTTTGAGTATCAACCCCATGTGTTTTCCATACTGTTATTGTTAGATTGCACAGAGATCCTTAGCCTGCTTTCTCTCACCTTGAATTCTGAGGATGTGCAACTTGAGACAGGGCACAGAACCAGGATTTTTTTCCCTCCTTCAATCACTGTATCGGTGCATTCTCACATTGCATTTGTACATGCTTCAGAATATGTAGACTGCTGTTGAGGTAGGAAGTGACAGGTTTGGTACAGTGCAGATGATGAGACCTGACCACTTCCTTCTTTAGTCGTACCAACTCCTTTAGTGTATGACACCCACTATACATTAAATAATTATGATCAGACATTTTCCCAAGGTAATTTAAAACATTCAGGAAAATGAAGGGAGTATGGTTTCATTATTTGTTGAAAAATGAAGAGAATTGTATTAACCCATTTTAATGGTTTGACTATTCTTGTCTTATTTTATTATAATATTTGAAAACATTTCATTGTTAATTCTTTAGTAAATAAGCAGGTGGACTGGCTAAAGTCACAGCATATAAGATAACCTTTCTTGCAATCCTCATAGTGCTTAAAAGTGGAAGGATTGCTCTACACACAGGCACAGGCAGGCCAGCACGCACACACCCCCACACACCCACACACACAGAGCCCAGTGGGGTTAAAAGCACTCTATCTGGTGGAAAATCAGGAACTACAGAGAAATGTATTTTCTTGTTTGAAGATTTGAAAGAACCATTCTAAGAGAAAAGGAAGGAGGCTTCTGATGTTAGGGATCTTGCCCCTTTCATGTTTCAAAAAGTGTAAAGGAAGTTCCTCTTTTATCAGCCTAAGGTAGAAAAGATGTGGCTTTCCCAACTCTAAATATTTAAAGAAGCCCTCATAAAACTTGAAAAAGGTTTGAGCTGTTTCTTTGTGGGACTAAATTCCTTAGGGTATAGGAAGACATACATTGATATTTACCTCTTATGATATTTTACTTCTTCTATAATAGATGTATCATGGAGCGTTGGTATTATTTTCTATACTTCACAGTAATTTGCTTTTATATGCTCTCAAGGAATCTACACAGTGTAAATTCTTAATAGAAAGATTTTTAATTCTCCTCTCTGTGGGAACACAGATATAAAAAATCAAAGGTGAAAGGCTACCAAGATGTATCCATGATATATATTTACTGGTAGATTTCACTGTTGACCTGAAACAGCCAAGGTAAGGCTCACCATGCAGCAGAACTCACAGAGCATGCCAGGTCACATGAGGGGTTCCACTACTGGATTTGAATGGTTACAGAAATGGGGTGGAAATAACTGAATTTGAGGGCTAGCTCATCTTGAGCTGAAATCCACCAAACTAAACACCCCAGAGTTTAGCTTAAAGAAGTCTTCTTTTTGTTGAAAATAAATCATTGAAAAATAAATCAGTTTGCAGTTTTTAAAAAGTATTTTATTGTCATATGACCATTTAAAAGTCTCCTTAGAAAACTAGATAGTTGCAGGATATTTTTAAAGATTATATTTTCTAAATGTTTAAGCAAATCATTCTGTCTTGAGTTGCATAGATATTCTTTTCATGTGAATGTCAATTATTCTCAGAAGAGTCAATATTTGGAAAACAAAAGAGTTCATTGCTTCAATACTGAGGAATATTCCCTCTTGCTCCTATATACTTAGTATAGCATTATTTATTTCTAGCACAAGGGTACCTACAGGCACCAGAAAGTCTCAGACATCCATTGTACAAAGCAGTGCACAAATACATGGGAGGACAGCAGCGTATGTGCTGGTTCACAGGCCAGCTGACAGCCTCCAGTCCTTCAGGCACACATGACTATCAGCTCTGCCTGTGACACCCTTACATGCCTTGAGCAAGTGGTGAACTTTTAAGGTTGGCTCCTCAGCTGGCACAGCTGAGAAAATGGAAACAAAGCCATATTTTATTCCCCTGACTTTAGAATCAGCCAGGGGCAATCTAATCCATACTGCAATTTACAGCAGCCCGGCTGCCCATGAAGTTATTCTGGCAGCTGAGAAGCACCAGAGCCTAAGGTCATTCTCCACTTCTCCCAAAAGTGCCTGTATGCAAGGGCTAGAAAGTGAACAATATTAAGCATTATTTTTGCTTTTTCAGCTGAAGTGTCTCAAAGCAGCTAGAACAGAATTGATGATGGTCCTGTTAATATTGTGATTTATCTTAGTTTCATTATTGGAAGCGAGTAGCCTTTGAGAAATAAAAGGATGTTTTATTTTAATAACTGATTTATTTTTCCTATATGTGTAAATGTCAGTCTGTGGTAATTCCACATATGGATATTTGGTTTTTTTGTAAAATGCAAACAAATTATTTCATTGGTTTTAAAAATCATATACTGCAGCCATTTTGTCTCATATTTACAAAACATTTTTAATGCTTTCTCCTGTGTGACAATTTGGAAATTCAGTCTTACAACAGGGAATGATTTCTGGGAACCCTTCAAGAGTGCTTGCATTAGGACACACTTTACAATTTAAATGAGGATTTTTTTCCACTCTTTCAAATTACAGTGTTATCAAAAATGCCAGAGAAATTTAAAGTAGAAATTCTTTCAGCTCCAAAAATATTCACCACTGTATTTTAAAATATTCAGAGGTAAAATAAGCTACCTTCTTAAAAATCTAACCACCCACAATCCCTTGTAGAGAGAAGAGTACATTTTGAATCAAGGTGATGCAGGTAAGTAGTGAATCACACATTTCAGGGGACTGTCAAAAAGCTCTCTCAATGGATACATTAGAATGAAGGAGCCTCAGGCCAAGCCCAGAGCAGAAGGCAGACAGTGGAAATAGTGGATGAGATAATATCTCTTGTTCATCTGATGAATATAATCTCCAGAGGAGCCCTACTCCACGTGAGACAATCTAAACTGAAAAACTGGAGAAACTTTTGAGATACAAGTTTTAAAATTTTGTCTTTAATCTCCAGATTTGATTTACCAGCAGAAGCTAAGAGTTGCTAGCTCATAAACCTTTATGGCATTAGCTGTCTTGGAGGCACAAATAATCTACAGGTTTGGCTGGGATAGGGTTAAATTTCTTTGTAGTATTTTGTACAGGGCTATGCTGTGGATTTGTGACTGTCCTGGTTGCAGAGAAGGGGAGGAGCTCAGTGCTGATGGAAACCGTTCTAATTACTCAGGGTTAGTTTAGTTACTGCTGAGCAGCACTGACAGAGCCAAGAACTTCGCTCCCAGCCCCACCCACCAGCGAGGAGGTTGGGGGTGCACAGTGAGCTGGGAGGGGACACAGCCAGCACAGCTGACCCCAGCTGACCCAATATTCCACACCCTGTGGCATCATGGTCAGCACACACAGCTGGGGGGAGAAGGAGGAAATGGGGATGTTTGGAGTGATGGTGTTTGTCTTCCCAAGACACTGTTAGGCATGATGGAACCATACTCTCCTGGAGGTGGAAGAACGCCTCCCTTGCCGTGGGTAGTGGCATTTAGCAGGCACGTCCTCTCTTCCACCCTCGCACCCTTGCTTATCTCTCAGTAACATTATAGGTCACTTTCGCCTCGACCCTTACTATTGGACAATTTCTAGAACTCCTGTACCCTATATGAAGAGCTACTTTTGCCCAGCTCAGCAGAAGAAGCTGTCACTGGGACCTTCGCAGAAGACTCCAATAAAGACATCCCTGTGGAACCTCATACAGCCTTCTCTCTCTCCCGGCATCTGCCATAGGCACTTAGCAAGCTGAAGAGCTGAAATCACAAATGAGCTGATAATCACAATGAGCTGAACTGCTTGCTAAGGTTGCCTGCAGCTGGGAGCTGCCTGGGAGCCTGGACAGGTTGTGCTGAAGAGGACTGCACTCTCCAGAGCAGCAACAGCCAGCCGGGGATACCCCAAAACCCGACCGAGGGGCGCATTAGTGGTGAATTAATTCTTTTGTTTTATTTTCCATGCATTAGGTTTGCTTTACTTATTAAACTGTCTTTATCTCAGCCCATGAGTTCATTTTTTACTTTTACTCTTGTGATTGTTCCCATATCCCACTGGACAATACTGAGCAAGAGTCTGTGTGGTGCTTAGCTACCTACCAGGGGTAAACCACAGCAGCCCAAAAATGAAGAACTCTGGAAAAGATCAGGAATAAGCTACTGAAATGTTGTTTAATAAATGCCCCCCAGAGCTAGATGAAAACTGAGAAGAATCCTTGCAGATAAAGCCTAAAATTCAATACCTAAATCTAGAGGTAGGCTTCCAAAGACAGATTTTAGACTACCTGAGGATCAATTACATTGAAAGCATAAAAACTTCAGCTGGGGAACTGATACTACACATAGAAGTTATGAAGTGGAATACAGTGTAGAAGGCCTTTGGCCACAATTTTTCTTTCTTTATCCCACCCATGCTTTACTTTTCAAGTTAAATATCATGGCCATTCTAATTTGGAGAAAGAGGAATTACTTTCTGCAAAATTTTGGTACAGAAACGCTCCTGAAATTTCATTAGGGTTTCTTCTGCAAGCTGGAGTTCACAAGGATCCTGGGCTTAGAGCAATTATTCAAAACCGAATATTTAAGACTGTAAAAAGGAAGATAATGTCTAGAGGAGGACGTGTGAGGAGTAAATGTAAGTTGTTGTTGCCCTCTTTACTGAGTGAAAGTTAGGGACAATGCTCTATTTACAAGGCAAGGCAGAAGGTTGCCGGTGTAGGTCTGGAAACAAGGATGCCCTGATGTTACCACAACATCACCATAATTGCAAGTCTATGATCTTCTTTTTTGCAAAATTGTTTTGAATTATTTATATAAATTTAAAATATTTTAATATAATATCTTTCCCCTTAGAATAAAAAAGAATAAATTTCTGCCACCTACACTAAAAATTACCAAAAAGAAACCAAGTTCAGTGAGTCAAAAACTAAGTGAAAAGAAAGTCTAGAGTTCTTGTTGAGGTCTAGAGACCCAGCTTTCCTGAATCTCAAAATTGTTTAATAGTCTTTTGGTGAATGCCAGAGTATTTGACACAGATTATGTCAGAGTATTGGTAGGCAATTTACAATATTTCCAATGTAAAAACTTTTTTTTCTGCAAGGAAAATACTACTGAATATTTCTAAATAGAAAATGAAACCATTCTAAAATGTCTCCTTTTCATAAATATTCCCAGACTCTATATGTTATTAAAAAAATACTTCATAACACTGGGGACAAATGTGGTAAATTTTTCTAAATTAATTTAATACAGGTATCTGCCTATGAGGGCATGGAAAAGAAGCATTACAGAAGTGTTCTTCCTATAATGAACCAAAAGGTGTTTTTTCAGTTGTTTTCTTTGAGAAAAATGTTGGAAGAGCTAGAAGGCATATCAGAATATCAATGTATTCAGATTCCTGTTGTTCCCCATACAAAGTTATTATCCAAACAGAAAATCCCTGTATTCATAGTCTGAAACACACATTTTATTCCTGTTCAGTTCTTGGCAGATCTGAGTGGGTTCTTGCATAATTTTCCAGGATGAATAAGTCTCTGTTTAGGATGTTGTTAGGATGAACAATCTCAGTTTTGGCTGCTGTCAGTTGTGCTCTAAGATAGCAAAATCTCTGTGCTACACCAAAAGACATTCATTAAAATGAAAAACACAAGCAAGCAGTCTCTACCACTGATGAAATGCTACACAATGATGATGGTGGTGATTTACCTATGGTGAAATTAATCTTCCCTAGAATGACTAATGATGTCTAATACTAATCTAATATAGTTTTGTTATCATAGCAAATTGAATACATTGTTAATAATTCTACTTGAGTGGTTTGGTTACAGCATCCATTATTGTACATTGTAAAAATAACGATGAGAAGGGTTTTGTGGGGAGCAGAATGTGAACAAAGTCCAAACTCTGAGAAATACTTAAGAATCTCACAGCAGTGACAGCAGCCTCCAGAACTGTTTGGTATCTGTCTTTCAAAGGCTTTCTACAAATAACCTATACAATGCTTTTACTGCTTCTGAATATGATTTCTGGGGCAATGCTGGAGGAAGCTGAGTGATTGGGAAAGAATTTTATACCAGTTTGTCCAAGCTTGTTAAGGCCAGATCTTACATCTTCCCAGGATTTTCAATCTTGACAGTGTTTCCTGCAGTAGTTTTCATGGACTTGCTCTCATGGGAAAGAGAGGCCAACAACAGTACTTTTAATACCTCAAGCAGCTTCAAATGTGCAAGAGAGGAAGATGAAAAACTCAGGTGTTCATAGCCTACAATAAATAGCTGCAATAGCAGCATTACACATCTTCATTTGTACCAACCCCAACTAATATTAATAAGAAAGTGAGCAGTTATTAGACATGTACTAGCCTAGATAGGAACAGCAGTTTGCTCCTGTATCACTGCAAGTTCTCTCCTATTCATAATGATGCCTTCAGGCAGTAAGGGCAAGGTTTTTGCATAGCCCATAGAGTCTGGAGTCTCTGATAGCCCATAATTTCTGGTGTGTGACTACCAAAAAGCTGCATTTGCAATAGTCAGCAAACTTCCCTTCAGTTTTTAAAACAAGCTAATGTGACCTTGAAAGCAAATAAGTGAGTTGAGCAAATTCCTGGTTTACAAGCCACTTCCAGTGATGCACTGTGTGGTGCCCATTTAGAGTGTGGTGGAAGTGCTAGATTTCCTAAATTCAGGGCAGAATATCTCTTAAGCAGAAGCCAACCACAGCTTTCTGACCCATCACCAAGCATAAGCATTGGTATGCATAAAATGGACATATTATTCCAGGCTTGATATACTCTGGAAAATACAATGTGTATAGAAGGAAGGACCATCAGCTCATGCTAAGGTCTTGCACTACATGCTGAGGTACACAATACCTACCAGTCAGACCAAAAGCAATCAGTCAGTTCAAATCAAGAAGCAAATATGTTCCTGCTCAAGGAAAAGAAAGAAAGAAAGAAAGAAAGAAAGAGAGAAAGAAAGAAAGAAAGAAAGAAAGAAAGAAAGAAAGAAAGAAAGAAAGAAAGAGAGAGAGAGTTTACTTTTTCTTGTGTTATAATTCCCTAAGAATAAAAAGTTGAATCTTGCCCTTTACTTCACAGTACCTACAGTGTGTTTGCTGCGTACAGAGAGGGAAACATTCTTTCCTTGAGACCCTGCTCTTAATCTATCCTTTGAAGAGGGTAATTTAAACATGTGTACATGTATGAATGAGGGGAAAGAAAAACAAATGAGACCGATTTCTATTTTGTTTTTTAGCTCTATGCCTTGACTTCCTGTATGCCTCCATTAATATTGCAGGCACAAGTTTCCAGATTGCTTGCAAATTTAATATTTATTTTTCAAAGTTCTACTAGCTTATTAAAATTAAAGGAGAAAACAAAAAAATTACCACAGCATTGCTGACTCTAGGAGATAAGTTTTCCCTGATAATCAGAAGTGACCATCTTAATTTAATTAGGCTTTCCATTAGTTCCATGAAAACTGATTTTTTAGTCTCTGCTTTTATTTATTATCATGTATCTGTCCTTCCCTTTAATATGCTACTTAGCTTTTTATTAATCTGACCTTTTTGTCTCTTAATATATCTTATTTTAAGCTTTAATTATTTGTAGAGTTTACATGTTGAAGAGAATTATATCAGCACAGTTTTTACTATGTATATTTGCAAAAAGTCTGTAGGTTTTAAACATAAAAAAAATCTTTCAACTTTTGTAGAAAATGTCAATATCACACTTTTCTGGCTTTCATGTGGAGAGTCAACAGTTCCAATAATAAATAAATTTAGTTTTCTCTTTAACATAATTAAAACATCCATCTTAATAAAAGTTACAAAGATTTTTAAGTCTCTTATAAACTCTACATTAGAACACATCTTTAGTTCAAGAGCCAAAGCAGTATTCAAAGGATTGATGAAGGTGAAGAGCTCTAGCTTCATCTTCATCTTAAAGAGAAGTAAAACTCCAGTAAAGATCAAAAGATAAGGATCTTTTGATAAAAGGATAAAATTTACCTACAAGTAAATTAAATGCTAAATATAATGAATTGGCATGCTAAAGGCCAGTTTTCTCCTAAGATCAAAAAGGGACAAGATGAATTGCATATTGAAGTTTACTTTCTTTCGTTGATATAGAAAAAAAAGCACAAATATTGCAGGTCAAGGCAGAAAGCAAGATTTTGAATATAACCTTGCAGACGGTCATATATATTCCCAATATATCCCCATATATTTCCCCAATAGGGCAGAACAATAATCACAGAGAGCTAAAGTGATTTTTGTGTTTGCACTCATTGTTCCATTGTGTGGAGTATATTCCAAGTAAAGAAATTGCATTTTGAGACCCAGGATATTAGTGTATTTTTTCTTGAAACAAACTGAAATGCTCAAACTCATCTTGGCAGGGCCTAAGGAAAAATGAGAATTGCAGATACAGATTGTTGTTTATACAGTGCATGTGTCTGTACATGTATGTAGATGCATGTGTATTGTATGTACAATTTTTTGGACTTTAAAAAAATTCCTTTCATTACCAGTGGTTGTAATCATGTTGTTGCTTATGGGAATATTCACAGACAAACAAGAAGCAGTGAAAAATATTTTAAAGACGTGAATGAAGTGACTGAAGCAATGGAAGGTACTTCACCCTGCTTTGATGAAATAATACCTCTTTTCAGGTCACTTTCACTGAAGAACATAAACCAAAAAGTATCATGAATACTGCTCAAGTCTCATGGAAAAGTGTATTTAGTCAAACAAAACTGGCAACTGTGTTGAGACAGCAATTTTAGACTTCTCTAAGGCTTTTACAATTCTTTCACATGGCACTTTTAATTTTCTATAATGCAGGATTTTTAATCAAGAGGAAACACATTAGATGAATTAAAAAAGGTCTTATTGGCAGATATCAATGAGCAGGGCTGTCCAAGGAAGGTCTCCTGAGAGAGATTCCTGGTCCAACACTATTCAGTACATTCTTAGAAACAATCTAGATGATGAAATAAAATCTTAACTGATTAAATTTGCATATGACACAAAGATTAATGGGATACTAAAAAAAAGGAGGGCAGTTTACTGTTAGAATTTAATCTAGATCATTTGGTCAGATTGTCGGAATCCAACAAAATGCAGGTACAGACTAATACACTTTGCAATAGGATCCACAGGTTATACTATTAGCTAAGAGTTCTTGTGCATGGAAAGCAGTAACTTATAAAGTATCTAGAGGTCACCTTTTAAAGCTTCTTCACCATGAGCTCACAGAGCAATGTTGTGGCAGGCATTACTGGAATGAAGGCCCTTGAGCAAAATTTAACAGCTTTAATCTTAAATAAAATATAATCATGATAACTAATAAAGGAATAGCACTGAAAGGGTGGTAAGGGAACAAATGAACATTTATGGCAAGATGTAAAATATGTAAATATGTATATGTAAAAGTATATCGTTTCAGAATAATTTTGCAGTTCCTAAAATAGTCTGTTTATTCAAAAATAGTTTGTTCATTCAGTTACGATTATGCTCTCTAGCAACCTTTAGTCAATGAATCACTGTGGAAAAATCACTCGAATCTACCTTTTTATGCCTTTTTCCTCTTTCATGGCTAAAGATATATTTTTACTCATAACAAACAAAGCTATGCATATATATGACAAACAAAATATATGATCAATGTTGTGCAAATCTTTTTTTGAGTGTGCATATATATGTACAGAGATATATTTTTATGCATGTTCATATGCCTACACATCTTTTTATTATTACATTTTTTACAAATGCAATATTTCTATACATTTTTAAGTCAGAAAATATTTTAGTTATATGTTCTAATACACAACCTGCAAATAGATCTCTTTTTTCTTTAAGCAGAATATAGAGTCAAGAATTCATTTCAGAAAGAACCACAAGTGATGAATTAATTGTCTTGTAAACTTCAAGTCCTGTTTTTCCTGCAGTATGTAGACAATTAAAATTAACAAACTTCTGTATTAAACCTGCTCTACTGACTTCACCGTAGTTCTCTAGTTTCACAGTCAATAATAAAAACAAATTTGTTTCTTCAAAGTGAAATACCAGCAAAAACGTACTATTTTAAGATTAACATGAAAAAGCTCTGACCTGTTCTGCTCCTTTTAGGACCATTTTGGTGATGGAAAAAAGCTCACTGTGGAATCTATGTCCCTTCCAGCAGCAAGTCCTGTGAAGTGAATGCAGGATCTAGACTGCGACATGGAAAAGAAGGAAGAGGATGTCGTTCCACCCAATCTTATTATGGTTATATCAGTGTTTATATCAGAAAACCCACCAAGGAACTTTCCATGTCAGAGCCTTATGTCTGATGCGTTGAGCTGTATTAAAATAAGGCAGCAGAAATAGGCAACAGAAATCTGTGAACCAGAACTTAGGAATTTGCCAGCAATAATTCCTATCCACCTCTAGTATGAGCCACATTGTATATTTAAAGTACATGTGCTATGCATTACAGACTGCTATTGATTTAAAGAATATTTTACATTTGATTGGTAAGTCTTCTTACCATTTCTATTTTGGTTTAAATGGGGGTGATTGGGTATTTGATTTTTTATTTTCTATGAGCAGAGTCTTTGAATAAGTGATTGAGAACAACTATGTAATACATGTTGATGAATTAATACATAATTTTAATTTCAAGAGTTTGACCAAAAATTTATATTTATGCCATGTGAGTGAAAAAACATTCAACAAAAACTTACGTATTACTCAAAGAGGTGAAAGCTCTAGGGTTTTGTTTGAAAAACTTGTTTATTCAGAAAAAAATGTATTATAACATCTTTTTTCTCTGGATATTGTGAAAATGTGTAAACAAGGACCTGATATCTCAGTTTAACCTTAACTTTCAGTTTGTGTGCCAGAGAAATCTATAATAAATAACATAAACTGCCAGGTTTACATTTCATCCACTTATGAGATTATTTTTTCTCTGGAAGGGGAGATGGGTAAATCAGATTAAAACCATACCTGACTGTCATCCAGTAAACCCACTCTTCCAGTTATGTAGTTCATTTTTCTCTTACCTCTTTGAATGAGTTTCAATGTCTAATAAAACTTTATTTACTGGGAGTGCCAAGAAATGAGTCAATAAATTTATTGAGCAAGATATGAAATAGAAATGTCAAAGATGAATAAATTTTAGCGCAGTGTTTACTTTATAATTGTATTTTTTTCATGGAATTCAATTTCTCTGCAGACTCTGAAGCATAACAACAGCAGAAAATGAAGTCACAATACCCAACAAGAGAAAATGTAAAATAGTAAACTTCCTTTCAGAGCAATAACTGAAAACATTATCAGTGTTGTAAGTATTTAATAAAATACAGCATTTTCTGTATTACAGTAAATTCTAGTCTGTTCACCTCCATCTGTACATTCCTGGGAGAACTTTGTTTCTTTTTTTTAGTTTTTATACCTAAATAATAATCTGGAATAGTCAGTTTGTCCCTGTATGGCCTGAGTTTCCGTGGTACTTTTCACTTGTATGGTACCAGAGGCAGTAAGAGCCAAAGCAGGAACATAAAGCCTTTAGCCCAAGCTACAAACAAAAACATGCTTTATATTCTTTTATAGAATTATTCAACTCTTGGTTATTTTGAAAAAACAATGGCTTCTGGGATACAAACAGATGTATTTTTAATCCTTATTTTAACCACAAAACTTCTTACTTATTTCAATAGAAACAAATTATCAATTCAACTCTTCTCATCAGAGCTGTGGACTGTTCCCTCATCAGATTTACTATATTACAAGCTTGGATTCTTCTGCATTCTTACTGTACACTACAGACAGCTGAGCCCATGCTTTTCCAGACAGCTTGGATTCACATAGACAAGTCTCAAAATTTTCTTGGACAGCAGGAAGGGTATGTATGAACCTTCATCACCAGTGTCTGCAACACAGCTGCTGTCATTATACTGAGGTCTAGCCGGATTTGAGTTAGCAGCCAAGCAAACCTGTCAAATGCAATGTTTGAGTCCGTCGCCTTCACTGGACTTTGATGTTCTGAGGACTCAAATCATCTAGCTAAAAATTAGTACAGGTTTTGCATTACACAAATCATGGTGACAACTACAGAGTAGACACACAATTTGTTACTGCTCAGTGCTTTTTACAGTCGTAAGTCTCAGCAATCCTCATTACAGAGCCCGCATATTAAGTGCAAGTAAGGATTAATGAATTCTCAGCTGAAAAAAAAAGTCTCAGCCTCAAAAGGATGACTGTTTGACAGCTTGTAAATAGACAATATTGAAACTACATTATCTAACCCTCCGGCTCTTTTTGTTTCTTTGGTCCAAAAATATAGAATATTAGAAAATGCAATATGAGTATTTATAGGTCTTTCCTACCAGCTCAATGGAATTCCATTCTTGACTGAGCTTTTTAGGAGCAATAATTACAACATTGTAGCTTACAAAAATATTTAGGCAAAGATTTTAAATCAGTCACAGATAAAACAAAAGGAAGAATTTGACATTTTTAGCTGAGATTCATATACATCTACTGAGGTTATAGATAGGTTAAGTACTGTATTATCACTGACCAGTGATACTCAGAATGAAGCCCATTTAGAAGCAGCATAAAAATAAACATAACTATAAGCCTAACACAATTTAGTTTCCAATTGCTTTAACAAAGAAAAGCATGCCTCCTTCAAAGAATGAGGGAAAATCACGGAACTTTTATGAAAGGCTTCTTAAAGTAGACCAAAAAATAAAGGATTTTTTTTATGTGAATGCATGGTACAACAGAAGTTCTGAGAGAAAATTAATGAAAACCATTGAGTAGTGTAAATTTTACATGACTGCAAAGGTATACCAGGACCCAGCTTTACTGCTGCTCAAATGGACCTATCAATTGATAAACTATTTCAGCTGAAGGCTCTGCACAAAACAGGTAAGATCCTTATCCAAATAGGAGGGCTTGTCTGTCAGCTCTCTGGATTCCTCTCTTGGTTCCACAGGTGAAGATAAAAACCAATTTTAATAATTTGCAACCTGCTTATTATGACAGTTTTTGTAGTGTAGCTAATATTTTTATTTAATAGATAAATAGTCCTTTTTTTCCAAAAGTGCTTTAACTCTACTCTTATATTTTTATCAACAATATAATAGTATATTATCTGGTATGAATTGCTTACAGACTATTTGCTCTTTGTGATTAACAGTTTCTGAACTGAGAGCAGCTTCATTATAGTTAGCTTTAATCTCCTCTTGATCTCATTTTCCTCATGCTCTACAGTACCTATAATCTTAAATCTTGGGTTCATTTGCAGTTTAATATTAGAATAATACCTTCAGATAACCAATACTGTTTCAGGCTTAGCCCCATACTGACCCCTTTACAGTCAATATTTACCATTTCAAGAATATTTTATATTAATAAAATATTTTGGGTTCAAAAGTCATTTACAGGGATGTAATCTCGAATTAAAAAATTTATTCCTCTTGAATACAGGGAAAACAAACACTGGTGCTATCTTGCTCAAAAATCCACACCTATGACTTCATCATCAATTTGCTCTCAAATATTTTTCTTTCTGATTCCTCTAATGGTTACGTACACAAACCCATCTCCAGGATATATGCCATATAAAAAATCCTATGTTAATAGCCAGGGAAATTTCTAGTCCACATTTTTGCTTCTGGTCAGCTCTGGGCAATGGTCACCCATGATAACCTTTGCTGGTGGCTTTTTTCCTCTGTTCACTTATGCTGAGAGGCTTAAAAACAAGATAAAGAACTGTTATTTATTTTACTTCCACTGTCCTGTTGCTACCAAATGCAAAGGATAAATTCCATGTAGGAAAACTTCACATTCTGAAATGGGATTGGGGATTATTTTAGCAGGTGGTGGTGGATAAACTGTTGAAGGATTTGTATGTTCATTTTGTTAGGCATGGCATCCTTTAAAAGCCTCATAATTTAAATTTTAATTCACACTCCATTTGCAGAAATAGTAACACTTCAACATTCAAAAGTATTGAAGATCAGACAGGTGTTTTAGTGTAAGGACATTACTATTATTAAATCCATGTTACCAGAACTCATTATGAAATGGTTCTGTAATCACATACAGTTGTTAGTAGCCTGGTTATTTTTACTTGCATTTGACTAAGGCAGAATATCTCTTGAGTGCAACTTTCCTACTTAGTTCTGTGAAATGTTAGAACAAAAGAATACCAATTTCACAGTAGAATCGTAGCTCAAATGTTTCATTTTTATATACAAATCTGTATTCGAAACAATATTTGTGATGGTAGATTTTTAATATTTTAAAATAAAATTTAAAAGCAATGAGGTCATTTGAACATCTCATTTTTTTCACTCTGAGGAGCTTTTTAATAACTTTCTGACTGTTCAACCTATGATAACAATAATAAATTTTATCTAAATTAGATATTTGCTGGCTGATTAATAAATGCTGAACTTTTTGTGGGTGTGTGACACCGTTATGCATCCATGAAAGGAAAAATAGCATTTGGAGCTAGATAATTAAAACAGTTAAAATTCCAGGCAAATGTTATGTTCCAGTGTAAATTAATCTTCTGCTACAGCAAATTACCAAAATTGGTCTAGGCACTTTAATGAAAGCAGAGTGTTAGCAGGCAAATATAGAGTCCCCTAAAAATCGAGTTCCCAAAATATGTAGTTACTGCTAAAAAAACACTGAGAAGAAAAGTATTACATTAATCTTTCTAAACTATGAAAGCCCCTTTTTTGAGATAGGAAGCTCAGTGGTGAGTTTTCACCAAAGTAATAAAGCCAGTTCTCCAATTTTATTGAGTCTGTTTTTACCTTTTCATCAACAGGTGTGCAACATGGGAAGTTATTTGGAATATGAAAGGCATTAGCTCACTTGGTTTGGTTGCCTTATCCACTGCAAGTGTAGGAGCCTGGATTCATTTTGATCCATTCTGACGCTGACAGATTATTATGGCTCTTGTGTTCTGTGAGGTTCTCTCAAGTTCATCTCTTGAAAATTCACCTCTGAAAGTCCTGAGAAAAAAATGGGTAACTAGATTCATTGTAGTCCAATAAAAAACACAGTAATTTCAACTCTCTGCATTTGAAAATGTGCAAGAAATCTGCCTTTGATTGTTAGGAAATATCCTGAAAAATAGAGTTTCCAATTGACTTGTAATTGGACAAAAGCAACATTACAAAGCCACTTGAAACTCAGGTAAGATCTCCAACAGCTGAAATACAGGAACTGACTTAAGAAGAATGGATTTCCACCTTGCTGTGGTCTGTATGATCTAGTTAAATATGTGTGCTCATAAATAAGTATATTGAAGTTTTAAAGGTTTTTTCAGCCTGCTAGAATTAAACAGCCTTCAGTATATGTGAGGTGATGACCAGAAATATAATAATTTATTGATGAAGTTTTAGGTATTAAAGAAACTTAGGAATCTCTAAGATGAGGGACTTTAGGGGATCCATGCTAATGTTTTATTTCAGATTGGGAAAATGTTTTGAAGAGCACCTTTCAATTTTACCCTCTTGTGATCCTCTAGTTTATGTTCTGACTGCAGAAATTTGAGACATTGGAGTACATATCACTGGGAGACTCATTGCACTTGCTGAAGCATAACAGCAGACTGAAATAAACCCCACAAAATTAGTAGTTTATTGTTGTTAGATCCTCAACACCAACCATTTCCCAATACTGATCTACTCCTACACTACCACACTAATTGTGATCATCTTTTGGGATCTTAGTTTTGGAGTTACGACTTGACAGCAGCCTGTCTCCATCACTGTTAAGACCACAGGATTTTGCCATGAGATAAGCACAGAGAGGAGCATCAGGATGGCAGTGATTCCCAGCCTGGGGAGGTCTGGCCGGCACGTCCTGGGTAATGCATCCAGGCAAGAGTTCCCACTGTGGCAACTACTGCCCATATAAGCATCGAGCATCCTGGTCAAACAAAGTTCCCCAAGTTATGGGTCAAGTGGAATCTGCGGCCACTTATGTCCCCCTCTCCTGCTCCTCCACTCTGAATATGCTTCAGTGTATTCTTAGAATTTGGACAGTAAGTAGTCTGATGATAAAGGTGGTACTATTACCCAGGTGTGATCTCAGACCTAGGGAGAGGTAATAAAATCTGGGGGGCACTGAAAATGGACACAAAGAATGCACAAAGAAAGCCAACTCAACAACTGTGCTGAAATCAAGTCTGATGGAATAAAAGGTAATTCCAGCAGAGGAGGAATTCCATCAGGGGAGGAATTCCAGCACAGTCCACTGACTCAAAGAAACCCACCAATTCAAAAGAAGAGAAAGAGAAGCATGGAATTAATTAACATTAGAAGTGAGGGAATCATTTAACCAATAGAATAAGAGAACTGTGCAGCCAAAGAGCATTAATTCCATTGTTTGATAGCATGTATGAATAATGAAACATTTTGAACAACTTTGGGACCCCCATCATCAAGAAGCCCAGGATGAAGAAGGATAAATGAGATGTAGGTAGATGCACAGTGACTATCTTCTGCCATCTCTGTCTCTCCCTCCCTGCCCCCTTTCTATTTCTTTCTATCTCTTTCTATCTCTCTACGTTGAATTTTACTGTTAAAAAAATATACTCTGGTCTTTGGCATACGGTCTTGTTTGCACTTTAATTTGGGTAGAATAATCTTCCAATAATCGGATCTTAGCATGTTCAAAGAATGTAAAGGATCACTGGATTTTAGAAGAGAAGTTTTCAGACTATTCAGAGGTGTGTTTGAAGCAGTCCAGGAGAGATTGTTGATACCCAAGGATTACCTCCTGAAAACTCAGAACCGCCTATTCCAAGAAGTAAGAAATAAAGCAAAGGCAGCAGGGGGACAGCATGGACAAGGAGTTCTAACTGAACTCAGATATTGAAAGGGAATGTATAAGAGGAGCAAGCAGTAGCAGGTGATCCAGAAGGAATATAAAGCTGCAGTCTGATTGTGCAAGGGTGGATTAGAAAGTCAAAGGTCCACCTGGGACTGAATCTGACAAGGGATGTGAAGAGGCACAAAGAAGCATTCTACAACTATACAAACAGTAAAAGGGAAGCTAATGTAAATGAGGAATCAATGCTGAATAGGGTCAGGGTCCTTGTGAGAAAGGATGTGGAAAAGCTGGGTGCAAGTCCAGGAGGAAAGTCTAGGGTAAGGTTTATCCTCAGTGGAGGGGAGCAAAGCAGGGAGAACATAATCAATCTGCAATATGTAAGTCCAAAGGCCTGATGTGTTGCACCCAAAAGTGCTGAAGTCCAAACAGCATGTGAAGGGATAAGAGTTTTGACATTAAAAAGAATTAATGAAAATATTAGTCACACTACGTTGTTTCTCCAGTATTTAAATGTTGTCTTGGAGTTTTTTAACTCCTGAAGTTCAAATAAATGACAAACCAAGGTCAACACTTAACAAGCTAGAAGACAAAAACAACTCCACAGACATTTGTTCATACTTCATGGAAATGGAGGAAATTAATCCATTCTAATGATCAAATCAGCTTGACCAGGAGAGGAAGGTAAAATTACTTTCTCAAATCTGATATCCATAGAAATGTGTATTATTCTCAGCTTGAAGACCTGAGCCCAGTTATTGCAAATCCACCAAGCTCTCACTTTTCTGTTATACTGACACCAGTTATATTGATATCAATATTGACTATATTTAGATTGCCATGAAAATAAAAAACAAAAAAAAAGGTATCTATTCCAGTGACTAGAGCTCAACAAATAATGGTATTTTAGTACAAATGATTTTGAGATAAATACCAAAGTTATTAGCCATTTTACCTCATAAGAATAACAGCTTGGGTCCATGTTTAACATACATTTGAATGAAACAGAGCTTTGTTCTACACTGATTGAAGATGGCAGAGTGATTTTTCATTGTTAAAGCCAGGAAAGATTATGACTTTTTGTTGCTTTGGTTTTATAAATAAAATTTTATTTAAGAAAATTAAAATATTTGAGAATTTAGTAGACTCCAGACAGCTGTGACATATAGATTGTATATCTATAATTTTAAAACTGAATTAAAGTTAAATTACTTTTCTTCAGTAATTTTCCTGTTTTATACTCTTATATATTCAGCTACAGCTACCTGATGACACTTAAAATACTTGAGTTATGTGGAATGGAACATCAAGTACAAAACCAATCTAAGCCGTGCCTTTTGTATTTCAACACGTTTTCTAGTCAGCATAACAAATGCAGAAAACAGGACTCATTAGTGTTCCTGTCTATTAAAGGTCATCATAAAACACAATCATTACATAGCCAAATATAATGAATTTACCTGCTTTTTAAATGGAAACACTTAAATTTTCTCTTGTCACTTTTAATAATTTGTGCATATATCCACACTAATATATCTCTGTCTCTTTTTGTGATGGTGTGCTCAGCCCCCCAGCCTGACCTTTTTATTTCACGGGATTTTACTCGAGTGATAATCAGCAGTGGCAGTAAAGGAGGTTTCTGCTCTGGTCATGATTGCTGCAACCAACCTGCAGTGGATTTGGGGGAGACAGGTAAAAACACAGCAGAAAAGAGCTAATCTGAGCAGTGTGCCTCCCCTAACATGGTTGCTGGTCAAGAGCCCAGTCAAGCCAGGCTGGGAAGAAATTAATTCTGTAGTTGGTATGCAAATGTGACTGAAGCAATTATCTTAGTCCATAGATAATGGACAGAGCCCACTGAGCCCTCCTGCACAGCAGTGGGCTGTGGACCAGGATGTCCCCTGGAGTAGTGGTGCCTCTAAAGGTTATTGAGGCTGACAGAGTCCTTCCCACTAGAGATTCTCATTAAATCCTCATGCTAATTTTTGAAACGTTAGCTAAGTGATATAAAGAATTTATTGTCCACTCAAAATCCTTTCGATATAAAGCATTGATCAAGCTCTGGAAACATGTCTGAATCCAAATACACCTTAACTCCCCCTTGAGAATGACAAACAAGTGTTTAGAACACAAGGTGGCCCTTTCTGAACCTCTTGACTTAAGAGGTCTTCCTGACAGTTTTGTTTGACCCAGTCCTCTGTGCAGTAAATAATTTAGTGTACCTTGCCATAGAATCTAGTTAAACCAGTGTTTCACTTGCCATCAAACTCTGTTAAATCAGTAATTTATATTAATAAATATGTTGGTACTTCTATTTTACAAGTGAAGTGTATCCCTCCATCTGTAAAAATTTGTCACATAATTTGTGTTTACAAATAATGTGGAGAAATATGTGAACAGGTAAATATTAACAAACTCTCATGGCTTCTTATGGGAATTCTGTCCATGCAAACATGTTGAAATGTGCCCTGAGGCTTTCTGGAATTCAGACTTCTAGCCACCAGTGACTGCTTCAGCTGTTGCTGTTATACTTAAGAATAAATGTTCAACTTAAAAACAGTCAATTCTCCTTAATGTCTGAGCAAATATGTCCCCACTTTTTATGGGCTTGCACAACATATAGCTTAGGTTAATTGGGCTCTGCTTTCAGATGTTTACTGCTGGAAGGTTAAGGGGAAAAAAACTTTGAAATCCTTTCTTACTCCAAAATTCACAAGAGACTGAAACAGCTTGGAGTTTTCAAAAATTTTCTGTTATAAGTAGCAAAGGCATAAGTGCTGACACTTTCAGATGATCAAGCTCACAACTCAAAATTAGTTTTTTTTCCACATGGAGCTTATCCTTCCCAGCCACTGTCTCCTTGTCTCACTGAATTTGAGTCTCATTGTCTCAAATTTTGTCTTAAACTCACTCTTCTTAATGTAGGAAGGAAGTAAAAAAACAATGTGTGCATGGAGTAATTAACAGAATTTTTTAAATCATCCTTGGAAACCTTCAGCAAACTCTTCCTTCAGAGAAAGCAATTGTATGTTCTGACCTGGCAGTTTCTTTGAACCAAATAAAAGATTAAAAGAGAGCATACTGTGAAAGAGATTACACTGACTGTGCGGTGCCGCTATCGCTGTTTTCTATTAGAAAGCAAGAGCACTTACTTGATTACAGTTTTCTAAAAGCAAGATTCGTGTTTGCAAGCAAAATATCTAAAAAGGAAAGTAGCTTATGAAATGATTTATCAGTAATAACCAGCATTTGGAGCCAAGGGCTGAGAGAAACTTGGCTTCTTATTTAGACACTTCCAATGCCTCTCTATCCAGAAAATCAATTAAGTGACTTTAAACTAACAAAGGCATATCTGCATAGCAGAACAGAATTTTGCCTAGAGGTGTTGCTTTTCAGCCTCTAAGATGATGATCATCTGAGAGTTTGTCTGAGGGAGAGAGGTCAGCAACACAGCGAGACAATCAGATGGTGGGCAGAAAAAAGAAAAAACAATCATAATAGTAATAATTAAAAATTTCGTTTAACATGAGAACTGAGTGGGTAAGTAAGAGCTAAAAATTTTATTCTAATATTGTTTTCATGGAACAGTGACTTTAGAAAAGAGACTTTGAGAAAAATAATTTTAACTGTGTCTGAGTTTGTCTGTGTCTCAGACCATTAAACTGGAGTGTCTTCACTGTGAACTGAGGTGTGAACTGAGATAATTATACTAATTCTTCTGACTGGGAAAACTGATGGTAATGGGAGGAAAAGAGCAACTTTTAGAGGGCATAGAAGAAGCCAGGTGACACAAATCGCTTCCACCTAAAAGGATGCCACAGTTTATAATGGGAATTCAAACGTGTGGGAGAACAGTAAAAAACAGAAAGAGGAACATTGTATCTTCCCTGCCTTCCACTGCAATTGTACAGCTTGTCCTGTCCTGTAAGCATCAGGAGGCATTTGAAAACCTTCTCAATATGTCTTCCTCCACTCTATATTTATTTCCATCCAATACAGCTGGTCACAGTAACTAATCAGTTACATTAGTCTGCCCTGACAACTTCACTTTCCCTGTTTCTGATGCATTGCATTCAGTGCAAAAATATACAGTACAACAATGTACAATTGCCCAAAAATATCTTGAACCTATTACTTCAGGACTTAGCAAGGAAAGGGTTCAAAGGAGACCAGTGGGATGGAGGAATATAATGGCAATTCTGTGATTACTGTTGTGATCAGAGACTGCTATTCCATCATTTTGTTACAACTTTCAGTTAGCAATAGTGCTGAAATGAATGGTTCCACACATACCCATGCCTGTACATTTGCTATTAGCATTTGTAGGGCCATTGAAAGAAATTCGGTGATGGAATTAATTTGGAATACAAATTAAAGTTTTTTCAATACTTTTGTATTACTTCCTTGATGATATTTTTTTCATCAGTTTTCATTTCTTCACTGCTTTCAAAAGTAAATACTGTACTATATAAAGAAACTTATATATGGTGCTTCCATAAAGTGTTATGGTGCTTGAGCTCCTCCAAAAGACCTCAGTCCCTCTTGTTATTGGCAGGAGAGATATGAAGAACCACAACTTTGTTCCTCCCAGTACTGGGCAAAAGGGTAAATGTTGCCTAGACACCCATCAGTTGATACGATCACATATCAACTCATATGCTTTGGCCTTTCCTCAGCAGCAGCAAGTTAATGTTTCCAGGTAGTGGAGAAGACAAGTACTCACCTTATACCTAAATCTACCTCAGAACCATCAGAGCTTTCCAGTTTATTAACCAGAGAAAAAAATGTCATGGTTTGGATTTTTTTAATCTAGGATTTATTCTCTTTTTTGGGACTTGGAAGAAGCCTCCTACTTGAAGAATGTGAGCACAAGATCTGAAAAGAGTGAAGGCTCAAAGATTCTATTTTATTCTAAAAAAATCTCACAATCAAGCCTTACAAGATTATTACATCTGAAAAATGTAAAAAAATATATTGTAATATCAAATATTTATGAAATGCAATGGTGAGTTGCAAAAGCTGGAACCTTTACTTCAACAAATCAGCCAATTAGTCAGAAAAAAATACCAGTTGATTTTTTTGCCATAGGCTAAATCACGATGAGAATTTTGTGCTCTGGAGTATGAGTCAAGTAAATCCACTTCATTATGCAGAGGTATGTATAGTGATGAAATGAGGGAAAGACTGGAAAGTTCCTTCCCCACTCTACATTCCGAAAATGTGGTAACTCTTTGAAAACCTTTTTACACTGAGCAATTTGTCTAGACATTTCAAGACATTTGAATATGTCTTCCTTATGCTGCAGCCCAGAACAAAGAATGTTTTAATGTGCCTATTGCTGATTTCACCCTTTTGTAACACATTTGGGGACAGGGAAGGTGAATGACAGAAACCATGGAGATAACAGTGATAACTGCTAATCAGCCCTAGATGTAGAAAAAGTCAAAGTGATTTGCCTCAGGCTGCCTGATTAACAAGGCCATTAGCAGTTTGTGCTGATGATCCACTTTACAATGTAATGGAGAAGACAATTACCCCATAGGAGGTGAGATCAGCACATCCTGTGTGGGCCTCAGACTTAATATCAAAGGCCGAGACCAAGATTAAATCCTTTTGCACAGGGGCCAGGCCACCAGTCAGAACAAGGGCAAGGACACATCTAGCAGAGTGTTCTGTGAGCCTGGGCCCTGCAGCCAGCCTAACCCAGACCAGAGGGAAAGGGACTATAACTGGAGTATGATGTGTAAGACAAAAACACTTGACTAGAAGTTGCTTTCTATCTGAGCCATCCTGCTTAATAAATGAATTTTCAATCTACTGAATGATGTGGTTCTCCACGCGACATGGAGATGTGATTCTCTATTTTTGGTTCCCCACCTAAATCCAAAAAGAAATTACTATTTTCATAAAAATCAAAGGAGATATTGTTATCAAAACAATTTTTCCTGAGGTGATTTTTTCCCAGGTAAATTATTAGCTTGTCTGTTTCCATGGGAGAAAATACATATGTATGTAAGTACCACCTATCTGCAAAATGTGAATGTAATTACCTATGAAGGTAATATGTATTTTTCACTCAGTAATGTGATTTTTCTTTTATAGAGTCCTTACAAATGTTGCTTTGCAGAAGACATTCCAGTAGATCTGCTTCTGCCCCCTAGAGCAAAAGAGTAGTGCTCATGGGCTAGAATAGCAGAAGAGATCAGTTCAGGCAAGGAGGAGCCAAAGCTATAGCTTATTTCCCAAGAATTTATCTCTTATTTCACATAAAGACAACAAATTCACTTGTCATCAATCCCTCTTTTTAATTCATATTAACCATGTCAGCAGTCTATATTATCAAACATAGTTCTGTTGAGTCTAACCACCCTCCTTGCTTCCTTCTACCTTAAACTTACTCACCATTCTCAAGGTTTTCAAAGAGAGTCCTTCAGAGGTAATATTCCAATCATCTGATCTATCTTCAGCTCCTACTCTGGCCTTTTCTTCTTAGTCTCATTGCCCTCACAAAACATGGAGTGTAGGAGCACCACTCTAGTCTTGGGATTCCCATCCATATGTCACACATTCATATTTATTGGCAGGGTCATATGTATATCATTAAAATTAGCATGCACATATATAATAACACTGCACATTTATCAGATACCACCTATTTCAGAAAAAGAAGGTGGCACTTTGAGAGAAGCATTTTATTCTTGTCTTATATAGTAATCCTTCTCCGCTTTTTGCAAGCGTAGCAGGGATGTCTGTGGTCTTGACAAAGCAACTCAAAAACTACATATTTTGGTTAAGAATTACTTTCACATTACAAGGGAAACCATACATATAATTTTGATTTTTTTATTTTATTATGTTAGGAAAAATCTTCTATTGTTTTATTTTAATGAGGTATTTCTGACAGTTTTCACCTGAAATAGCTGAAAGTGAGGACTAGAACTAGTCTCAGCATAAAGCTATCTGCCAGGGAATTTTTCTTCAACACCTGGAATGCCTTTGATAATATCCCAGACCTTGAAAAACTTTTTTCCCTGCTGAAATGAGAGAATAATAAAACCATTCAGTAGTATAGGGGTTGACTAATCAAAATTCTGTTTGCTTCAGGATTCCTTAAGCTCAAAATGAGACAGGAAATATTGTTGACCAAACATTACAGACAGAAGTAACTGATCTGGCTTTTCCCTTTGTTGGCTTTGAGTCAATAAAGATAGCATTTAATTACATGTCACAAATGGAAACAAGAAGAAACTTAACTCTTTGGAATTGTCAAATTCATTATTCTGTGTTAATCATGTTTATTTTATATTGGGTTTTCTGTAGATCCACCTATCCTGTATGATGTTTACTTTCTCAGTTACATTAATATCTGTGGTATTACATTATGAGAATTACAAATGAGAAAACATTTTCAACAAAGACTTTGGTTGTCAGAACTTGCCACAGTCTTCTGTGTTTTGGAATAGGTATACCCGATGACTCAGAATTGCATGTAACCAAATCATC
The DNA here is from genome assembly GCF_027477595.1 of Haemorhous mexicanus. Lineage (NCBI taxonomy): Eukaryota > Metazoa > Chordata > Aves > Passeriformes > Fringillidae > Haemorhous > Haemorhous mexicanus. Next base: position 58,367,573 of record NC_082344.1, read on the forward strand.
TGCCAGTTTTACACTCTACTGCTCTTTCTTTAACTACCAACAGTTTGGATTCAGACCTGTTCCCCCCCTACCCCATAAAAATCAATAAAGTTATAGTTATTTAAGAGTAAATATAATGCTTGGTTGCAAGCAGCAAAATTGACTGTGAAATTCTGAAGCAGTTGAATGCAAGAAAATCTTTGCAATTACATTATTTACACTGGCAACTAAACAAAATTAAAATATTTGCTTTTGGCCATTTGAGTTTACTTGAGGCTTGGTATCACTGTTATAAAAAATAAGGATAGTAAATAATATCTACTGAATTTTTTTTGTATACTTTTGTGATTTCTTTTTTTGGTATTTTTACCCTGTGTATACTCCAAACCAAATTTCAAGTCCAATCTATAGACCAGAAATTCCACCGCTGCCAGTGCAAGAACTGTCTCTTCTGGAACAAAAATCTTAAATAAAAACTCAAAGCTACCATCTAGAGACAAAAAAGGATGGATTCAATATTTCCAGATGCTAAATTCACTGATATAGAACAGAATAAACCCCAGGGTAAGGTGTGGAATCTGGGATTTGCAGTGTCTATTATCACTGAAATATATTGTTTGCTTCTTGGAATCCCATTGTTCCTCTGTTGGGATATGGAGGAACACAAACAGGCCCTTGGTCTACAATCATTGTCTCTAATTTTGTAGTTGGAGGACTGGCATGTTCTCTGATATAACTTTACCAGCAAAATTTTAAGACTAAAGTCTTAAGCAAGGAGTTTGGACTGTTACATTGTGATATTTTTCTATATTGATCCTTTCCTCTGTCTACAGTAGTTTATAGATAAAAAGTAATTTTTTATTACTAAAAAAACAAACAAACAAACAAACAAACAAAACTAAATTAAAAAAACCCCAAACCTCAGTTTCTTTCTCTGACTGTTATATAATTCTGGAAAAATATGATGCAAATCCATAAACATTGACAGGAGGTAGGGGAAAAAAGAGGCAAAATTGTCTTGCTTAATTTTTTATTCAATAAGTTAAAAATAATATAAAATATTTCCAAGATCACAGTAACAAATTACAGTACCTTAGAGAAATGGTGTTTATACAATGATGGATATATCAGTGCAGTCCCTGTGGGAAGGGAACAGCAAGAAAACGAATAAACAATTCTGAAGATGTGTCATAGAGGAAAAAAAAGGTAGGATTTACCTAATCTTTCACTGTCCAGAAGTTAAACATGTAGTCTAAGGCACTTAACTCCTTTACATGTTGAAAAGGAAGGAGATAGGCTTCTCTAGAGGACAATTTATCTCACCCTACTTAAGTGTTGGTCTTAAGAATGGATGAATCACTCTCAGATGTCATCTCCTTTTGTTTCTTCACTTTGAAGAAAAATTTGGCATGAATGGCAAGCTTGGATTAGGCATTTAACTTTGAGGACTAAATTAGGTCAATGGCATCTTAACTTTATTCAAGGCATAACTCTTATTCCAAGGGATACATGCATTAACTTGGTCTCCTAAATGCATAGTTTTCAATGGTCTTTGCTGCAAATAGGCCTCTACTGGATTTTAAGACTGTATTAATAACTAACAACCTCAGCCTTGCAATTATCTTGGCCCAGAAGCAAAAGGACTTTACACTCTTAACTCATGCATATGAGTTAAGAGTGTAAAGAACTTAGTTCTTCCTATACTCTACTGAGAATTAAGTTGTTGAAAGGGACTTTTTGGTTTTGCTGCATATTTGGACTATTAAAAGGCCATGAAAAATTTGCCCTATATGGCTACAGAAAAACTGGATTGCAACATTATGTCAAATTTTTTAGAGATACCCGTAGTTATTTTAATTCATGAGTTAAAAGATTATTTAGGTGAAATAAACTCACCTCAACTAAACTTAGGTTCAAGTTTTTCACTATGACAGTACACTGGAACAGGTTACCCAGAAAAACTGTGGATGCCTCATCCCTGGAAATGTCCAAGACCAGGTTGGATGGGACTTTAGGCAATCCAGTATGGTGAAAGCTGTCCTTGCCTATGGCAGAGGGGTTGAAACTAGATGACCTTCAAGTTGCCCTCCAACCCAAACCATTGCATGATCCCATGAATCTATGCTTCTACAAAGATGTCCCACTTCTTAGTACAAATTAGATATTTAAAAAAAAAAAAAAAAAACCTGTTCTGGAAGGATTAATCAATCCGTATGGACTTTTGTGTTCCTTGGACTTTGGAATTTGATCTCATTCATTTAGAGATAGAATATGTGTCTATACATCATACTGACAAAAGAACAGAAACCTTATAAGCATTCCTAAGCCTAAACTTTGAATACTTGCTATTCTTGAATTGCAAATTCACTGTATTTCATCAAATTACGGTGCATAATATATAGTTGGGTAACTTGAAGCACGATGCCCTTTATGTAACACATTGCCATCTTCAAAAATCACGAGTCTTTGAGACCAAGTCTTAGAAAAAGCAGGCATACAGACCTGGTAAACATACTGTATTTCTTAGCAAGGAATGCCAAGTTGCTCTCTTATTATCTATACAGAGAACATCAATCCACAAGCAACTGCATTGGAAAAAAAAAGCATTTGTTTGAATTTATTACAGATGGACAGATTGCAATCAAATTTAAAAGTGCATATTGCAAAAAAAGAGAAAGCAGTAAGTGAAGAAAAAGTGTATTAGATCATCTCATATATATATATGTATATGTGTGTATATATATATATATATATATATATATATATATATATGCACAGAAGAAACAAGGCGATTCAGTATCTTCATAAAACAGGTATGTGGGGAAATAAATAATGCAGATTCCTAATACACTACAATACCAAAATTGTATTTTTTAGAAGAGTTTAATTTATCATTCAAACAGATGCTTCTGAGACTCTTTCCAGGATCTACTCCCCAAATGCTAATGCTTACATGTCACATTCTTTTCTGAAATCTATTAAAATAAGCTACCCACCCTCTCAACTTTGAAGAGTTAGCACATTTGGGGAAAAATTTATTGTTGCTTTATTGTTTTTGACATTTTCTTCAGTGATTGTCCCACAGACACAACATCAAAGAGACTGCAGAAATGTCCTGCTCAAAGGAAAAGTAAAACTTAATAAAATATTTCTTGATTTCAGGAAAACAGTTATTGAGAGAGAAAAGAAGTGCATCCAATTTTTTGCAATTGGAGATGATAATGACACAATTGCAAATGAAAAATGGTAAAACTACTAGATGCACAAGTTGAGATTCACTCCATATAAAATAAACATTTAATTTCTGTCTACTGATTTTCTACATTCTGGAACTGTCAGTAGATACGTGTGTCTTAGTTTTTACAAAAAGGAAAATTTTTTACCTAAGATATGGCAATTAAATCAAGAAGAGAAATCTTGTCTTTTGATCTTCAAAGGTACTCTTCTCATTTCTTTAATTACAAAGAAATTCACACACTGCAGGCTCTATTCAGTCCCTTTAAGATGGGTTACTGATGGCTTGCTCATGTCTTTTGAGATGGGTGTCATTATCGAGGGTATATTACCAGTCCTCCAGCTGCTGAGAACACAGGGTCCCCTAAAAGTCTTTAGTATCTGATGGCCTCATGGCACTGCCTTGCATATTGTAATATTGCACAGAGTTTCAAATGGTGCTTGACCTATTTCATTATTTTTGAGAAAGTGAATCAATATCTTTAGGAATATTAGTTCGTTAGAATTTAAATATGTGTGTAAATTATGTGCCTTGAATAAGTCTATTGAAGTTGTCCCTCACTAAGTAACTAATAATTGGAATAAAAGTCCTACTGGAAGTGAGCATTCAGTGGAAAAAAACAGGTGATAGGTGTATCTTCTAATTTAAATTAGCAATTTGATGGACCTTAGAGAAACTTACATATAATTTAATTTCATCTGATCTTAAGTCTGTCTGATTTTGTACATCAAAATCACCAAGGCACACTTTACAATGCAAACACATAGTGCCAATCCACAATTTAACAGGCTTGCTTACATTTTATGGCCAATGAAATATAACATTCACTACCCTCTGTAACAACTTCCAGGACATTATATTTTGACATACTGAAACTCCCTTTCTTTCTCTTAGATTTTTCTTCTGGAACCTTAATTTAACAATGTGAAACCATAATAAATTTAGCTTTTTAACAGAAAATCCTATACATTATTCTACATACCAAAATGCATCAACATACCTAAATGTAGCTAAGACAGGGAAAAGGCAAGAAAAATCCTCTCAGAGAGCTGTAAACGATGCTACAAACTTTATTCCATGTAATATAATAGATATTTCACCCTGAGGCTCATTCTGATAAAGTTTTTTTTCTCAGTAATAACCTTTATAATAAAGTCAGATCATATGGATATAGTCTAATTAGTCCTCAGTTTTATTTCACAGGTCAGATTTGTTTCAGGTATTCAAAAATGCAGGCAAAGATGAGTTCTCTGGCTGTATGGAAAGAAAGTAGAAAGGAATATTAAACAAAAGGGTTTGAGAAGAAAACAGTGGGAGCCTGGGAATGTATGAAAGGTTCTATTGAGTTTCCAGGGGTACTTAGAAACTTTCAAAGATTCTGAAAAGCTTAAGGCTTTGCTTGTATTTCTCTCTTTTCAAGATTATTTATTATTCTGTTTTAAATATATTCTGTGTTATAAGTTTTAGACACTGGTTATTATCTCTAGGTTCCCTGGATTTTAAATGAAGTCAAAACTTGCCTCAGAAATGTCACAGCGCCCATTAATATTAGACTGACACTTACAGAAATGAGATTGCTAGTTTTCTGTTAAATTAGCTTTATTCCAAGAGAATCATGTTTATAATATACCCAGTTGCCAGGCCACTGGTTCTTTCCTCAAGGTCCTTGTAAGTGTATACATATCACCAAAAATTCAATACAAGGATCAAAACAAGCAGCAGTATAGAATATTTTTTTTTCTTGAAAAGAAAGTAAAAGTAAAAAAAACCCTTTTTTATTTCTCCCCAGACTGACTTGCATTGAGAGATGTTGAAAGTATGTGAGTACTTAATTTTGAGTATTATGAGTATTTTTTGAGTACTTACTTTTTCTGGACATGGATAATAGTGTGCTGAGCTTATATTAAATAATAATTAGTATATTGATGACAATATTGTCTTCAAGCAGTTATTTTTTTTAAATTGTATTATTTTATCATATTGTTTATCCATGGCATTTCTACAACATTTAGGAATCAGTATCACATTGATATACTTCAAGTAGATATTTTTATATAGAAAAGTACATACACGGTTGACCTTCTTATGGAAAGAAAATAATTATGAAAATGTCTGTTTGAAAATCTCTAGACTTGATCTAATATTTCTAATAAAATATAAAACAGGAAAAAAAAAGCCCAACCAGAACTAAAAAAGGGATTGATATTGCTTTATGAAATAATTTCCTATTTTCAATGGGTAAAGATCATAGATAGGGTTCAGAAATTCAGAGAGGAAATACTTATAGAAAAATCATTGTGTCAGGAGTAAAAGCCCCTGTAGAATGCCTAGTCTGTAGAGACATCTTGAGCTTTTATCCTGTATGAAGGAATTTCTTAGCATTGCTACATAATGCAATTTTTTGTATTATTGAAGACTGAACTGATTTACAGAGTCTGATCACCTGTAAATCACCTGATTTACAGAGTCTGCACATTTCAAGCTAAAGATCAAACTGCCATCCCTTTCTTCAAATATTTCAGCTGTGACTTATTCTGAATATTCAAAATATTCATCAACTGCTTTCTACCAAAGCATATGAAAAAAAGAAAAAAAAAAACAAAAAAGAGAAGTAGAAAATATGTTTGTGTGCTCTCAGCAGAGAAAGCTGAGAGTGGAATGCTGTCACTTCCCTGTGGTACCATCCTCTAGCAATCATTTGAATTTGTTTTTCAACTTCTTAGCTGTACTCTCCCTTGCTTTCCTACCCAGAGATGCTTGCCTCTGTCTGTGCCACTGGGCTCTGCTCAGCACACTGCACAACTTGGATGTCATCCAGGGAAGAGCTGCAGAGTCTGCTCATGCCCTACCAGGGGGGAATCAAGATCTGGTGCATATGCAATGTGTCATCCAGTTTTCTCAGAACTTGTAAAAGATCCAGCTGTGCTGTTAATTTGATCAGGCCTGAGGCCTTCCACAGCACATCATTTTTGCTTGATTTATATTCTAGAACCTACATTAGATTTCTAGGAATCAATGGGAGATAGATTCTTACCAAGGTCCTCACACTGAAAGAGAAAAGTAAGGGTCGAGAAAAGGTAATGGATGTAATGCATTCTGTAAACATGTTTTCTGCATGTTTGTTTGGGAAAGAATTTTTCTTGCAGAGTATCTCACAACAAGAAGGATCAAAGAGATAATAATTTTTCAACATTTAAATTTTTTAATTTTTTTAAAAACATAAGAACAGACAAAAACTGGCTATTTGCCTACTTGGAAATTATTTTTTTAATTGCTCTGAATATACAAAATCCTTCCTTTTGTCCTGTTTTTTTAAAGTTATCATTATTATACTGAAATAATTTAGTTGTTTCCACCTTTTTTTTCATATCTTGACAAGAAACATCTTGAAAGCAAAACAAATTAAAACAAGAAAATCTGAAATCACAAAGGCAGCAAATTCAAGTGGTCATGGCATAAAATTTTTACTCTAATAGAAAAGTTACTAGGACTGGTGCAATAAAGTGAAATGACAAATCAGATGCATATACTGAAGGAGGATATTTTCAAAAGTAAGAATCGGGTACAAAAATCCAATCCCTTCAAAGGAAGAAAAAGCACTTTGTAAATTAGGCAAATAAAGGAATGTTTACTTTTCTTTAAAATAGTTTCAGAGGGTCAACTTTTTTCTAAGAAGGATAATTGAATAATTGAATAATTGAATAATTGAATAATCGAGACATCCCTAGTTAAGATATTTCTTATTATGTCTTTTGAACATTTGTTAGGGAAAACTTCCTGTCTGACCATTCAGGAGTCACAGTTCCACCACCTGAGGCTTTAACTTCTGGCACTGAAGTTCTGGATTGTTCCAGTGACCCAAGGGGACCCACCTGAGTGCCTACCTCACCAAAATCAGGAAGTCAGACTAGGTTTTCCAACCAGCTCAACACCGGCTTTCCCATAGCAGAGTCTCATGCCTTTGGTTCCTTTAGGTAATTTTATCATGGTGCAGCATCAGAATAACATCTCAAGCTGGTGTTTCTGAGGTGGGACCCCTAAGAAAGGAAACACTGAGCTTTTGTACCCTCTCAGTCTAAGTGCATGAGAGTCCGTGGCAATTGGCTCCTGCGTCTCTGGGCGTCTGGCCACCAGGCTGGTGCCACAGATTCTCATGCTATTTGCAATGCAAAGACTGGTGCCAGTTCACAGCCTCTTGCCTCTGGCTCACACCACCCAGAGCTCAACCTGCAATGGGCACTGTAGCATCACACTGAGCTACTTGCACTAAATGTATTTTTTTTTTTTTTGGTAATTGGAATTAGTATTCAAATGAAACAACTGAAAATCAGAGGGTTGGTGTTTATGTTTAGGTACACATAGGTTTGGTAGCACCCGTTAAGGAACACTGCAGAAAATGGATGTTGGGAGTTTTTATTAAATTATGTAAGTATAGCACCTTGTGACCCAGAATCACAAAACCACAGAATGGGCCAAGTTGGAAGGGATCACAGTGAGTCATCTGGTCCAACCTCCCTGCTCAGGCAGGGCCATCCTAGAGCACACGGCACAGGATTGTGCCCAGATGGCTCTTGAATATCTCTGGTGAGGGAGACTCCGAAAATTTACTGGGCAATCTGTTCCAGTGCAGGGACACTTGGACAGTAAAGAATTTATTTCTCATATTCAGGTGAAGCTACCTGTGTATCAGTTTCCACCCATTGCCTCTTGTCCTGTTACTTGGCACCACTGAGCAGAGCTTAGCTCCATCCTCCTGCTGTGGATGCCATGGGACAGAGAGAGAGAAATAGCAAGCGTTTCTCACAGTGGCTTGTGAGAAATTTTTGGGAGCTAGAAAGATGTGATAACCTGTTGACTATAAATAATTTGCAGGTGCTGTTTTTCTACTTTGTTTTTCTGTTCCTCTCAAGGACAGTGTGTGAGAAAGGTGCTTTTGTTAGTTAGCCAATAGAATAGAATCTATTGTACCACTCTATAAAAAACACGTGGTTCTTTTGATTAAAGTCTTTTCTTCGCCTTTGCTATGATCCTGCCTCTCATCTGCTCCTGCCCCAACCCCGGTGACACTCCTGCCACCCTCCCTTCAGGTACTGACAGACATTGATGAGCTCCCCTCCCATTTGTGTCTTCTCAAGGCTGAAGAGGCCCAGCTCCCTCAGCCTGTCCTCATAACAGAGATGTTCCAGTCCCTTCAGCATCTTCCAGTCCCTTCATCATCACCTTTGTCACCCTCCTCTGGGCCTGTTCCAGGAGTTCCATGTCTCTCTTGTACTGAGAGCCCAGAACTGGACACAGAACTCCAGATGAGCTTCACTAGGGCTGAGTAGAGGGGCAGGATCACCTCCCTCAGCCTGCTGTCACTGCTCTCCCTAATGCACCCCAGGGTACCACTGGCCCTCCTGGCCACAAGGACACTGCTGGCTCCCCAGGTCCTTCCTACAGAGCTGCTCTGCAACAGGTCAGCCCCCAGCCTGTGCTGGTACATGGGAGTTTTTCACCCCCAGGTGAAGGATCCTGTATCTGCCTTTGTTGAACTCCAGAGGGTTCTTCCCTGCCCATCTCTTTGACACAAAAATTCAACTCTATTAAAACTTAAAAACACTGGAAGAATAATTGACTCCCTAAAGCTGCTAGCATATGTTTTAAATATAAGAAATAGTTAGTCATGCATGTACGTACAATATTTACAGTCTCTCAATAAAATAGATATGAGAATTTAATTTTTTTTTGTAAATATATGAGAAGCGACTGGAAGAAACAAAAAATTATAAGAGGAATATTAAAAATATTGATAAGGATCTTAACATTTGAGCACTCCTGCAGGTTGATAGCAAATTTACTACAGTTTTATAGGGCAAAAAGTCTGAAAAAAGTTTCAAATACTTTTAGCTTACTACCAAAACAGTACATTCCTTACAAAATTAAAAAAATGTTAAAAAACGATTTGTGAAAATGTGTAGATGATTTATTTATGCAAGTTTCTGAAATTTTGAATAGTCATTAGAACCCTACCTTAAATTTGATTATGCAGTGGCTACATTTGAGGTTTTATTTTGGTTCAATATAGGCCTTTCTCATTGTCATCCACCAGCACTAACATTGGATGTTTTAGTCATCATAGGCTATCCAGACATTCTGATTTAATCTGTAAAATAGTTTTGCTGGAAATTATGAAAAAAAATTTCATACTTGTTTCATAGGAATAAAGATGAGGTAACCAGTTTTTATCTCCTGATGCATTTTTGAGGAGTGTCTTAAAAAAAATAGGAGGCCAGATACAGTTTTTACTTTACCCTATTGGATCTGAACCCAAATTTCCCAAGGAACAGAACTGATCCTATTTCTGTTTCTCCAGCTGTTGATTTTTCCCTTGGGGCATAATTAGGGTTTCCATATGCCCAGTTCCTACTTCATGCCATATGTGTTTCCTTTATATCTGTACTTGATATCTCAGCATTCCGATATTTAAAGAACCTTGAGCTTATTTGACAAAGTATCAAACAGGGGTAATAGGATTAAAGGGAAACTTCAGTTTAAAATTTTCCAACTTGTAATAGGAATCTAAATACTCAGTTCTCATTAAAATTGTTGATAACTGTGTATGCAAATGATTAGAAGCTAAAATTAAATTATCTAAGATGAGAATCTTCCCTTTCCTTCCTTCATTCCTATCTCTGTCACTGAACTGGAAGTTCTACTATTTATTCTATTCCCATATGAAGAACTGTGATTAGGAGAGATTTTGAGGCCAAATACTTTACAGAAAGTTGCAAAGTCATCAAAAATATATTGTTGTGTTAAATAATATTATTTTAAACTAGAAAAGTACTGAATATATCTACCCATAAATCAAAGTTCTCTGTATTAATTCATGTTCAGGTGGTGATGGACAAAATCTTGAAGAATAACCAGTTAGTACCAACTAGCATCAGAGCCATTGTGTTTCAAGAAATATATTTCTTAGAATAAGTTTGGAAAACAAAGCAGGTAATCCAAGAAACATATTTCTGAAACTAAGCTCACTAAAAAATTTCTGATCACAACACTTCTTTCATTTTGATTCTATAATTCATGTTGAATTGACTATGTGGCATTATTTACTTTATTTAATACAGTTTCAGTGGAAATATGTGAATAATATCCATTAATGCATTCACAGGTACTTACGAACTTGCAGGCATTCTCATTTCCACTCACTTCAGAAATCATCTGTGTTGTAGGAAGTGCAAACTACCATGTCAGGATGACAAAGGAAATTTATGTCTCCTTTCTTCTGTTGTTTCAACAGGAGTATTTGGATGAAAAATACATCATGTTGGAGGCCGTTCTGTGGTCTGAATTCAAGTATTATCCCTGACTCCTTATACGGAAAGAAGACAGCAAATTCAAGAACTTAAGCCTCCTCTTAGTTGATGACATGGACACAGGCATGAAGACACACAAATATGTTCTTTTGCTCTTGTTATGACTTAGTGAATCTCCTAGTTTTAGAAAAAAAAAAAACATACTGGATTTGTTTAGTATAGTTCCAATAAAAGATTAGTACTACCTTTATAGCATCAAAATGAGATTGCCAAAACCAATGTGAATGACTAAAATTTTTCATATTAAATGATCCATTTATATCCCCCTTCTGTAGCTTCATACTGCTAAACAGTGTCTTTAAAAAAAAGTAAGCAGTATTTTTACCCCTTCATGCAGTTATTGGTGTAATTGATTTTATGCAGAAGGTGCTGAGATACTACATGAATGCACAGAGCCTCCAAATATTTGGCAGTTATGACCTGTCCCAAAGGATAAGGCCGTGTCTTGAAATATGAGAAAGGCCAGTGCAAAATATCCACCTCTCCTGAGAATTTAGGACTCAGTTCCATCCATGATGCACAGCATATTAGAGTTTGAGTTACAGCAGTGATTCGCTGCACATTAACCCAGCTTAAGTTCCTTGAGGTTCTTTCTCCATCTTTTGTGGAGTTTTGCAAAATGTGAGCTTCCATTAAACAAAGAAAGATCTCTAATTTTTCTGCTTCTAAGAAAAAGTTTTCATTCTGCAAAGAAGTATAGTTATATATTTACTCTATTCCTGCATGGGTGGGAACAATTCCAACAACAGTGAAGACTTATTCATCTTAGCGTTGAACTGACAACAAAGCCAAGTTGAAAGTTAGCATTACCAGCATATATTTCCAAACAGAGGAAGTTAAATAAAACAGAGGATGCTATTAACTTTTACTACAGTTTACATTATGAGAACAACTTTGTCTTAGTATCTTTCAGAAGACTGATCATATTTTTCTGAAAAAAAATGACTTATACTATTCTGTCAGTGATTTAGAATCATAGAACCTATAAAATTACAGAATAATTTGGAATGGAACAGACCAAAAATCTAGTTCTCATCCCCCTGACATAGGCAGACACTCTCCCAGATCAGATTGCCCCACCAAGCCTGGTTATGAGCACTTCCAGGGATGAGGCATCCATAACTTCTCTAGGAAAACTATTCCAGTGCCTCACCACCCTCACAGTGAAGAATTTCTTTTTACCATCTAATCTATACCTACTTTCTTTCAGTTTAAAGCCATTCACCCTCATCCTATCACTACAGTCCCATGTCAATGTCCGTGTCAGTACCCTTAGGTAGGGGCAGGCTGCTGTACTTCCTCTGATAGCTCCCACAGGACCCACAGATGCATCTCATCAGGTCCCATTGACTTGTGCATCCTTGGGTTCTTTATGTGGTCTCAGACCTGATTTTATTCCACAGTGGGTAGTTCTTCATCCTCCCAGGCCCTACCTATGCCTCCTGCAACTTGGACAGTATGGCTAGAACACTTGCGACTGAAACCCAAGGCAAAAAATTATTCAGTCTCTAAGTCTCCATATCCCAGGTCTCCCATTTCCTTCTGGGAGGGCCCTGTGAGAGACTGGAAGGATTGCTGACTTGAAACATTTTGTGTGTGGGGAAGGGGCAGGCTGGGCCTTACTCTGGTGAGGTGATGCCCTGTTTTGCACACCCCACCCCCCAGACCCATACCCCAGCCTGGCAGTGGCTGCTTATCCCTGGCACACTGGAGGCAATGCTCCAAACTCTACCACCGGAGCCCCAGTCTAGCCCCAGAGTGGCCAAATGGCATGGGGGAAGGAAAGGCAAAGGGAACCAGATATGCTTTCATATGAATATGGATTCAAACTCGTGCACATTTTCCTACCTCCTCAGAGCAAAGCAGGACATTACTGCAGCAAAAGAAGCACATGTAGTAATGGTGAGTGACGTGTAAAGCATGACTGCGCAGAGGAAAGGGATGTAGAACTATTGGTTGCCCCTTCAAGGAGGGAGAAAAAAGCCTGACAGAAGAGCAGTAGAGAGAACTGGAAAGTTCTGTCCAGGTGTAAACAAAATGGTCAAATAAACAAATTAAAAAATCTTGGATTTGAACACCAATGAAGGGTTTGATAAAGCTGAAAAGGTTGTTGGAGAAACACAAGTTTTGTAATAATCAATAAATGCATAATAAATTTTCATGTCCAAAAAAAAACCAAAACAAAAAAACACAAAAAAAACCCACCAAAAACCCCCACAAAATGAAGACATCCTCACAGCACATCCCCAATGATAATAAAATCAAACTCTTGCAGACTAAAGACTTAAAATACACTCAACTGAAATCCATAAAAAAATTCTAGTGAATCTAAAGTTATCAAGTTCCTCTCAATAAATAAATTCAACAATTTCCTCATATTCTATTCCTTTGGAAATTTAGGACATTTTCTGTATTTGTTGGAATTATGGTATAAAGGTTTTATTACCTAAAGTTGAGGAGCTTGGGTATGAGGACACACATGTGCATATGTGCCACCGACATGTTCTATGAAAAATCCTTTCCTTAGGATCTTTTCCTCCTGAGAAGCGAGAGGCCTCAAGAACAAACAATAAACAATGATTATCTGCTGCTGTGGAATGCAACAGGGGGAATCTGTGATTGGTCTCATCTGGTTGTTTCTAATTAATGGCCAATCACAGTCCACCTGTCCAGACTGTCTTGGTCAGAGACAAGTCTTTGTTACTCATTCCATCTCTATTCTCAGCTAAGCCTTCTGATGAAATCCTTTCTTCTATTCTTTTAATATAGTTTTAATATACTATATAACAGAAAATTATAAACCAAGCCTTCTGAACATGGAGTCAACTTTCTCGTCTCTTCCCTCATCCAAAGACCCCTTTGAACAATGCATCACATCTGATCACACAACATGCGCCTGTATGACTATGTATTGATGGTCACAATTAATGTTCACAGAGATAATGATATTCATGGGAAAGGAAGATTCTTGTTCATCTGTTTTAGAGCAAAGATGTGAATAACCCTGGACTGCAGAAACACCCAGTTTAAACAATGGTAATCTTTACTGAGGAATGGGTTTTGCAGGATTGGTTTTTAAAGCGTGTGATACAATGGACTCCAAACCATATAGTATACAAAAGGAGAATACAAATTGCCAACTAGGTGTTAGGAAGGTGGGAGTACCAAGTCAGTGTTGGTGATGGTTCTTTACTTATAGTTCATATCAAAGTACTATTGCTTTTCTGTTATCATTTCCCAAATAAATTATGCTTTTTGCCTGTTATAACTGTTTCATTTTTTATTTCCTCTATCTGGTTCTACATATTTTCTTGTAGTAAAAGTCAGGACTGAGCACTGATTAGTAGGGGGGAGAGGCTCCCTGAGCTGGGAAGAGATTGGAAAGGAAGAATCTAAAGCAGCAAGAACAAGAATAGGACATGCACTTGTGATATTTTATTCACTGAAAAACAGATCACCTGCATATTTAGACATGCTCATCATTGTTGCTGACAGTATGCAGGAGAATAATTAGACATGTACAATTATTATTTGACTGAAGAATTAGTTTATTATTTAATTGATGTATTTCTCTACACAAGCTGATGGGGTAAGAGGTGTCTTTTGTTAAATTTTGATGGGAAGCAGTAGAGGGGTGTTTTAAGCTATTGCTGCTTGAAGGATGAACAGCGATAATGATTTTATTCAGTTCAAGTCTTCGATCAAAATATAAGTAGAACTTCTACCCCTATTATGTGCTTTTGAGGCTGATGTGTAATGGTTTTTCTTCACTGATACTTTAGATAATTCATCTCACATGTATTTCTGGGTCATGCAGTGTACCTATAGCTGCTCCTGATGGTCTTATGAAGACTCAGTACTTTAAACTCAAGATCTAATGACCAAAACAGCTTCTGAAATTGAGCACTGTGTGATTATTCCAACTTGTGGAGATATACTAGGGAATCTCCAGCTGCTTTGGGGCTTGTTAAAGTCACTGGTGCTCACACAGCCTGAATTTACAAGACTTCATGCATTCCATTTAAAAGAGAACATTCTGATTTCAGCTGGAGTTAATTTGCTCATCAAAGTAGCACAACTATGAGTTTTACTCATTTGGGATTCTTACCATGAAGCCTCCTTCTACTTCAGAAAGGTTTAGTAAAGTGAATAATAGTTTGAGAAATTCAAGCCTTTAGAATATAATGTCAAAAATATCTCAAAAGTGTGAATGTTTATAGACTAGTGAAAAAAACCTACACAATCCTGGGTTAAAACAAAAGGAGAAAAAAACCAAACAAAAAAATCCACTAAAACCCAAAGCAAAGAACTTGACTATCAGTGTTCTCAGAATCAGCTCCCTCTCCCTTGGGAGTTGTGCACAGAAAATGTGCAGTAAAGAGCGAGACTAGCACAATAAAAGCAATATTAAAAAAATCCCTCATAACTGAACATCAGTGTTTTGATTTGTTTCATGTGCATCTTGTCTGCAGTGTGACAAGGTAAATGTTGTAGCATAGCTTAAGTTTCTTTGTATGAAGAAAGACTCTAAGTATTTGAAAGCAGGAAATTTGAAGCATATTTAATTTTAGATAGAGCAAAGCTGAAACATTAAGTGGTTATGCTAGGAAGAAAATTAAATTCATACCCCAATGTATGAAGTCCTTTCGTTTCTTCAAAATAGTCTTTGAGATCTGCTACTATCCAGTGATTCATTTGGTTCCTCTTCATAGCTATTTCCAGAACACAAATCAGTGCCTGACAGTTTGATCTTTAGAGCTATGAAAAGGTAAAATATATAGAGATATATAGGTATAGACAGCCATTTTGTTCCCCCAACTGTATCTAAAAAGAAGGGTTAAACTTACACTGAAATTTGCATTTTATTTTAAGAACAAATAGTTTGATAAAGGCGGACTGCTAGCATCAATGCCATGATGCTATGGAACAGTGTTGATGCAAGTGCTTCTAATTTTTGCTTTTCTCCAGGAAAGGAATACAGGCTGATTAATAAACTGGAGGAGAGAAGGAAAAAGATGTTTTGAATGTATTTGTTAAACATATATTTTCTACATTAAATTACTGGATTGTTCTACATTTTTTCCCTTTGTTTAAATGTTATATTCTTCACAACCATGGCAGAAATGAGTGATTTTTATCAGGCTAATAGTTTCAGGGTTAAAGTATTTGGATGAATTGAGTAGATCTCACAAAGATGGTAAGAAATAACAGGCGGGAATGCATCAGGGTGGGATAGAAACACTATCTATACTTACAGTAGATACAAATTCTTAATGGTGGAAATTCATATCTCTGAAAGTGCTGAGGTTTTTGTATCATTTTGTCCCTGTACAAGAATGAGAGACTCATACATTAGTATGCTACACCCAAATTATATTTTGCTGGAAATCATTACTGTTTAAAGCAGAGTGGGTTTGGCCATCAGTAGGTAATAAAAAAAGTGTTATGTAGTCTATTTAAAAAAAAAAGTTTTATCTTATGAAACTGAGATACTAAGATATATTTTCTATTTTTCAAATATAATTTTTCAGTACAAAGCCATTGTTATCAGCACTAAAATAATACATTAATTGAGTATTTTGGATGTGAAGTAGAATATCTGAAATAAAATCAAGGACTGTTTAAAGGTCATACAGAAATGATGGGAAGAAATAAACCAAGTCATTGAAATGTTACAAGCAACAGAGGAAACTTGGATAAAGCTGAGCAAGGTTTAGGAAGAAATTGAGGTAGAGGAAGAATTAGAATACATTGAGGTGGGAACAAAATTTGCAAAACATTTAGCAATACACTGCATTTCACTGTGTGAATTCAGCAAGAGCCCTTTGGTTCTTTATCATATCCTTTTTGTGCAACTCATATGAGAGCAGTATTTTGGGAAGAGATTGCAATGTTTGAAGTGAAACATAGTAAATAGTGATACATTAGGGAAAACAGAGCAGGATCACAGAGCACAGACCATATTTAGCAAATATTACCTACTTCAGTAGCTGTGTCTAAAGAGAATGCTTATTGGTAAGCTTGATTTATCATCTTAAGTTTATTTTACTTTCAAAATCTTGGGAATCACACAGGCAGTTTGAGCTTTATACCTATGCAAGAGTAAATTACGTGTTCATGCTTGGGTATGTAAGTCAACTATTTGTGGGTGGTTTTATTCATAAACACCTCTCATCTCTGCTTTTAAAACTTTATTACCCTGGAATACAACATCTGTTACCAACATGCTACTTTAGCGCTGTCTTCAGCTCTGTCATACACCCGGATAAGATAAACATCTAGCATTTCTTCCACTTGTTGATTTCAAACGTGCAATACCAAAGCATCTCAAGCAAAATGCAGATGGGCGTGGAAAATTGCAGATCCCTGAGAATGACCAGCCACAATTCAGTCAGGAAACTGTGCTTTTTGATGAGAAAATTACCTTAAGAACACTGGTACATTGTATACATGTTGCTGTTTCCAAAGGCAGGTTGGGGGTTAAAAAATTACTTAACAAAACATGAGGGTGACAACTACTGTCACTTTTTTATGAAGGTTTAATAAAAGTATTCTAATTGGCCTTGCTGCATCTAATAAAATATTTCATTCTCATCCTTAATCATGTCTGTTTACAAATAAGTTAGCTCTGCATCTGATATACAGATGTTCAATGCACACTTCTCACATTGTAAATTTTGCATGATTATTCTTGCATAGGCAGTTTTAGTTGGAATAATGAACTCTGAAGATGGTCTTGTACAAAAGACTTGGACGCTTTTCTGTTAGTTTTTCTTAATGTATGTATATAAATGAATTATGTATAAAGAAAATTTTGTTATTTAAAGGACCAGGGTAAGCACATAAAAATAAAAAAAGGGTATTACAAACCTCACAAAGACCGCATAAGAACTATGGTAAAGGTGAAATCACCAATTTTACATAGGATCAGCAGATTGCTCTAGTAAAACTCACTACTGTGCAAGCAGCCCTAGCCCAAGAAGGGCACATGAAAGGTTGGTAGAAATTCTGTGCAGAATTTAGATTAGCTACTTTAGTGTACTAATATAAGTTTTAATATCTTCCTTAATAATAAAATTCATTTATATCCCAGACGTCAGGTTATTGGTCTCTTGGCCCCTTCGAGGAAGTAATTGAGCACCTGTATGGGGACAATGTGAATTGAGGAGTTCTGATTAGTTTTCTCTAGTTATAAATTATTTATCACCTCATTCCATTTTCCTCTTACACCTATTGGGACGTTTTCACAGTCTTGTTGCATAATAAGAAAGTGAACATCAGGATTCTATTTGCTATGGTTCACCCTCATGAGCCATTTAGCATTTTGTAATTCCACAGAAAAAGCTATCAGATCAGCAGAAATGAAGTGAGAGTTTTATAGATGTTTTCTGTTATATGATTTCTTTTTTAAAAAGGTAATGACTGACATATTTAAAAATGAGTAATTTGGTTGGCAAATCTTAACCTCTGATGTTATACAGGACATATACGGCTGAAAGAGCAAATGTCTGTCCTACTTCCAAAATACATACATCATAAAATACATACAAAATGCTTGCATTTATTCATGTTGAAAGTGAATACCAAGTTTTAACACAGCTTAATACATTTAAAGAGCACTTCTGCATTTTCCATTTTGGAAAATGGCTTTCTTAGAGGGGAATGCTATAAAACAGTAGTCTTTTCAACCATGTGATTTTTCACACCCACTTCCTTCTGTACACTTTTTATCTTAAAGGACTAGATCACAGTTTCTTTCCTTCCATCTGCAAGTGAGACAAGATGGTGATGTAAAATCTGTGAGTAAACATTTAGTCTTAGAAGATAGCCTTTTGTACTCATTGACTCCAGTCCATCAGTTTGGACTAGGAATTGTAGATTAGTGCCTTTTCAAACTTCTTATTTATTACATAAAATCTAATAACAGAAAATATGTTGTCAGGTATTTGGGGTTGCATATGAGAGATCATACAGAAACCAAAATATCTATAACATCCAGAACTTGTTAGTTGGAAAGTACCCAGTGACTGTAACACTTGTTTGTAGCACAGTTGTGATCTGCCACTCTGATATGATTAAAGGCCAATACAACAGCATATAGTTTACTAAAAGACTTGAGTAAAGTTGGGAAGAGATTATAGGCTGGATACTGTGTATTCTTCCAAGAGTTCATGTTGCAGAAGGGTGTAACTAAATATGACCAGAGGAAAGAAGTGGTAAAAAAATATCACCGACTTTGAGGCCTACTTCTGAGAAGAGGCTTATCTGGCCATTCAAGCTCCAGGCTCTGCAGCAGATTTCCAAGGTGGGAAAGACACCAAATTTCCTCTAACTGCAAGTAACAAGGTGGGGGATGAATGCTTATGGTAGCAGACAACTTGATCTGGGAGCCCTCTTAGCTCAATCTTCCTATGTTCCATTAGCATTATTCCAATGAATTGCCATTGTTGCATGCTGGAAATACTGGATATGCCTAAATTCCTCACATGATTCCTGTCTGCTGGACTCAACCCTTCCTTGTGTGACCTGGAGAAGGTGACTGGTTTCCCCCAAAGTGCAGACTTGTTTGAGACCTAAGAAAGGCAGTTTAGCTTCATCTTGTGTCATGTGAGTTTCAGTCTAGTACCATTTAGAAAAAAAAACCAATAAAATACTGTAATTCTGGAAGCTGAAGTCAGTTGGAAAACTTACAATGACCTTAATAATTAGGCCAGGCTATGTCACACTCTCACATGGATTGCTCTATTTTTAAAGGTGGTAGGAACTCCTCATAGATTGAAGTTTCCTCTAAAAAGAGTATATGAATGACAGTATGTTCCTTACCTCCCAAAGAGACAAAGCCTCCCTGAGGCCTCACCACCCACTTCTTTACGGCTTTTTACAACAGTATTTGTAGGAGGCGGTATAGCCCATGTTTACATCTATTTGGCTTATTATGACTGATTTGAATAATTTGATGCTTTGAACAAAACTTTCCTCTTCTTTATTGCCAATAATATGATATATATTCAGAGAAAATAACAAATTTCTTGTTAAGGAGCTACCAAATCCAGTTTCATGGACAAAGAGAGGGGGGAAAGCACTGATGATGTGTGATGTATTCAGTAACTGATCACTAGAAAAAAAGAAACAAATTGAATAATTCTACACCTAATTTAATTTGTCAGAACATATTAATCATATAGAGCCAATGCTGCCCTCTGACTAATAAATTAATTTTCAACTGGTATAATAGGGATTGTGATCAAATGTCTGAAGGCAAAATTAAACCCCCAATTTGGATATTTCCTAAACCTGGGTAGCTGTTTGACTGTCCTAGTCTTTCCATTATTCAATGGGAAAATAATTATTTTTGGTGGATTGCATAAGGAACCATCTCATTTGTTTTGCAGAAAGAACAGACACACGATTTGCAACATCAAAAGGCAGCTCTTCAGAGGGAAAACAGCAGGTCAAATCTTCACTTAATGCACTGCAATACAGCCAGGTAGATAAAACCTGACACAATATTTTTCAGAGCTCCTGTTTTTCATTACATCAAATTCAGGTTTATGGTCTAATAAAATTCCAGGCAGGAACTGTAAATTCTGAAAGAAAAGGAGATTCAGGTAATTTCTAAAGAACAAGCCAGAAAATTATTTGTTTTAAGAAATTACTGAATACTATTACTATATCCAAAAAAAGGTCATTGTGCTTCTACTTTGTAGATTGAGTTCACGAAATCCATCTGGAAGGAAGAATGTTGAGTAGTAGAGGTATTGAATTAAGAAGTATTATATTCACTGTGAGATGAAGATAGTTGAAGAATGATGAAATAAAGGTATTAACTATATATTTATATTAATGGTTTACTCAAAGTGTTTAGATAATGCTAGTCCTCAATCTTACACTAGAAATTAACTTAGCATTCACATGGAATCAAATGATAATTGAGAAATGCTGTTGAAGGATATATTCGACAAGCTTTTTTCTGGTGGGGATTTTGTGAAAATTATTTGTTGTGGGGATTTTTCTTTTTTTTTTCTTTTTCCTTTTTCTTGATGCAAGTAAAATTTGGATTATGAGGCAATTTCGAAAATAAAAGAGATTGCTTAAATTGTTTAAATTGATTGATTAATAAACAATATAATTCAATTCAATATTCTACTCAGATTTTTTTTTTGTCACAGATGGAAACTGAGCCCCATTAGACGACAAAAACCACCTTATTTTTTTGTGTGTTTTGTTTTTGAACTAACCAGCCAAGAAAATGCATCTGCTTTCCATTTTTATCCAATTTTGACTGCTTCTAATACTGAACTAGTTTCTTAGAGCAACTGTATGCCAAACTGTCTGGAGCACCTTGAGAAAAAAGTGGTTTTGTTCTCAGGAAAATCTGAAACCTCTCATAAAAAGATACATAATAATTTCTGTTCTGGAATGAAATGCATTACATGAATTGTGCTCACAAGCACGAACTGAGCCATAACTATGCCTCACATGGTATGGGGCTGAGGTATATGATTGCCACTGAGATAACCTTCCAGTCCTGTGCAGATGACATGCCTCTTATATCTGCAATCAGATCAGGATCAGTTATGTTCATCTCTTTGTGCGCTTTCCATTCAAAGGAAACAAAGGTGAACAAAAATACTTTTCAAGTCATTGTCAACTCTTTCATTTCTGGTTTCCCAATTTTAAAGAAAAACTTCTTGCTATTTTCTGCATATTTTGGATTTGTTTCTTTGGGGTTTTTTTCACTATAACACTTCAGTTTGACCATTAAACTGATAAATGAAAATTTTAATCAACTCCGTTCAGCTACATCCACTGCATCCTGAAATTAGAGTGGACGTGAGTCATCCAATGGTGAAGACAATATTGGCAGAGAACTGATTCCTCAGTACATTAATTCCATCTGTTAAATCATTCTATAATATATTGGGTGGACTCAATGATCTCAGAGGTCTTTTCCAACATAAATGAATCTGTGATTCTCTGATTCTGTGATATGAATGTGCTGCTACTTTTAAAAACTCTATGTCCATAAATTATGTTAGTAGATTCATGGCTCATATACAATTTCAACTCTAAGTAAAGAAGGCAAGGATCTAGTTCTAAAACTCTAATTTCTTGTGTGGGTTTGTTTTGTTTATTTTTACCTATTTTCACCATATTCTTCTAGTTGGCCATATTTCAGATAAAAAGTGCAGACTACATTAAATTTATTTCATTGGTTTTCTTTGTGCAGACTATAATGATGTGTACCACCATTAGAAATACTTTTTTTCCAAAGGATAACACTGAGAATTACTTTCAGTATTATGGTTATTGCCCTGAGTAGCAAACACTGTGTGTAGAAAGAGACTTCTTGGATTCAAATTGCTTATTTGTCAGACTGTGCTATAAAAAAGCATGAAAAGAATTTTTTATAAAAGCATTCCACTCTTCATAAAAAACATATTTAACAGCAATTAAAAATCTGATATGTCTCTATGCCCTCAGAGAGCAGACGAATAGGATCACTAGAGAAATATTAGACACTTTACTAGTTTCATATTTTAATTAACATTGATTAAAACAACACTTTCTATAAACCAAAATATTATTACCCTCACAGGATATAATAAAAAAAATTAAAATAAATTGTTCCATTACAATAGCTATGAAAAATAACAATAGTTTATCATAGAATTGGGCAATGTTAACAAATTCACTTTTATCTCCTCACTGATGATTTCTCCTTGCTCTTTTCTTCCTGATCTATTTTTTTTTTTCTGTGACTCCTTATCCTAAGTAAGGTAAATTTTGGAATTATGTTGCAACCTGAACCGGAAGACTTCAGTATAAATCTTGGTTTTTTCCTCCTTAAGGTCTGTGCTATGAGTTTATATTAAAATAGTAATGAATGAGGAAAAAGCTAAAGTTAAGGATGGTTGCCTAAATAATTAATTTATGTGTAATTTGCTTTGTCTCTTTAGATAAAATTATTTTGTTTTCAAGGAAAACATTCAAAACATTTGTTTCATTTAAACTTAACCAGTGAAATTAAAAATAAAAGAATAGCAATGAAAAGCTGAACACTGAAATATTTCAAATTTAGATTTTGAAATAATGTATCATGTAGTTTTTTTCCAAAATTAAATTATCAATATAACTATTAAAAAATAGACAAAAAATAGACAAAAAAGTTTAAATGGTAATGAAAAAAGAGTGGTTTCAGATAAAATTTTGTTTTGAAGAGTGATCTAGAAATTCTAAGGAATTCTAAGGAATCTACATTTGTGTTTCAGTTCACAAGTGTAGTTTCAAAGTAACTTTCCTGAACACCCCAACGTTAAGCAGCATGCTCTGTTTAACATTAGATAAGAGGCCTTGTGGCCTTCACATTGATTTCCTTCCAACAACCCTAAGCCAGAAGGCAAACATTGGGAGTGCACCTGAGGTAACAGAAAACCTAATAAGCCTTTGAACCACAGAAATACTAGAAAGCATGCACCCACAAATAGAGTAAATATTGTACACCCAACACCCTAAAGATGTATTTCCTAGTGCCACACTTTTTTGCTGATGCAGACACCAGCTTTGAGCTCTTATCTTAAGAAGATGAAATGGAAGGAGAGCAGATACAAGTGATATCTAAACAAAGGTTGGAGAGAAATTCTACCCAGCGGCTGACAGCTTCTCCGTCCCCAAAATAATATTGGCCACTCATGAAAATAGTGTATCCTGAAAGAAAATAATGGAAGAAAAACAACACAATGCTAGCTTCCAGAATGAGTATTCCTAAAAAGAGCAAATAAAAATGATCCCTGATAAGATAACCTGTGGAATATGCCCAAGTTCATTATACAAAGTTCATAGGTAACATGAATTTTGGAATAGCGACTTTTTTTGACTGAAAATTGCAATCCATTTAAACGAAGGGCAGTAGTCACTCAAAATATGTAGGAAATCCTATAATGTGGGCAAATAAAAAACCCACAAGAAAACCCCCAAAACACCCTATGGTGTGTTGCCCTTAGAAAACAACTGAGAACTGATTTTGTTCCACTGTGTAAGCAGCTACACAGGAAGAAAATACATACCATTACAGTGCTGTGTACTCTGGAGGGGGAAGGCATGCTAAAAAATTACATATTGAAGCAAAACTTAACTATATTCAGATAAGAAATAAGCACACAGATATAATAGTATGTCTAATTGACTACTGGAACAAATCATTAGAAGCATGGAAGATTTTCTGTCTCCTCACATCTATAAAGTACAACATTTAAATGCTCCACTGTGTTGTCCTTTGGGATGATTGATGCCTTCTTCCTGTACTTTGTCAAAACTGTGAACTATTTTGTCTCATTTCAGTATAAATAGATCACGTATGATGTGTGAAACTTGGTGAACAAATTCAGTACATTCTTAGGCAATTCTTTTCAATTTTGAGCTTGCCTGCATAAGTCTAGTTTTACCCTCAGTAGGAGTTTTTCCAAAAGTTATTTTAAAAAAATAATTCAGCACAGCCTTTTGAGAGATATATAACTACAGAACTAAGAAAAAAGGAGTATCAGAAACACAGTTTAAGCCTAAAGATTTGTTGGCTTGTACAGACAAAAACTCTTGAGCTCTACATTGATGAAGCGGGAAGATTAAACATATGTTTTACTTGCTACCATATTTATTTGCATATGCTGCCTTCTAGATGATCATATGGTCCTTTTACCTTTTGGCAAGATGACATGTTCCAAAGAAATACGACAATGTGATCAAAGTTTGTAAAATGCAGCTATCCCATATTATGCTTTCTTCATCTTTTTATTGTATAGAACTGCAAAAATGATTCACAGATAGCTAAATACATTACAATTAGTTTTCCAGTGATGTCAGTTCGGGCACGCTCATGTGGATTTTATAGTATGACAAGCCCCAGATTCACAAATGAAATGGGATCCTTTGGAACAATACTTTTGTTCCAGAATATAGACTAACCAGTATCTTTAGAACTGGGCCTTTAGGAAGATAATCACTTTCCAAGCTTTCTGGCTTTAAATTAAAAAAGAGATTGGGAATGGTCAACTAGGACCGAAGACAACTGGAAGGAGGCAACTAACTCTTGTGCTTTCAGCTTCGGCAGGGAAGAAAGAGAACTAACTCAGTCTGGCATTAGCAGAAGACATTCCCTGGCTACCCATGCATGTAAACATAACAATAGCTCTTTTAATAAATTGCACTACGTTCTTAGCAATGCGTTCAATTCACACAAGACACTGAGTATTACATTTGCCAAGTAAAACGAGCAATTCATATTTTCATTTTTCAGTTTGATTTGCTTTTGTATAAATGAGGAAATTAAAATAGCCTTTCTGAGAAAACCCTCTGCGTCTCTTTTCTATTATTATATCTTCCTGAAAAAGGGCAATTGCACCGGATCATAAAACACAATCCCACACAGAACATAAGTTAAAGAAATACTGGGGCACATTTTTTATATAGATTGGTTTTTCACTAGATCAAAACCAGAACACAATGACTGCAGTAGCCAGATCAAGGATTAATTTAGGCCACCAAATGAATTACCTCTGTCTGTTAGGTAACTATTTGATGTTCTCTTGTTCCAGGAGAGACTGTGAAAGGCTAGTGCCATTTACTCATTCCTTGGCCCTCAGAAAATAGCAGAAACCTGTCCTTCTGTTCCCTGCTATCTCTACTGTAAGATTAAGAGCATGGGTCTTCGTTTAGTGTTGTGGGTTTCCCCTCTCCTTTTTTAACAATTGTCCCATGTTATTAGTTTTATCAACCTTCTATCAGTTTTATCAAGTTTTTTGTTGCCTTATTTTTAGGCTTTGAACAATAATCACATTTACGCAGAGACATAAAGATACTTTCTATTTTATTTTCTATTCTATTCCTAATAAACTGTAAAATTTGGGGCCTTTTTTTTGTTTGTTTTTGAGACAACACTCTCACAGTACTATCATAAAACCAAGATTTCACTTCTGACAAGTCTGTTCAGAGTTCATCAAATTAGGTAGAAACAAGAATATGAGTTGCTATGGTTGAGGGTTTGAGGTGAAATATTCAATAAAACTAAATATAGATTATTCATTAAGATTCCTGCACACAGTCAACAGAGAAAGTCTATTTCATAGATGATTCAGACCAGACGCCTGAATAGGCTGCCTTCCTTTTTCTAGTAATGTTATTGCTTAAGACACAAATCTGGCTTAATAATGGGGCTGCCTGAGGCTGTCTTATTTTTAAGGAATGATAATTTACAAAACATATTTTGTTGAGACAGAATCCTATTGAATGAATGAGCAATGAAGCCCCAGCCATATACTTAACTTCTTTTGAACATTTTCTCTAAATATTGTTACTAATATGTAGATGTAGTTCTGCTCGTTCTGAAGGACAGGAAGCTTTCCCATTCACACGGCTGCCTGAGGAATGGAATGCTCAGGTGACATGATGCAGCTCTGCAGAGGGCTTTTGAGCCCCCACCACAGCTGGATTGAGCTGTGTCAAATGAACCACAGTGTCAATTTGTTACTTTCATCAAGTAGTGTCATGTGTCAGTAATGAGTTGAGTCAAGCAACTTAACTTCATCAGTGAGAAAAGGGATATTCTGAAATCTATTATTTGCTGCTCTCAGGTTCTCCTATGAAAATAGGTTGTCTCAGCCAAGTGGAAAACAAAACATAAAACAACTTTGGAAATGCTCATTTTTTGGAAGGTTTAAAAGCTATCTAGCCTCTACTGTCAATAAAAATATGAATCAATATGTTGAAGTAGCTGGGCATGAGACAAATGTTTGATGCTGTATCAGATTTGAAAATTCATAAAGCCACCTTGTTGCTTATGGATACAGCTAATGACCTCTCTGTTTTCTTGTGGGATATTTTTGTTTTGTTGTTTTGGGGCTTTTTTTAGTATTATTCAAATTACTATGCTTTAAAAAAATAAAAAATCTGAAATAAAAGAAATTTTCAGTGGAAGATGTTGGTTTAAAAAACAAAAATGGCAATGAACTGCCAGAACTCTGTTGCTGGAGTGGTACAAAATAATGCAAAATTTCACGTGCTCTGTTTTAGCAACCAGACTATGCATTTAAATGCATTAGACCAGAACATACAATGATAAATGAATATAATGGAACCTATACATAATAATTTCCAAAAGAACAGCAGAACAAATAATGGCCTTAGTGACAATAATATTATATAGATTTTTCTTAGGGGAAGAAAATCTTAGCTGTGACTTGAACAACATTTGTTTCAGTTCTGTTTAGGTGATCACAATAGCATTTTGCCACAAATAGAGTGGTCTCTGACTGTCAATAAAACAGAACCTGAAACGGCTCCTAAACAAACCTCTAGATTTTATGATAAAATAGCAACATTTTGATAAGAATTAGAAGTGAAACTTTTTTTTTTTTCTTCATGACTGACACAAATTTGGTTTATATTTGCCTTTTTGTTCTGGAAACATTTTTATCAATAGCAAACTTCTCAGATTCCCAGGGAAGATAAACAAATGCAAAGACTACTTTAAAAAATGTTCCTAAGGTCAACTACAGCTAGAAATGAATGTGCATTCTGTTTCTGGTTCTTCTCTCTGTAATAATTCAGAGTAAATTATAATGTATTATGCTGTAAGTCCATAACCTTAGAAAATAAGAGCCCAGTTGGTGCTTGACTTACAGGAACAAAACAAGCTTACAGAGCACAGGTCTGTGTTGTTTGGCAAGTAGTCAATAAAACTGTACCTTATGAATTTCTTTCCTAAAGGTTCTAATCAAAACAATTTATTTCAGGCATGTAAACGCTGCTGTTCAGACTTCAGCTACTGTCAGTGTACGGTATCAGCATCCGCAGGAGCTTCAGCCGCGTTAAACTGAGTCCCAGAGCTCCCCCATCTGTCTCAGTAACAGACAGATTTCCTGCTGGATCAATGTGGTGTGTCAGCTACGGTAAAAGAGATGTGGCTTTTTTCCAGCTTTTACAATAACTACTTGAATAACTGAAATCTTCCCCATTCCGAGGACTATATTTCAGACAGTTCTACAATGGAAAATAATTAAAAGCAATATTCCACAGGAGTAAACTACAATGAGGAAGGAATGCAAACAAAAAGCCCAACTACACATAAAGACTTTGGACAGAAAATTGCAGGCAAATATTTAGCAAATTAGAAATCCTTAAAGTGAATGTATGCAGTCACAGGGAATTGTTTTTCACTGTTAATCTCTTCCTGGTATGTGTCTGAACTATGTTTATTTAGGGCTGAAACACAGTATAAGAACATTCATAAGCTGGCCAGTTTTCTTGAACCTTATGGTCATTTTATTTTAGAACATTACCTGAATACATTTTGTCATGCTAGAGATAAGGCAGAGATGGCATATATTACAGATTTACTGATCTCTGAAGTTACATTTTAATGCCTCTTCCTTGATAAAACCAGCAAACAGATTCCAGTTTCAGCAACTTTTTTTTTCTAAAAACAAAAGAAAGTATATATCCTGTTTTTCTGAAGACCCCCCTAAGGGAAACATACTCAAAGAAAATGAAGTCTCCTATTTTAGATTCTGTTGTGCAAACACAGTGGGTTTCCACCTGCCCCGACACGCTGTCAAGCTTCAGAGGATGATATCACTTCTCTAAATTAATTCAGTTCTGATTTCTCCCAGATTAACAGCAAATATCTTTCAGGTGAGATAACTTTTATTGAAGATTAAAGGGAAAAACAAACAAAGTAAAACATAAAGCACATATGGAAGAACATCTAATATATGGCTTTTGATATCACCAACAGTGTCAGCCTAGCTCCTAACTCATGGCTCTGCTTTTTCAATAGGGTTCACTTCACTCTTAAAGGGTAGTCAAAAAAAAGAAAATAGCCTCATTCCTCTTTTATATTGACTGAATTTTTCTAGTTAATCTCCTGCTGATGAATAAACAAGAACCATATTATTGTTGGACACCAACTGTTTTCACAGGAACATGGTAGCTTGTAGAAAAGGTTTTTAAATAATTATACAGTTCCGTGGTGGACCTAAAAATTACATTACTTACCAAATTATTCAATTATTTGATGTTTTGGGATCAAATCCCTTTGTTAGGGACACAGCAATCATGAATTGGTAAAAACATGTGCAAGAGTTTGTAGATTTCAAGTACAGGAATATTTTTTATAGGAATATCATACTAGTGAGGCAAATAAGTACTCATGTCTGGTCTTCTAAGGTAGTCACTAAGATCAGAGGGTACTTGTGTACTTACAAATATTTTTCAATATTTTTCAAATTGTTTTCTTCAATTAAATTAGTTCCATTTTTTCAGAACAGACAAACAGGTGTATGATATTGATCCACTGTTCTTTGGTTCTTGCAGTGCCTGGCATTGGTCATCACTATCCAGCTGTGCACCCTGTGTCAGAACTGACAAGAACTGATGCTACCCATGTCACCAGGAACCTGCCAGAAAGCAAGCATGCATTTACCTTCCCACTTCATCTCTTCTAACTGTACTTTATCCTTATTTGAATTTTTTTCTGGAAGCTGTGTTCTTCAGCAAGGTGAGCAGGAAAGAGTTTGTAGAACTCCAACAGTGTTAATTAAGGAAAGGTAAATGTAATTATTTAACACTTGTATTGAAAATGTGCTTTATTAATTTTCCTGTATGAATGAAATCAGATTTTTTTTCAAAAAATATGCAGTTGATTATTGAGGGCATAATAGTGTATCTTTATAATTAGAGGCAGTTTGAAACTGATCAAAAATGTTAGTGCAGTCAACATGAATCTGTTTAACACATCCACATTATCTCAGAAGTAACCTTTAGAAAGGATATCTTTATTTCTGACTTTTGGATTAATTTCACTCATTAAATTTGTGCTAAAGAGACAATTTCAGGTATAGAATCATTATGACTTCACTGAAAAGCTACCTAGGCCTATATTTTATTTAATACTGTTCTTTTTACATTAATAAATGTAAAAATCTCTAAATTTTTTTCAGCAAGTCCCATCATTATACTTCATCTTCTTTCCAGACTCTTCTTCCAGAAGGTGCACCTTGCTTTATATAACGCAAGTGATCATGATATGTTAAGCTCAGGTTTGATGATGAGATGTCCACTATTTCAAAAGCATTAAGAAGAAAACAGACAAGTAAAAACATTGGTAGAAATGCTATGCAATAAATGAAATTGCTCCTCTACGTCTCAGGTACAACTAAGATGAATATTGCTATGCCACAAAATCATAGCATCGTAGCATAATTCAAATTAGGAAGGGACTCTAGAGGCCATTTAGTGCAAACCCTGCTCAAAACAAGTCCAGCTAGATCATGTCTAGGCAGTCCTGGAGTTTACCAATTTCAGTGATGAGGGAATAAGAAATACCTCAGTCTGTGCATGCAATAGAAATTTTAGATAAATGTATGCTTAAGTAAGCCAAAAAACCCAGCTTTATATTCTGGGTTTTTTTAACAGAAGTAAGCAGATAAAATTTATGCCAAATTTAGAAACATATGTTATTTGGCAAAATGGATGGAAAAATATAAACTAGCTATTTATTGCTGCTGTTTAATTTATTTAAAAAATAGATTTATCTTTCAGATGCTTAAGGAAAGCAAGTATTAAAGTAAGAAAAACCCCAAAACAGGGTGGATCACTCTAAACCGATTCAGCTAATGGTGACAAGCACTCATTTGTGGTGGAAAGGAAGGGCCAGAGTAAGAGACATGAGAGTTTTCCTAAACCTTGATGAGATATATGTTCACTTTGCCATACCACAGTGCATTTATTTCGTTAAAGCTGGAACTGTAGCAGAAAACAAAAAAATCTAATCTGGGGTTTTAAAAAGTTATTTCCACCTTAGCACCTAGCTGAAGCAAGTTTCAAGGACAAAACCAATTGAAATTGAGGACAGGGCACCTATACTAAATGTATCTCTAAAGGTTTATTTTAAACTAACTCTAGTCAAATCTTATCTAATATCTGTTAGCAATTTCAGGCTCACTGGGTACTCTGCTTGGAAGTGCAGCTGAGTTTCATTTGAAGGGAATGCATCTTGTGTGCTCTGAAAATGTTCTGCAGTGCAAACAGAGGGGTAGCACATGGGAACAACACTGTTTCTTTAAAAAAATCATTCCTCTTATATCTAAAACCCTGATATAGAAGGATCAAAAGAATCAGAATTACAAATACGGCTTCTTATATGGAGAATTAGCAATCTAAATTTCTTCTAGATCTGGGAGGGCAGCCTTAGCAAACTATTTAAATCTTAGCATCTGTATTTCCTCTTATGTTGGCACCTAAACTTATCTGGTTTGGAGTGCTAGCCAGTGCTGTACGGGTCTCAGCAGGGTCCTTATTCCAGTACTCACTGGCCTTCTCACATCCAAAATCTGTGTGATCTGATTCCACCACTGATGTGACTTCCACGTTAGAAACTGCCACCATGAGTGCTCTCATTCAAAATTCCAGGGGTGGCATTTATTAAAATAATTGACATGTTAAAACTGAGAAGATCCTTAAATCTGTAGTTCTTTCTTACTGATACTTCAGGATGGCCATTGTTTGTCAAAGTTTTTACTGGATTCAATCAATTTACTACATCTCTTTTATAAGGAGAGACTAGATGCAGCCTTTCTGTTGTGGTTTGGGCTGTTTGTCTATGTTGTGATTTCTGTAAAATCAAACTATTTTTACTATAGTCAATGAATGTATTGTATTTAATATTAGAGTATAACTCTCAAATTTTGCAAAAAGACATGTCTGATATTAAGAGCAGTATTATGATATCTATGCCAAAGATGTTTGCACTGATTGCATGATGCATAATACAGGAATCAGTTTAGGACAATACCTTTTTCCCTCTGGGTGAGCATCTAAATCAGAAAATTATACAGACAAGTTGCTATTATTCTTCTAGAAGGTAGGATAACATTAATAAGAGACAGATGCTCTCAAAAAAAAATGAAAAACCAAACCAGCCCAAAACCTTAATCAAATTCAGTGATTCATCCTGAAGGATTAGTGGACATAAAACATTTCTTATAGAGCAGGAGCACATAGCTACTTTTCCTGTCTCATCACTGGCCACTCTCACAGCTTTTCAATTAATTGAGAGAGGTCAAATAAAGACCATCTTTTGTCCTGTATTTAAACAGTAAGTTAAACTTTCTCTGCTAAAAAAACCAACCAAACAAATAAAAAGAAAAAACAAAACAAACAAAAAAAACCCCAAAAAAACAAAAAAAAAAGCACTGAACAAAGGAAACAATTATCTATCATAGCTAAAGATGGACAGTGGTACAGGGAAAATACCTGGTTTTCCCCACTGCATTTCTTTTTCACTAGTTTATTGATTCTGCTACCTTTCTTGTTGCTTTGCCTCCTGTTCTGCGGTATCTGATTTCTTTTATCCCTATTTAGGAGAACAGGGCAGAATTATGGACTGTAGACCTAGAGGAAATATGATAGTGGCTGGCATATTGATGTGCATCATTACAATCTATAAATCCTTTTATTAAATCAAATTTGCCTTTCATTCTTCAGTATAAAATTGAGTGAGTCTAGCAAACAAACAGTACACTTCTTCCTCTCTCAATTTTTTTCCTATTCTTCTTATTTCTATTGAAAAAAATACAGTAAATTACCTTATTTTCCACATTTTTACCCCAGAAGTCTCATTGTAGTGGAATGCTATGCAGCTGAGAGTCAACATCCAAGTAATGCTCTCTGCCTTGTACTGCAAGAGTTTCCCATTGTAAGTTCATCAGTTAATAAAAAGAGAATGTCTAGTAAAATTGAGCTTAAGAATTATAACAGCTGCATTAAATCTGTCATTGTCATTGCAAAAAGTGGCCTTGTAAACCCTGTAGGATTAAACAGCAGATCTCTCCCAAACACTTTGTCCTTCCCACCACTGTTGTAACCTCTTAATACCATGGAGAACCATGGATATTCAATGTGTTGGCTCATACACACAGGAATAAGATAGTCTTTACTGCCAACTCTGCAGCCTTTCCAGAAACAGAGAAGCAGACCCCATGATGTGCATGTATAATAGTCTTTAAATAGAAACATTTCCTCTCTGAGGCACTGTATGTATGTACAGATAGGCTGAACAGTTCACTGCTACTCACCTGATCAAATGGGAACTTTTGCAAATCAGTCACAGAAAAAAAGGATGATTTTTTCTTACCTCTACTATCAATGTAGCTACTTTTAATGTAGCTGTGCTTTGCTCAGTGATGTAGAACTCTCTCAATCTCTCCCAAACTCCTATATATATATATATATATACATATATATATATAAAAGATATATATATGCATATATTTTGGACTTTTTTGCCATTATTAATCTGAAAAATCTCTAAGGCTGGCTTGTAGGAAGCAGTGGAAAAATTTTTCTCTTATATTACCATCTTCTTGTCAATAGAGGCTTAGTCATTTTTGACAGAAAGAGTAGCATTTACACAATAAATCTGTAGGTATCCAAGAAGAGGAAAACTGGTTTTGTTTTTCACAAATAGTTGCTTTCCATCTTATTCTTCATTTTGGTTGTACTGTCTTGTAAGGGTTACAGGTGCTGGACCTTTATTGCCACATTCCCTTGTAGTTCCAGAGACAGGACAGCTTGCAAAATAGTTTCATTTTGCATTGCTGTAGTGTACTGAATCCTGGAAAGGTTTCCAAGCAGTTTGTCAAATCCATTATGATTGTATCAGGTTTTATACACTTATAGTAGGGAACAGAATTAGACTCAATGACATATATAACACTATAGATCATACATACATATTATATATATATATATATATATATAAAAAATATATATAAATGTGTGTGTGTGTGTGTGTGTGTGTGTGTGTGTGTGTGTGTGTGTATGTAGAGACACAAATGAAGACAGGAGAAATAAAAATAGTTATAAAAAATAAATTATATTACTGCATGCATAACCTGCTCAGAAAGCCACCCAATTACAAAATATTAATCATCAGTAGAAGTCCAATTAAAAAGGTGTAACACTTCCCACCCATCCTTGAGACTACAGGTCATTCCTTTGTCATTACATGCTTCTTTAATTGCTCATGTTATTAGTTGAGAGAACCTGTTAACCCTAGTAAGGTTAAATTCTTTTATTTAAAGGCAGAAAAGAAAAGGAAGACAGCAAAACAGGGTAGAGATGTAAAATTAGTCACAATCATGAAAGGATGCTTGCAATAGGGGCATTAGCCATTTGGAAACTCGAGCCTTTGGAAGTCACTGGGAAATTAAAACAAAGAAAAAACAAACAGAGCCTTTTCTTGATCTTTAAAGCAGAGAGAATATCAGAATTTTCTTCCATCGTGCTACTTGGAATGCAAGAAGTGAAAGAAGCAGGCTCGTTTCTTATCTGCCATGAACTAAACGACCAGCAGTGAAATAATGTAAAAATAATTGTGTTTTTACAAGTCAAAATTCCTTTTGGAAACCGATCTGGTAGTCTGTTTATGGATAAAACAGCTAGTTGGAGTCAGTGGGTGGTTTGACTGAAAAACCTCATCTCCAGGATTCTTCTTTGACTTCTTTGCTTTACCAAGTGTTCTTGGACAGCTCCAAGGAACATTGTCCTGAACAGAAAAAAAGATTACATTATTCTCAAGTTGCAATTATCTTCCCCAAACCTCAGATGGCTCTGACACAGCTCATTAACATGTCATGCCTACCAGTTTCATTCTTTCACCCAGTCCTACCTCTTCTTTCCCTGAGGAGCTTTTCTGCTCAGCTCAGCTATGCACAACACTTGCCAGCTCACTATGGCTTCTTCACACCATGAGTGCTGTGAGAACATTTTGCTGTGTCTGTGTGCATGAAGCTTTGCACATGTGCCTTTTCTTTCTGTGCTAATTGCTGAGATACAGAAGACTAGCAACTCCATCACAGCAGACTCTGGATTAAGGTTGATTTAGGTCACTGAGTAGCAGTGATGGGATATACACATTTCAGAAGCCCTCCACAGTTTCCTGATGTGTTGTGTTTAATGGAGAGTAGTAATTAACCATGACCAACCTTGTAATAATTAACATAGTATCATTAATGAAACTATAACTTTAGCTGTTAGTGAACACCAATGTAAACAATAAAAAAAATAATTAAAAATATGATGAAAAATGTAGGCACAATGACCATCAAAATATTTAATATGAAATTAACAATCTTTGGTAAAAATCAAGTTTGAAGCAAATTGACTTTGTTGATGCAATGAAATTTCAATTCACAGTAATAGTTGTTTGAATTGTTTTGCAAATGTAGGTAACATTTTTAAAACAGATCTCTCCTTTGTTAAGCCTTCTTAGCTTTCACATTTGAAATGTATCTGTTTAGATGTTGACCTTGATTACTCCGTTCTCTTTTTGGGTTTAGGTCAGTTACTCATCCTAAAAGTAAAATTCCTATGATTTTTATCTGAACTAACTGGATAGATACCTACAAGAAAAAATAGCATGGGAGGTTTTCATTTGGGATTAAAAACCTCAAAACCTTTTGATTTTTTTATTCATTTTCCCCTAAGTCTTGTTATTTTACTTCCTCTTCCAGTTTTGGTAATGGTAAGCAACGCACTTCAAACTAATAGCTTCCCTATAGAGGAAATCTATTGGGGTTATTTTTCAATATCACATCTATTTACACATTGACCCCAGTAACGATTCCGTCCAAGTGTCCATTATTGGTCTGCTCACCTTGGAAGAAAAAGTATTCTTTTTAAAACTTTGGTTTATTCCATCTCAAAAGTAGAATTAGAAGGAAAAAAAAAAAAGCACAATCTAATGAGATACAGCAGGAAAGAGAATTAACAAAGAAGTGTGCCTACAGTGATATTCTGGCCTTTTTTCTAACATAGACATGTCCAATGCCTAGCAAAAGGTAATGCAGAGCCCTAACAGAGCAGTTCTGATTTTGAAAGTACATAGTACCAAAGAATATCAGAATTATTTACTGGGACTACTTCAGCTGTTCTGTTTCACTGATAGTACTGACTTACAGCCTGCTTTCAGCTGCCTGGTCTTACTCTTCCTAATTTATTAAGTGCCCTCCTTGTTAGTAAATGTGGGTCTGCTTATTATTCTCCTTGGTGGGGGTACAATAAGAAATTCAATTTCTGAGTTTAGCTATGCCAAATATATATCTGACACTGATTTACTGGAATTTTTTGTAAACGTGGTCTGACATTGTCTGTGTTCCCAAAGAGAAGAAAAATCACTGACATTTAGAAATTGTTCCCTGTTACAAAATAATGTTCTTTCTCATCAGAAAAAATAAACAAGACACAGGATGTCAAACAGATCTTTCAAAATGCCACTCAGAATTTTCATTTCGATTTTACTTATTCTTATCTTGAAACTAAATATTAGCCCCACTGAAGTTAACATTGAACTCCCTTTTTATAAGGTCTGTCAGAAAACAGTGTGTGGGGGGTTTATGCCACTTAATGTCTTTTCCAAATATTTGTCTCACCAAGTGCTGTTAGGTTGTCACAGAGGCTCTCTGAGACTGACCACAGTTGACTACGCACTTCTATTCAGAGAAAAGGATTTAAAATCTTCTCTTGTAATGTCTTTCTCAAAATACATGATCTGCAGAATGTGCTCATTAACCACAAACCCAAGAAGTCAGATTTACTATCTGTAAACTTTCAGTAATAGCACTTCAGTAAAAAAGAAAATCCAATATGTTCATTTATATAGCTTTTCAAAGGGATGTTATGAAATTATTTCATTGGAGCCCACAAGGATTGACAAAAAGCATCTTTGCAAGTAGCTGGTTCATTTGTTTAGCTAGCAAAAGCAACAGCTGAAAACTGAAGCCAATCAAGTTCTGAGAGGAAGACATTTTCTGTAAAATAAGGAAGCAATGACATTGCCACCATTTTGCTCAAAGACTGTTTTTTTCTTTGAAGCCTTGCTAAAGAGGCAGTAAGTCCAGGCTTGTCTGATTTTTTTCAAGCTTACCTGCTTGTTATAGATGGATAATGAGATGATTGGCTCTCGCAATTAAGGGATAACTATTGTGTGAATATTAAGAAAAGCTTTAGTGATGTACAGTTATGTTATTGCCGTTTAGATGTCCTCTGCTCTCCCCACAGTTCCCTTTTCCCTCTGCGTTGTTGCCATCAGACAGCCTGGGCTGCCTAGAACAGGTAAAAGAGAAGGCGGCACATGTGCCCCTTACCTGGGGCAGCTGGGAATGGAAAAGCTCAGGGGGTGCTCAGGGGATGCGGCTTGGCAACACCTGACCCCCAATCAAGCTACAAGAAAGCAGTTTTCACTGATAAATGGCAAAGAAGAGCTGACTGACAGACTTTGGGAGGGGCCAGGGCTAGTGAGGCAACCCCCAGTGGTATAAAACACTGAGCATCCATCTTGAAGATGAACTGGCCACATGATATCCGGGGGTGGGGCAGTTCCCAGTGCTGCAAAGTTTTCCTTATATAGTCCTTTGTTGTATTTTTATCAAGGTTTAAAAAACCTTTTTAAATTTTCAAAGTGAGCAGATGTTTCTCACATGCTGGTTAATAAAAGCTATTGTTTCTTCCCAGAAGCCCTGCTTCCTTTATATTTATTTTCAGGTGTCTTTCTTACATGTGTACTATATATCATTGTAATAAAGACAACTTCTTTTCATAAACCATTGAGTGAAGCACTGTGAACTTGGTAAGGATTATCAAACCATGACCTTAAGTGTCTCCCTGGGATTGATTTCTGTCAATTATGTATTTAAAAATATTTTTAAAAATTAAAAACAACTGAACAAATCAGCGAAAAATGTCTCCAGTGCAAGAAAAACAAGAATGCGTCAATCTGTGGGAGAAACTGATTTCCTAGTCTATCAAAAAAAGGTTATATGGAAGTGGTTTTTTCCTAAAGTAGCTTTCGTTAGGAAAATCATTGTATGCCAGACAGCTCATGGCCTGTGTCTCCATTCTTTGTGAAATAAGATCTATAAAGTCTCGTTCAAAATTTAAAGTTCAAATTTCTAAACGTCTCACAACTGCAGATGAAGAAAACCAAGATCCTATATGGGGTACTTTCTATTCTCCCAAGAATGCAAGTATTGAAGTTGATATTGTAATGCCAGTGAACTGGAATTTCAGGTCTAGGTTCTGCTGTTCCAAAGCTGCTCCTGAAGCAAGGGCTTACAGGCACCTAACAAGCTGCAACAGCACGCCAGCTGCAGTTCTGTTGAACTCTAGCATAACCAAATGGCAGGAAAGACACTACAACATCAGCTGCCAAGCCACCTAGCAGCCCATGAAGACAATGTGGAAGGGATGTGTCATTGCCTCTGCATTCAGCACCACCAACAGTGTCCATCAATATAAAAGAGTGAGTGGGAGTTCACCTGCAAACTTGAAAAATTATTCCTAATTCGGTATATAGCTAAGGCTGGCAGAGTTGGGAGTAAAAGAAAAGGCCACAATGCACTGAATTTTCTGCACATTTTCCAGAGTTTAAATTGTACCCCCAAAGCACTGAACTATGGCTCTACTTTACATCCTAATTTGAATACAAACTCTGATACTACTCTTGAGCACAAGTAGTGACTCAAGGCCCCTGGAGCGATTGTCTTTGGTTTCTTCCACAGTTTTGGCAGACCTGTATGGATACCCTTTCAGGGGAAATATTAGTTTTATTATTAGATTAGAATGAATCAT
This sequence comes from Haemorhous mexicanus, assembly GCF_027477595.1. Classification (NCBI taxonomy): domain Eukaryota; kingdom Metazoa; phylum Chordata; class Aves; order Passeriformes; family Fringillidae; genus Haemorhous; species Haemorhous mexicanus. The sequence goes on from NC_082344.1 coordinate 58,405,832, forward strand.
AATGGGTGAGGTTAAAGTGAGGTTTGCCTTTAAAATTATGGATTGTTCAGAAGATGTCTTCATCCTGCTAAATGTCTGAAGCCAGAATGGGATGTGTGTGTGGCAACCTCTCACTGGGTTTCTGCCAGGGAATGACTGCTAAGAATGGAGACAGACCTGGTGTAAGAACAGATGTGCCCACACATAACTGCATGAAAAGTGTCAGATCACCATTATGCAATAGCCAGAACTCAAAACTGTTAGGGAATGGCTCAGGATTTGCTCCACCATGAGCCACTGATGCTACAGTTAGTATTGACAGTACAATTACATTCAGTCTTGGGAGAAAAGAAATAGGTTTATTGCCAAATTAGCAAAAGCTAAATTAAGGACTGTTGTTTGACATTACATCAGCTTTATTGTGGGCTATATTTTGCCTGTGACAGTAGGTTACTATTAAAAGTATTTTAAAGGTTAGAAACAACATACATTTTGGCACAAAGACCTCCATTTACTGCTGTGTTCTGCAAAGCCCACCAAACTAATCTGGACATTCAAGTCACAAGGAATAGTTTAGTATTTAGAGGCTGCTGATAAAGTCACAGCTGGACTAGACAAAAGTTGGGTATAGAGATCTAATCATAGAGAGAAGAAGGGTTTGCTACATTTCCAAATTCTGTGAGGCCTATGAGGATATTGAAAGATAACCGCTCCAAATAAAAAAATCAAAAATTTATGAATTGCCACCTTACAGCTCAGTACAGAAATAAAATTAGGCCTAGAGCCATTTGTGATTGAAGAGTTCAGATTAATGTTCTCACAGGGCTCAAGATGTATGAGTGAATACATCCCACTATAATAGGTCATATTATTTTTTCTTAGAATTTTTCTGGCATGTATATCATAGTATGTTTCTGTAAAAAATTGTAAATATAGCACCAAGAAGAAAAACCTCACTGTTATGAATTTTTCTGTAGAAGTCCATAGTAAATCAACTGCAACAGAGCTGATGGAAAAATAAAGTCTCTCAGAAAAGGAAAAAGAATTCAGAATAAATTAAATCAACATATGTTAAATATGTCTCACAGTTTGATTACTGAGTTCATTTAACACATATTTCTGATCTCAACTTGGCTTTCTTCATTGCTTTGCAATTTTGTTTTACAAATTTTGTGCTTGACACTTTATGTAAGATGGGAATCACACTCCAAGACTTACAGTACTACCAGTGTAAATTGGGTATAGAAGCACAGAACAAAATGGTATATCTGGGTATATACTGATGCCCCAAGATGAAAATACATCCCACTTTCTTGGACAGAATTATGAAAAAGACTGAGCTGAGAATAACCTAGGGTACATACAACCGTCTGCTCTTCGGAACACATCCTTCCTAAATCTTATATACTCTGACAGATCCACTAAACAACTGTTTTCCAGTGACATCACTGGAAATATTTTCTTTCTTTTTTTTGGTAGATCTTTGCCTTTTTATTTTCATCTAGGTGTATATTCTGTTTACAAAATAGAAAATGAGATACTGAACTTTATATCACCTGTTAATAGTTTTGAATATTTAAATGGGAGCTATCCACTTGTCTATGACCTTCCAAGTTTAAAATAACCTTATTATGTGCTTGAGACTTAGTGTTGTTTGCACATATTCAGAACTGTGATTCTGAAATGAAATTTTCATGAATTTCACCACTCTTGTTTGTTTAAAGAGTAATTAAAATTCATTAAAGGCTCCTTAATATTATTTTCTTGCTTAAAACTTACTTTTTCATTCAAATTGAAGAAGGAAACTAATAAATAAAATGTCTATACACACAACATATATGATGTCTAGTCAAGGCAAACAGTTCAAATTTAACCAGTTGGAGGAAATATAATTGTCAAAGAGGCTTGAAAATTCAAATGGCTTATATATTTGCAGGCACTGGCTTTGTAGGCATAAACATTCATGCAATGAAGGTTTCAATTCACTATACAAAATAAAAAACAGCACTCTACAGAATGCATTATCAAATGTAAACAATCACATAGAAGACTAAGAGCCAAGCATGTGTCATGGTGTGTCAGTGCCTCAGTGCCAGCCTAGAAGAGGCCCTGGTGCCAAGGATGAAGGCACTAGATACAGCTCTGTCTGTACTAGTCAACACAAAAGAAGAGTATATCACAGTATATTATTTTTTTCAACTTGTTCTTCCTCAATGTCCACTGAAATTTAACCCTGTACAAGCCACAAATTTTAAAATTTGCATTTTCATGCTTATATTAATATAAATCGAAGTAAAGAAGTCTTAGCAAAAATTTTACATTGTACTTGTAACATGTCCAGAAACACTGAAATTCTTTCTAGAGCTGAGAATATACATTTGATTTATTTTCTTTGTTTGCATTTTCTGAAGCCCAGCAAACTGGTTGTGAATAGTTTACCTCATGTACTGAAATAACACTGGTTATTTGTAATTGAGCACAGAACTCAAATTTTGCTATTTCAGGTTTCAAACTGGAAATGAAATGTATGTCACAAAGAGGGAGAAATATTAAAAAGTGATGCTATTACTGATTTACTGCAGGTTGGGCTCTGAATAGGGTGTCTTAACTGTGACTCTTTTACTTGCCCATTTTTCATATGTGATTTTTCTTGGGGGAAAGAAAATGAAGGATTTACTATGAAATTCAATTATTATTTACCCTTAATATATGAATCCAAACTTATTCTGCATGCAGCATTTTCCTAATTATTTTGAACAGAGTTAGAACACTTTTTGGACTAAGATTACACAATTCCAATGTTCTAAAGGATTCAAAATATTTTTTTAAGAACCTCAATCCCCTTTTGCCTCATACATTCATGCATGCCACTGAAATATTCTAAATGGATTACTTTTTTTGAGATGCAGTAATTGCGGGTTAAGAAGCAGGTCTGCTTTTGAAGAAAGATGAACCAGAATTTCCTCTGTGATCCCTAGATTCTCAGAAAAATATAGGAGACTATGCTCTTAATTTTTCTCTGGAAATATTGCAATATTGAATGGATAGAAAAGATGAAAAACATAGTGCAAAAAAGACCTATGTCTTATCATTATGAAATTATTTCTGGAATTTTAAAAAAATGTTTAGTTAAAGAAAAAGTCAAAAAGTACTTTGCTCGAGTGCAAAACCACCTATGGCTCACCCATAAAGTCATGGATGAACCCCAAAATCTCCTTAATGATTAAAAAAACTGATTAAAAATTTATAACTCTTTTTCTCCCTATGCATGCAGCTTGCACTGGTGATTACTCCTAGCTTTTGATACAGTGAAAGTCCTGTGGTGGTTCTTTGAATCCTTGTTTGTTTGCTTCTGCGTCCCAAGCTATTCCTCATATCCTAAGGGGAAGAATATTTAATGACATTCTGGTTAAGACAAATGTAAAAAGGCACAATTTATTCATACCAGATAGAATAGATAAGAGAGTGACAAATTTTATAAAGACTCAGATGACTAAACAAAAGGGAAAAAATCACATTTATTTGATCATGTCAAGATTACCTCATAAAAATATTTCTCTCAAACAGCTGATTTGGCACCTGCTTCTTACAAGATGGCAGTCACAATTCCATGCTTCATGCTACCTTTCTATTTGGAGATTCTGATAAAAGCACCCATCCATGAGAAATAATGTCCTTTCTTTCATAGAACACTTTTCAGGACTGAGCCCTCTGGGACTACCCTCAGATATTCATCGTGTACAAGCCTGTTAACTCAGTTAACCTGTTCTCCATTCAGTTTTCTGGGAGTTCAGGCAGTTTTAATGTCTTGTCCCAAAGCTGATTTTATCCATTTTTTTTCCAGGAGTTACTCTGGCTGCACTTAGATATGTATCTGTTTTCTTCAGGTATAGAAATGATACTGTCTAGACTTCATCAACTGTCCTATGATTTACTGAACAATCCACTGATGCAATAGAGGTTAAAACTCTTTCTGAAAGAGTCCAGAATGCATCTCCAGTTCCATGAATTTAGTTAAGATAAATTAAGGACTTCAGCTAGCCAAGGCCAATGTCAGCTTCCTCATTAAGAGGTTTTTGGAAGTGAGATAGAAACAAGGGCTTTAATTGCTTTTCCCATAGGAGCCTTGTTTAGCCAGCAGCTCTGCAGCTTGATCCTGAGCCACACCACAGCTGGAATGTTTGCACCTGAACCTGCTACTTTACCTCCCTGACCCAGACCTGCACATGGCTTCCTGATGTGACAGTGACTCATCACAATAGACTGGCTGAATTACCACTGGCCTCAGACTGGCCCTGATACCTCTTTCCAGGTCTAAGTCTGACCCTGACTTTCCTTGTTCAGCATGCTGACACCTTGCAGGTGAGCCAACTACTCCAGCTGCCTTGCTGCCATCCTTGCTTCCTTTGGGGCACAGCCTTCCCTGGGAGTCCCTGCAAGCCCCTCCCTACAGTGACTGAACAGCATGTTTTGCTGTGGATAGTGTTAGGACATTCTTGCCCACATGAATCTCTGAACTATTACCTTTCATAGAAACTTCAGATGCAAGTGGTTCAACACTACTTCTTAACTAAGACCAGGCTTTGGCTCTCCATCTTTGTGGTTTCAGTGTGTTTGAAATGACTGCTTCTCCATGCTTTCCCTATAACCACAAGCAGTGCTGTGCTCTCCATCCCATCCTCTAAGCACCAGCTGGGGCTTGGTCCCCAAATGTCTGTGCATCTGGACCCCAGCTCCTTCAACATGGCAGCCTTACTCCCTGTCAGACACACATAGATAAGCATGTCCTGTACCTTTAGGTATGAGAGTATGTATTATTCCTTGTAATACAGCAACTGGCATTAAGTTTATCCCAGTTTTCCATATCTGAACATTTTAAACAGACAAAAGAGAGATGTTACAGGCCATGTTCACAAGAAGATGTTAGTCTAGATTTGCATCTAACCTCAGAGATGTACATAATGCTATTCATGTTAGCCTGAGGACAGCATGGCACAGGAGTAGAGAGAAGTACAATGACACAGTAGGGAATAGCATAGATTAAAATAGCAAATGAGGGAAGAATTTTCAAAAATTATGGAACTAGCAAAATACATAAAAATAAGAATGCTAGAAATATAAGTCATTTTCATGAAGGAAAATTATATTAACCCAGAAAAGCTTGATAACAGTTACCACCAATATCTGGAAGAGCTGCAAGGGGACAGTTTAATAATTTATTATTGCAAAGCAGAGTTCAGCTTCTCAGTCCTCTCTGCAGTGAGTGCTAGTGTGCTTCATCAAGTTCAAGGATGAAGGATGGATTGCAATTTCAGATTTTACATGAAGTCCTCTAGTAACTTCTCTTTCTAATTTAACTGTTTATAAAATATAAAATGCTTAAATTAACTTGACTTTTGACTAACTGTGCACACTTAAGAGACAGTAAAATGAAATTTTAAAAATGTATGTACATGAGAAGGCTAAATAGGAAGAGATAGTATTATATCCTACCTTGTAACAACTCCGTCATAGGTCCTAACAATTGCTACAGAAAAATCTGTATTTTCCCACCTTTTATTCCTTCTATATTTTAACAATATTTCCCAAAATTTCTCTGTCCTACTTTTTTCCCTAAAGCAGCTTTATGGAGCTGAGGCCAAGATCTGTGTCTCTATTCCTGGTCTCCTACATACACTTAAATACATGCCTATAAATGAGTGAAGAAATCTACTTATTCAAGGATCAAATCCGTGCTGCCAATTCAGAGTTCAAATAAAGTCACTGATGAATCAGACACTGATTTTCTACCCTGACTTCTAGAGAAAGACTACAATTTCCTGCTGCAAACCACTTTATGGGTCCTTGGATACATCTATGAACATTTCTCAGAGGAATTCTCTTTGCTTTCAGGAGTTTTTTTTCTTCAAATTAAATATATCTTAAAGAGATTTGCAGGCCTCAGCTGTATAAGCAGCTAAAAATTCTACTTTATATTTATATTTAGACAATTCCTATTTTAATGCCTTTCTGATGGAAATTCACCCTCATGTCTCTCAAGGAAACTTAAATTTTAAGAAATAAATGTTTCTTGGTTCATTAAAGTTGAGCAGGAAGGATTTTCACTGATTTTTTTTTTCCTCAAGAAGTTATATATAAATGACTTGGGGATGGTTTGGACTAGAGGTCCCTAGAGGATTTTCTTGCCAAAGAGCAGCTCCTCAAGGACATCACATTAGAACTGCCTACCTGTGTGCAAAATATCTGTCACTTTTAATGATAGGGGATCACAAAAGGGCATTATGCCAGTCATATATTTCCTGAAAAAACTTGCATACTGTGTGCATCACCAGGTTTTATGGCATGCACTCAGGACATTGCAATTCCTTTTCTGACTGCTGGCAGCTCTACGTCTGCTGCTGGATTGGGGAGACCCTAAGCATGGGAGAGACCTGGCCTTAGGCCATCTCAGTATCCTCAAACCTTCGCAGGCAATAAAATAGGAAACAGGGATATTGCTTATCTGCACAGCATAGGAAGGAAGTTGTAGTTAAATGCACTTCTTCTGCTCTCAAGTAGCATGCAGTACCATTTAAAATCTGATTTGGAATGGCAGATTCCTTTTGTCTTCCAAAGGCAAAAAAATATGATGAACAAAAGATATGCGTAGTCTCAGTCTAATTACCAGGACATAAGCTATGTATGGTTTTTGTCTGGATGGTTCTTCAAAACAAAGCTGAAAAATGAAAAAAGCTGAAATAGTAGGAATAGCTCTTTGAAGATTACTTTTATATATGCCTCAGAAGAAATATAGAATGGAAGATAAATAAAAATAACTCACTGCAACACAGTATAAAATCTGACACTTCAAAACAGTAGGTTCTTTTATCCCCAGGGAGATAAACAGAAGAGTTGAAAACTACATTAAGGATACTTTACGGTATAGTCTTAACATCTAGGAAAGAAGTTTGGCTGTCTGCCACCACCTTCTGAATTAGACAAGCAACTTAGAGCAAGAAAATTCATGCTTATTCAGCAGCACTTTAGGGATGTTCTTCTTTAATATTTTAGCTTGCAATGAAAGTTTTCTTCAAGATGTTAATAAAGTCAGATGTGATTTTAAAACTTTTGAGTAGAAAACAAAATTGATGTATAGTTTCTTTTCAGTTTAGACTAGTTTCTTATTTCCTGTATACCACGTCTTGTTTCTCAGGTTCTACCTTTCAGGTTTCGAATGTGAATTCCAAACACATTTCAGCCTAAATTTCTACAGATTTTATGAAAATTCTCATTTGGTGACTGGATAAGACATACATAAAATATTTCCTTTGAGGTAAAGGCTTTAGCATGATTGTACTGCACTACTATTCTTGTTATTATTTTGGTTATTATTCTTGTTGTTGTATGATAATAAATGCATGAGCATATGTAAAAGAAAGATGTTATAATCTCCACAGCAACTGAAAATATTAAAGCTTCTTCAGTGTAGGTGAATGCAAATAGAAAGTACAGAATCAATTAAACAAAAGTTGAAAATTTGCATTGCTCATGAAAAGACTTGTATATATGTAAATTTCTTTAGAACTACATTTTCAGGTTTTTTCAGGTTTTTTCCATTTTTATATGAATTCATAAATTGCATTATGAGATTTGCAAATCGATGCAGAAGCAAGAAGGTAAAGTGGAGGTTATGTCTTCACACGAGTTACACAAATGTTGGCTCTGTGGAATAGGAGAATTTAAAAAACCTTTAAACAAGCTGGCCCAGGAACCACAACTTGTGCAAACACAGGGTCCCAGAACACACTGCAGGTTTACTTGCTCTCACTCCCTCTGTATGCCACTGTAAATTAGGAGTCATGACAGAAACTGAATGAGCATAAAATTTGTATGCAAACAACAAACCCAAACACATCCACCATGATCCATGAAGAATTTTAGAGCCTTTGAAATGGCTACCATCCAAGTAAAATTTACAAGCAAAGTAACCCAGGCCTTTTATCCTCATTCCCTACCATAAGGCTTTATCCAGTCATGACAAAGGACACGAGCACTCTCACTAATTTGCTCTTCCATGTTACAAACAAAGGATGTGAGATAATAGCAAATGACTGCTCCCACCATGTTAGCATTCTCCTATGAAAGAGGGGTTGATTAGTGTTGGTGCCTGTAATTACCCAAAGAGGGAAGAGACTTCAGTAAGCAATATGCCTTTCTTGTTCAAATACCATACTCCACACCCTACGGCGTAATGGATGTCTGTAAGAATGTCTGCTTATTTAAAACATCTTTTTTCTTTTGTTGTTCCTATCTTTTTCTCTTTTTTGTGTGTGTGGTGGATAGTGATCCATTTTATCCATCTGCAGGTGTTTTTTTTAATGGGTTTATTGCTATTGCAAGGACAGAGCTGAGTGGGCTGCAGCATAATTGCAGATGGGAAGCACACTGTGAAAAAGCTGATGTTTTAAATGTCAAGTCAATTTTTAAGGGGAAAATGGCCCAGAAAAAATATAGATCTATGATTTAGGGACACTATTTTTAAACAGCTGATTGCTGGTAACTGAAATAATGTTCTAACTTCAAGCAATTATGAAGTATTCCTATGATTTTGAAATTCAAATTGGTACCTTTTAAGGGAGAGTCAACTTTTATTTTAATATTGCCAGATGAATGACTTAAGAAACTATGAAAAGTATTTCAGTAAATAATAATTTTAATGGAATTATATTTTATTTAATTTCATTAAACCTTGTAAAAAGCTTTATTTACTTTCTTCATACTTACATACCAATTTAGATTACTTGGTTCTACTTTGTAAGAATTTTAAAGTTGAATTTGAGCTGTAAACAGATAAAAACAGGTAAATTCTTAACACAGTTTTAAGTTTTCCCACCTGTGTTAGTTAAATGTAATTATTGTTTTTCCCACTGCATACACTATTTTTTTTTAAATCTTTTTGTCAGGTTTTTCAAGATTTTTTTAATTGGACCTTATTTACCACATATTATCCAAAACTGCATTTCATATAAAAGTAATTAATCTGTAATGTTTTTATAAAAATTTTTTTAAAAACTACTATAATAACATCAAAACACTTCCTAGATGTACAAATATCTTTCCACAAGACCCTTGAAATTAGGTTGAACTAGTTTTTCCCTTTCTTGTGTTTTTAAGTAGAGATGTAAACCAAAATTAAAAAAATTATTGTTAGTTTTGTTTTTCAAGCATGCAAAAGAATGAACTTGGTTTTTATCTCTCTAAGCATTTTATTACATTAAGATACATTCGAAGCACAAGTTCAGTTAATTTAAAATGAAATGAAAGTACCAAGAAATTCTGAAAATATGGCTTCAAGTTGCTTCTCCATGGTAGAGGAAAAGCACTGCAAATATTGTCAGACAGAGCTTTGTTCAGAAGAGAATTATTAGACAGGAAAATAATATACATCTCCCTTGTTTTGGTTTTTCTTACTTTAATCCTAAGAACTTTACATCATTTTCTCTTTGATTTGAACATAATTCCTTAAAATTTCTGCAACCATAATCCCTGAATGTAGCATTGACCCTAAGTTTCTGGTCAGGTCATAAGTATCACTCTGCACGTATACAAGCAGGTGAATTTATATTATAGATTTTTTTTTTAAATTCTTAAAATCCTATATTTCACCTCTTTGATTTTTTTGTTTTGTTTTAATATATGGTAAAATTCACATTATAATTATTGAATTGCAAAATTTATTTACAGAAGTAGTTGTTGCTCCTGATTTCTATGGAAATGCATTTAAGATAGTGATATTTGAAACCATCTGTGGTTTCTAGACTTCATGTCTCTGATTTTGGACCAGTTGGATGCTCACATAGGCTTAGTTTATGCACATTTATGTACCATGAGACCCTGATGATAGAGCAGGAATGGCAGAAGAATACAATATTCCATTGTCAACTTCCTTGCTTGGGTTTGCTCTCCACTCCAGGCTGTCAGGAGCCACGGAGCCCCTCTGGGGGCAGGCTGGGCAGGCTTGTGGTGGATCTGGAAAGCAGCATCATACCCCATGCTGCATCAGAAACCCCAGGCTAGCAGCTGGGATGGATGTCCCAATGGGCTGGAATGGAAAAACTACTCTTGCATGGAACAATTTCTCCTATACCTTCTTTTCTTGTTCAAGAAGTTTCTCAATGTGTGTGCATTTATGCAACAGAAGTTGTTTTCAACCCTGTGCAGATGTTTTGTGTTCTGCTAAATAGCAGTTTTAAACACAAGGTACCAAGTTTGCCAACTGCAAAAGATCAGCTGGTCAGAAACAGAAAACAGATGTTGCACATGTTCTTAGAGCTGCTTTTAAATAATGATAACATGTACAAATAAGTTAGAGGAAATTTAGCTTGTGTCCATGCACTCTGGAATATTTAGGGGAATTAAAATATATACAATTAAAATCAGGAACAATTTAATAACATTTACTAGCTAAGTAGTAATTTCCTTTCCAAGTATCCCAAAGCATATTATGTATTTCTGTCTAGTAATGAAATCCTAGTATTTGTTAGATGAAATGTGGCATCTGATCCGCCATAGCCCAATAAACCAGTTTGCAAAAAAGAAGTGGAGAAAAGTTTCTTCCTTTGCAAGGTCAAAAGTTTGCAACTGTAGAATATAAAAGGAATATGTAAATTGGGATCTGGCCAGAACTAGAGCATAAACATTTCATTTCTACTGAAAAATTCCATAGAATCTCTTTCCTGGCTAGGAGTGGTCTCAGTGAAGTACCCTCAGTGTCCATTTGAATGATGCACTTAAAATGACAAGTGTCAAAAAAATGCATTGCAATGGGTAAAATATGATTTTTTTCTTTTAATGCAAGTATGAAAAATATTACAAAAGCACTTAATTTACTTTGATTTTATATCACAATATTTTATGCACAATAAGAAAAACCTGTCTACAGGTTCCTGGTGTTTCACTGATTCCTTTTAAAGTTATGTATATCTTTTGAAAGAGCTTTCATTTCAGAACGAAGAATTTCTTTGGAACCCAATGTATTTCTAAACAGTCTATGTCTTGAAACAATTTTGAAACAAGTGGAAAGCAATTCTGAAGGATATAACTTTACAGTCATTGCAAAAGAATTCATTGATTTCTCAGTTTTAAAAATCCTTTTTTATATTTATCCTTTTGTAAGGATATGTCATTTGAAGTATATTATTTCAGAACAGTTTTTTTCCACATTTATCCTTCACCAGTTTGAACTGGTAGAAGTTTAACAAGTTATTTTGAAGCATAGAGAATTAATTCTGGCATCTCTGCAGTTGTTATGAGATAGATAGTATTCAAAATATCACTTTCTATTACACTCCAGTTTTGAAGTTCATTTCTTTAAACTTGGTCTTTGAAAAAAGTAACAAACACTTCATATTTTACAGTGCGCTTTGGACGACAATGACACTGACATAGAATAACATCAAATTTCAAGTGGTTTTGTGTTTCATTTTTTTATGATTATCTGTAAATACTGCAAAGTTGCATACTACAATTTCCTATGTAAAACATGTAAATGATTACTATTTGTGAGAGGAACTCACAAATAAACTAGAAAACCTATTGCACATAAACTATAAAATTTAGAATTATGTAAGAGGTCAGATACATTTTGTCCAAAATCTTTTTCAAACTCTCCTTCTTTTGGCCTAGTTTGAATTTAATTTTAAAAAAAAAAGTGCTACCAATGTCATGAGAAAAAGAAAAATAAAACAGAACAAAAGCACTCTTGTTCTTCATTTACTAGTTTTTCTTTTTACTGATGTAGTTAAGGAAGAATACTATAATATTTCCATCAGCCAAATGTTCTGCAAGCCTAAAGGTCTTTCCTCCCTATGGCAGCAGAAGAAAAGGAACAGCTATGAGGCGCTGGTACTCAAAAATTCACAGCCAAATTTGTTTCTAAGGAAACTGTACTAAATAAAGTTTGACACTCTTTCATCAGGGCTACTGTATCAGTCTCTCCTGGGGAGACAAATTTAGTTTCGTATTTTTCATTCCATCAGGATGGTAATAGCAGCAGTTTAGAGCCATTTTAACATCCTCTCTATGTCACTTTTCACTGAGTTCTTAAAACTGCTTTGGGGATTATTTTTTCTTTGTCTACTGGTGGTTAATTTCCTTTAATCCCAAATCTTTCAACCCCTGAAATAAGACAGATGTACAGAATTAGCCTCTCTTTCTAAATTACTCTTTACACCTTCATATTCTGTCGCTATGTGTATTACACAAAAATAGTTTAACTTCCAGAAGCATACATTTCCACATTTCACACCCTTTATATATATGAAAGTGCTCAGAGCCTTACCCTTCTATAAGTGCAATTTCAGTGCACCAGGTATTGACACAATGAGTTCAGTTCATTTGCTCCTTGCTGACTTCTTGTTGACAGGAAGTCAACATCCATTTGAATTGCTTTAGAATATCCTGCCTGATGTCCATCTATGAGCCCAGAGTGGCACATATCTCCTGTAGGCTCTTTGTCAGATATGTCAGCCACATTTAAATCTCTCAGGTCATCTCAGATGGCACTAGACACCTTTGTTTACAAGGCAGAATCAAACACTGCACTCCAGCACATCATTTTTCTGTGAGACCTAGATAACTGTTTAAAGTTAAACACAGCTTGGGGGCACCTCTGAATAGGGAAGGTATCCCTGCACTGCTGGAGTCTGTTCAGTAAAACCTCTGATTTGTTCTCACACAAATGGTAAAATGAGCCTCAAAATAGCCACTTGAAACTTTTTCCAGGTAATACAACAAACATTGTACTCCTGAATCTACAATGCAGCAACAAAATATACAAACCACAGGTCAGAAAAAGCATTCAAAAATAAGAAATGGGATTGCATGATGTAATAAACAGGAGTACACTATGCAGAAATGGTGACTGGTTCTGCTCATTACAAAATGACAGTACAAGTAAGTAGATAGGTATTCTGCTTTTAGAAGTTCTCTCATTTTCTGTAATTGCTTAGAGAGTGGTGCTCTCTATTGTTTTTCTTTCGGCACTTTTGTTGGGGTGTTTTTGGTTCTTTCTTTTTTTAAATTTTTTTGGGGGGTTTTGGTTTGGGGTGGTTTTTTTTTTGGTTTTTGGTTTTTTGGGGTTTTATTTTAGTTTTGGGGTGGTTTGTTTGGTTTTGGTTTTGGTTTTTTTTTTTGTTGTTGTTTGTTGTTGTTGCTTTTTGTTGCTTTTTGCTTTTTCTTTTTTAATTCATTGCTTTACTCCCCTGATGGTGGAGCAGGCTTGAAGGAAAAAAACCTTCAAGTGTATTTCACTCACACTTTGTCTTCAAAGAACTATTTATTCCTGTACACATGTTGGTCTCACTTTGTAGTGCAGAAATGTCAATAATTTTCAGTGAGAATGGGGCGAAACCGCCTCAGAATTTCTAACTTTGCTAATGCAGACTTGTAAAGGTCTACACATGAGCAGCAGCACTAAATACTTGGTATGCTGATGACCTAAATATATTTGATTTACACCAGCAGTTAGAAACTCCTGCTCCTTTGTTCTGCAGAAAAACTTTCAAGGAGTTCCTGTTGACATTTTCACCAGGCAGTCCAAATGAGTCAGAAACACAGAAGAAAATTAAATAAAAATACAGGAAAAAAAGAAAGAGAGAATATTTTCCTCTGTAGATAATTTACAAAAAGTGCATGTTTAGGCTTCTTGGAAGGTTAGCTCAAGCAATAAAAAGATAATGCCTTGCATAAACTGATTCTTGTCTAAAAAATTTAGATGGGCAGCATATTTATGCAGAAGTTTAAGTCATACTATATTTTAAATGGGAAAACTGAAGCCTAAAAATTAAAATCAGAGTCCAGCTTTATCAAATGAGTCTGTAGTAGGATCCTGCTGACTCTGCTCCACAGTAAGGGGCCAGTGAGTGACAGGCTGTTTGGTACTTCTCTGCTAGCCAGAATTGAACCATGACATAGAACAACAGGTGCTTTTTAAAGCTACACATATAGACTATAGCCATACATATAGAACAGCTGCATTTCAGGGCAGTTTTGCTCACTCAGTGTCCTACAGTATCCTGTATAACATGTTTTGTTTGTTCCTCCAAATGAGAAAGCTTCAGAATTTTAGTGCAGTAATTTGCTATTTCATCATTTCTAGGAGATTTAAATGTTCTGAAGAACAGACGAAAGCTTTCTATTCATTTGCCCTTTTGGCACGATTTTATGGTATTTCTAATATTTGCACTAGGCTACATCAGACAAATCACTGTGCTTGTCTAATTATCACCTTTAGGATTTTAATTTTGTTTTCCCCAGATGTCCTAGGAAAACTGTTTAGCTTATTAAGTACTGCAGTAAGAGCTTCACAGACTTCATCCTTACAAAAGAGAAAAAAGATGTGAAGCATTTATGTAATTATGTTATTCTCAAAAATAAAAAGCAACCACTGATTTAAAATTATTGCAGTTTTTTTTTTCTCAGATTCCTACTCTGACATGTGCCTGTAATTCAGTTATTAATTACACATATGATTAATACATCATTTTGTTAGATTTCCTGTTTGCTTTTCTCCATTGTTTCCTTCCTTTCTCTTTATTTCCATTTCATAAACATTCTCCTTGATTTTTTTTCTTTTTGCTATGTTTCATTTAGAAACTTCTTTTTCCCATTTTCTCTATTTACTTATGTTCTTGTCTTACTGTTTCATTCTCATGGTACAAAGCATCCTGACATAAACAAGCCTTGTTTGTTAGCTGGGATCTAACTTCTTGTTAGTTGGGGTCTACTTTTCATGTTGTCTCCCACAGGATTTGCACTGGAACAGAGGAAAGGTTTGAGGAGGAAGGAATGACAGAGAGAAACTACCATGAACTGACCATAATCCCCTCTTCCTGCTCCACCTGATTCCTTGCTGCAAAGACTGTCAGGGCAGTGGCAACAGTAAGGGTGGAGAACAGGAGACTGGGGTGAAGGACTGGAGATGAGACTGGGAAAAGGGAGAGAACAGGAAAAGACTTAATGTTTCTCTTTTTGTTTCCCATTACCCAAATCTAGAACTAAATATTTATTTTAACTGACAATAAATATAGTCAATTTTCCTGAAGCCAATTCTGCTCTTCCTGCAATGCTAAGTTGTAATAGATCTCCCCATTTTGTCCCAGCCCCTGAGATTCCTGCTCTCCCTGTTTTCTCCACTATTACTGTCTTCTTCCCCAGAGGTGGGTGGAGGGCAGGTGGATGGGACCTTGGCTGTTGGCCAAAACTGAGCAACCACACCAAACCATATCAAGGTGTGCATAAGGTTTTTTTTGCACCCTTCAGAAGAAATCTTACAAACATTCATCTCAGTTACAATCTTCAAACTCAAGGGTTATCCCTTACCATCTCTGAAAAAAAATGGTGGAAATACCTCTACTGTAAATGTTTGACCTTAAACCAGATAGGAACTGATCAAAATTCAAAATTTTATTTATTTCAACTTCTTATTCTTTTTGTCCTTTCTGCCTTCTTCCTTTCCTGCCACAGCCTCTTATCATTTAGCTTTTTTCTCCTATTCTCTCTCCTCATTTTCCTGTGTCTTCAGTATCATAAAGGAATTAATTTTTACCCTCATGTACTATAATGGTCAATACTTTAGCCATATGTACAATAAATTGCATTTTTTAGCAATGTGTGTCACTGAATTTCCATTAGGGTTACTGAATCTATGATATTAAGGAGCAACTAAGATTTGGTCCAGAATTCCTCATGGTACTTAATGGAGCCATTCTCTTTTTATATAATCAACTGATAAATTAAATTATTGTGTTCAGACTGAGGGCCTCTGATTAGTAAATACCCACTTGTTTGGTTGTTTTTATTATCTCCTTATGCAATTTAATAAAATCAATGTTATTTGTTTTGTCATGTCTAGGTTATTGCAGCTAACTTAAGGTATAGTTCTTTAGATAATTTTAAAGTCATAACAAAAAATGAAAACTAACTTTTGCTGATGACCATAGTCGATCTTTTTCTTTCCATTTTTTCCTCGTGATATATGCTGCACCATATGAAATTATTCATTTCTACTATTACCATAGCAAATACAAGCAAATGTAACATGTATTTACATAGAACATCAGATGCTCTTTTGCAGATTACTGAAACAGATGACATTTTACTGTCAATGACATGACCTGAATTGGCTGTGTCATTGCACAAACAGTATGGTTTGAGCATGCATTGGCATAATGTACTGGCAATTCTCAGAACAGCAGTATTCATAAACCCCAATTAGTGATGACAATGCCAAATAATCATAAATCTTGATGAAGATTGGGAGACAATGATTTGTGTTCTAACAGCCGTATGACAAAAAAATTACAATTAGTATTCATTGAATTCCATGAAAATGAGCCACAAATCTTTTGAAGAGCAATAAATCTATACAGAGGTGCCTGTCTCAGATGATTTGAAAGAAACACAGGGTCCTACAAAATGAAATTTGTCATGAATCCATCAAAGGAACATTTTCTAGGACTGTAATTATTCAGGATAGATTTTTGTAATAAAGATACGTTTATGTCCAATCATTTTTCTTTGTTCTTTCATGATTTTTGGTTTTCATTGTGTTATGTTTGTAACATGAATTTGTTTAGTCCTGAGATCTCACTATAGAAAATGTAAGCAGATACCTCTAAGGAGTAATAAACTGAAACACAGTTGGCATAAACACATTTGGTACTGACACACAAATGAGTAGTGTGTGGGCAGCAGTTTAAACACCAGCTTGCAAAGCAAAATGGCAGTATAACAGAGCAGGAAGGTGATCATCTTTCTCCATATGGCTCTGCTGAGACCACGCATACAACCCTGAATGCTGAAACTTCCTGGGTGTTTTAGTATGAGGGTGATACAGACTAATTGTGTCTCTATTCTGAGACACATTCATTGATGTAACAACAGGTATTCTGGAAGCTTTCATGAGATATGCTCTTCTTTATTTCTGTCACTGACATTCCACAGTATTATTCTTGTGCTTGGTTTCTGAGTGGTTATTTTTAATATTCCACTGAAGAATATATAATGAACATGTGTCTAAACAGTTCAAGCATTGTTTTCTTTTAGAAATTAACAAATTATTTTAGGAAATATGTTTTAATTAAAATAAGATCAAAAATAAGAGAAATTTAGGGAGAGCAATTTTCCTGTAGCATTCTTTACTTTCAGAGTTCCAGAGCTGGGTGTAGTATGTAATTAAGTAATTTTGAGGTTTTTTGACCTAGCTACATTTGCTGTAAGCTTTCTTCCTAATGTAAGGTTATTAAAAAGGAAGAGTGAACTAAGCCTTGTTCTGTTTTTTTCTGTTCTGATCTACTTGTATGTTATCCTAGTATAATTTAGTTTCTATTCCTTTCTCAGGCCAAGAGTATATATGGTCACCACTTTAGAATCTTATCAACTCCTTGCTGACCCTGGCTTTGTGCCAGGGTGCTTTGTACCATGAGAACAAAATAAGAAGCCACACTTCTAGGTAACTTATAATAATAATATTATTAAAGATAATTAAAGTAATGGTGTTGATATTATAGCGTTATCTAAACAACTAGTGAAATAAATTAGGCTTCTGTATTTTAGCTTTCACTTGAAATATTTTTACTAGAGTCTAGTCACTTAACCAGGTAGAATGGATCTGTACTTCTACCTGGAAGTATAATTTCCTGTTGTGTTCGGACATATTTCAGTCTAGCACTCATCTCATCATTCATTCCTGTTCTTTTTGGTACTTCACACTATTACTAACAATTCATTGACTTAGAATGGTTGGCTTTTTTGGGGTTATTTGGGGATTTTGTTTTGGTTTGGGTTTTGGTTTTGTTTGGCTTTTGTTTTTTGTTTCTGTTTTTGTTTTGTTTTGGGCTTTTTTTATGAGGAATATTTACTTTTAGAAATAATGGTCTCCCTATAAAATATGTGAGTCTTTGTCTTTTCTAGTAGTAAGTAAATCATTATCATCATCATGATTTATCATCAAAGTCTCTTAATTTGCCTTGTCCTTATAAACCTATTATTAAGAAATAAATTAAAAGTTGAGGGATCCCTCTTAAGTGTTAGCAGAAAATATAAAAAAGAAAAGCTGCTGTTTGCAAATGGAACACACTGGTAACACCTGTCTCAACCATCCAGTGTTGTGCAAATCTACCATGTGGATGAAGTGATGCCAGCATGTTTCTTGGAGGACATTGACTCAGGGCACAGATTTATGTAAATTAATCCTGTACTTGATCAGTCAATATCAAGATCCAAAGAAAAACTCTCCAAAGACCTAGGCTACGCAAATAACTTGTTCAACTTTTATGAAAATTTTATTAGAAAAGAAGTACTAAATTAGAAAAAGTCATTATATAGTGCAATGACATAATTTGACACGGATGTAAGCAAGTGGTAGCAGGTTTCCACAATTCATTACCCCTTGGACTAGACCAGATCATAATCTAGTTACTAAGTATAAAGTTCAATGCTTTTGAAAATGACATTGTAGAAACATTGAAGTACCACATAATTCATAAGTTCAAATTTATGACTAAGATATCTTTTGGTTATGCCAGAGGTTTTTCTACATCTGCCCTGACACAAAGGCACAAGTGCACACAAGGTCAATGTTGTAGTACAAGACTCCCTGAAGGATTTCCATTGTATAATTGTATAATGTACACAGGGCAAGAAGACATCCACATGCTAGATATTTGTAAAATTAGGTTGACCCATGCAACATGGAAAGAACTCTAAAATTCTGTTATGGCAAATCAAAACTCTGGGGTGAGATAGAAAGGTAGAATCGTGTGCAGCACCAGCAGCTTTGTAACACAGTGGTCATCCTTGTGAGTCTGCTTACTGCCAAAACACAGTTCCCCAAACATAAAACAAATTAAACACAGACACAAACACAAACACAATTAAATTATCTCAGGCTATGAGTGACCCAGGCAAGTCCTGAAACCTGCACTGCCACATCAATACAAGTTGATGGATTTCTGTTAGCAAGTCATACATACCAAGTTAAACACAGAACAGTATTTAAGCAAGACAGAGAATAATCAAATAGATTCTTCACTGAGGTTGTAGTTAATCACTGGAGCAGGCTTCCCAGGGAAGTGGTCAAGCCTGTCAGTGTTCAAGCAGAGCCTGGACTATGCTCTTTGTCATATGATTTAATTTTAAGTAGTCCTGCAAGGAGCAGGGAGTTCCTTGATGATGCCAATGAGTCACTTCCAACTTCAGATAGTCGATAAATCTATGAAAATAATTTTATTAGAAAATTGGAAATTTTTACTGTTCCATTCAATATTTAAGCTCTTCATTGGGAAGTAAATCTTTCAGGTTCAGACTCCAGATAGAGCAGATAATTTTTAAGTAACACTATTTGACATCATTCCTTTTCTTTCGTCTTCTATGAAGTAAAGCTGAGTACCTCTTCCTTTGTAACCTACCATCCTGTTCCTGCTTAGGGGTGCTCAGACAATTTTCTTTTTGACAGAATATTGTTTTTCCTTAGGTAACATTTCACATTAGAAGCTCTTTAGCTTTGCTCCCTGTCATTTGTCTGCATTTTGTTCATTTGGAATAGATATTTACTTCAGTTGGTTATAGTGGGTTTGCATGATTTTTGAAAGTGCAGCAGCAGCTAGACTTGCTACACTTAGACAAAAATATAACAAGTAACACCAAAATGAATATGTTGGTTTTTGTCAGTATCTCCAGTACAGCATATATTTGATTCTACCTACAATGTGCTTACCTGAGGATTAGAGGCAGGAAAGCAAAAAAATTTGAAATATTACTCATGGTTATGCTTTAGATGGTGATGCAGTGATTACAATATTGGGCAACCAGCCAAAACACTATGTTCCCTTTCTTGGTCAGGTATTTTATGATAAATATATTCCAGTTAATTCAATATAACTTTTTTCCTATAAATCTGAGGGTTTATGTCTACACTACCAGTAAGTGCAGCAACATCAAAGATGTCTAATTTTTAATTTGGTAATTGTTGCAAGAGAAGTAAACTAAATTATCGAGAACTGATCGGAAGGATCTCTACAGTACATAAATTACTGGAATATTAAAAAAAATATTACTTTTGTTTCTTATCTGTTCTACATCATTCTTTTTAAACCTATTATTATTTCATCATGTGATTTTGGTGTCTTCTGCATTAATAGAAATAATAAGTAACAACAGCACAGAAAGGATCCAAAAATTAGCTGGTGGTTTTCATCATTTTGAAGGCCAGATACACTTTGTAAGACATAAAATTTCATCCTGTGATTTCCATGGTATTTCTGAGATTTAAAGCCTGACTTCAAACACTTCAAATAGTATCTTTTAAAAGAGACGTATATTTTGAATTAAACATTTTGAGTAAGACCAAGCCCATCATGCAAGAATTGTTCCAGCAACTAATTCTGTGTGCTAAAATGTTTTACTTTATTTGGTAAATCTGTCTAACCATAGCTCTTAAACTGGATTTTTTTCTGTTGCATTTATGTATCATCATAATATGAATGGGTTGTGATTAGACATTATTAAATTTCCATTAATGAATTAAATAAACTAAATATCTCAAGCTTCCCAGAATTCATGTGTTTGGATAGTTCCTTTTTTTTTGCATCCCCATTTTCCACATTCTCTATGAAGTCTGGGGCACAATGCACTATTCCATTAACGGCCTTACTAGAATGAGTAAAGCAGAGGTTTTGCTATTTGACATTAGCGTAAATGTTACTAATTTCCTGCTCTAGCTATTATTTTTCTGTTCAGATTTTAAAGTACCTCAAAATTTCATAATGGTATTGAAGTGAAAACTCACATTCAGTTATTGCTCTCCTTGATGCATCTTGCCATTCCATGATCTCATTCTTTTTTTTTTTTCTTTAATCCCAGCAGCAATTTGTCTTTTCTCCAATTATTTCAGTTTATTGAATGGTGCTGATTGTTTCACTAGCCCTTAATGATTGATCTGTTCACATTGTTATGCTTCATTTCACTATTTACTCAGTGAGACAAACAACTCCTTAATATATAGGTGGGCTTAGTTCCTGCTCAAGGTGAAGGAACAGGATGCTCTCTCAGTTCTGAAAAGGGTGGTTTTGGAATATACTGACAGACAATGGAGATGTTGTTTATTCTAGAACTGAAGAATATTCTCCTTTGGATATAGGCAGGCATAAGTGACCCTAATATATTGAAGGCAAGCATGGAATTAGACATTTTCAATTTTATGTCATCTCTCCTACAGCTATCATTTTAAATTTTTTTCTTTAAAAATCACATAAGTTGAAAAATTTACTAGAATTTTTTTAATAGCAAAACTCATTGTATTCACAAGCTGATGTGGAAGTATCATCCTTATGAAGTATTTATGGATATGTTTTATTTATAGAATGCTCTGACAGTTATATCATGCAGAGCACTGAAAAAATGGCAAGTAATTTTTATATTTTATAAAAATGTAGCCCTTAAGAAAAAGTCATTATGCCTTTCTAAAATTGATAAAGGACATAATAAACTCTAGCATCTGCTCATTTTCTAAAAGAAACATCAATTCATCTCAATATTATCTATTTGTACAAGTGAGAAATATGCATGTGGAGGACACAAGACAATCCTAACTACATTGAACAGATGCTTCATACTTTAGAGCTTTAAATTATGTATGATGCATGAATGTTTCTTTTCATTAATGTGCAAATTGGGACTGAAATTTTGCACAAGTTTTGTGTGTCCTGCCTCCCAAGGAATATGGCCAATTAAAATGTGGGGGTTTTTATCCATATTTAAAAAAAAAATGCATTGGATACTGTTCATTAGCATGCCAGTGCTTTCAGCAGATCACACTTTCCCACACAGCAGATACTTTTAATGTGGCCATTCCTAATTTCTGTCTGCAATGTTGCTGCCTACTCACTTATAACCTCGGGCAAGATTTAGTTTTCTAGAGCATCAACATCAAGTACCCTTCCTTCCTCCAATTTTAAAATCTAAGCCCATTAAAGATCTGTTCTTTAGCAGGAAAAAAGAGAAATAACAAAAAAAAAAACAAAAAAAAAACCAAAGAAACAAAACCAAGGAGAAAACCCCTCCACACTAATTTTGTTAAAAGCAGTTCTTCTGAACAATATTCACAAAGGATGATAAAATTTCATCCTGTGGTCTTGAACTCATTTAGGTCAGTGTTAACAGCATCTGTCAGTAACAGATCATTCACACCTGCAGTTGCTATCATGTAAGTAATTAAAAAATGACAAGAGGTCCAATTATGAAGTTATCATGCATATTTTCAGCTAATAGAACATTTCAGCATGTAGGCAGATTTTTTTTAAATGATTAAATATTTAGTTTGTGAAAGGAAAAACAGTTACCAAAAGCCAGTTCTTATCAACAAGAAAACCTCTAACACAAGATTAACATTATTTCACAGCTCTTTACCATTGCAAATTTTTGTAAAATTTAGTAGCACCTCCATAAATTTCTAAAACATGTTGAAGGCATGCCTCATGGTGACAAGTTCTATTTTCACTGAAACAGAGGTTATGAAATGATAACTACTAAATAATTGTTGTTTTGGTGAGTGAATATTTTTCTCTTTTGTGGTGAAAGTTTAGTACATACCTACATCCAGTCATGTACTCACTTCTGGAAAATATCTTTGATGTAATGGCTGTTCTCTAACATAAGTTTTATTCTTAGGAAGATAAAATACAATAATTTTAATTTAAATTTAGTGCAAGCTGACAAAACTTGTTACAATATTTTAGTTATTTTAGACTTTAATCTTAATGATCTTGCCGAAAAATAATTATTAAATGCATTTTTTCTTAGCATCAGTAGTCCCCATAACAATATGTAATACCAATATATTTCAGGACTAGAATTCTAATTTGATTATTCCCATATGACTTTCATAGTCAATATACAGTATTTGGTTGTGAGATCTCAAAAGCTTACTGTCTAAAAAAAAAGAAATTATTCCTTCATCTCAAGAATTAAAGTATACTTTGAATAAGCAGAAATTAGAAGAGGAGAATATGTTTTTGAAATCTAATTCAAACCTGTTAAAATCAATAAAAGAACATCCCGTAATTCCATGTGCGTTTTCTCATGCCTCTGCTCTTTTTATGTCTAAGAAAATCTGAGTTTTGCCTGTGAAGATGTCACATTTAAGCAGTGTTTCCCATAGGACTGGCTGATGAGAAGTCAGAGATACTGATCTTGAGATTGCAGTGACACAGGAAAGGTCTCTGATTCCATTTAGGAAAGTTTGGGCAGCTCCTACTTCGTGAATCCTTCTCATCTGTTGAATGTTGGACACTGAAATACCAGGCATGGTCAATTCCTAGAAATTTTTCTGTGTACAACTCAGCACAATCATAGACACCAAAAGAGTTTTCTAGCAACACAGATGGGGATTTTTTTCCATCAATTGTTTACATATTTGCTTGAACAAAATATATGCTGACAGTTACTTAAATATTTGTTTAAATACAGAGGACATATACAAACCCATCTCATTCAAAAATCTCACTCCTCCAGGAATTTAATTTTTCTTCCTATGATTTCTCTTGGCTTGTATATGTATATGGGAGGGGATAAAGAATTTTATCTGTGAATTCATAAAATCTGGTGTCAGCTGGGATAGAGTTCATTTCCTTCACAGTGGCAGGTATGGGGCTATGTTTTGGATTTCTGCTGAACACAAACTATTTTTATGAAGTGTATCACCCAGAAAAAAAATTTGGCCTAAAAGAGTGTTTTTTAATACACAAACATTTTGTATAGGAAAAAAATTTTCTATACTAAAATTCAGAAAATCATTTCAGTTTTGAGCACAATTTACTTAATTTTTGGACTACACTAAAACTGAGCATTCATGCATGTTGGAAATGAAGATGGCAGGCATGGCAGCAGGATGAAGCACTGCACAGCATGCTTTCTCTAAAAGAGTATACAGAACTTACTTTGTGTAATCAGCAGTCCAGGATGTTCTGTAAAGGTCATGTAAGTACATGTGGACAAAAATTCCAAAATACAGTTATGAAAATGTGAAATTAGAAATAAGGCAGCAGGCTGATGGGCTTTAACTTGTCATATACGATAGCTGCAGCCAGCTAAGACTAAGCCATGTCATGCTGAAATTTCCTCTGAAAATAGCGCCTGTGTTTGCTCTAAATTCTTCACTAGTTGCTGGATGAACCATAAATACAATAGTAACAACATTTATTTTGGATGCAGGACTAAATGTTAACAAATTTTGATAGCAGACATAAACAAAATGTGTTCTTAGACTTTATATTGAAGACTTCAATAAGAAAGGGTTATAGGAGCTTTTCTTAAAAAGTAATAAAAAAATGGAGGTTGAAACATTGAATTGGACTTGAACCTATATCCAATACAAACATTCTAAAAATTGAGAAGGTGGGAAGATTTGTGGTTTTTTAAACCTCTTTTGCTTTCTGTATAGTGATCTGGGTATAACTTTCCTAAAAAGCTGACTGGAGCAGTCCAAGCAAATAAAAAGGAAGTCTGTGCTAGATTTGCCATTCCCAATGAAATTTGTAGTGGGCTGGGTACCTCAGCTCTTATTGCTGTAATGCTCTCTTTAGGTGAACTGTGAGCATGATGGAGAGCACTGATGGTCTCCAGTTCCAGACATTTTATGCATCTCAAATGTTGGGCAGAACCTGAATAAGAGTTCTTATGATCTAAATTTTAAAATTGATTGGAAATGAAAACATTCACAAAGTATTTTGGGACCTAACAACATATGTATTTAAACAGGACTGAGTCACTACATATTTCAGGCATATTCTTCAGATTTTTTTCTCATTAGGGCAGCTATATATTTGAGAAAGAAATACCTATTGATTAATTTGGCCCCCTTCACTGAGCCTTTATTTCTGGCCGTTGCTTTATAAGCCTGAAGCTAAATGGGTCTTTAAACCAACCTTTAATATTTTCTCTCCAGGGATTTGAATGACTTCTATTAAATACTAGCATCTACATCTTAATCTACAATTGCGTGTTCTGTATTTTTTTTCTAATAGTATATAATCTTTGAACTAATAAATCAATATTTTATTAAAATTTATTATATATCTTTAATCTCCAAAATTTGAGCAAATGTATGAGAAATTACTGGAGTTCATTTATAAAAGGAACATCTATGCAGGGCACTCAGCTATTGTTTTTAAGTACAGCTCCTCAGAAAGCACATTTTTTATAATAAATACTTTAATGATTTTATATATTTACACTAGTGTCATGAGATTTTAAGGTTAGGAAGTGCACAAAGAGTTTATAAAATGTTTGGGGAGGAAATTCTAATACACAGATTCCCCAAATACTGTAAGAAACTGTTGTGGAAAGATGAAATAAGAAAAACTTGCAATGAAAACATCTGGCCTAACTGTAAGGAAGAATTCTGAAAAATTCCCTGAAGGACTTCAGTGCTGGCTTACAGACTTCCAGCTCAAGTACAGACTGTGAAGAAATACACACACACACAAAATTTTACTCAAAAATCTTTGCAGAAAACATAGTATGTTAAAATAAAATAGGTGAGTTATTAATCTTATTTTGTTTCAAAGAGAAAAAATATCTCTCATGTCCAGTGCTTTCATTCTAAAACTCTCCAGACCATAACCAAATGTACAAATTTGGCAAAGACATTAAATTCCAGTATATCATGAATATGCAACCTATTATTAGCAAAGGAACTTTGTCATAAATTCATGTTGAGACAGCCTTCAAAGATGACTAGAAACTTAATGTAGGTTGGAGGTCATTCTAGTTCAAGATGATACATTTGAGATAATTTGCTTTATCTCCTTGTAACACACACCTCTTTTCCAGAACATGCTAATGGTGCTGTAATTTTAATTCTGCAGGTGTTCAAATTTACCTCGATGTAAAGGGCTCAGCAAAAGAATAATGCACTTGAATAAAGTTTTATGTGTCATTTAAAAGGCTTTCATGGTTTTTCTCAGGACAATATTTTCACTATTTTTCTGTTTGTTCTGGTTAGTGTGTATATTCATAATTGCCATGGGCATTTGCAGTGATTATAATGCACGTTAAAACAAAGGCTACTTAGCATTTAACATAAAATGGTGGGTTTAAGAAATTTTTTTTCTTAGGAGTCCTATACCCTTGCAATGACATTCTTCTTTTTTATTCTGGTATGCAACAGCACTATGCTCTTCACAAGGTCATTCTTTCCTCTTTTTCTTTGTTTCGATTTCTTCAACTTGACATGATCCTCCTTGCAGAATACTGCATAGTGGAAGTGTTAGAATGAAATTTGACACGTGGCATCATATAATAGGTGTCCTCATGAGCATCAGACTCTTGAAAGCTTTATCCTCCAAGAAATGTTGAGAACAATTATTTGCAATATGGCAACTTTGAGTGGTTACATGACCTGAGGCTTGCCCTCTTAAAGATTGCCTTCTACTGTGTTTCATCATAATCAAGTTTTACAAAAAAGTGATCAGTGGAACAAAAGCCAAAATATACAAGTATGAAATTCATGCATGTGAAGAAAAGGAAAAGGCACATTTCAGCTACAGCTCTGTTTATACATGTCAGTGGGGTTAACTGAACTCTTGTTGTGGTATCAGCTAAGACAAGGGTAATTTTTGCAGTAGGTGGGAGCAAGTGTGGCTAAACCCCAGATGCTATTTTATATCATCTCAGTTCATCACCAGGGGCAGCAGAAAAGGGAATCTCCACTTCCAAGGGGAAGGGGTTCCTTCCAGTCAAGCAAGCGTGGCGGACAGAGCGGTGGGGTAGCGCTGGTTCGGGTGCTACGGCGGCAGCTGGGTCAAGCGCCGCACTCTCTCTTTCATACAGTTTTGTTGTTTATATTGTTGCTGTTGCCGTTTGTTTTCTTATCTCAATGTGTCCAGTAAATTTTTTTATCACAGCCTGTGATCACTGTCTTTTGCCTCCAATTCTCTCCAATGCACTGCAACAAGGAGGGGAAGGGAAAGGGAGGGCGGGGAGCGAGCAGCAAGTGATTTGGAAAGTCTCAGTGGGAGCACTGAGGGAAACCATTCCTAAACCACAACAAATATAAAAGTCAGAAAGTAATTTCTGAATTGCATTTAGGAAGCTAGAAGGTAAAGATTTAATTAAAATAACTTCTGCTTTGGTGTCACATTTTAGTATGGAAAGTCTTTAACCTAATAGTGTTCAAATCTTTTTTTGATGCAAATTTTTAGTGAGTTTTCATGTCACATCTTTATCAGCACAGACTTCAGTCTATCTACTAGGTAGGTAAAGTTATAGCATAAGACAGAATGAAATATATATTATTAGAAAAAATATTTCTTACTATGATACCTGAGAAGGTGTAATTTGCATATGAAAGGAAAAAATAAGGCAAGTTTAATGTTACTTCCTGTTTGTTTTCTTTTTGAATGCCCAGGAAGAGTGGATTTTCAGAAGATCTTTACCATTTATGTTGGTTGTAATCTGACTGTGTAAATAGTAATGTAGTTCAGACAAAGAAGACATAAAACAGCTGCGCTACTTGAGTAAGAGAAGAGCAATTTATTTACGGTAACATCACCTTTCAAGAGAATCTTTTTATACAAAAGACTTAAACCTACTCAATGTGTGTAACAAAATAGTTTTTAATTAGAAGTGGGAAACATCCTTAAATTACATAGGAAAAAGAAAAACAAAAAAAAAAAAAATATATAGGTCAGGAAGTGTGCCCGGTGTGGCCATTTAAATTCAACTGAAAGGGAAGGTATGATTTTCTTATAACAATGTGGAACTTCCTACTCATTCCATCTGATGAAAGTAAAAGTAAACATATAGACAAGAAATAGGCAGCCAGCTACAAAAATCAAGATTATTTTGGCATAATTCAAGCCTTGGTTACCTCAAGGAATATTTGGCCCATCCGGGGATAATGGTGGCAGCTGCAATCTGTGAATAGCAATGCTTTTACCTTTCAACATGACTTCTAATTTTACTGCAAAAAAATTTTTTCTGTTCTACAATAAAAAAACATTTCTCCTCCATTTCAAGAACCAAATCACCATGTCCACTTACCTCAGAAGTCGTGGCATCCGAGCAGCAAAGATATAAAGGAGCACATAAAGTGACTCCGTACCATGAACAGACACCATACTTGCTCCCTTTGCTACAAAGAAATATTCCTGGACACCCCTGTATGACTTTATTTGTATATCAAAACCAGATGGACAGAGGACCAGGCTTTTTCCATATATTAGAGAATTTTACCCTCAGTAGAATGTTCTGCAAGAAAAAAATGCCATTAAAATAAAAATGTCCAGCATTCAGCCTCACTTTTGAGAATGATTGTTTCTGCATTTTTAACTTTCTGCTTACTTTCAATCAGCTTACACAGACAACAACAGCAACAGTAGCATGGGACAGAAGTTAAACTGTAACCCAATGAAAAAATAAGTATAAAACAGAAGGATGTTTAATCACCTGAGAAGTAGGAAAGTTAATGCTTAAAATATCTTGTGAATAACTAGAAAATTATATACAGGTATGTCTTACAGCACTGATCTTAATGACTGATTCACTGAGATACCAGGTCGCTAAGGGAGCTTGGGGCAAAGGCCAAGAAAAAATAATTAGGAAGAAGGAGATTATTGGCAAAAATATATTCCAGACTCAGAGAGTGCAGAATTAGGCCAGGCTGGAGAGTGAACAGGAGTCTGACAATATGAAGAAAAGGCTACCCTGAAACAAAAGACTTTCAGCATTACAGGTCAGAGCTAAAAAAAAAGGAAATCTTGGATTTACAGTGATTGCCAACACAGTGTATTGACAATAGATGGAAGAAATGCAATGGATTCTACAATATTGCAAGAGTTTGCAAATCCTCAAAGTGTCTGTGAAGCAGGGATTATGAAAATAGGTTATGCTTTGAGTGCACTCAGCAAGCATAAGCCAAAGGGACTGTGAATGTACTTATAAATCATTAGGGATTTCCATAGGAATCCTTGCAGAAGGTTAGTAATACAGTGTGCTTAACATCACTCTTGTTGTTTTACAGTGTAAGCTTGCAATATTTCCTTTAATAATTTTAATGTGACTTTTAAGAAGGCTGAATCCAATTAAAAAGCATGTATTTAATGACCTTTCTCTCATACTAAGCAAAAGAAATAGAATTTGAAATATATTTAGAAATTCAAGAAATCAATAAAATGAAGTAAAATAAAGATAAAAATAAAATTATTAGCACAGTCCGGGAGAAAAATCATGTACAAAGATATTAAAACTAAAAATATTTTGTATGTCATATGTACTGAAAAAAGACTGAGGAAGGATGTGGAAAACTGCTCTTAGAATCTTCATCACCTGTATAGTGACTTAGGGCAACAGTCATTTTAGTGGGATTGGACAGAGGTGTAAAATGTAAGGTGCAGATGGTAATTATTCTGCTCTACTTGGCATTGGTGAGGTTTCAGTTGGAATGCTGCTTTTTTGGTCACTGAACTATAAGAAAAACTGTAGACAAAATTGGAATCCAGAATATGGTGACAGGAATGTTTTGAAGCTTTGAATATTATCCACAAATCAAACACAAACACAAAAAACTGCCTTAATTTGGTCTTGAAAGGATTGATAAAAAACAGATAAAAGCCCTCAGATATTTTAAAGGAAGTATACAGAGAATAGCATTCCTAAATGACAAAAGTGTTCTGACAAGGTGTTCAATATGTCTGAAAAGCTATTTCACATGGGTCAAAAATATTTAGGTCTGTTGATAAGATATTTAATAGGACAAAAGAAGCTGTGATTCCGCATGTCTACCATTATACCTATACATCAGTTCTAATGAGAGACTTGAAACTCAAAGTGAGAGAAGGTTCAAAAAGATCAATGTCTATCTCCAACGGTGTTCCTCCAGGCTATATCAATATTTCACTTCCATTGCTACTAGGGCTGAAACAGTGAACTAATGACTATAAAGTAATATTGGCATGAATGTTACTCTGGTCCTCTCTTCTGACCTGTGGCAAGAGCATTTTGCTTTTTTTAAACCACAATTAAAAAAAAGATTCCTACATAAATTCCAGTGCTATTCACCATTGGATTGTCTTTGGACTTCTTTCTTAGCTTCTAAATTTTAACCAAAATGCCAAGATTTTGCTAATGGTTTTCATAACCAGTCATTCTGTGATTCATTACACTAATGAAAGCCACAGTGAAATATTTGCTTCAGCTTTCTACATGACTGTAGAGTGCCAATATTTTTCAATCACAATGTTTGAAAGGTCTGAGATGTGTCAAAGCAGTTTCAGAGCTATTTTCTCTTTCAACATAGAGTTGAAGCGTATGCATAAAGTTATTTTATTTTCAGCTGTATTATAAACCATTGCAATTTTTACTTGCTCTACTAGATTCAAGTTTATTGAGTCACAAAAAAACACCCAAGATGTAAGTAACCTGTTAAACGGGGTTTCACTTTCATACAATGTTTTCATAAAACATTAATACGATAGTTTTAATAAAAAGTTCAGGAAAGTGACTTGCATTCCCAAACACTCCAGAAAAATTGACAAGTATTTTTGATAGCTAGCTCTTATTAGAATGCAAAGCAAACCACCATGTTCATGACCAGATCATCACAGAAAGTTGAAAATATGTGTAACTTCATCTGTCAAGCTTTGACAAGGCCAATTTCTTTTCATGGCCACATTCAAAACACTTTTTATGTAAAGCCAGTTGTTTTCTGGTTGCCTGTGGGTGGATTTGTTTGTGAATACAACAAAGCTCTTAGGCAATAGTAGTGACCATTTTTTTAATACAGAAAGTCTCCTTTTCACTGACTCGTAGTCCGTTTAATTTTTCTGTACATAAATTATCCACATTGTATATAAATATATCCATATCTGCAGGACAAGGGTGACAAAACTAACAACTTCCAATGGTTCACATGCTAATTCTTATTTAAAATTATATAGAAAATTATTGGCAGTTAAACCACTCTAGTGTCATCTAGCTGCAAAGTAGAGATTATTTTTACAGTAACTCAAGTCAATATGTTTTTGGACAGGTCTTGAATATATTTTATATTTGCATTATTTGCAAGAGCTATTAATTTAGCTTGCTTGAATACAGTTCTTCATCCACCATAGGAATTTCCTCTTTTCTCCAGCAAGGTAGTTTCTGGATTCCTGTGCTTTTGTGATTTTTTTCCCTAATATTCATAATTTGGTAGCTCATACAAAGAGATAATTTCAGCACATCTGTAGTCACAGGAGCAGCTGAATGGAAAATTTTATTTCCTGTTTTCATTTTTTTCCAGTTAATTTATGCTTGAAGGATTTTTCCCTATTGACTTTGAAATGAAGGTGCCTTCTTTCAAGGTGGTGTCAAAGATTAAATGGTTTCATTTTTCCATTAGCAAATACTTTGTAACACAGCTTTAAAATTATTGTTCATCAGTTGACATAGTCTAAGTAAAGCCCATTTAAACATAATTTGGTCTATATGAGCTAGTTGTCTTTTAGAGTTCTCATCCTTTTGCTTTTAATGATAATAGAATTTAAAACATGATTTCAGGTTTTTTTTCTTTTTCTGATTAGTACTTACAGTTAATACTGCTAAAATATAATAAAAGTGAATTTCTTTTCCTGCACTGTTTGTTTATTTAGGCATAGACCCACTGTCAGTCACAAGCTGCACCAGCACAGTTTTTGGTAGCTAAGCTACTGGACATGACTTAAATTTGACAGCCTTGTTACCATAAGAGGGAATTTATAATTATATATTGGAATAAAAGGAATTATGTCCACTGCCATTATGTCATTGGTGCCAGACAAATAAAAAAATAAATAGCTGAAGGTGTAGAAAACCATGGCTAGGGACTCTTTGGTTCTAAGCAATTCCTTGACTGTTGCTCTTACCTGGAATAAAATAGTTGTCTAGACTCAAAGCTGTGGCAAGTGTGACAAAAGAAGGAACTTCTCTCATCATTACTGGAATTGAGCTGTTCCACTGACTTGCCCCTCATTTATCCCACCAGCTGCTCTGGGGTCGGCTGTCTGTCTCTGCCCCCAGACACGCTTAGGATGGTTCTTGCACGCTGGGCTTCAAAGGATGAGACTGGACGCTAGGTTTTTTCGGTCTTCAGTTTGTTTATTATTTCTTATCTAAAAAGTCCTTTTCCCTGCTTGAAGGATCTGACTAGCACGGCAGCCAAAGGCACTCTGCCCACCCCTAAGGCGGCCGCATCTTTTATAACAAAAACTACGTATATCATATTTACATTTTTGTCCCCAATACTTATCATCTTCGTCACTAAGTACACCCTCATCTCAGACTAATCTACAAGTGCCAACACCACCCCAGAAGATGGAAGACAGGAAGAAGAAGGAAAAGCCTGGTGGCACACCTTGATTCTTCCATCTTGTCTCTACCACCCCCCTGTACCGAAACCCCAAAATTTGTAATTCACCCTATAATGATATCTTCCCTTCACTATTTACACCTGAGTGGTTCTCGCATGTTCCATTTCCTCATACATCGGTGGCACATCTCTAGATGGATCAAAATCAAGCCACCAAGTGCTTTTGGCAACATTCTAGGACTCCCGAGCCCCCCAAGGGTTCTCTCGGTAGCTCTGGACATCAGGAGTGATGTGCTGAGCTCCCACAAGCTGCCTTTTTCTAAAACCAAAAATTAACAACTTCTCTTCTGAACCATAGAGGCACATAAAGGGTAATTTTAAAAATTGAAGGAGATACTTATACAAATCTTAGATGTGATTGAACAGCAGAAGTATAGAGCCCCTTGTACAGTTTTAGATACTTAAATTTTTATTGATCTTCTACATATTCATAAGAAATAATCCATGGATTTTCTAGATTAGTTAACAACAACTTGAAAACCACAGGACTATATGAACCTTTAAAATACCCTCCATGTCTATTGTTTAATAACTCTATTTTTAGAGTTCCCCTAAGTTAGTTTTACTGGAGAATGTTATAGCAAAATACCATGACTGCCTGCAAATCAAAACTGGTTTTGCATTATATGATGGTTTTAACATAGTAATGTCTAAGAATAAGCTGTAGATTACTCCACACGACTTCAAAATTATGCCATGAAATCTGAGCTTAGACATAAAACCTGCATAGTAATGGCCACTGGAAATCAGCACCAAAATAATAAACATATATTGAAAGCCTTCAGGTTAAAGTAGTAAGGCAGGAAGAGTACCAAAGAATCACTGATTGACACTTACAGGTATTTTATTTAACAGACTTTAGAGATCAAGAATACCTGTGAGAGTTATGTTAGCTGGAAATTTACAGATGTTTGAAAACACAACTCAAGACAAACAGAAGTGTTATTATAATGTGGAGTGGCAGAAGCTGCCACACACATGATTTATAGTCAGTATGAGGCCCAATATCAGTATTGCCACATGAACTTGCCCAGATGCCTTATGAAATGGCTACCAAAAAAGCACATAATAAGGAGAAACAGAGGGTGCTGAGTGGCTGTATTGTGTGCCCCTCATTTTTCTTGGGTTTTAGCTTTCTTTTTATATGCACGACCATTTTTTAAACTTTTTTCCTATTGTTAAATAGGTCTTATCTCAACCAGTGAGTTTCACTTTTTTTTTTTTTTTTTTCCCCCCTGATTCTCCATCCTGCCCACCAGGGTAGAGAATAAGCAAGCAAGACAGCTGCATGGTACTTAGCTGCCAGTTGGGGTTAAGCCACAGCAGTGCTTCAGTTTCCAAGAAGCAGGAAAAATGTCTCTGGGTAATGGCAATATCACATCTGTTGCTATATATTCTTATAGCAATTCATAAAAAAATTACACTTTGTATTCTGCAAGTGGCTGTTATTCCGCAATGTAGCAAAAATCCATCAAATATTTCTATGATTAATATATATCACACAAATCATAACTACACAGTCAATTATATAGTTTCTTCCATGGAAGAAACTCTTACGTGGGACTAACACTTTCTTCTGCACTTCTAATTCATAGATTAGCAAAATACTGTTAAAAAAAATCAGTAATTACTATTTGTAGAAAATAGGCTCTGATTTCTTAGGACTTCTCAGTACAAAAAAAAAATTTGAACAATTTTATTACCAAATTATTTATGTGTGAAGACCTCATTGCAAACATCAAACTATGTGAAATCCCAGGCATCATATCTCTGCATACATATATATATGTTTACCTATATATACATACAAACATGGCAGACAAAACTATGTGTGTGTGTATATATATATATAAAATTATTGTGTAACTCATGTATACATTTTTTTACCTAAATTTGTAATTTTTTAAATTTTTCTGTTTAATAAGAAAAAATAAGGGAATTAAATTATTTCTGTCTGAAATTTCTAGCTTACTTCTCTATGCCATGGAAGGAGCAGACATTGATTCCACTATGTCTGCGTCACCCCAAATATTTTCCATCTACTACAAAATATCCACCCTTATGATTTTTCATATAAATCAAGGTCAAGCACAAATTGGAACCTATCAAGTCATAAGATAGTTATACTTGCATGATGGCAACTTAGAGAATTCTTACTCGCTTCAATAGTTTAAGAAATATCATCTATATACTGTAGAGAGTAATAGGTATGTCCCATCTCTAAGAAAGAGCCACAGTGAGGAAAGTGCCTTAAATTTCATGGTTTAGGACATTTGAGGGGTAATGGAGAAGAGGGAATGGCAGGAAGATGGAATTTTACCACTGGTTAACCAAAATGCAATGGAATTTTTCTTTTCTTGGGACTCATCCCTTATCATTTCAGGTCTGTGCCCTGCTTTTCTTCATACTGTGCTCTGCTTCTCAAGGCCTCTGGTATCATACAAGGCATTTATTTCTCTTGGCTGCATCAATATTTTACAGTCATAAATATCCAATTTTATATAGCATAACCACTTTATCTTTACAAAACTGTGGTTGGACGATAAAAAGAGAGATGAAAGTAAAATAAATTAGCTCTGGACCTTGTAAATTAGACAAATTGTTTTCACAGAGAAAACAGGTAAAACAAAGCTACAGGCAGGTCAAGAGAAGTTCAGACAGAGCAAGTCTGACAAGTCTCAGCCCTAAAATATCTGAAATATCAGTAAAAAGTTTATAGTCCATTGATAGGAATGACAATACGGCCTTGGATTCTGCAACACAGAATTTTGTTCTACTCTCTGCTTGTTTATTTCTGTTTCTACCCATTTGCCAAGTCTGTTTTATCTGATCCTTTTTCTCATGAATCATACATTGAGTAGGGGTAGCAATTTGCAGAAAGAATGTCATAGTGTATAAATATTTGTTTTTATCAACAAAGCTTATGGGTGTAACAATGTCAATCCAACATTCATTATGTTTGGTAGCACACTTCTAAAGCTATGTGCCATATGTTCCTTTCCATTAAAAGATAGGAAAATTCCACTAATCCAATGCAAATCAGAGTAGGGTATAATCATAGAAGCCTAAAAAAGGAAGCAAGTGACACCAGGTGAGAATTGCCATGAATATGTTGTATCTGTACCAGTACTCATCCCATGGTAATAGCTCCTGGTGGTTTGTCTAAAGAAAATGTGGATAGCTGGAGAAGGAAAAAAGGCATAAAAAAGCACCTAGGGGGCCACAGTCTCTTATCTAGTTTTGCTGACAGTATTGGAAATACAGTGAAGGGTAGAAATTTTTCAAAGGTAAAGCAAACAATACAGGAAATTTCTTTTGTTTATTTCCTCACAGCTCATTTCTTCTCATACGTTTCCGGCTATGGGGTCCCTCAGTTGTGGACCTACTACAGTGGGATTCCAAGAGGATTCCACACAGCAGTTCTTAGTCTGGTTTCAAATTATACAAAACTTCAATTTGACTTTGAAGTACAGAAATTTGCATGTGCTTTCACTGAAATTTTCTTGAAACCAATAAAATACATTTTACCTGTAATTAATCACTTTATTAGAAGTTCTAAGTGCTAACTTCATAAAATAGATACTTAAAAGGTATCCCTAATATACAATTTTAGTATATGTACTTTGGTTTCATTTTTTCCTTATGTTGTTTTTGTGGCCATTGAGAAGGTCATTTCTCTCTATCATCTTTTCCATTTCTATTTTGCAGCCATACCTTATCTCATCTTTGTCTTATCTAGACTCAACAAATGAAATTTTTCCTTTCATTCTTATAAATCCAAAATTCTTTCCATACCTCCTACACTACTGTAGGTTATTGGTTTTTTGTAACTGCATTGGTAATATCTGAAATTAAATGGCATTCTATAAAAAGTATCATTTACACTTAAAACAATAAAATAACCTTTTCCTGCTATCTTATATAAGATTGCCTTTCTCCAAGATATTTCATATTGTGAGGAATATGTGTAGTTTCACAGGAAAACCTGCTCAGTTAATATGGTTTAAATCAAATTTACAGATCCATCTGTTCATATGTGCTGAAAGACAAGCTGATGGGTAAGCAGGCCAGACTGACTGAACAGAGATTTAACTGGAACTCAGGTTAAATAAAAGGAGAGTTTCTGACCTGTGAAAGAAGAGGCAGGATGACTCAGGAGAACTCAGGAGGGCTCACAAAGATGTTGTGAGGTTGTGCAGGGAAAAGCTTACAAGGGTAAAAGCCCAACTAGAATTTAACCTGGATACTGCTATAAAAGACAATAAAAATGTTACTCTAATTAGACTCAGAACAAAAAGGGGGGCTCAGGACCATCTCCATTCTTTATGGAATGGGGAACAAAACATGACAGATGAGGAAAAGACTGAGGTACTCAGTGCCTTCTTTGCCTCAGCCTTTAATACTAGGACTAGTTGTCATCAAAGTAACCAGCACTATGAGCTGGAAGACAGGGACAGGGGGCAGGGTGGAGTCCCTGTTATGTAGGAGGGAGTGCTGGGTGACTTGCTACACCTCTTAGGCACAAGTCCATTGGATCAGATGGGATGCAGCAAGGGTGCTAAGGAGCTGCTGCCCATGCTCAGAGTCATTTTCAATGGCCAGAAGGAGAATGAAGGGAACTACAGGCCTATCAGCATCATCCTCAGTGTTGGGGAAAGTCATGGAGCAGAACCCCTTGAATACCATCACATAACACATGCAGGTGAACCAGGGCATCAGGCCCAGCCAGCATGGGTTTAGGAAAGACAGGCTCTCTTTGACCAACCTGGTCTGCTTCTATGACAGTGACCCACTTAGCAGGCAAGGGAAAGGCTGTGGATGTTGTTTACCTGGGCTTTGGTAATGCCTTTGACACTGAT
This sequence comes from Haemorhous mexicanus, assembly GCF_027477595.1. NCBI lineage: Eukaryota > Metazoa > Chordata > Aves > Passeriformes > Fringillidae > Haemorhous > Haemorhous mexicanus. The sequence continues at coordinate 58,443,092 of NC_082344.1, forward strand.
TCCCATAGCATTCTCCTGGAAAAACTGGCTGCTCATGGCTAGGACAGGTGCAGTGGCTAAAAAATTATCTGTGTGTGCTGGTCCAGCGAATGGTGGCAAATGGAGTTAAATCCTGTTGGAGGCCAGTTGCTAGTGGTGCTCCTCATGGACTAGTATTGGGTCCAGTCATGTCTAATACCTTAATCAATGATATGGATGAGGGAATTGAATATGGAATATACCTCAGATGGTAGATGACACCAAATGGGCTGGAATTGTTGATCTGCTGGAGGGTTGGAAGGTCCTACAGAGGGATCTGGACAGGCTGGATCAGTGGCTGAGGCGAAGTGTGTGAGCTTCAGTACAGCAAAGTGCCAGCCCTGCACTTTGGTCACAAAACTCCCAGGCATCTCTACAGGCAGAGTGATCAGAAAGCTGATCAGTGGAAAAGGACCTGGGGTGCTGGCAGGGGGTCAGATGGCTGAACCTTGGCAGTGGCCATGGTGACCCAGAGAAGACTCTGACAGCACCAAAACACACTCCTAATGTTCCTCTGGTTTTCATCCTTTCTCTTGACACTACTGGTTCATTTTTCTGGTTCTGTTTGGCTTCTCTTTGAATTTTCTTAGCTGATTCCTTCATTATTTATAAATTCCCCTAATAACCCCTTGTTAGTGTATCCTTATGTCGTAGTAGTTTGTAGCTTCTTTTTTTAGCATATTCACTTTTGGCAAAACCCATAACAGAATGCTTTGGCTGTAGTATACGAATGCAACCTGTAGATTTGCATTCCCATTGTATCATCTATTGTTTTCCAGACCACTTTAACAAGGAGGGAGGATGTGCCAGCAACATGAACAGTATGAGGTCTGCTCCATCGGTGGCTCATGGTCATTTTCAGGCCTGTTTTTCTCCAGCTCACACTCTTAATTTTATTTGTGTTGAAATATTGCTCTTTTTATTACTGTTATTATGTTTTGGTTTAATTTTAAACTAGACTTTTAGTTTGCCAGGGTCATTGTGCATTTTGATCTTGCCCTGCTTCTTGCCTTGGTGTATGAAGCGACACAGCTAGCTTAGAGTCATCCACAAATTTTATACAGAGGCCCCAAAGCACCCTTTCTGAAATGCCCAACTCACTTCATCAGGTAATGTGGAAAAAGAAAACAAATTTTCAACCAAAAGTATATTATTCTTCTATCAGCTTTACTTCTAGATCTTATTTCCATAGTTTCAGACAACTAACAGATAATTTTTTAATCAGTTTCTATATTTGCATCCGTGCAGTTTTTAACAGAACTCTTTTATTTAATACATTAATTTGCTTCAATGCTACTTTTGCAAACAATGTATAAAAGAATTTTTACTGAAATACTGACTGATTATAAAGTGCATATTTTGTTTGGCCTCTAACTGCACCAGTCCATGAATTAGAACAGACTTTTTCACTAGCAGAAGATCTCATTATTTCTCTAATATTTTTCCATTAATCAGTATGTGCAATTGATGCTGATATGAAAGTAGAGATTGAGCCTAATTAAAGCTCTTGCTAAGAAATATTGGAAGAGTTTAATTATTTTCATTTAAGTTTCCTGAATAACAAAATCTCTCCAGATCATATTTCTCTTAAAAATTTCAAACTCTGAGAAATAAACCTGCTGTAATTTTTAGCCCTAATTAGTAGTTGGGGGATATTTTAGTGTGTTCCTGGTTCAGATATATTTTTTTTAGTTATAAAATAGAATAAGTTTTTCTTGTTTGCCTACATGAGTGTGGAAAGCTACAAATTATTTGAGCAAATATAAAAGGGTTACAGATTCTATAAAATTAGCATCAGTATTGTGTTATCAAACTACCATTTGTTATTTTGATGTTCAAATTTCATAATAGGAATGGAGCTGAACAATAAATTGAAGCTTTTACTGATCACCTGTTGCCTTCATTATGAACTAGATATAAATCTTCATAATTTTTTATTAAGACTTTTCAAACATACATAAATAGAAAATAATAACATTAGCATGTATTTCACTTGTAGCTGAATGCAGTACAAGAAAAAATAGATGAAGACATAGCCAATCACGTAAAACTAGAAAAATAGATAGTCCAAAATTGGGATAGCAATTTTGTGAATCAAACTAAATAGTGATTTATATAGTCACACCTTCATATCTCTGACTGGCATTTAATTTGTTTCAGTGGGATATGGTAACAATTGCTCTTCATATAATAATATAAATAAAAGAGTACATAAGGAGAGTTTTGTAAAAAATGCTATGTATAATTTAATATTAAAGTTTATCTATCTTTGCAATAAAATTGTGTTAACATCTATTTTTATATACTTTATAATTTTTCTTTGTATAGCTTTCATTTTTAAATAACAGGTATGGTATTGAGAAGAAAAACACAAAAGAGGAAGCATAAACCAAATTTGCACTAGAAGTCATGTAAGAACAAGAGGTGAATGATAAGTTATTGTACACCATTAATTAGTGTAAATGAGTAGTAAAAATTTGTAATGAAATTTCCCATTCAAAGCATTTCTTACCAGAGATTTCCAGAAACCAGATGATGTAAAAACACTTATCTTTTTAGTTTAAATCAATTTCTTATTTATTCTGATATTTCAAAATCTCATTGTTAACTATTTCATCTCCAAGAAATTTCAACCTGTAAAATGATTGTACTTCGAGTTGTGATTTGCACTGAAGCTATAGAAAACATAATATTCAATGCAAGTTTAATTAGCTGAACTGCATACGGGCAGAAAGAGTCAGAAACTTTGCCACTGAATGAATCTGAGAGTCATCCATGAGATACTTCACTTGTGAAAAAGAGTTTACACAAGTAAACTCTTGTGTAAGAGTTTCAGTTTATAAACTGGGGGAGTTACTGCTGAGGTGGGACAGTATTGGTTCAGGGATGGCTTTGGCGTTGGTCAGCAATTGGGGAGCAACCGTACTGCGCATCACTTGTTTTTCTTGTGTTTTGTCTTTCTTTCTCTCTCTCCTTCTTCTTCTTCTTTTAATCTTTTCTATCTTTTAATTTGTTCCAATAATTAAGCTCTGCTTATCTCACCCCACAAGTTATATTTTTTATTCTCCTCCCAAACCCACTGGTGTTCTGGGTAAGTGAGCAAGAACCTGCATGCTGCTTAGTTGCCAGCTGAGCTTAAACCACAACAGGAACGTACTTTCTAAAATATCCAAATACTCAAATCAGTCAACTCATCATTTCTTTGATATTTCCTGTTGAATTGGAAAAGGATTTATCACCTTTTCCCATTCAACACAATTTAATCTTGGACTGTAAAATGATAAATAAACTCTACTTGTTTTTGTCTTCAACTAACCATGCCCCTCAAATTGCTTAAAATATTCTCCTTCTGGAATTTCTTGCTTGAGAAAAATTGGGTTCTTGAAAAGTAGTTGTGTTAAAGAATGACACACATTGTTGCAAGGAGTGACATGAGGAGGTGCAGAAAAGGCATACGTTTGGGAATGTTATTTAGGCCACGTGACAAAAACAAGACTATCTTGTTTTGTAAATAAACCTAAAGCATTTAAAAAAGTAGGGACTTCAAAAGATAGGTGATGCTTCAAATTTAATATTGGAACTGTGTTAAGAACATCAGATTGACATAAAGATCATTTTTTTGAAAGTGCCTCTTATTGTATTGTAAATGGGAACTAAAAAATTTTATTCTGCTTTCAAAAATTATAAGCTTTTCCTAAACTTGGTGAACTGAGACTTGAGTGTGCCACTGGCCTTGGTGAGGATATGACTGGAAATACTCTTTGAAAGGGAAGATAAGCCCTTACTGACAGAGAAAGTATTGAAATTTATCAGAACTTTGACTGAAAGGGTAAATTTTGAAGACTTTTATTAAATAAATTATTTTCACTCGTTCCAGATTATGTTGTCCTCATCAAACTTATTTTAAATAGATAATTTTCTTCTTTCAAAGGAAGCTGGAAAAGCTCTTCAAACTTTCTCCCTTTCCCTTAACTTGATTTTGCATATGCTTAAAAGATATATGCAGCAGAAAACAAGAAACTGAAGAAATACCAGGGAACAGCATTTTTTTTTTTGTTTCAGTGAGAAGTGTTGTGAATATTTCCTGCATTTTTTTCATGTTGAAATACATACTAAATCATTAATTGTACATTCTTGTTTCTTTATGGCAAATTACCCAATGGTGTAACAGACTGCAAATTGCACTATGTATTTGCAACACATACCAAATGTTACTAAACTGAGAATTAGATTGAGAATAATAAACTGAGATGTAGACCATTGCAAAGAAATAAACTGTGAGAACTCAACCTCTGATTTCCCATATACTCTATAAAATAATGTTTAAAAATTGGCTGAATATAACTATCTGAAACAAAATTTCTAACATGTGTAAGAAAGAGGGTGGGGAAAAGAATAAATTTAATTTTTAACTGTGCATTTTGAAAACTAGCCCTAGGTTAGGTATTGAGCAGATTTTGGGTCAACCTCCCAGTCATGTTGGATATTGTTGCCATAGCCTTCAAATTATAACAAGTGATTGCCAGTCAAACATTTTCAGTGGTTACTGGTCTGGGATTTGATTGGGTTTATTATTTGTTTAATCTCAGGTAGAAACCAAGTAATCAGCATGTGAACATATTAGCCTTTTTTGATTGTGAACAGTTTTAAGAATACCTATATTGCACTGATAATCCTCATATGAATAAATGTAATGAAAACAAAAGCGATTTTGCAAATAGGTTTCATATTAGACATTCTGGACCACACTGAATGTTAACTAATTTTGTGTCTCACCCTCTTACTTTGGTGGGACTTGAGTCACCTATGGTTGATTTTAAATTGTTCCTTGTGCTATGGACACTGTTCTGTCAAGTGAGCATAATTTCTTTTTTCTAGAACTTTGGCAACACTTTGTAAATGTTAGGCATCTGGAGAGGAAGTCGGAAAAAATTAATGCTGAAATGACCAGGAATAATTGAGTATATTTGCCATACCACTGCAGACTAATTTCCCAGAAGGAGCACCCTGAGAAAAATTGTCCTGTCAAGGTACTTATTTTCCTGCTTCCACTCACACATGTGAAAATTCAGTTCCCTGGCATCCTGAAAACCTTGAAGTACTGTTTAATGTTTTTGTTCTTCACCTCTCTTCACTCATTCCTTTCCAACTGCTCAGAAGTGTAGGACATGGCTTGCAGTGTCCTTGTAACAATTTATGCTAAATTCCAGCATTTAAATATCTGTTCATAGGTATTCAATGAGGTATTTTTCTCCTATTTTTCTGTATATCCACCACATGACATATGTGATTGTATATTTCCCTTTTATGCACGCAAATTAGTAAATGTTCATTTATTAAAGCTGATAATTCAGAGGTTTCATATTGGATGTGAAGATTTAACAGATTAAATTATTCTAATCTGGATACACTCATGGGAGAAGAGAATTTAGAGGTTTTTAGTTCACCTTTAATCTCTCTCCTATTTCCTTACTATTGTACACATACTTTTTGAGGAATGGAAGTGGGAGTGTGTCTGTCACTGCTCAACAGCCATGCTGCCACTCTATTTTAGCAGTCCTTCAGTCCACTCAGTTCTGGCTTTGTCCTGAAGTACAGAGGGAAGATTCTTTACCCTCTTCCAAATCACATTTGGGCTGCAATAGGTCTTGAAGATATTTTTCTTAGCACAGGTGTACCCAGAAATGTTTTAATCTTAAAAGCTTTCCCTTTTAAGCAATTAAAACTGCATAGATTGGCAAATTGCTTGAAAGAACTCCCTGAACGAGTGCATAGAATAACCCAGAAAAGAAATCTTGGAGCAAAATAGAAAGAAGTTCAAGACTGATATCCACTGTCAGCAAATGGTAGTAGAAAGGAAAATGTTTCAGTTGAAATTCAGATCACTTAGCACTGTCTATGTCAAAACCAATTATTTGAACTTCATTCTGTAGTAGATAGCTGGCACAAATGGTTTTGTAACAATATAATGTACTAATGTGCTGAGCAAAAAGTCCACTTTTAAGGCAGATAGTGCAGCCAGTATAATTGCAGTTACCTAATTGATGCTCTGGTGTACATATGTTTTCTATCCAAAATTTATATGATGATACTCTTAGGCACCACCATTACAGGCACCACCATACAACAATTCATTGTACAGCATCACAGGCAAAAAGAGAGAACTGAAAATAAAAAAACACCTGTCTGATCAAAGTACTGTTATGAAGAGTGGATGTAGAAGGTTCTCTTTCTTAGAGATCTTTGCCACTACATTCAATTTGTAAAGGGATACTTAAGAGTGTTTTCTTAATCTCTCAGCACACTCTTAGATTTAATGGCAATAATTAAAATAATTTACCCTGCAAATAAATAAAGCTAAAATTATTAATTTTCTGTTGGCAATAGGAAGATGACTAGCATCTTCAGATGTTTTGATTATACTATCCTCCCATTCTGAACTTTATTAAAAGTCTATTGTGCAAAACAATTCTTCATAGCCACATAAGACCAGCAAGAACTATAGAAGTGAACTGACAAATATTTGATAAAGATGTAGAATGGCAAAAATGTTCTCATAACTTATTAAGATACATTTTTCCCTATATTTCCAACAGCTTGCTATTCTCCCTATATTTTCTTTGATCTTAGTGTTCATGAGTACAAAATAACTAATCTTAAAACCATGAAATTTGAATGTCTAATAATTCAAATATGGACTTTAAAAGAGGTAATTTTATTGCCCCACTTGGGAGAAAATTTTTGTTACTATTAGAAATCACTCAGAAAAAAAAAACATAGACATATCCTATATCTTTCATGCTGAACTCAAATAAAAGCACTGTTTAGTACATGGATTTAAGCATCTAACTCAATTATAGCTCAGAGTATAAGAGACAATAGCAGACAATAAGAAGTGTGACAATTGGATGCTACAGAAAAAAAGATTTTAACAGATAGGGTGTGTTGGTTTCAGCTGTGGTAGAGGTAATTTCCTTCACAGTGGCTGGTACGTGGCTGTGTTTTGGATTTGAGCTGAATACAGGGCTGATGATATGGAGATGTATTTGCTCTTGCTGAGCAGGATTTACACAGAGCCAAGGCCTTTTCTGCTTTTTGTACTGCCGTGCTGGCAAGGATGTTTGGGTGCCTAGAAGGCTGGGAGGAGATAATGCCAGGACAGGTGACCCAAACTGACCCAAGAAATATTCCAGACCATGTGACATCATACTCAGTGTATAAAGTGAGGGGAAGAAAGATGAAGGAGGAGACATTTGTTCTTTGTCTTCCCAAGTCACTGTTACCTGTTACAGAGCCCTGCTCTTCCAGGGGTGGTTGAGCGCCTCGCTACCCATGGGAAGCAGTGAATTAATTCCTTCTTTTGCTTTGCTTGTGTGTGTGTGCCTTCTACTTTCCCTATTAAACTGTCTTTATCTCAACCCACAAGTTTTTTGTCTTTTACCCTTTTGATTTTCCCCCTAATCTCACTGGTGAGGGAATGAGCAAGTGGCTGCATGGGGCTTGGCTTCTGGGTTCAAACCATGACATACAGGAACAGAAAATATATATTTTATGAATTTCTATGGTGATTCATGAATAGAGGGAGTAGAAGGGTAGACTCTAGTTCAAATCTGATTGTGTGGTAAGACGGGAGCTAGCAATTTTCCAGTAAATGTTTCTGCTGCAGGAATGTAGCATGGATAAAACTGCAAGCAAATAAAAAGAGATATCAGTAGCACTTCACAGTAGAGAAGTTAGAGACATTGTATCAACAAACTGACATGGATCTTCGTGGTGGGTAACAGTGCTATAAGCAAAGCATAAAAATGTGTTATACATTTAGGAACATACATTTATGTATATACATTATACATTTATGTTAGGAAAAGATTTTATTGTGATTAAACAAAAATGCAGAACTGGATTTGGGACAGAGATATACAGCAGTCTAATAGACCTTCCTTTGAACAAAGGGTATGGCCATTTCTGTTCTTAAGGTTACTTGGATTAGACACACAGCAAAGTGTGAATAGACATGGCCAGTCTCAAACATAATGCACATAAATCTGTATCAGCATCACAAAGAATTACAAAGAAAGTAGATGACACAAATGGAGTTGTTTTCTACTAGTTTTATGTCTCTCTCAGTGAAACAACTGCCAGGACAGAAAACTTATCAAGTGTGAGAAGCCATAGTGGAACAGCATTTTGAGGCAGAGGATAATTTAGTATTTCTGTTTCATAATTAGCAGCAGAAAACAGGACGTTTGTGAGGCCTCCATGTTCTTTATATGTGGGTAACTACAGGTCTGTGACACGCTACAAGAATAAATTTAGAAAAATTATTAGGGATAGTGGTGTATAGATAATAGGAATAAGAATTAACTGGAGGGATTTTTTAAAAATATAAAATTAAAATAAAACTACGCTCTACAAAATTTTTCTTTCAGAGAAAATCATGGAATCATTTAATGCTTTGGGTTGGAAGGGACCTTAAGGATCATATTATTCTAACCTCCCTGACACTTTTCACCAGACCGAGTTGCTAAGATACATGGAAGTTTAGTTCATCATTTGGTTTTGATATAAGAATAGATGATACAGAACATCTTAAAAACTTGTTTTTAGTGTACCATAACAGTTCTTTATGCACACTTGAACACAGAGGTGTAATAGAGCCATTTGAAACAGTCTTGTGACACACACAGATAAACTAGAATTGCAGTAGCTCTCCTAGTCAATATGCCTTATGACAAAAACATTGCTCATGATGCATTACTCCATATTTAAAAATGTATTAGAGTAAAAAGGAGCAAGAAGTATATACCTGAGTCCTAAATAGCTCATCTTTAATTAAAAATGTTTACTAGGACTGCCTTTTATAAATGCACATTAGGGAGCTTGTGGTAGAAAGGGTTGTGGTCTCAGCTGCCTGCTTCTGCTGCCCTATAGTAATATAGGCAAGAAAACCTTAGCACATCATTAGGAAATGTGTATGGGGAGAGACTCTTGAAGAGATCATATCATCTTTTATGATCTTTCCCTTACAGATTAAAGGTACAGGTGACTATCAGCAACAAAATAAGTCATAGGAATATTTTGAAATAATTTAATCTGAAAATTTATTCATAGAAAATAATCAGATCATCAAAACAACATTATTTTCTTTTTTCTGAATTATATGGCATTTTTTTAAGTTCAGGCTATGCTCAGTTATAACCTGTATCAATTCTAAGTATATTGAAAGAATATAGATATGGTCTTTATTTTAAGCCTGATTAAAATATATACTTTAAGTTGTTGCCTCAATATGTCTTGCAAAAATAATCTGAAAATGGACTTTCCATTCTTTATTTTCCCCCAATTTTAGGCTCTTTGTTTGTCCTTAAATTCTACATTATTAATATGTTAACTCTGATATTATTCTTCCATTGATACTTTGGATAACTTTTTGCAGGTATAAATGGATTCAAACTTAAATCCTAGACTGAAAAACAATACTTCAGTAGGAAATATTTCTTATGTTAATAAAAAAACCCTCCAAACAAACTCAAAAGTTCTTAACCAAGCCTGTCTTAAATCCCTTTAAAAAAGTGAATTAAATTCTATACTCTATTCACAAAAGTGAATTCAGTTCTATACACTCAGAAAATTTTGCAATAGTGTCGGCAGTTATAAATGCAGTTACTTAAAACAGACAAAGGGATTGAGTGCACCTCATCAAGTTTGCAGACAGCTCCAAGCTGAGGGTGCAGTAGACACACCTGAAGGAGAGGAAGCCACCCAGTGGAGTCTGGACAAGCTCAAGAATCGAGCCCATGCAAATCTCATGCAGTTTAACAAGACCAAGAACAAGGTGCTGCACCTGAGGGACAACCTCTGGCATCAATGCAGGCTGAGGGATGAAGAGATGAAGAGCAGCCCTGCCGAGAAGGACTTGGGGTCACAGGTGGGCGAGAGGCTGGACATGACCCAGCCATGTGCTCTCACAGCCCAGAGAGCCAAACATGTCCTGGGCTGTGTCAGACCACCATGGGCAGCAGGGCCAGGAAAGGGATTCTGCCTCTCTGCTCCACTCTCCTGAGACCTCACTGGAGTAACTGCATCCAGTTCTGGGGTCCTCAACACAGGAAGGAGATGGACACACTGGAGGAGTGCCACAAAGCTGATCAGAGGGATGGAGCACCTCTCCTATAAAGACAGACTGAGAAAGCTGGGGTTGTTCAGCCTGAAGAAGGCTCTGGTGAGATATTATAGCAGCCTTTCAGTACCAAAAGGGGGGCTACAAGAAAGCCGGGGAGGGCTTTTGCCTAAGGCAAGCAGCAGTAGGCTATGGAATAATGGCTTTAAACTGAAAGAGAGCAGTTTTAGATTTACATGTTTTCTGTAAGGGTGGTGAGGCTCTGAAACAGGTTGCCCAAAGAAATTGGAGATTCCCTATCCCTGAAGGCTGTTGTTCTGCCACTGTAACTCACACTGAGTGGAAAACTTTACCTTTTGTTTTGCTAACCATAAAACCTATAACAACCATGAAATGAAAACTTGTATTTGATGGATATGTACAATGACTAATTCACAATCTGTTTAAATGGCATATAAACTGTGCATTCATGACACAGGAATTTCACCAGTTATATATCTGAATGCAAAACAAGATAGTTTATTTTTATTTTATTTAGATAATGTTAATTCTCTTTTGTGTTTAAAAGGTCCAAAAGAAAATTTCTCCTTTTATATAATGCAGAGAGAAAAGACAAAATAATGGTCTTGTTTGATATTATTATGGATGAATCTGTATAACTATAGGTTTAAATCTGTCATTCCTACACTAATGAGACAAAAGTCTGTTTGCAATGAAATGTTGCTAAAAGCAAAATGAATGTGCAATGGTCTTTTAGCTCTAATTGTATTGTGCTGACATTTGGTATAATTATATGCAGTTGAGTATAATTTTCATGCCAGTCTAAGAAATTCTGGAGTAAATTGAGGTAGCTATCTGTTTTCAGATGAGTTTGATCACTTTATTTTACCCCAGTCTCAGAATTTAGTTAGAGAGGTCTGAAACCCTGTATTTATCATAATCTGCTTCATTTGTTCAGTCCCCATGCGGCAATTCCAATTAGAATTTTATCAAAGTCGTCCTTACAGCAATAATGATAATCCTTTAGCATCTATCTGGATTAGGTCTCTGTTTTATTCTACTAATGAATACTCTAGAGGGGTCTGGGCAATTTTACAGAACAAATTAACCTTAGAGCATAGCCATTTAAAGTGTTCATTATACTGGACACCTGCAAAGTGTACTGGGCTTAAATGCAATTTAATAGACCCTTCTAGGCCTGTTTTAAAGTATCCTGAAGAGAGTATGAATAAGATGATATTTAAATTATGATGGTGAGAATAGGGGTTTTTTTTCCTAGCATTTTCAATAAATATCAGATGTCCTATGTATGAAATATCACTTTTGGAATACATCAAATATCATCATGTAATTGCAGCTTTTGAAATATAAAATGAAAAGTTTCAAAACACTGAAATCTGAAATGAATGTCTCTTCAATTCTACCTTTGTGTATAGCATGCTCAAAAATGAATGTCCTACATGTGATACATTTTGTTTCTAGTTCAAATACTCCTATTATTGCAAAAATTCATGAACTGTAATTCTTAAATAGAATATAATGGAAAGGGACTGGGGAAAAGAGGGCAAAAGAGCAGAGGGAAATGGAAAAGCTAATTGGTATTCTCTGTTTTCAGCTGTTCGTATCCCCAAGACTACCTCTTTTTTTTTTTTTAATCTAAAGTCAGAGTCTCTTCATTATCTCATCACACTACAATTATAACATACTCCAGTGCCAAGGACCAGAATGACTCATCTGCATTGTTCAGCAATCTAAACATTGCCACTGGAATTAAATGCAAGCTCAGTCTGAACATATCAGACGCTGTTTGCATGACTATTGTTATCATACTAATTCAATAGGCAAATAATTTGGTCTTTCCTAATGGTTATGAGGGTTAAATAAATAGACTTTATATTTTAATACATTAAGCCAATTTCTGAAAAACATGAACACCTTTTCTATGCATGGCTAAATTTTTTTTTATTTCATATTATAAATCTTGCTGGCAACATTACAGGAAAACTTGCTGCATCCTTAGCAAGAGAGAGAAAAAAAAAATTCAGCTTTGCATATTTTCTTTTTTAAATTTTTTTTTATTTATTTTGGAGAAGAAAATCTTAAGCAAAACCAGAAGTATATACTTGGGATGCGGAAGTATATGTATAAAATCAAGACAATAAATGTTTTCTTTACTGAAATACCAAATAAACTACTGTGGTAGAAGACAGTGACAAAACTGAAAGCACAGGCTAGGCTAGATTTTCCAAATTCAGAAGGCATTGGTGGAAAAACAGCTGAGGTCCAGGATCAAGAATTTCTGAAAAAAACTTACACAGTTATCCTAAAATCTCTGCTGGCAATTTTGCTTAGTCCTGAAAAATCCTACTCAAAAAACTTTATTTTCACTTTTAAAAAATCCTCAAACTTTGGTTTCTATAAACAGTATAAAATTTCCCCGTGTTATCTTTTGCCTTTTTCAATAAGCTACCTATTTGTAAGTATATTTTAGCTATTCATTGATATCTATTAATCTGTTTCTAGTATTAACAGTGTTTTTTCCAATGTCTTCTAAAAGATTATTTGCATCTTCTGCTGCTGCTGAAGTAATGAAATAGTTTATACAACTTTCACAGTGATACAACAGCCTCTATTCTGCAAAGTACTGTACTGAAATCTGTCACTAAGAAAATCTGAGTTGCAGTCAAGCTTACCGTTATTTGTAAGTATTTTGGGTTTTTAACTAATGTGACATACTTGTAAAGTCCTAATATAAACATTGCTGAGTTAGCTCAGGTACTGTGACATGTAAATGAAGATGAGATAGCTGTGTCAGCTGTGTAGACATGACAGAGGGGGGATTTAGAACAGGTTTACAGAAAAAAACAGACACATGACTCAGTGACATACCTTGAAATTTATTTTCTAAGCAGGATGGGTTTAGCAGGTGAACATCAATGCCTGTCATAAAGCTGCTGGTATAAGATTTCTATGCTATGGCACTCACAACCTGACAAGGATCATGTCTCCTCAGCCCAGTTTATCTGGCCAGCACAGACCATGTAAACAGCTCTTCCTGGTCAATATGTTGGAGTCCTGGAGAGCATTCTGGCCTGTTACCCATGCCCATGCACAGAGCCCTTCTCCCCCCACTCACAAAGGTTATTGTCTTAACAGTATAGTTCTTTAAAATTACATCATTAGACTAAGTCACGGATGATATCGCTAGTTTTATAACTCAAGGCAAATTTGTTTGGCTTTCTCTATATTTAAAACCAATTAGTGGCTGTTTTCAAAGTTATTTTCACCTTCTGGTTTCCTATTCCAGCTGTACTAAAAAGATATTAAGTCCTTACTTCAATGCTATCTCAGTTCATACCAGAGTACTTTAGAGTTAGAAATCAGCAGAGGATATGAGGATATCATTTTATTACATTAAAATTCTGGAAGTTTTTAGTTCATAACAATCAATAACAAAGATATAATCAAAAGTGAAAAGCAACCAAACCCACCTTTATGGCACAGTTGATCTCTGTATTTTCTGCAATTCAGGTAGTCTCATACAGAGAGGAACATGTGAAGTCAAAACAGCTGGGAGTTCCTTTTCTTTCTAGGAAAATTACTAAGACTTTGTCCTACTTGAACATGCAGGCTGCTGTGTCAGGGCCTCATTATCATGCCACAACAAGAGAGAGTAAGGTAGAAAATTTTAGCTAAGATTAGACACCATATTTTAATTTGTCCAGGCTAGGGTTGTACTCCTGTTGACTGTTTTTCATTTTTATTTAATTAAAACTATTATCATTTCCATGTTATTTTGACCAAACCATCTTTCCTATTTTTTTTTCAGTCAGAAACTATTTTACAAACCCTAAAAACTCAAAAACCACACTGCTTGCTCAGCTGCAGATAATAACTCATGCATCAAATTCTATGAAAATATTGTACAAATCTGACAGCATTCTAAAGGTGTTAAATAGCCACATTCTGATTTTCTGAGGAGTATACATTTAGAGGGAAGCCAGGTACCATATCTTCTTTGTTCCTAGCTACAACTGCAGGGCAAAATTAGGCATACCTCAGTTTTCTCACATATTTTGTTTTCTTTCTCTTTGCACCAAGTGTTGCTTCTTTTATTTTCTGCAAGTTTCATCAGATTTTTATACTTATGAATTTTTACTGAAGGTGAACATATTCCACCACCTGTGTGATAGTTTCTTAGTGATACTTTAATGCAATGCAATGGCTTTAACCAATATTAGAACTTGTCCAATTCCCACTGTTTCTCTAGGTGGAAAATAGGTTCTATGTTTTCCTTCTGATTTCAAACAACTTACTCATTGTCTCTGGGCTGTGCCTTGACCATAAATCTTTGTTCTCCAGTGCAGCATACAGGAAAAAGAAAAAAAAGACATTTTGGAAGGACTTCTATGCTGTGGGCTCTTTTCAGCAAAAGTGTAGCTTTCAACTGGGGGACACTGAGTGTAGAATTCATTGTGTAAATTTAGACTACATGAAATGTTCTAGGATATCTGAAATGAGGTCAGTAGGTATGACACAAGGCCTCCAGGATAACTATACCTTAGTAAGGTAACAGGTGAAGGACTAATGGATCTGAAACCTCTGAAGTTGCAGAAGTTACCAGGCAGCTGACTGCCACACTCAGACAATTTGAAAAGTGATTGACAGCAGTCCTGAGCTGATTTGCAAATCATCTTGAATAATAACTTCTTAGTATTCTCACCAGACTTTTATTTAGTTTTTATTTTTCTTTAATTAAGGAAATAATGTAAAGTATAAAAACCACAGAACATGTACCTTTGTTTTGAGTATGCTGGAACAGTATTTCTTTCAAGTTTCTTCACTTACACCTTCAGTTTTCTTAAACGTTCTGGCAGGTATTCCACTAAGAGCCTCTGTCACTGCATTTCATCAGAGACTTATTAAATAATCCCATCTGCCTGAAGCAATAACTACTACAGGAATAAAGTGATTATCTATTGTTACCTGATTTACACTTTCTCTAAATCTAATGAATTTAAACACACTTTACTTGGTGTAAAATATCACCATAACATTAAGACGCCGTCATTTAAATACGTTCATACAATATCTACAATTCAAACTAATATGTTTTGTGATATAAAAACTGGCCATTTAATGCAGCATGGAAAAGCCATTTGAATTAAAATGAGAAAAAAATGAAAAACTGTTTTAAAATTACTTGAATGTAGAGAGCATAGGTAACAAATGAGAACATACCTGCTGCTGGTCTTAAAGCTGTTTTACATTGTTCATAGATAAAGCCCCAAAGCACAGAAAAAAACACCATTTAACTCATATAGGAAAAATAGGCAATTAGAGTGGATCTTGAAACCTACAATACTGAGAAGTCTAAGTTCTCAGAAATTTCATAAGACAATTGTCATTTCAGTCACTTAACTTGCAACTGCATGAGAGGTGAGTTAATTCTGTCATTGGATTGCAAGTTCATTCCAGAGGCCAGTTTGAAAATCCAACATTTTTTTAAAAATTTTCTTCCCTTGTGGTAGAGAAAAATAAGTAATTTTCCTAGAGTACAGAATTCTTGGTTCTGCTCCCATAATTTCTTTGTTTACACATGAGATTGGCCCACCTCCACCCATATTCTCCTACTTGCTTCTGCACACACATTTTTTGATCCAGCAAGCATCACTGTATGTTTGTGCAAAGACGACTTTTAGGAGGAGCAGTGAAAGTACATGTCCATTTCCCTAGGCTGTGGAATGGAAAAGTGTATTCACACTACTGAGGTGCACATGAAGTGCAGTACTAATGCAGTGTCCATATGAGAGAGTCAAGGGATACATATCAGACCTCAGTAGGACAAGAGTGAGATGGGGCAGAAAATTGGTCTTTATTTTGCACCGCTTTCACTCTTGTTCTATAGGAATGAATACTTTTAAGTTTTGAAAACAATGTTCAGTGTTGTGAATCAGCATCACTGAATTAGGCATCAGTGAATTAACATATAATACTAATTATATTTCACTAAAATTAAAATTAAATTTAATACATTTATTGCCAAAAAGCTACTTAGTTAACCAGGAACTCAATTCAACAGCAAATAAAGTTGGGATAAACTCTTGTGATCAATTCCAGCAAATTAAATATGTGCACAAAATATTTGCTAAGCACAAATGCAAAAGGAGTGCAAGAAGCTTTTTCTTCACATAACTGAACACTATAGATGAACTCAGGATTAAAAGCTGTAGGTGTCAGTAAATTGTCTAGTTCACGAATCAAAATACATCAGAAAATTTACTAAACACTCCTGGGACAATACTCTGGAAAACACTGCAGAAGAAAGACTGGAAAGTAAACACCAGTACCAAAATCCCTATTTTTTATTCCAGGGACAAGGAGCTTGCCTGTGGCCTGCCCCACTCTGGCATACTTATTAGACTACTACTAGTAATGAACACATCCCAAAAAACAAAAAACCCCACTATGTATAATGGCTTCAGAAGCTAAGATAAAAAAATAAGGAAGAGGTGAGTGGTATTAGTGACCTGGTCAGATCCTGACATCATTTACAGTAGAATAGGGCACACAGATAACAAATCAGCTTAACAAGTTGATTTGTTATCTATGTAGCCTATTCTACTGTTCATTCTGAAGACAAATCTTTGGGTGACTTATAAAGTCCAAGAGATTTGACATGTCTGTCTGTCTCTATTTAGTGAAAAACTTTCATCTCTATCTTAATTTGGGCTGAGACATTCTGACTATTTGTTTTAATGCTGATTGAAGGGCTAAACAGTAGTCCACAGCAGGATAAAAAAGAAAATGTTCAGAACAAATTATACAACATAATATTGCTTTTCTGCACCCACCTATGAAACTTTTACTTAGTAGTCTCTCCAATATTCTTCCAGGAGATTTATAATTACATTTCAGTGAATGCTCCAAGCAATACCTGAAAACAATCATTTACATTTTCTTACCACTGGATTTGGGTTTTGGTTTTGGTTAATTCTTCCTTATCAACTGATGCACTCTTGAAGTCAGAATAACATTTCTGACCAAAACAAAAACATCTTCAAAGCTATTTAATACACAAGAGAACTTTGTCAATCCTAGAGAGAACAACGAACCTTGGATTTGAGAAGAGCTTAATATTTAAGGAAAACAATCTACCAGCTATCAATGCTATAAAATATTATTTATTTGGTGCACATTCAATTTTCAAAAAATAAATGGTATTCCAAAGATACAGTTGATAAATGTTTTATTTATAAGATAACATTTTGGCTTTCAGCAGCTTCTTTCCATATATTTTCCTCTGAAGTTGGTGAAAACAGTAATGTTACAACATAAATAAAATCGCTTAAACCTGCAGAGAACTTAAAATAGCATTTTTTCTGCTGAACAATGGGGCACGTGATAATATTACTTGCAGAAAATGAACTTGCAGAAAGCGAACTGCAACTGCATTTGAATTTCAGATGCCAATCTTCTCCACAAAAGAGAGAGTAGGGGAAAAATATGTATTTTCATTGTATGCATAGAAAAACAGACAAAGAGGAGCAAAGATGAGACATTTAAAATTACACATTGAAAAATATGCACTATTCTCACAATCATATTTTTCAGTAAACCCTGGATTAAACTAGTCTGGCACTGCAAGAAGCTAATATTTAGTGCCAGCATCTGTGGCTGTCTCAGTCCAGCATAACTGCAGTTTCCGTTCCTTTAAGTTTCATGTGCATTAATATTGGGTGCTTTATAGTTTCTTTTTTCTGCTTTCCTCAAATCATCATCTTTTTGCTCCCTTGACTGCACACTGTGGCTTGGCATGGCCAATTGCAGTTGACATTTCCAGTCGCCCAGGGTTAGCCCAATATTAATTAAAACATCGTTCTAGACTATTATCATTTTTCTTCATCATTGTAATGGATTCTATGCTATTTTTAAAATTCTGCTTCTTTCAGATAGAAATAAATCCTAATCTTACTTTCCTAAGCAGAAATAGCAGGTTGAATTAGCAATCTTAGTGCCACTTAATGAAATCCTAACATTAATCTTCCCTCTCCAGTTCCATTTTCAAAACACCTAAAGCTAACATCTCTGCAGAAATACCTTTTGCAAATTTAAATCTGATTAAAACCCTAGTTGATCATTCAGTGCACTCAGAAGACACCTGGAATGGCCATTATTTCTCACAAGCTCATGGGTCTCATTACCAACCAACATATACTTCTAATAAAATTCCCATGTTAAGGAGTAGATTTACTACGAAAAGCCACTTCTCAAGGATTGTACATTCAGAAACACCTCACTAATTCCCAAGCCATATCAGAACAAGGTCATACATGCTTATCTTCATGAGAATAATTAGAGTTAATTGCTTATTGCCTCAATTACAACACCAAACCACCTGAGAGCAAGTATTGGAACTTATTCCATCTGGTACCTTAGTCCCTTAACTGCCTACATGGAAACAGGGGAGATGTTTCTACACGTGTCAGTGATGCCATGATTTGAAGTCAGTGAACCAAATCCCCCTAACTTTATATCAGTACTGCCTGAATTTCTTAATTTTTAGTGAAAATCCATTATCTTATAAAGGAAATATGTCTGACAGGTTTAGATGGGCCAAAAGTCAAGGCAGACTATTGCACTGTTGTCTAGATTTCAACAGGTAAGCATGTATTGCTTTTAGTGCTCAGAGTAACTGAAAATCTCTGGTGAATGAAACCCTAGAGCCCCTAAGCCCATAACAACATTCCTGCAGAAAAACCAGAATTTAACTTTTGATTTTTCATGTCTCTTTTTACAGAAGGTAAAAGAAGATAGTACATGACTTAGGACCACTGAGCCTTTAGAATACACTTTATTTCACCTTTAAAAAATTTATGGGCTTGTTCAAATATATTTATATGTACAGATATTCTTGTACCCATGTGCTTACAAAGTGCAGGCACTAGCAACATGGAATTTGCTAGCTCACAAATACAAGATTTACTAGTATAACCAAATAATCAAAAGGGAATTGTTGACCCTTGTTTTGAGTAATTAATCACTACAGAGCTGGAACTCTGCAAAATCTCCATTTTAGCAGTTTACATTATCATTTTCTCAAACATCAGTGTCTCAGAAAGGCTTCAGGTGTAACTACTTTGCACTACCCACCTTCCAACTAGGCTATCATAGGCTATGTTTGTGAATACGCTGTAGAAAGATCCCATGTACATTGTTTAGTAGAGAACATAAAATTGCTTAAGAATGGTTTAGTTCAGGCTACCCAATTTTGCCATTATCAATTTTCATAATGTAAGTGGAGAGAAGATGTCTGACTGCAAACCCCTTTTCCTGCAAGAAAGATATTCTCACTTTCTAATCACAAAATCTTACAAAATTGTTTTCCTGTAAAATTCTTACTGAAACACATCTTCACCTAACATTTCTGTTATATAGCTCAGCTGGAAATGGTTATTATTTAGAACTGCTAGTATAACTTTAGAAATCACCTAATGTGCTAGCCATCTCTACAGATTTTTCACCTAATCCCATTGCTCAACAAGCTATGTTTTTTCTACTAGTTCTAATAAATTTTGCTATATTTCACACACAACAAGACACAAAAATTCTTATTTTAATATCAGCTTTCTACAGTACTTCTACACATTCTGGGCTTCGGCTTTTAAGGTGGTTGGTTTTTTATTTCTAAACTAGGAATAATGGTACTAACTACTAACAGTTCTTTTTTGTTTTTCCTAATGAAAAATTAGTTGCTTAAAAGTTCAATTATTTTCATAAATACAAATAAATAATGTTTATTTTTTTTCTCCTGATTCTAAATTTGTATATGCCTAATCATAGTTAAATAGTCATTCTTGGAAATGTAAAACTTTTCAATAGATATCATTAATTAAAACTAATTAGTTTTATTACCTGACAGTAATGTTTTCAATTTCTAGTGTAAAAATGAATTTGCATTCATTCTGGTTGTCATAGCAACAATATGGATTAGTTGTTCTCCATCAGAACATTCTCAGTGCTTTCCATAATTTTGCAGCTCAAGTTTATTTGGTAGAAAGGGTCAGTATTTAAAATTCCTTAGTTCTTTAACTTGGTTTTGAAGACACTATTTTTTATATCCTCTTGGGAAGATGGAGTTTGATGGGAACAACCTAGTGAAAGATGGAGACAATTTATGACACACAAAGCCTAAACAGGAATTTTGTGTTCTGAAACAATTGAGTTCTAGTCATCTTGCACAATTATGGCTGTATCTTTTAAATTGTGGCAAAAGAGGTGTGCTCACTGTCATACTCATTTTAATCAGATTTGTTAGAGAAGTTAGACCTCAAACATGGTAATGATCTTGATTGAAACAACCAGAACAGAACATTACATAGGCATCAAGAGAAGTGCTCATATAAATTTGACCAAAATAGAAAAGATAATGAAAGACAAAACTGCCATGAGTGTGTTCAACTCAGAGATTTAATGTGATGCATAATTTAAAAGTATTTAATAAATTAATTTTAAAAATATAAAAGTTTTTACTTTCAATTGTGCTTAGTCTGTACTCAAAAGGCCCGATTTAGCTGCATTGACTGTACTGGTATTAAGAAATTTTAGAATCAAGAAGTAGATCTGCAAGAGCATTGACATGGTAATGTTAGAAATTGTGCAGAATATGCTACATGATGAAGGGTAAAAATTAAAGATATTACGTGCAAGTTTTAAGCAGCACATTAGAGATTTACAAGAGATTCCATCTTGAACTGGTCAACAGAAAATGAGAAATCAGAGTGGACCCAAACTCTATGCATTTCAGGGTCTATAAATTTAATTCTGAGCTGTAAGAAGAGGTAATTTTTAGATTAGTATTATATCTTAAGATCCCCTTCTCAGGTTAGATGTGCAACTTTTACTTTCTGTAAAATGAGAAGACACTCTCTTTTAATTCTGTTGGTGGTTGTGCCAGTCTTTTTATGTATCATGTCGGAGATACAAGACCAGTGATAAAGAAATAAAAAGACTGCATTCTGTACAATCATCAAATTTAGAGAATTTTTAGCCATTTTTCTCAAATCCTTAAAGAGGATTTAACCTACTCGTGGTGTCTTCCCTGTGCTGCTGAACTCTGCCATCCTGGGATGCACTTTATTACTCAAGGGATCAGAGAGAGGAGAGTATGGGGATGAAAGGATCTAGAGATCTGAGACAGGCTTGGCAGAATGGACCCTCTGCCTCCAGTTCTGTCAAGAAAGATGCAGAGGGACTTTTTACAAGGGCATGTAGTGATAGGACAAGGGGTAATAGCTTAAAACTGAAAGAGGGTAGATTTAGATGAGACATTAGGATGAAATTCTTCACTGAGGGTGGTGAGACCCTGAAAAATATTGCTCAGAAAAGCTTTTGATGCCCCATCCCTAAAAGTATCCAAGGTCAGGTTGGATGGTATTTTGAGCAACCTGATGTAGTGGACAGTATTCCTGCCTATGGCATGGAGATTGGAACTAGATGACCTTTAAGGTCCCCTTCAGTTCAAACCATTCTGAGATTCTATGATTTCATGTATTTCCTTTAATAACTGCTTAATGTCAATGGCATTATCTAAAACTTCTGTTCTTATGGATAGTTTCCACAAGAAACTATCATAATATACTGTTACTTAGGGACCAGATAAAAAAATCAGAAATCACTTTTAGCAAGAATAATAACAAATATAAGTACAGAATAGAAATACTATAAAAAGGGAAAAAAAAAGAAAAAAGAAAAAAGAAAAAAAAAGAAAAAAAAAGAAAAAAGAAAAAAGGGAAGAAGGGAAGGGAAGGGAAGGGAAGGGAAGGGAAGGGAAGGGAAGGGAAGGGAAGGGAAGGGAAGGGAAGGGAAGGGAAGGGAAGGGAAGGGAAGGGAAGAAGGGAAGGGAAGGGAAGGGAAGGGAAGGGAAGGGAAGGGAAGGGAAGGGAAGGGAAGGGAAGGGAAGGGAAGGGAAGGGAAGGGAAGGGAAGGGAAGGGAAGGGAAGGGAAGGGAAGGGAAGGGAAGGGAAGGGAAGGGAAGGGAAGGGAAGGGAAGGGAAGGGAAGGGAAGGGAAGGGAAGGGAAGGGAAGGGAAGGGAAGGGAAGGGAAGGGAAGGGAAGGGAAGGGAAGGGAAGGGAAGGGAAGGGAAGGGAAGGGAAGGGAAGGGAAGGGAAGGGAAGGGAAGGGAAGGGAAGGGAAGGGAAGGGAAGGGAAGGGAAGGGAAGGGAAGGGAAGGGAAGGGAAGGGAAGGGAAGGGAAGGGAAGGGAAGGGAAGGGAAGGGAAGGGAAGGGAAGGGAAGGGAAGGGAAGGGAAGGGAAGGGAAGGGAAGGGAAGGGAAGGGAAGGGAAGGGAAGGGAAGGGAAGGGAAGGGAAGGGAAGGGAAGGGAAGGGAAGGGAAGGGAAGGGAAGGGAAGGGAAGGGAAGGGAAGGGAAGGGAAGGGAAGGGAAGGGAAGGGAAGGGAAGGGAAGGGAAGGGAAGGGAAGGGAAGGGAAGGGAAGGGAAGGGAAGGGAAGGGAAGGGAAGGGAAGGGAAGGGAAGGGAAGGGAAGGGAAGGGAAGGGAAGGGAAGGGAAGGGAAGGGAAGGGAAGGGAAGGGAAGGGAAGGGAAGGGAAGGGAAGGGAAGGGAAGGGAAGGGAAGGGAAGGGAAGGGAAGGGAAGGGAAGGGAACACACCTTGCTTTTCATCAGCATGGAGAGTTTCTTTGTCAGCAAGCAGTACTGCAGTCCCTACTGGCTTGTAAGTATTTTCCCCTATTATAGGGATCCTCTATTTGAGCTGACAAGCTACTTTTAGACTCCTGAGTCTAATCCATATTGAACATGTTATATAGTGTTGGTACAGTTCACATGCTAGGTTTTACAACTCAATTATACTGAAGGTAAGAAACCCCCTATAATCTAATTAGGATTCCTTTATTTGCCTCCAAGATTGCCTTTTCTGTCTCACTACAGATATTCAGCAGTTGTGGCATTCTGTTGTAACATGCTGTTGATGCAACATTCAAGGCAAATTTATTAAATAATCTCAGGGTAATACATCTGAGTAGCAAAAACTTATCTGAAGTGTTATAGACGTACATGCAACACCTGTTGTTAGTGAATCTGTCATGTTCATCTTATGCTTATTTAAAGGTGGAATTACAGAAAACTTGTTACTGTGGTACAGTCGGTCGTGATGTGTAAATGCAGTTGAACTAAATTATTCCCTCATAGAACTGGAACTGTGGCTATTAGCTGAACTAGAGCTACAAATGTGGAAGTACTTCACATTTTAGTTAAAAGAATTACAACAAAATGTTTTAGGCAATTAATTTTTTACTCTCATTCTAAATCACCAAGACTTCCACAATTTAAAAACCATTTGTTGGCATGGAAACATCAGCTTAATTAAATATGGATTAAACTAATTAACCTAAAACATATCATACTGTAGACTGTTTGATTTAGAATACAGTAAAGGAAAAAGAACATTTTTCATAATTTTGTGTCTTTTATCTACTGAAAATGTTTTGCTTTCATGAGATTTTACATGCTGGATCTTGAGGCTATCTCCTGAAGGTAAGGATACCACTGACAACTAATGTTAAAAATTCCTGTTTCAACAATGGTGGACCCAGTGCATATACATATTGTCTACCCCTCATGACAGTTTTGCTTTATAATTGTCTGTCAGACACTACCGTGTGCCCAGCTACAAATTTTATTTCAGATTTGATGTGCAGACACACCAGAAATTGATTGGATTAAATAGAAAATGAAGGTACAAAATAGCAAAAAGATCCATATTTTCTGTTAATCAGTTAGATTGAAAGATGACAGAAGAAATCAATTAAGTATTTAGCTAAAAACCTTGCCTGGAAAAAGAAGATTTAAAGATTCAGTTTCTTTCCTGTAACTGGCTTCTCCCCCTAGAATCACATCATTGCTGTATGATCTTCTACATGCAATAAGTTCAATAAACATTTGTTGCTCATGTAAAATTTCCTTTTTTTATGAATGGCTTTGAAGTAGTAGTAGTAGCAGTAGTCACAGTTTTCAAAGGAAATATTAATAATTTCATTCAGTGTCTGACATTACATCAATGATTAAATCAGCATTACTTCATGGATCTACGAATATTACTAAGTGAAATTCTGTCTAGATTCTTAGTTATTCACTACTGATTTCAATAGGAAGGTCAACTCTTCAATAGGAAGGTCAACTCTTAAAGCAGTCTCCAGGCTTCATGAAAACAGACTCTTTTTGCAAGGGCAAAGAATAATGACATGGAGGTCAGGCTGAGAGAAAGAAGTACATGATCAGTCTTGTGAGTTTCATTGTTTTTATACAATTTAAATTGAAATAAGAATGTATTTGAACATATTTTTCTGCCATGAAGCAACAGTTCCTCATAATAGAAATCTTGTAATCCACCAAGCATCTGCTGCTTCATTCAAATGCAGAGTTTAGGTAATGTCAAAATGTCATATCTATGGTATGTAAAATGACTATAAATGTGGAGTAAAAAACCCAAATATCCCAATGCTGCTTGAATTCTTGGATTTCACTCCTCAGTTCTTCTTACTCTTCTTATTCCCAGCTGAGGGTTGAGGGAGATATAAGGCTGAAATTCCATTTAAAAAATATAAATATGCAGTGTTCTCTTGGGTGGTTATAGATGCTTGTCCTGAAATGCTAGGGTTTCGTTTCTTGCAGGATGTGAAAGATCTATTTTATCGAGCAGCTCAGTGTCAACCTTGCCATTCAGCCTTTAGTATGGCACACAGTGAATGCTGCTATGCCTGGCAGGTGGCCTGAGGCTTCCCTGTCAACACTTTTGTCATGCACTGCAGGAACAGCAAAACCATTCATAGAATTCTAAAAATTCCAAATACTTTACTATTGCTCTGGGTTTGCACTTAAAATATAAATATTAGTGACCTTTCAGGCTTTATATATATAAAAAAATTATTTTTATCTTAAAAATATCTTATTTGCATTACTGGTTGGTGAAGTGACATCCATGCTCAAAGCAATCTAATGCTGGTTTCCTCTTTGCTGGAACAGGCTTGTTGGCTAAAGCATCATAGTAATACATCAAGGTCAAAAGTAATATACAAGGTCAGGGCCATAGCATAAGAATTTGATGAAGAAACACATAGGAAAATCCAGTGTGCTGAGACTTAGGGTGGTTCAGATGAGACCTCCAACAAGCAGAGAAAATCTCTCTATACTAAAAAGGTAGCAAGGTGAAAACCATTCTAGACATTTAATAGTGATTTTATCTTCCATGCTCAGGTCAAATTTGTATTATGACCCTCTGAGGTAATACTGAAAGCTTCTGAGTCTCTATTTTGAAAGGAAGTTCCAAACTTTAAAAAATACTAGACGAGACTCAGTTCTAAATCTCTTGAGATTTAGGGCAAAATATTGATACCTATGTGACCTGATACTATGACTGTGATTCTAGGCAGAGAAGTTTATAGGACTTGAAGTAAAAAAAGAATTTAAGCATCTAAGGTTGTAGACTAACTTCGTGGGGTTTCAGAAGCATCTTGAGCACCTGTATTTAATTCCCACATGGAGGTGCCTAAATTCTGTATCACACCAGCACATTTTTATAATATGACTTAAGTTTTTATATTTCATGGACCTATGATAAAATAGCTGAGAAAAAAAAATTATATGCTAAACCCATTCTTCAAATACAACATGAACCATTTAGGACAAAAACTGCCAAAACTGATACTAATTGTGAAAGGGAAGCATTAAGGCTATGGTAATGCTTTGTCCAGCATCTGTATCCTTCACAACCAGCTATATATATTTTTAAATATCACTGCACACACTTATGTCACTCTGTATATTTCTAAGACTTTGTCCCTCAGGGTAAAAAAAAAATTGGTTTCTTTTGTGGCCTGAGAGGTATCTGATAAATAGTTAAATATCTGTTACTTTCACAACAATATGTCCCCCCAGGTAGTGGGGACCAAAATTTCATGAACAAAATTTATGTCTGTGGAACCAGCTGCTTCTGCAGGTGGTTTGATTCTAAGCCATATTTTTGTGTGGCACAGTACCAAGCAATTTCCTTCATGCAGACCTTTCCTTTCCTTACCAACCAACTTGGAATGAAATTTCATAAATGCTGAAGTAGAAATTGCATAAATGAAGAGCACATGTAGAAAAAATGGAAAAGTACCCTGTTTTGGTTTTTACTGTTTCAGAGGCCTCAAGATTCGGCAGAAACAAAAATACCTCTTTTTTTAAATTAAAGAATTGGTTTCATTTCACTCATAAATTCTAATTCAGTAAAGAAATCTGGAATAACCATAATGTCTATATTCACTTTATGATTCAAGAAGATTTCCATTTTTTACAGACAGACCCACTTTTACATGCCATGTTGAAAAGATACCTAAGGTCATGTTTTTGACTTTAGAGAAATAACGGAAATTACCATGGGGATATAGTACATTCTGTCCAAGATGCAGAGCGCATCTTGTTTTGAATCAGAGAGGGAGACAAGCAGATATGTAGAGATACTGTGCTAGAACCAGAACATGCATGATGAAATGTGGTACCATAAAGGCAAGCAAGATGCAATTTACTACCATATAAAGCATATTGCAACATTCCTTTAAGTTCTCACAGCTTTTTTTTTTAAGGTCTTTGTAAGAAGATATTACTGGTTTCAATAGTGCTCTTATCAGCACAGTGCAAGAACTCTTTCCTCAGGTTTTTGCTCAACGTCTGCCAAAAAAAAGGCCAGAACTCCTGGTCTTGTTTACATCAAAATAATTGTTATTGGGAAGATCTTTTCCTTTGATGAAGTATACTGAAAATCTTGAGGTGGGAAAAAAGGCTCAGTTACTGTAAGTGCACAATAAAAAATGTTGTCTGGAGGGGAGTATTCCATACTTACCATACTTAACAGAAAAAAAATGGGAAGGATCATGTCTTCTCCAGATAAGTTCCTTTAATTTTTTCTTTCAGTGCTCAGCATTTGGGCACAATATTTATTTGGGAAAGCTGGACATTTCATTCAGTTATTTCCAAAGTTGGTAATAGTCCTTTGACAAAACATTTCTCCTAGAAAATAAATTGACAGTTGTAAATGAAAATATAAGGTGGAGATTAATATTCCCACTCTTTGAAATTTTAAAAAAAATCTTCAAATAACATTATTTTACAGATCAAGTAAAACCACATGCATAGGAAGGAACAGACTCTGATCACCATGAAGAATCAAATGTTCAGAGCAACCCATGACAGTATCATTTAATTCTGAGTCACTTAGTTACAGACAGGAAACAGGACACAACAAACCTAAAACTACATTACTAATCAGTAGAATCTGGTAAAAATCTGGGTATAATGGACATTGCTCTTTTTGAGGTGAATGATTTGCAAAGACAATCAGGACAAGAAGACACAATTTTTCCAGAAGCCCATAACCAAATGTCAAAGAAAACTTTATATTTCTCTCTGTGGCTGACAATGTTCTGGCTTTTGATGAAAAGGCTGCATTTCCTACTGCAGTCTGCCTCTAATAAAATTTCATTGGGCAGAAGAAAGAGAAACCAGTTTAAAGTCTTTGTAAGGGTTCAGACTATTTCTAAAATAAGCTTTAAACACAACACTGGACTGGAATTGTTTTTTTGTCAGTTTGCTTTCTTCTTTGCTTCTTCAACAGTAACTCCAGAATTTGTTGCATGCCCATGCCCATAATTTTCGTACACACTCATTTTTTTGAGGAAGAAAATGAAACGGAGGAAAAAATACTCTAAGGCAAGTCTAAAAGATCACACAACCCTCATATTGGCTTTGTTCTTTGCTGACTTATATCTGACCCTTATACTCTCATTCTGACTTCACCATAATTTTTCATTGTTTAGACTTCAGTAGCATTATACAAAATTTCTAAAGATCTGAGACAAAAAAATTTATTATTTTGTCTTTTCAAGGAATATTAAAAGAAGCACTTGCTGTAAAAAAGTAGGAATTGTATGTCCAAAAATTGGAATTGCATACCTTTCACAAGAAGTACTTAATTTCAATTAAGCATTTATATTATTAAAGTTGCTGAGGTTTTATTATACAAAGAAGGACAGGCAGATATTTGTGTTTCTCCCATGATGCAATTCTTAGATTACTGAAATTAATAAGCAGTAACTTTCAAAAGGATAAAATTATGTCTCCACAGTTCGCTATAAAGTTTTAGGATTAAAAAAGAGTCAGTGTGATATCTGTGCAGTGTTTTGGCAACATACACTTTATAGGCTGGAGTTCAAAGGCACATCTGTTTTTCATGTCTCCTTGAACATTTACATTCTACTACTGATTTTCATGTAGTAGTTAATACCTGTAAAGTAGCAATATAGTCACATAGTCCTTTTCCCTACCTATTTGAACTTTCAAAGGAAAAATTACTGACACACAGGAATAAGTATTTAGGAAACTGAGACTAAATCTACATTATCAAGTAGCTTTCCATGAAAGGGACAGTTCTGCAGAGTGACAACAACAAAATTACCTTATGTTTTGGAGAATTCTTATTTTCTAGTTGGACCAGGAGGCCAAAATGCTTAAAAGAAAATGCTCAAAACAACTTAAATGTGTAAAACATTTTTCCTCAAAACACTTAAAACAAATTTTTTTGGGCCAACTGCTATCCAGCCTAATGATGAAGAACAAAGAAGCATCTTAACATTGTTGATGGATGGACAAGTGAATAATACATAAAATCAGCGAGATTATCTTCCATCAACTCTTTTGGGGCCAATCAGAATTTCTTACATAAACCACCATGCAAAACCCTAAGTCAGAGAAAGAGATGCATGCTGATGTGAATGGAACACGATCATTACGACCTGGCCACATAAGGTAAGAATAAGCAAAATTCTTGTTAATAGAATTCCCTTGAGACAGATTAGAGTGAAATTAATGACTGCTGTTTATACATATATGGGGTTTATTTTAGAGAAATTTGGTTGCAATCAAAAGCATTTCTGTAGCTTTGTTTACTATTATCTATAGTAATATAGCAATATAAAAGCATAAAAATTATTACTGAGGAAAATGTAGAGAGGAAAAGAAAGAAAGAGAGAGACAAGACAGGAGTAAAAATATATGACCATCTGTAGATCTTGCACTGAGACTTGATTGTTGCAATTTAGTTGTCCCTTGGTCAAAGTGATGATCTTCATCTGTCAGGGGTGAGTGATGAAGCCCAAATAATACAGTCAGGCTCAGCGGTAACACCCAGTAATCTCCCCTGGGAGGGGGAGCTTCCAGTCGTCTGGTGGAAAGCCCCAGAAATGAGTCTGGGGGCACTTTGGGGCTCTTTGATGGTTAATGATCCCTTCTCAGCTGCCCCTCAGCATAGATGAGCCAGTAATGCCTCTCAGAGAAGGAGGAGGGGGAAAAGGGGAGAGAGGAGGGAGTTTTACAACTGAATGAGTTTCTGTAGGGGAGAGCAGTCAGCAGAACAAGAAACACCAATTTGCCTTGCTTGATAGTTCACCTCCTCTGTGCTGTGCAGACTGGTGTTCACACACACCCAAAAACTCACCTACACCCTTGGGGGGCACAAACCAGGCCTCAGCAACGCACTCTAGCACCTCCACAAACAGGCAAATGTTTTGAGTCATTAATCACTAACAGTCCAATCTCTCACAACCAGTCACCATATCTGAAACTTGCTCTGTCAATTCCACATCTCTGCACTGCCATATGGATGACTTCCACATCATCTGAAAGGCAGAAAGGGAACAGTCCTTACAAAATTTTGAATACAATAGCAACCTTAATAGTTTCATGTCACTGGGATTTACTAGATATAGGCAAAATTTTTGTGAGTTTTCTGCATTCAGCACAGTGGGACAGTCTCATTCTCGCCTTTCATGATATGCTTTCTGCAGTCACCAAAATTTTTGAAAAATAACATTAGACTTAAGCTATTAGTGTACCTTTAAAAACACAAATGGATGAGATAACTAACTTGCCTGCCCTGTATACAATGTTTTTAATTCAGTTTATTCAAGATAGCTTCTTTTTAATTAGTTCTTGGCAGACACTGCAACTTTGACAGTAATTCTAAGCAATATTCCCATGAAGTAATTCAGCAAGATTCTATATCCTAAAGCTGCAATATAAAACTTGCAGTAAAATCCATTGTCTTGGTTCTGCAAAACCATCTCTGGTGGCTAATCCCCCAAAAATGAGGATCATTTGTATGTGCAGAATTATGCAGGATCATGCTTGTAATTGTCAGTACTAATTTCAGGCACTGGAATGCTTTGTTACATTATTTCTTCAGTTTTAGCCACAACCCACAGGAGAAAATATAAAGTGCAATACTCAGTGTGCATAATTTCATTTGGTTTTGTTGTTGGTTTTGTTTGAGTTTGTTTGTATGTTTGTTTTATTTTGGTTTCATTTGGGTTTTGGGGATTGTCTTTTTCTTTGGTTTTGAGTTTTGTTTGGTTTTGGTTTTCATTTGTATTCTTTGTTGTTGGGGTTTTTTGTTGTTGTTGTTTTGGGGTAGCTTTTTTTTTTTTTTTTTTTGCTGTGGTTGCTGTTTGTAGGAAGCAAGCATACTACTAGAATCTTACCCTGGAAATTTTGCTGCTCTCCAAGACCAAGATCAAATCAGTTTTAGCATTAATGCCTACATTTGCTTGTCAGAAGCACAGATCTGTATTTTTAACAGTATTGCTTTTGTACATGTATACCATAATAAAACAGGAGCCAGCTCATAATGAATGTCAAGAGAAAGCACAGAAGATTTCTACACCCTAACCCAGCTGTGAGGTACAGACTGCTTAGACAGGAATTTGCAAGATTTAAAATAGATTGGTAAGCTGCAGAGAGCAGAAAAAAGCATCAGCCTGTCTGAACTACTGTGTTTAGGCAGGGATGAAACATCACTGTTACAGTTGGGATTTGATTATGACTTGGTATAAAGCATTTCTACACTGAATTAGTGGCCTTTAAAAAGGCCTTCTCATTCTGAAGACAATCTCTACATTAGTGGGCAAACCCACAAGAGTATGAGACACTGAGAAGGCTAAATTAACTTTGTTAATGTTTTGGCTTCTACTAGTGGTATCCCCTGCCTCTTCAACCGGAAAAAAAGAAAGATAACAAGTCATGGTTTTGTTAATTTAAATTCCATTTCATAGCCAGACAAGAAAATATGATATCAAATGGAGGCTTTCACCTATGTGGTTATACTTAGTGTAAAAAAAGCCTAAATAGTAGTCTTGAGTTACACCTGGATAAAAACATTCCTGTCTTTCAGGAGCATGTACACATGCAATTTTTGCAGTTTTCTGGCACAGATAAATGCGTTTCTGTATGCTTCAAGTCATATGTTAATGAAAATACACTAATTTGCTAGTAAACATAAATCAAAATAGCTAACCGTCATTTTGTACTTCTACTGCAATCAAAATGGACTGTCATTTGTCCTTCTTCTATTCTCATGATTTGATTGCCTGTTCACAACAGAACCAACAATACAAAGAGTTATTGTTAGCTTTAGCATTGATTTTAGCAGAGAATGTTTGTATCAATGAAACTTGCCAAGTGTCATCAGCTTGTTTCAGTGCTTTCATTCTATTTGTATGACCCAATTTTAGTTCATTGATGATAACATGCTTTGATTTAAACTCATTTTGATGTCAAGTCAGTTTGATTCAAAAATCCTGTTGTATTTAACTCATTTCAGTTTTCCTGATGTGATGTTCTTGTACATCAGTAAGTAAAGATTATCTTTTTTCTGAACTAGCAGAGAATGCTTACCTATAAAATTACCAAACAAAAAATAATAAAATTTTTATCTAGCCATTTCTTTCTCAATGAGGAATAAAAAGCTTCTATTCTCACTTGAAATTTCCAAACAATTTTAACCTCATTCTTGACTTACCAAACATATTCTTTAGTTCTCACTTTCATTTTAATACATTCCAACACCATCTCCTGACACGATGCCATATTATTTAGACACTGATTTCTTAACAAACAGAAGGAGAACATGCAAACATTATGTGCCAAGAATGTATGTCAGCATCCTGAGAACTGCCAAGTTTCATCGATGATGGTTTGCCTTCTTGATTATTTTGACAAGACTATCCATCGCAATAACCTTGCCGCTATTTTTTCACTTTCTTAGATATCCTTAAAACCCTCCCCTAATATTTTCAAATAAATTTCAAACTCTTTTCTGTCTTCTACTGGGAGAAATATGTGAAGCCTCAGGCTCTAGGATTGGCAGTGAATTAGATAAAGAGTGTTTTAGTGCTGCAAGTGTTAGCTGTAATCTTTTGTCTGAAAATAATCAAAACAATTTCTTAGGAAGAAAATATTCTGCATTAAAAGCCATGTTAGACACAGTCAATAATCTTTTTTTTCTAATGTGTATACCATATTAAAGGTTCTAATTTAACAGAAAATGCAACTCAAGGTAATATGAAGGATATAAAACATTTAGAAGATATAAAAGACTTCTAAAGTTAATATGTTCTAGAAAAAATGATAATGCATATCCTTGATTTTAAATCAGAACAGTGTCGGGTTTTTAACATCACAAACTTATTAATCTCATTTTTTTAACAGCTAAGATTTTTATATCTGCTCTGGGATCTGATACTCTACTGTTTATATCAAATATTTGAAATCCATTATTATTGCTGTGGTACAGAAACAGCTGGAAATTAAGCTGTAAGTGGCGGCAGCCACTTCCCTTCCCCCACACCTCTCCCATGAGAAAGGGACAAAGAGACAGAGATAATAAGTCGAGATAACAATTTACTGGAAAAAACAGAAATAAGATGAGGAAAACAATAACACTAACAGCAACAATATTAATAGCAGCAGTTTATAAGAGATGGTGATTAAATTCCAAAAAGGAATTTGAGGAATTCCTTGCTTGAGGAAGACTGGACCAGGTCAATGCTACCACAGTCAGTGACAGACAGCTTCCTGGGAGAAAGGAGAAAATGGCAGACACTACTGCAGCTATTATCCCCCGAGCTGGACACAACAACAAACATTAGTGGATAAATCGTTTGCACCACACTCCTCCCCAGACTTGAAACAGAACAATATTGGATGAAGCCTACAAGTTTGGACCATGTTGCCCCACCTCCCTGTGGCTTTGCTCCCCTGGAAAAAAGAACACAAATGGGGTACATTCCACTGTGCATTTCTGTTGTTCTTCCATACAAAGCCACATCCCCAAGAAATTATGTGAAGAGTATAAAATAACCTAAATGTGCCCTCATGGCTCCAGGATCCACCCCCCTCACTGCAAGAGTGATAAAATAACTCTGCTCTAGCTGATACTAGGACAGTTACGGGGCCAGTTTGCTTAAAACATAGGTTCATGGGCATTTTAGGGGGAATCAAAAGTGAAGGCCTTACAAATCACAATCCTCACTGGATTAATCAGGAGATTTTTATATTCAAAACTGGTTACTCTCATATAATCTGACAGCTTTTGTTATGGAATTTTAAGACTGCTTCAAATGCAATTGCTGGGGTTGAACTAAAATTGCATGTTTTATAAAGTCTGCCCCATTAAGACACTTTTTATGATAAACTTAACCCAAAGGTACCTCTCAGTGTTTTATGCATCCTCCTAGTTTTTCTACCTATACAAACTCATTCTACAGTGTTTACTGATTTTGAAAAAATGGGTTTTTTCCAGATTTTTTCCCTACAAGGTATGTAAAAAATTCAGTAACATAGATATAGTCTTCTACTTACCTTCAAGATGTTTTATATATTTCCTATGGAATACAGTCACAGTGTTATTTCAGAGGGCATAATCTGTCAGAGATCCTATGACATATCCGTCAGTGCTGTGTGGATCTCTTGAACATCCTCAAATATCTCAAGGAAATGGTTGAGTCCTTGCATATAGTGATAAAAGCATGCCTTAATCCCAAAAGTAAGTATTTTCTTAGAAAGCTAAAGACTTTGAGGTTTTGAAGTCTTCACTAGCAGGAAAATTTTTCAATATTCTAATAATTCTTGTTGACCTTTGATACATAAAGTCCCAGTTGGTACATTTCTTCAAGGTCCAATCAATATGGTCTACTTTTCTAGTGCAAACTGTGTAAGTGTATTTTTACTCATATTGTGTGTACCTTTTAATCAAAAAAAAAAATTTGTCACAGTTAAGAATGTAGAATAACATTCGCAGAATGTTCTCAGTTGGAAGGGACCCAGGAGGATCATCAAGTCCAACTCTTATGTGAGTGGCCCATACAGGGATCAAACCTCCAGCTTTGGCTTTATTAGCACCATGCTCCAGTCAGCTGAGTTAGTTTCATAGGTTTGTTCAAGTTGTTTAAATAATGTATTTTTTGCTTCATATTCATTTGGTTTTTTGATGGTGATTTCTTCAGGCTTAAATAATGGCATTAAGGTTCAGATTTGAGCCTTGCACTACAATTCCTTGTTTCTTGAAAGGTAGTTGCAGTAGTTGCAACCTTGATCATATGTAAATATGCTGTTAATTCTACCTCCAAAGCTGAAATTATTCTCAAGGCATAACACCAGTTATAAGACAAAATCTTTAATCAAGGTTCAGTGCCCAGGATAATGTTTGTTTCTAGATTTATCTGTGTAATGCATTTGTTGTGCCAGTAGTCTCCCTTTGAAGGTTTAAATGGATGTGTTAACATGCAATGAATTTAGAGTGCGGGATATATTTTTCAGTGTCAATTTGTAGGGAAAAAAAATCAATGTAGCAGTATTTCACTTATTTTTTTAAGTATGAAATTTTAGAATTAAACTCATTAATTAAACATGAATATTAGTATATTTTTAAGCAGAGATTCAGACTATACTATGCTGTGTTTTAAATGTGACATGTTTACAATATACAGTATGAAGATATATTTAGGTAACTTTTATTTAAAGTGTACAAAATCCTTTTTTTCTTATTAGGTATTTCTGCAAAAAACATTTTCTTCCAGGATTTAGGCTCAGAAGGCACATCACCTGAAAAAAAGTCCTATGACCTGCTTCAAAACACTCCAAAGCTTCTTGCTGAAACTCGTAGTTAAATTCACCTTCCACTTTAGTTAATGAGGAAACAGTAATGCAGTAAAGCACTGAGAAACCATTTAATCTAAAGGATATTGGTAAAGGCACTCCAATTCCTCTCTGTCCTCCGTCGATACAGGATAATATAGTGCATTCAGGATTCCACCATCCTTAGCATAACTTCACTGGCATTAGTGGATTTCTAGCAGTCGAGTAGCATCCTACAGTCAAGCCTGTGCAACTGGGGAATTAGTTACATGTATTGACCATTTGTTTGTGCTTCTGTTTCAGCTGATAATCATAAATTGTATGAGTGATCTGAATATAGTTTTGAGCTGTTAACTCTGACAATCTTGTTTGATAGTTTGTTTTTGATCTGTAGGATTTAAGATATGGCCGTGTATTGACCACTTACCATCTCCATTAAAAAAACTTAGCATTATCTAATGTCTGCCAAGTGAATTGATTTACCTTTATTGCTTTTCTTCCTCAGTTGCCAGCTTCACTAAGAACACAAGCCAATTATTATACTTCCTTTATGTGTTTTTGACAACTAATTCCCCTCAATGTGGCATTTGATTTAATGGGTTTCTAGAGCAGGAGGAACTGAGTTCCCCTAAACCTCACCACAAAAGAACACATTAATATATGAAGTTCGGGACTTTGAAAAAATCTACAAATTACAGCTGAGACTAAAGTCAACTAAACCTCAGGATTTTTTCTGGAATTATGACCTTTTTCTAGAATGAAAAAAATCAGAAATAATTGTGCAAACTTTTAATAGTAACCAATAAGAAACCTCTAGTTTGTGTATACATAGGGTATAGCGACACCCAGAGGAAAACAAGCACAGATTTTGAAAATCCTGCATTCAAATTCTCTGAATTATGGAAAATGAAATGGTAATGGTGAAAAATAAAATAAAATAAAAAAGGGTTATAAAATAATTTATCCAAGGGGGGAAATAGGGACCTGTACTTTTCTCCCTATCAATGCAGGGCTGCTCCTTAATAGCCTTTCTTAACAATTCTGCTGTAATCAGGAGACATAATGGTTGTCACTTTGACAGAAACCATTGCCACTTAGCTTCAAGACATAAAAAGCTACGACAGAAATTTCAAACATGTAAGATTATTTATGCTTAAGGAGAAATCCACCTTAGAATAGTAGTAGTAAAAGTCATTAAAGTCTTACAATTGTATCAGACTCTTTCAGTAAGGGCAACAGTTCACTTGCCTATTAGAAGTTAATCATGTTATTCTTGAGAACTTTTTTGACCTAAAATCTATAACCAGAATGACTGGAATTCTTTATATAATACATTTCTTACTATCAACAAGTTATGTTCCTGAAAAAAGTAAAGGAATTAAGATTATTCACTTTAAACCTGTTTTGTGTGAATGTATAGGAAATGAAAAACTAAAATATTGCAGTGAAACTGCAGAAAGTTTATAATTCTGCATCTCTAAGCTTGGATCATATTTCACACATATTTCTTACACGCCCAGCTTTCAGTGTGCATA
Source organism: Haemorhous mexicanus (assembly GCF_027477595.1). NCBI lineage: Eukaryota > Metazoa > Chordata > Aves > Passeriformes > Fringillidae > Haemorhous > Haemorhous mexicanus. Next base: position 58,479,790 of record NC_082344.1, read on the forward strand.
AATGCTGATTCTGTTTCAATTCTTGCAGCTTGAATGTAGAAAAGCGTATCATTTGGATAGCAAATATCAACATTTCTTCTCTCCAGTTCTTCAAGGAAACAAATGGATAAACACAAGCAGCAGAAATTAGTCAAGCAAGTGATCTATTAACCTAATGGATATAGAATGGGAAGCTCATGTACTGCAGTTTAAATCTCTGGGGTAAAGCTCTTTGCAGCTCTAATTTACCAATTTGTTAAATTTCAAACACAACTAAGAGACATTACAGCCAATTAGTTCCAGTAAGACTATAAGGCTGTATATTTAAATACCCCACTTGCACTGCTGTCCTGATAAACTGAAATGTCTTTCATTTCTTTCCAGACTGTTCCACTGTAGCAGTTGTGCATAAAAATCTCATTTGGGACAAAAGTGAAAAGTCCTTGAAAATTAAATTAAATTCATTCAATTAGGCTAAAGAAATATCTAAACCAACTATTAGTAAGAAAAATTTTACTTAGTTCATTTCTGTCAAATTGGAACTTTAAAGGGGCTTCCAACTATCAAAACTGCTTCTATTTGAACTTAAACAGCAACTCTAATTTAACTCAACATTTATATATTTATTTATTTATGTATGCATGCAGAAATATGAGTTTCATATGAATCTCGAAAAAAATAATTTAAAAAATAAACAGCACAGAGAATCTTAAGGACTGTGAAGTTACCAAGTCACAGTGAGGCTCTTACGATTGTTATGTATTTTCTTCTGTCTGATATTGTGTCTATTTTCTGCAATTTTAAATTTTACCGATTAGTAATCCTGCCCTTTTTTGAAGTTTTTAAGATGTGTTTATTTCTTTGTCCCTCTGAAATATACCTTACCATGTTGTACCTCAAGAGCTTTATGTTTCAAATGAAAGGATGACATAGATGCTCAACATACCAAATGAGAGCATGACAGAGAGGCTCGGCAGAAAAAGGAGTTGATGAAAGCATATTAAAATAAATAAATCAGGTTTTTTTAAGACCCTGACCCCAAAAATTACTTGAACTTTTTCAAATGAAAAGTCACATACTTGAATATATTTCCTCTTTGCTGCTACAGTCAAAGGTATTATATTCTGATCCAAGCCAAGCATGAATTTTCATCCATATATTACATTTTGACTAGATCAGTATCACTTACCATAAAACACAGGTTACATACTGCATATATCTATACAACATGTATATATTGCATTTACCAAAAATGTATATGATAAAATTTATATCTATTAATAGATACACATGTAAAAAAACAAATGCACATGCACACACACACACACACACACACACACACACATATATATGTATATGTATGTACCTATTGAGCCATACCATCAAATGAGGTATCATTACTTGCTAGTATGGTCAGAGAATTTAAAGATTAAAACCTGCACCTTCAGGAACATTTAGGACACCGGCTACACTTGATTTGTAATCTTCAAAAGTTATCTTTCCAAATTGCTTGATGGATTTGAGATGCTGTTTTGCACAAGATGATTGATTTGCTTAACTCATTCTCAGGAACTTTGTTTGATGTAAAACCAAAGCAATTTCTAAAAGTCTCCCCTGACAATTGCATCCTGTTGGAGTTTCTTTACATTAGACCATGGCTTTTTAACAGATGCCTATATAATCCCTTTCCAAAACACAAAAAAAAAAAAAAGCTAGAGAGAGGTAATTCATATGTTTTCTTTTACCAGAGATTCCTTAGTCTAACCAATTTCTCAGGTCCAAATTCATACAGACTAAGAGGGAGACAATAAAGAAAGATTAGGATGAACGAGAAGTCTTCTGCCTTGTAATGCCATCAGAGTCCTTGAAGAGACAAAAAAATGGACACCCAAGAATAGACCTAAAATTTGTATATCTGACAAACATGTCCAGTGTAACAACTACATTTCACATCTAACTAGAATAGAGAGAGATTAATTTAGTTTTGCTTTTACTGCTCTTGGGCACATTCCACAATCATTCCACAACCTGGATCCATTGTTCTCATAAGAACTGTGATAATTTATATATAATATATAATTTATATATTCTCACCTGGGTGATCAAGGGAAGCCAGTTAATGCAGTCTTTTTGGATTTCAGTGCAGCTTTTGATACTGTCTCTCACAGGATTCCTCTGGACAAAATGTCCAACCCAGCTGGATAAACACATCATGGTGTGATGGGAGAGAAGCTGGCTCATGGGTCAGGCACAAAGGGTTACAGTGAATGGGGTGACACCAGAGTGGTGACCTGTCACTAGTGGGGTTCCAAATCCCTGCTCGATCCTCAGCCCTGTGCTCTGTAACATCTTGATAAATGGCTTCAGTGCAGGACTGGGAGGTATACCGAGCAAGTTTGCAGGTGATGCAAAGCTGGGAGGAGCTGTTGACTCCCTCAAAGGTAGGGAGGTCCTGCAGGGAGACCTCAACAAATCAGAGGGCTGAGCAATTACCAACCACGTGAAGTTCATCAAGTGAACGTGTTGGATTCTGTACTTGGAATGAGGTAACCCTGGATGTATGTACAGATTGAGGAATGAGTGCAGCAGAAAGAGACGTGAGGGTTCTGGCCAATGGAAAGTTGGACATGAGCCAGCAGTGCCCTGGCAGCCAGGAGGACCAGCCCTGTCCTGCTGTTGGCACAGGACAGCATGGCCAGCTGGGCAAGGGAGGGGATTGTCCTGCTCTGCTCTGGGCTGGGGCAGCCTCACCTCGAGTCCTGTGTGCAGTTTTGGGCATCACAAAGTAAGAAAGGTGTTAAACTATTAGAGAGTGTCCAGACAAAGGCAAGATGATGAAGGGCCTTAGGGGAAGCCGTATGAGGAGCAGATGAGAAGAGGAGACAGAGGGGAGACCTCATTGCAGTTACAACTTCCTCATAAGGGGAAGAGGAGGGCAAGCACTGATCTCTTCTGCCTGGTGACCAGTGCCAGGACCCAAGGGAATGGCCTGAAGTTATGTCAGAAGAGGTTTAGACTAGGTATTAGAATAAGATTCTTCACCCAGAGGGTGGTTGGTACTGGAACAGGCTCCTCAGGGAAATGGTCTCAGCATCAAACCTGACAGAGCTCAAAAAGTGTTTGGAAAATACTCCCAGGCACATGGTGTGACCTTGGGAATGGTACTGCATAGGACCAGGAGTTGGACTCAGTGATTCTAATGGGTCCCTTCCAACTCAGCTTATTCTGTGATTCCATGATTCTCCACACCTCACAGTACAGCGGGCTAACAACTTCTTGGCCCAGGGAGCTGGAGGCGTCAGGGGCTCCCGGGGGGTGCCAAGGCAGGGTGTTACCAGCCATGTCCATCCCACTGCTCTGGCTGGGGAGCAGGGAAGGCAGAAAGGCAACTAGGGACAGTCCTGGGGATGGGATTGGGCAAGACTGGCTGGTATGTGGTCCTGCAGGTGGGAGTCAGGCTCAGGCCTAGTGGGCAAAACCAGGGTCAGGCCCAGCTCAAGATGGCCAGGCAGCCTGGGCCTGGACCAAGGACCACGGCTAGGCACAGACCAGGCTGCAATGTGGTGGGTCTGCTGCTCCAGCAGAGCCAAGCACTGCTGCCTCAGCAAAGTCAGACTGCCCTCAGTGGGCAGGGGATTGTCGGGTTAGTGCAGAGCTGCATGAGTCAGCTGCAGTTATTTCTTTGCTACAGACAGTAGCTTGATCTGAAGCATTATAAAGTGCAAGTGATATTCAGGTTGTTATCAGAGTATATAAATCCTTTTTTGACTTGGAAAACTTATTCATCTTAAACATAAAAAACCCTAATTTTTTATCTTCAGATTACATACTTATGAATAACAGTAACAGATAAATCATTATACAAATTTCCAATAGTCAATTTTTTAATCTTAAGAAATTTGGTTCTCAGTTTATTTTAAAATTTACAAAATTATCCTTGGTTCCTTTGATCTTTTCCACAATGCATGAAGGCAGTGCTTTGCTCCAAATCAGAGAACAAAGCAAGCAGTAGCATCTGCTTCTGTAACACTGATTCCTACCTGCAGAAGAGAGGAAAGGGCTTCCTCTGACAGAACTTGTTTGCAGCTCAGCCTCAGATAGACTGGGGACTATGCCTGCCTGATGCAATTGCACACCAGCTGACAGTGGTTACATGCATATCTTGTAACTGGAAAAACGAGATTATGAGTTATTTTTCTCTCTTCTCATCTTTCATCCCTCTTTTTTTTTTTTTTTTTTTTTTTTTATTTCTTCATTTAAAAGAGAAATTTTACTTGATGGTCAAAATCCCTGTAGGTAAGGTGACTGATTACTGGTGGAAAAAATAATGAAGGGAGGTGAGTTGCCTTTAAAGAGGAAAGGGAGGGCTGGTATGCTGGAAAGCAGCTCTGTACAGAATTACCAGGAGGGTCTGAGTGGCAACAAGTTCCATGAGCCAGCAGCGTGCCCTTAGGAAGGGCATCCAGCAGGCTGTGGAAGGTTATCCTCCCTGCCTACCCTGCTCTGCCCTGGTGAGGAGGCATCTGGAGTTCTGTGATCAGTTCTGGGTTCACCAGTTCGAGAAAGACAAGGATCTACTGGAAAGGGTCCAGTGCAGTGGTATGAAATGATTAGAGGACTGGAACATCTCTCTTAGTAGGAAAGGCTAAGAGAGCTGGGCTTGTTTAGCCTGGAGAAGAGACACCTGAGGGGGCATTTTATCAATACGTACAAATGACTTAAGGGCAAGTTACAAGTGGATGGGGCCAGACTGTTTTCAGAGGTGTACAGCAGCAAGATAAAAGCCAACAGGCATAAATGCAAACACAAGAAGTTCCATCTGAACAGGAGGGAAAGCTTCTTTACTTTGAGGGCCACCCTATGATATCTGCTCTAGGGGTACCTACCGTAGGAGAGGAGCTGGACAAGATCATCTCCATCATCCTCCAACCACAGCTATTCTGTGATTCTGTGGTAAGGAGAAGTGAAAAAGTCTCAAAAATTTGTACCAATTGTTCTCTTTCACGCAATGTTGAGATTATCAAATTTTGAGGAAAAAATTCCTGTGAGAAATATGCCTTAGCCAAAAAAAAGTCACTAATTTTTTCAATTATTCAAGAGAAACAACCATAACAAATCTTTCTGGGCCATTTTCAGCTTAATAAAAGGAAAGGGATTGTTTCAGGCATAACTAGAAAAAGAGTGAATCATGAAAAACGAATATTAACATATTTGATGGGGATCATACGATACACTAAACTAAGATTTCTGTAAAATATGGCTTATCTTAAGTGATCCAAGCATTTTGATTTCTTTTTTTTTTTTTAATATGTGAAAATATATTCAAAGACTATTGAGAAGGTGTAGGTTTAGTTTTTGGTTTTGTTTGTTTGATTGGGGTTTTTTTGTGAACTTGCATGTTTAGGATAGTCTAAAAAAATTTATATGAAAAATCACTGATAATATCCTCAGGGTCTTTTTTGATTTTCAGTTTTTCAGCCTTCTAACTTCGATGTTCAGTATGATAAATAGTTAGATTAACAAAGTGTTCATGAATGAGTAACTGACAAAACGTTACAGTAATTAGGTGCTTGGTAATACGTACAGAATTTTTTTGTTTAAATTGGCCTTTATTGTGGACATTAAATGTGTGCTCAAAGAGGATATAAATGCCATGAGTTTATGTGCAGACATAATACAAACTAGCCATTACAAAAATCCATAGCTGCAAACAAAGAATTATAGAAAACCATTAACAAAAACCAGTGTTCTGTAATGGAGTTGTAGCTTAGATATAAATTGAACTTAATGGTGTCACGTTATCCTGGTGTTGCTTTATCTCCATGACAGATAAATTGGGAATTCTCCTTTTCAGTCTTCTTTTTTCCATAGTAAGAAAACCTTGTTCTTACAATTTTTATGCCTAGGTCACTTTTACAAAATTTTAATCATTGCTATTACTATGTTTTTTCTTCTGTCTAGTTTGTCTAAATGCTTACTGTAGTGTGCTGGTCAAAGCTAAACACTCTATTCTCGCTGTTATTCTCATTGTACCACATGGCAGGACTCAACAATAATCTCTGGTGTTAAAAGCATCTCAGAATTATATATTGCTTTCCTACAAGAGTATCACTAATTTCTGATCATTTAAAAAAAATTGTATTTGAATGTTAGTGAAATATTCCTTTTATACAAAAATGCCTTATTTTATATTTGTATGTGTGGCATTTGCAAGCAAAGTGGAGCTGTTTGCTTTGTCCTTATTCCATTTCAAAGGTTTTATTTCAGACTGTTTCTCTGATTTATGAAGATCATTCTGTCCTCTCAAGTGTTTTGAAAATCTCATGTTTCGTATCATCCATCTACTTTGTACTTTTATGCTCAATGCCATCAACTAAGCCCATCATAAAAATACCAAAGCATGCTAGTTCAGATTTCTGTGATCTATGGCATTTATAATGAAATTTGGCAATAGAGTAATAACTACGGGTCTTTGTGCAGATTTGGGGTTTTGTCTCATTTTGCTTGAAATACGGTTTAAAATATAACACTACTTTAAAGAAAGCAGAGATTTACCTTATGCATGGTATTGCTCTACAGAGAATTCATTCTGTAAGGAAAAGGCTTTGCTTACACACACCAGGAAATGTCTTAGCTATATATTAATGCAAGGATCTCAGAATGATCCTTTGGCAATAGTGGATTATGCAGTAGTGAAAAGGAAGCATTTCTCACATACTGTAAGAATTAGATATTCCATATAATGTACTAAAAAGATTTATCATGAATTTATGATTCCAGAACTCATCATAATGCTGCAGCTTATAAATTTGAACTGAGAAAAGAGAGAAACTAGTAATGGAATACATTCAGAACATGATAGGTAGAAAATTAACCTTATTCTACTATTAAGTTGGTCATAATCAATAGCTTTCACAAATACCATAAAATGTCTCTGATTTTCAATCTGCATTTCCTTAAAATTAACATCTAGAATAAATTGCTTTTTTATTACTAGTATTGTGGGGCACCCTCTCCTTGGAATTACTGTTAAGGTCACATACAGTAAAATCATTTCTCTAAGTACAAAATTATTTTGATAAGGAATGTAAAAGCCAGAAAATACTGGTTTCAAATAAGCCAGCATTTAAAATATATTTGACGTACCAGTAAATTGTCTGGATAGTTCAGAAACTGCAAGTGCTAGGGAAGTATTTCATAGTTCAAATTTATGGCCTTTTTCTTGTTGAAATAGAATTAATGACAATCCTATAGATCAGATACACATTGTTAATTTCACAAAGAGGCTAATAGTTTCTTCATTTATGAAAATAGGTTGCTTTAGTACTCACAGCCTGAGCCTCATTTTACACCCACAGGTTCTCAGGATCCATTCTCTTTCACTCAACTTTAGGCATTTTTTTCAATGAAAGACACCAGAACTACATCAATTAAAGAGTAATTTAAATATATACGCACACAATAGAGAGAGAGAAAAAGAGGGAAGAATCAACTGTGAACAGAATGGAGTCTTTTCATCGGTAAAATACAATGGATTATTTCTTATAAGATAAAATTCACTGTACCCTGAAAGCCCAAGTAATCATTGTGTGAGAGAAAATGTGTGAATGGGATGAAAAGATAAAAATCAGACACTTCTCAAAGTAAGCTAGGGTAGGGGGCTGTAGCAGAACTTCCCTATGATGACTATCACAACTAATCCAACAGAGGAATTAGGGCATCGTTCAGACTATGGCATTTAGAGAGCTTGTTGCATTTCCCTAAGTTTTATTGCATGGGTTTTTGGCAGATCTGCTCAGACCACCTAGGCTGCTTTTCTTCACAATTTAGGCATGAGATATCATAATCTATCTCTTTTGCTCTGGGCCCCCTACTACTTCTTTGAGCCACGATTACAACACCATTACACCATTACACTATTACATGTTACAAAGGGTTTCCAGTTTTTAAGTTATGTTTCTCTTTACCCAGTTATAAAACTAGAAGTTCAGGTTAGACCAGATTTTGAGAGATCTGAAGTTATTCTCAAGAAACTGGTAATCTCTCTCAAATTAGAAAAAATTGATTGTGATCATATAAAAATATATGCATTCTACATAATTAATAAAAATGACATTGGTAAACATTCTAATTTACAAGTCAGATTTTGTCTTGGAATGATGAAAAAAAAGTCAACTTTCTCATCTTTCTCATGTCTCATTTTGTCATGGCCTTTTTATATAGGTGGAAATATCACAGTTATTCAGCCAAATGCTCTTTTCATATTTTACCTATTAATTTCTGTTAATAAATTGATATTGTTAATAACTATGGAATTTGGTCCTTCAGGACAAATCAGACAACCTTCTGAAAAGAAGTTTAATCACCAGATAAATATGGTACACAATAGATGTTTGTGAAGAACCAGTCTTGTAACAAATACTGAAAGCTCCTCCACTCATCACTCCAGTTCTAATTTTTTTCTCCTTAATTTTCTTTTTGCTTCCTCAAACATGCAATTGTGAAGAAATCAGTAGCACACAGCTACCAGGAGTCATCTAGGCAAGGCAGCTCCACGTTTTCTTGACCCTTAGAACTTTTGAAATGTATCTGCTAGTGAATACGTGTAATTCTCATAAATACGTTTAGAAGTAAAGTTCAGTTTCTTTCTTGTAATCTCAGGAAACACTTTTGAGGAGTGTTTGAACGTAGGTGTTCAAAACCTGTCATCAAAACCAAGAGAAAAGACAGAAAGTTCTAAGAAAGGTAAGTGGCTGACTTTTCTTTTGTGTGTTTAGAAGATTTTTGAGAGTAGGTTTTGAGAGTACTTCTGTCTCTACATTTCAGAAGCCATGCATGCCAAAACCCAGGCTTCTGACCTGTGTGAATTGTACTATAAGTTGTAGACACATATTGGCCAATGAGTGTTCAATACAGGGGTATGCTCACTTGATTTCTTGTTCTGGTACAAATGAAATACATTACAATGTCATAATAATGTTTTTCTAAAATAAGTTTATATTTAATGAGTAGGTTGGATTAGTTTTCAAGTTTTAGTCTCAAAAGGACACTGTGCTGTGAATTTACCATAAAGGATTTGATAAATACCTGGCAGGATATGACACAAGTAAGAAGACAAAGTCAAATAGGAGCCGGAATCTGAAGATGCATGTGTTATCTGAGCAGACATTTCTTTATTAAACAACCAAAGATGATACATTAGACAGTGTCTCTGCCATGAGACTGAGATCTAAAATGTTTTATTTCTCATCAAAAATATCCTGAGAAGTACAGCTGCAATAGATGACACTGGTAGCCCTCCACCATTTACTATGTTGAGAACCTGCTGCAGGAGGGCTGTCCATGACTTTGAGGTAGCACGCAGGACTTCAGTAATTTCTGTACCTTCCAATATCCAAAATCATTCTATAGTGGAAGGACCTGAGTCTCTGGAAGGTATTTCCTGCAAAATCCATTGATTCAAAGAGCACCTGATATGAAAATGATGCGTACAGCCAAATATACTACTATGTGCTACTTATGTGCATTTATATTTATTTTAGCTGTTAGCACTTTGAAAATTCTGGCCCATGATTCATTGTTCTTTAATGCACCACATCCTGTCTTGCCAGCCTTAAGATCTAATAAATTGGTTTGCTGATTCCTTGGTTTCCATGTATGCTTGCATGTTGGTTTGCTGGCTTGCTTGTTGTTGGTGACATTGAAAGGATCTATAGGATGAGCTGTTTCTACAAAAGCTTTCCAAACATACATGAAATAATCTGCTCTCAGTGGTCTATGTTGTGAAAATGATAATGAAGTTAGATTTTATAGTAGAAGTGAACTAAAGACAATTGTTGAAACTTGACCTTAATCATTCAGAAAAATAGCTAATATAGAGAAGGGTAATTCAGAGGTTTAGGCGAATTCCCTGTGAGAATTCAATGTAGGAAATTTCCCCATGTGATAGCCCTCAATGGACTTCTTTTCATTAACTTTGTAGAGACACTATGCAACGCCCAAAAGGTATTTGACAGTCTAATTTGGAGCCATAAATGCAGCTACCATGTGACTAATTTTCTTCACCTACTGATTATGTCTGGCACAGCATACTTCAAAAAGTCACAGTGCATGCAAATAACATGACAGAATAGCAGTACTTACAGTATTGTGCTTACTTTGATTAATTATGGTGTAACAAACTGGAAAAAAATATCAGCAAATGCAGCAAAAGGACACTGCTGTTGTAATAAAGACAATGTAAACTGAATCAGCAAACAAGATACATTGCTATTGTCCCTATTACACAGAAAAATACTTCTTTTATTTGAACTGTATAAAAAAGCTTTGACATTTGCTTGTATTTGTTTTTTGTTAGCACATATTAGGATTTTATCCTTTCCTTTGATGAACAACATCAGATGCATACTGAGAGAAAGAAAAGAAAAAGTATTAGCTATAATGTCTAACATTTCTTTTCACTAATTGTAGATAATTGCAGATATTTTTTGGTCCCTGTGATTTTCATTTTTCTTCATTATAGGGGCAAACCCTAGGCATCATTAAAATAAAATAGGAGCAATACCACTGAGCATTCCCAGCATTATATACAGCATATCCACTGATCTGACACACAGAAAAATAAATTCCAATATATATCATGTAACTGAATAATTATACAAGCAAGATGATTTAGGAATTAATTCATTCATTTATGCCATTGCTGAAAAATAAGTATCATACATATCACACACATTCTGTGTCACATCATTTCTCATAATATTAGGGTTACTACTCAAGTGGTTTTCAACATATTCTATAGTTTTTAGCATTCAGTAAAGAAGTCCAAGAAAAGGAAGCAATAAGTGAAACACAGAGTGGCATGTGAGAGAAAAACTGAAAAATTCACATATCGAAAAACTTTATGCAGATAAATTTCTATCTGGATATTTCATAATATCAGTAAATGCAATATCTTTCTTTCCAAATGTCAACTGCTGCTGATCAGAAATGCTGAAAAAAGTTCAAAGAATAATGATGAAAATAGTTAAGAATAATACCATAAATTAATTTGTACATATTTTTGTATTGTTTTTAATACCAACTCTAATATGAGGGTTTGTTGTTTTGGTTTGTTTTTCTAATCAGATAACTCTTTTTGGAAGAAAGAACGAAAGAATGCGCTCTCTTTTAAAGACTGAGTTCTGTTAGTGTTTCTCTACAATGCAGACAAGGGCATTTCTTGCTCTGCTAGTTAAGGCAGAGAATGAACCAGCAGTTTGGAAGGCAAAAAAATCTCTTTACAGCAAACATCTTAGACCTAGTGTATAACAGGTCCTCATCTTCCAGAACATCATTTGACAGAACAAAAATATTTTGCTGCTCCTGGGACAATAGTTCTAAATATTTTATGATTTTAACTAACCTACATCCAGTTTAAAGTAATAATTTTTTTCTATAGTATGGTGTGTACCTAATGACACTATGGTAAACATAATCTTTGTTACAAAAATGATAATTTGAAGTATATCGAGATATAAGGGTAAAGTTCCAGATAACAAATTCATACAAAGTAAATTTCAGCACTGTAAAAGTATGCTTAACTCTTCTCAAATTCCGTGCTAATTTTATGACCATCTTTTGAAGAAGGAATGATGCTTGATGGTGGCTGCAGTGGCAGATTGTACTGTTTTATGATAGTTTTGACACTTACAGAAGTAGTTTTCTCTAAAGTTCCAAGAGTTCATCCATCCCACACTAAAACCCAGCCATTTCAATAGCTCTAACAGTATTTCTTGCAGCTATCCTTGTATTGTTACATAAGTTCTTTAATACAATAACTGTACAAGGGCTCTCAGATATTCTCAGTGAACAAACATCTCCTGAGAAGATTATTGTTGTCTGAAAAAACATAAGATCTGTTCCAGCCTTTTACTTTAAAGAGTAATAGATAGAGATTTTTTACTCAATAAAAAAAACATTTTTTTCAGAATTCATCTTTCTCCTTCTATATTTTTTATCCTTATGCTTGTACATTTCAATCAATCAATTAGATCTGAAAACACAGCTATTCAAAGAAAGTTATCACATTGCTGACTTGGGGGTATGGTTTAGGGGTGATTATGATTGTGCTGAGTTGACAGTGGGCTAGATGACCTTTAAGGTCTTTTACAACATTGATGATTCTGTGATTGTGGGAATATAGTATATGTAAAATTTCCAATATCAATAAAATATACATCCCTGTCAGCATGACAAGAGGAAAAATCCTTCATTTAAGTCCAAATCTGGAAATCATTTTAACTGTGTGTACACTAACTGGCTACTCTGGCATATTTTGATGTGATTTATAGATCAGGTCACTCCTATTCATATTCCTATACACTATCTCTATGTGTCAGCTGTCCTCAGAAATGCCTAAAGACAGCAGTGGCCCTGAAGTTTATCTTATGATCCTAAAATTCTACCTCCGTATATACTTTCTGGTGTTTAGAATCTAATTTGCCCTGAAGATCATCAGAAGTCATAAAAAGGCATTTTTCTTCCTGTCTTCTTTTAACAGGGTCTGATCTGATTAAAATGCTCTGACAATTCTTCAATTTAGAGCTTATGAAAATATAAGACATTCTTTAAACATGTTGGGATTCCTATTTCTTCTCAGTATTTTAGCTTCAGAAGGTTTCTGTAGAGTTTAAAGGGTATCATTTCAGTCTCTGAGAGTTTGAAAAAAATATGTCCAGTTACTCAATACGTCCAACTGCAAACCTTCAGATGAAATAAATTCAGAGCAACGATGACTCAAATTTATAGCTCAGTGTATTCCTTTGGGATATCCAGGTTCAGTCTTTTCCCAAGCCATAGTGGATTCAAGTCCTGAAGAGGAATAAGAATTTAAGCAATGCTCTTCTTTGGGGGAGGGTTATGTATACTTTTTAGTGGGCCCCTACTGATTTTATCATGGTTTTAAGCATCTAATTTCTACAAGCAGATAAATCTGGATAAGTGCTTAATCTAGATGCTGATTAGCTAGTTTGAAGCACCATGACATTAAGAGAGCTATCATAAATGCAGGGGACTTTTAATATTAATCTTCATGGAATAAATGAAAAGATGGTGTTAAGAACCAATGTCAGTGTTGAAGTAGAATTTGATTTCATTTTGTTTTCTCATCATCATTAATGTTTCTGGGGTTCCTTCCTGTTTGAGAACCTTAATAAAACATAGTATTTTTAATAATTCATGACACAGGGTATGCGTAGAACAAATTCTAAAATAAAATGACGTCATACTGTACTGAGTTGAACACGGTAAATTGTCCCTTTACATGTAACAAGAGATGAACAGTGAGAGGGAATCACAGAATGGGTCAGGCTGGAAAGAACTACAGTGGGTCATTTGGTCCAGCCTCCTTGCTCAGGCAAGGTCATTCTAGAACACATCACACAGAATTCTGTCCAGATAGTTCTTGAATATCTCCAGAGACAGAGATTCCACTGCTTCTCTGGGCAGACTGTTCCAGTTCTTGGTCATTCACATAGTAAAGAAATTCTTCTGCATATTTAGGAACCATCAGTCCATCAGTTTTTCTCCATTGCTTCTCAACCTTTTGCCTCTCACCACTGAGCAGAGCTTGGCTCCCTCCTCTTGAAACCCTCCTTTCAGACATAGATAGACATTGATGAGGTCCTCTCTCTGTCATCTCTCCTTGAAACTGAACAGGCCCAGCTGCCTCAGTCTTTGCATGTGACAGAAGCTCCAGATGTTAAATTGGGTTTGTTGCCCTTTTCTGGAACTGACACAACACTTGCATTTCAGACAGTTCTCCTCTCCCCAGCTCTCCAGTCCATGGAAACCCTTCTGAGGCTTCTGCACAGCACTCTGGGTTATTGGCCACTCCTCCCAGGTTTATGTTGTCAGTAAACTTTCTGAGGAGGCATCTGGACCTTCATTGAAGACATCAATTAATAAGTTACACAGTACTGGGCACAGTATTGAACCTTGCAGGGCACCACCCATGGCAGGTCTTTTACAAGACCCTGTGTCATTTCCAATGGCCCTCTGTGATTTGCTGTTCCACCAGACGGGAATATCAGAGGAAATCAGAGGGGACATTAAAAAGTAAAGAAAAATATCCAAAGTAAAAATAATTTGTGACCTTGAATCTTAATTATTTTCTTGGAGGGAGTGGCAGGCGTTTTTACATTAAGGCAAAAAACAGTTAATTTAAAAAAAAAATCAAGAAAACAAACTGTGATTTAGAAAGGCATTAATGAGCTTTTCTGATCCTGGGTTGGTTTTATCAAATATGATATTGAAATCTTTTACTAATCAAACTTAAATCAAAGACATTTTTAATACAGCTTACTAGATATTGTCCTAAAATAAGCAGCACAGACTCCTTTTTTGTTGATATTAATTGGACATTGATGCAAATTGCACATAATTTACACTGTTTTCCTTTCACTCCATGTCACCTTCTCAGGTTTGAATCCCGTAGTGAGATTCAAACCTGAAAGAGAAACCCTAAGTCCCCAACACCCAGAGATAGAGGACCTCTATCCCATTACCATTTGGTCCTATAAATAACTGTTCAGTGTTCAGTCACACAAAAAAAAGCAACAGAGTTGTTTCAGTTTAGTATCTGCAATTAGATTTGTATTTTATATAGAATTTTCCAGGCTTCTACCTATCTGTATTATATTCACAAAAAACTTTTCACTCTGATAAAAGCAGAGAAAGGAGGAGGGAAGAAAAGAGGCAGAAAAGTATGTATTACTGCCTTCTATACTACCTCAAAATTGCCTGCTGAATTAGTTAAGATTGGTTCAAAATCAGATCTCAAAAACTGAAGTTATATCTGATCTCTCTGACACACCCTATTCAGACAGCATTTATGCAACACTTACAAGGTTACTGTCATTGAACATTTGAACAAAATCTCATTTTGTCCTGACAGATTTCTGTTCAACATGTAATAGATGGCAAAGTGCCCTCCTAGCCATACACTTTTGTAAGCTTAATTACTTTCTGCCTCATCTCATCTTGCACAATCAGTACTACTACATTCATTCTGAGAACTGATTTGCTATTCCTTTTGTTTGTGCCTAGAATTTGGTCTGTGAAACAAGCCCAGCTTCTTGTATCCTGTGCCAGCATCAGAGGTTATGAATACTTATGTCTGCATGTCCATTGCAGAGTCCACCCAAAAATCTCACAGAAATCAAAGCTGTGGGGTTTACCCCATTCCACATAAGAAGGGAAATTATATTCTTACTTCTGGACTATCTGTACCTCATAAAGCTCTTTTGTAAAAGAAATGACCCTCCAATCATGTGTAACTTTTGAAGCATTTTTGGAGGGTCCAGATTCTTTTGGTATGCAATGGCTTTTTCTTCTTTTGCCAAAAAAAAAAAAAAGAAAGAGTCTTCACATTTTAATGAAAGTGAGACAATGAGCTAAACAGACTAAAGCAGTTCTGGATCTGCACAGAAGTGCTGTAAAAAACAAAAGCTTCTTGAAGTGAAAGGTGGAAGTTGCTAATGTGTCTATGCAGCATCTAAAAAGATGTTGAGGGACACTGAATTATGACTTCAGATTCAGATTACTCAGTTATCACTGCAGATATATAGAATCCTTCTGGTTAGCTAATTCTTCCATTGAAGTACCCTCCTGCAGAGAGCAAGTTTGCTACTGTGCAGAGCAACATGATTATTTTTAATGATTAAAGATAACTTCTGTCTCTAAGTAATACTATATTCCATTTCTGTATGGTAAGTTACAGAAGTAACTTACCATACAGAAATGGTATGGTAAGTTCTCAAAACTTCATAAATTCTGTATGGTAAGTTCTCAAAACTTCTCGAATCTGTTTTGTGGATTAAATATTAATTTTGAAACTGCTGAAACTGAGGCTTTATTCATTTAGCCACACATTTTTTAAGAGACTCTAGGGTAAGCAAGGTATCTGCATGGGTGACATATATTACAAAGCCTGTAGGAAACTTATACTCTTCTAAGGTTGAATCTGGGGATCAGAGAGTTTTCATGTTGTCAAATGGTATTAGATATCTATATATGACCACCAAGTCCTTAGCGTTGAATAATATTTTAATGCTCTTTCATCCTATGCAAAACAGTCAGTTAGAAATCCTGTTATTCCAAAGGATTAATTTAGAGTCTTTGCTTAGTGGTAGCTCATGATGAACAGCTGTTATTTTACTTCTAACATGAATAACTATTCCACAAATAGTGTATGATATATATAGTCCTATCAAAATCTCATATACCTTTACATTGAGTGAACATGGAAATGCTATTTCTGACTGTTAAATTAGTTGAGATAAACTGACTATGTTTTGAATAATTACACTATATGGTTGTAATGAAGAAAAACTAGATGGCACTTCCCTTCATTTTATATTTGGGGCTTACATGTGAACTTCCTTGACTAGAAAGGAAGAGTTCTCCACAAGATTGTCCAGCGACCTCTGTCTAGATAAAAACAGTGTCACTGACACTTAGTGGGAACACTACCTGTTTCAGAAAGTGCTTTCCAACAAGCTTAACCAAATAGAAGTTTCAGAACCATTTTGTCAGGGGCCAATGGTTAAAGTTATAGTTAGACTGAGCTGCTGTCATTCACTTGACTGGTTTATGTTGAATATAGCAAAGAGGAAATTCAGTGCTTTGAAGGGCTATGTAGCATATACAGTTTCTCATCATTATGAATATATGCTCTTACCAATGTTTGATAATTGAGGTCCTGTAGATATCTTTTAGTGTGGAGTATGAAATACCCTCAAACAGAAAGGTCCTCTGTTTTCAGTGAACCTGCATATGGAATTCAGCACCACACACTCAGAAGGAAAAAAACCAGAGATGTCTCTGTATAGTATAAGCCTGAGTAAATACCACCTTTCCAAAATGATGACAAGTGCTTAACTATAATTACATACATTTGTAATGCATTTTTTTATCTGCTGAAAACCCTGGTGCAAGGTTTTTATTTTTTTACTTATTGTAAATCTTGGGCTGAACTTTTCTCCTCTCTACAGTGTGATAACTTCAAACTTATCCTCAGTGCCTTGCTGATATCATTTCTGACCCAACTGCATCCTGCTGAATTGCATGAGGCCCTGCAAAGTAGCTTTTATGTTTTAAGGTACAACTACCATAATCTTCCAAACTATCTGATAAAATTTTAATCTCTCTGCCCTCCTTTTTAGAAGTCAGCCAAGGAAAGATGCGTTGACAGCATCTTATTTTATTTACTTCTCACAAATCCCTATGTCTGCCATGTTTAATCGTTTATCTTCTTCCTCCAGTTTTCCTTCCCCCTCCCTCTCACTTTAATCTTTTCTTTCCATTTGGCTTACTGTGGCTGAAGTCCAGCTTTGCTTTATTCTAATTATTGTGCAGACTATATTCCTTTATCTAAACACACTCTTTGTTTCCTGAAATGCTCCTGAACTTTATCATTAGATTTTCTCAATGTCATCACTACTTGTGCTTTTCCTGTCTTGATTATTTGATCATTGATGACAGAAAGGATGAGCTGCAGTTTATTAGATTTATTCTGTGGGGCTTGTTGCTAGGTGATACCCCTTAGCCACTGCCATAAATACTTAATAATCTCAAGATTAAATTTCCTTGTTACTTTACATTTAAACAGTGTAAGGTACCTGAACTTAGATGATTTAAAGTGCATTAGAAAACTATTTGGATTAAGGGAGTATTCTGATTGGCTACAAGATTATTGCTAAGGGATGGATTAATTTGTATGAAGCACACGGTTCTGCACTGCTGTTCAGTATTTCAAACTGCAAAACTCATCTTATTCCAACAGTTTGACATACCTTTTTCAGACTGGAACTGTTAGGAGAGAAAAAACACAACTGAGCAAGGTATTTAGTAATCATCAGGTAACATTCTAGAAGGATTGAAAGTTTGAGGCTCTGCTGGGTTGTATGATTGTCCTATGCTAATCACATTCCTTATGCTGCTTAATACTTATCCAACTAAACCTTACTGTTTAATATTTATCCAAGTAAAATTAACCATTTAACTCGTGCATGATCTTGAAAAAAAATCCCATGTGAAATACAATACCATGACTATACTATGGTTGTTGTTATAAGACTGTTTGCAAAATGTCATTTTAGTGTTTGAATATTTTTGTAATTATGAAGAGACTTATCTGCTCTCAAACAAGATTTTAATCGGAAATGGGAATCAGAATGGAAAATTTACATTTTCTGTCATTTTTATCAGTGAAGAGAAATTAAAACATATTTTCCTGTGCCCTCATTTAGGTTAAATCATTGTTTCATAGATCTGTCAGCATAAAGGAATCATAAACTAAACCTATTTTAAGACTAATTTTTTTGCTATAGGAAAATAAAGTAGCCTTTTAATCTAAATCATAAGTGGGCCTCATGACTCTTGTTCCATCAAAACCCCTCATTTCAAAGATCTTTCTCTTCCTCTTATTTTATATTCTGTTCTTTTGTAGTCCACTTCAGGGTTTTTGAAATATTACTGAAATGAGTTTGAGCCACCAGAAAATTAGGCAGATATTACACCAACTGATAATTTAGGTAGGATGTATAGCTTTACAAAAGTCATTTCTGAATGCCTAATCCTCATTAGGAGTGTAAATGTAGATAAAATCACAGAGAAAAACCCCAGTCATATAATAGAAAAATGTAGAAAGAAATTAAACTGGAAATAAATGTGGAAATGAATGAAATTCAAATCTTAGTATTGGTTAACAATGCAATGAATCAAAATATATGGGAGAAGCATGTGGGGTGGAGAAAAGCAACTTTCCAAAAATGAAGACAATCTAGAAAAAACAAAGCATAAGATCAAAATATCTCCATGTTTTTATTTTGGTTTATTAAAGAGAGGGACGATAATTCATTTTATTATAGTGCATAAGTATTTCCATGCAGGAGAAATAACTGTTAAGGTGCTCTTAAACAAGGTGATCAATACAACCAATATAAAAGTCAGAAACATTCAAATAAGAAGCCTAGGAGAATTCTTTAAAATTCACAGAAAATTCTATCTCTGAAAAAGTTTACTAAGAGAACTGTTGAATTTTCTGTCACTTGAAGATTTTCTAGGTTTGTGTACCATATATTAGTCTCCATGTAATGTAACTGATTAATATGCAAGGGCCTGTCTTAATTTAGAGGACAGACAAATTGATCCAGTCATCACAGGCACACACACACACACACACACACACACACACAAACATACAGAATTTTATATATATAGATATATATATATGTGCATATATATATAAATGTGGTCAGGAGAGAATTTTAAAAATTCCCCCATCACAGTGAAGAAAGTAATTAGATAAATACCACCCCAACCCCCGAAAACTTTAACTAAACACAACAAGAAAATGCAAATGGTATAAGGCCAAAACTCAGCAAAAAATGTATTCTTTTTCTCAGTGCTTAATATTTTCTGTTAAGGATTAGAATCCCACTGTACTGAAAATAATAAAAAGAAATAAAACCGGCTTGTATTCTAAACTGGCAAAACACTACCACTGAATTAACAGGGTCTTCAGGGTAAGAGAAGGTTACTGTCCAGGCAGGCATGTGTAGATAAATTAGATGTGACAGTGGCCCAGCCATCACATGTGGTCATTGATCTAATCAATGGCAACAGAGCAATTATTCATAGGAGTATTTTGGTACATATTTTCCCTTACATTTAAGACAGTTTAATTAATTACATTTGTCTATATCCCATTGCATGAAAAACAAAAAGTCATGGTCATGCATACTTATTATTTTCAAATTTACTAATGTAAAGTAAAATTCACTATTCAAAGGACAATCTTGATTTCCACCAATATATTTCACTGAGTCATTACTTTAATATTTCAGTTAAAGAAATGAGCTGATCACCAATACTTCCCTAGATTTGCTGACCATAGGTTTAACATTACAAACCCTTAATCCTGAAGGGTTCAGTAACCAACCTTTGCATTTACTATTCATATTCTCACTACAGAATATAAATTACATATTCTGTATCATACATATAGAATATTCATCATATTCTGTATCATGTCATACATGATATGAAAGTCATCTCTTCATTATGCCAAAATATTTCGCATAAAATTTGCAGCATAATTTAATAATACTGAGGTCTGCTTGTGGTAGGATAAAGTTTTCACCAAGGCACATGAGAGAAGACACATAAAACTTCTGACCAGCATTTTCATAAAATAACCCCAATGGTAACTGCTAATCTGAACAGATTTATAGTAGCTAAGCAGCGTGAAGGATGAGAAGTTATAAAATTAAAAATAAGTTTAATAATACTCATTAATGTTTTGAGAATTTTTTTTCTCTATAGTAATTATACCATAAGTTGGCAAACCTTCTGGAGTTTTGTTTCAGGGTTTACTTGGCAAAGAAGAGAGTTATAACCTCATAAACAGGCAGGAAGCCATTACCATTCTTAGCCCATTACCAAACACATTACACTTGCCTAAGGGGAAATTTCAGACAGAAAGCCAAACAGTATTTTCAACATTTACCCACTTCATAAACCCACTTCATATCCACTCAGTAGGTCACCATTTTTCTCAAAATTTTTACTTATGAGCAATGATAAAAACTTTTTAAGAATTCCTGGCATTCATGTTGTGACATCAGCGTAAGACTGAAGATTATATTTGTTCATTTGAGTAGAATTGTGTAAGTCTGTAGAAACTAATCTTTCTAATTTCTTCATATTTATTGTGATTCATCAGTATGCATCCATAGGCAGTGTCCAAATCCAGTGAAGCTGGAAGTAATTCACAAGGCCTTAGACTTATCATTAGTGAAGCCATAAACTGAACCTCTGAAGGACATAGTGGTGATTTGAGTGCACATTTTTATTTTAAATAATAATAATCTAAACCTGTTGCAATTATTTCAGATATCATGTTAATTGATTTATTGTTTCTGAAAAAAGTGGTGAGTACTTTTTAATATATAAGGCTTTAGTTTTCAATAAGTAGGTGTTAAGACACCAGAAAAATATATATAATAAATAAAATACACTCTTTTATTACCAGCCATTTTTTCATATAAGAAAAAAAAAATTCCTGGATTAACTGTATATACTAACCAAAAAACTCTACAATCTACTGAGTCCTGTATTCAACACTCTATTTAGTAAATAAATTTATGGTATCTAATTAAAATATGCATCACTTTTTTTCAGAGCCAGAGGCACTGGTATTCTTATTTTCAGATTATATTAATATGGTTATTGTCATTGTAGTGTATTTGTAGAAAATAATCACAGATTTAAATTTTTATTCCTCAATGTACAAGATCATGATAGCTTTGTATTGGGGAGTTTGACTTATCTTACTGGTTTAATGTTAAAATATTATCAAGGCATTAGCACTAAGGATATATTTAGAGAAACATAACACAGCATAACATAACATGGAGAAGTAATCTATGTCCCTTTTATATGAATTCTTTACTGAATCCTTATAAGTGATATTCCTAGAACTGACAGACAAGATAGGTGTTATTGGGAAGCTTCTTCTGAGGAAACATATCTCATTTCTCAGAACTCTTGACAACCTTAGGAGTTAATATTTCACCCACTGAAATGGCATTTTAGGAAAAATCTATGTCACATTATCTCTTTAGAAACCCAGAAAAGGATGTGTATGGTGAAGCAATCTCATACCCAGTTCTTGTAGTTCAGATGGAAAGAGCATTCAGCCTGCTTCTGGTTCCCT